>NC_090375.1:11140497-11740497 GCF_036365525.1 Heterodontus francisci | reverse complement strand
CTCCCTCTTCTACTTGCTTCACTTCTATTCCCGTAAGTCGAGTCTTGTCCTTGTCTGTTAAAGGTTTACATAATTCACAACAGAGGCTTCAGCACTCTCCACCAACTCTCTCCCATTTATTTCCCCAGGGCTTGAATCAGTGCCAGTCCCAAAATAACCTTCACATAGGAGCCGAGCTTCAATAGATAGAGCTGGGTGACTATTAAACTGCAAACAAAGCTATCCAAATAATGTTGCCTATCCAAAAATGAAAAAAAAAAACCCAATAAAATCATCTCAGGGTCCATCTTCTCCAAAATAATCGATGTTTCTTAACAAATTTCATATCAGCCTCCTCCCACATATCCTTCTAATCCTTTCTTGCACATGTTTTTATCTCACTTCCCCTGTTCACAGTACTCTAAGTGCGAACTAACCAAGGTCCTACGCAAGTTTAACCTAAGTTCTCTGATTGTCAATTCTATGACTCTAGAAATTAACCGCAGTTCTTTGTTTACATTTCTATGGCCTTGTTAATCTACTTTTAAGATTTATGTATCTGTACCCCCCACCTCTATCCCATTGAGACTTATTTTCCAAGGATTATGTGGCCTCACTATTCCTCTTACCAAAATGCACCACTGCACACTTCTCTAAATTGATATATATTTGCCAATTAAACATCCATTCCGTAAGTTTATTAGCGTTTTCTTGCATTTTGTCGCAGTCCTCCTCAGTGTTATATGTACCCTCCCAATTTGGGTTCTTTGTCAACAGGGCCCCTTATCTTTTCATTGTTAATAAAAATTGTGCTCGTCTTCAAAAAGCTAATCTCAGTGATGCTCGGAAAGTAGTTCAGTTGAAGAATGATGTGGTTTATATTCCAGTGCCTGTCCAATAAGCCAAGTAATGATCTCCAATGCCTTTTCATTTCTATAGCAAACCCACTCAGAATATATTTGGAACAAGATGCCTAAATGAAATACCTTTTGGAAAAGACCAAGCCAAATCTTCAGGGACTAAGGTTTATCCAGATCAAGCTTTCAGTTTGAATTGGATGTGATGTTTGGAGCTTATTCTCAAAACTGGGCAGATTTCCTGTTCTTCAAGAACAGCACCAGCTATTTAAAGGAAGCTTTTATTTTCTGTTTGGTTGGCAAAAGCTCATAAGGACAAAATACTTGTATTTCATAAAGTCACATGACTGAATAATATCACCAACAAATAAAAATCAACAACTTGTATTTCCACCTCCCTAACATCGCCCGACTTTGCCCGTCTCAGCTCATCTGCTGCTGAAACCTTCATTCATGCCTCCGTTACCTCTAGACTTGACTATTCCAATGCATTCCTGGCTGGTCTCCCACATTCTACTCTCCGTAAACTTGACATCACCCAAAACTCTGCTGCCCATGTCTTAATTCGCACCAAGTTCCATCCCCTATCAGCCACAGGATCGCTGACTTATATTGGTTGGTCAAGCAACACCTTGATTTCAAAATTCTCACTCTTGTTTTCAAATATCTCCATGCCTTCCTTATCACTGTGATCTCCTCCAGCCCCACAGCCCTCCAAGATATCTGCACTCCTCTAATTCTGGCCTCTTGAGCATCTCTGATTTTAATCGCTCCACTATTGGCAGCCATGCCTTCAGTTGCCAGGGCCCAAAGCTCTACCCGTGGTAGAGGATTCCACAGGTTCACCACTCTCTGGGTGAAGAAATCTCTCCTCATCTCTGTCCTAAATGGCTGACCCCTTATCCTTAGACTGTGACCCCTGGTCATGGACTCCCCTGCCATCGGGAACATCCTTCCTGCATCTGGTCTGTCCAGTTCTGTTAGAATTTTGTAGGTTTCTATGAGATCCCCTCTCATTCTTCTAAACTCTAGTGAATACAAGCCTAATCGACCCAATCTCTCTTCATACGTCAGTCCTGCCATCCCAGGAACCAGTCTGGTGAACCTTCGCTGCACTCCCTCCATAGCAAGAACATCCTTACTCAGATAAGGAGACCAAAACTGCATGTAGTACTCCAGATGTGGTCTCACCAAGGCCTTGTATAATTGCAACAAGACATCCTTGCTCCTGTACTCGAATCCTCTCGCTATGAAGGCCAACATACCATTTGCCTTCTTAACTGCCTGTTGCACCTGCATGCTTACTTTCAGCGACTGGTGCACAAGGACACCCAGGTCTCACTGAAACTCCCCCTTTCCCAATCTATCGCCATTCAGATAATAATCTGCCTTCTTGTTTTTGCCACCAAAGTGGATTACGTCACATTTATCTACATTATACTGGATCTGCCATGTATTTGCCCACTCACTCAACCTGTCTAAATCACATTGGAGCTTCTCTGCATCCTCCTCACAGCTTACACTCCCACCCAGCTTTGTGTCATCTGCAAAATTGGATATATTACAGTTAATTCCCTCATCTATATCATTATATTGTGAATAGCTGGGGTCCTAGCACTGATCCCTGCGGTACCCCACTAGTCTGCTGATTGGAAAAAGACCTGTTTATTCCTACTCTTCGTTTCCTGTCTGCCAACCAGGTCTCTATCCGTATTTTACCACCAATCCCATGTGCTAATCTCTTATGTGGGACCTTATCGAAAGCCTTCTGAAAGTCCATATACACCACATCCACAGGTTCTCCCTTATCTATTCTACTAGTTATATCCCCAAAAATTCCAGTAGATTTATCAAGCATGATTTCCCTTTCGTAAATCCATGTTGACTTTGTCCGATCCTGTCACTGTTTTCCAAGTGCTCTGCTATTACATCTTTTATAATGGACTCTAGCATTTTCCCCACCACTGTTGTCAGATTAAGTGCTCTATAATTCCCTGTTTTCTCTCTTTTTAAAATAGTGGGGTTACATTAGCTACCCTCCAAACCATTGCCGATTGACGTTTGAAACTAGCTGAAAAACTAGCTTTTGAGAGACAGTTAACAGACACAGACCAGCATGAATGGAACAGAGATCTCTGATAATTTAAATTGAAGGAAGGTAAGTTAGACTGTGACAATCTTTTATCCCTCAAAAATTCTAAAGGCAAATTGATTCATTAAAAAGTGTTTGCAAGTTGTTAATTGCTGAATTCATTGCTGGAGAAGAAAAGCATCCCTTCAACTGCTGAACTAGACTACGGACTGTTCTACCATTGAAGAACCTTTTTTCCTCCCATCGGATGGCTGCGATGACATCACGCAATCCTGGACGGTTCCACATTGGAAGATTCTACTTCGGCAGGAACATAAATCTGCAAGGACACTCATTTTTTTTCTATTATAAATGTTGTTTATATCTTAGTAGTGTTTAAGAATTTAGTTTTTCTAATTAAACACTTAATTTGTTGACCTAAAGACACCTGGTTTGGTTAGCCTCATTCAGGGGGGTTAATAGATGATCAATTTGGCTGTGGTTTTCTTTAATTTGGAAAGTTTAAAATTATATGTTAGGCAATCAGTGGAGGGGCGGAACTGAATCGACAGTGCACCCCACCACAGTCAGAATCATATATTTTGATTGGGGGCTTTGCCTTGAGCGGCTGGTCGTAACAGTGGCTTGGTGCAAAATTTGGTTTGATAATGCTCCTCTGAAGTGCCTGGGGATGTTTTACTACATTAAAGGTGCTATATAAATATAGGTAGTTGTTGTTGTTGATGTAATTTAAAAAAAAGATATGACAGAACACCACATTTGGATGACCGTGTAAATATTGAACAAAGAAAACAGGAAAATTCCGTATTAAATCCAAGGCCGTTCCAGTTGACTGTTTTCAAAACAGAAAGTAATGCTGGGGATCAAGAAGGTCTAAATTTACACTCAAATATAAAATATTAATGATTGCAAACAATGCTTGGCTGATTTAACTTCACCTTCTATAATCCATCCAAGCTGCCGGATTACAGATGTAGAAACCCAATTCAAACTGCAAATAGCTGTACAATGTCTGGACACTTTAAATCTTAGTTGTGCTTATGGCTAACCTTGCCCTACGTTAGTGTTTCTAACAGCAGCAGCAACAACTCGCATTTATATAGCACCTTTAGTATAGTGAACCATCCCCCAGATGCTTCACAGGAGCAATTATCCAACAAAGTTTGACACTGAGCCATATGGTGACCAAATTTTTGCTCAAAGAGAGGGAGGAGCGCAGCCCGAGGAGTGGAGGTTCAAAAAGCACGCCAAACCAGAGTCGGAGAGACGGAGAGGGCTGCAGAGGAACTTGGAGTGAGAGGGGAAAGATCCAGTTGTCGTGGTCCACGTAGGTACCAACGATAAAGGTAGAATGAGGATAGAGGTTCTGCTGAGGTAATATGAGCAGCTAGGGGCTAAATTAAAAAGCAGAACCAAAAAGGTAATAATCCCCGGATTACTACCTGAGCCACGAGTTAATTGGCACAGGGTCAATAAGATTAAAGAGGTAAATGTGTGGTTCAAAGATTGGTGTGGGAGAAATGGGTTCGAATTCATGGGGCATTGGCACCAGTACTGGGGAAGGAGGGAGCTGTTCCGATGGGATGGGCACCACCTGAATCATGCTGGGAACAGAGTCCTGGAGAATTACATAACTAGGGCTGTAGATAGGGCTTTAAACTAAATAGTGGGGAGGGGAGGGTTCAGCTGCATGGAAAATTAGGAAGTCAAAGTTAAAGGAGAAGGTAGGAGTGCAGGTTAGTGATGAGGCTGATTGTTACCAGAAAATAAAAGGAAGGAACAGAACGTGTGAACGTCATATTGCATCAAGGAATCGTACAAGAGTCGGGAAATTTGATAATAGAACAAACTTAAAGGCTTTGTATCTGAATGCACGAGTTAACTCTGAATGAGTTAACAGTGCAAATAGAGACGAATGGCTTTGATTTAGTGGTGATTACTGAGACATGGTTGCAGGGAAATCAGGTTTGGGAATTGAATATTCAAGCACACTCAGTATTTCGGAAGGATAGGCAGGAAGGAAAAGGGGTTGGTGTAGCTTTGTTAGTAAAGGGAGAGATCAGTGCTGCAGTGAGAAACAATACAGGCACTGGAGATCAAGACGTAGAATCAGTCTGGATAAAACTAAGAAATAGCAAGGGAAAGAAGTCCCTGGTGGGAGTAATCTATAGGCCCCCAAACAGTAGTTCTGCAGTATAAACCAGGAAATACTGGGAGCTTGTAAGAAAGATATGGTAATAATCATGGGTGATTTTAATATGCATATAGACTGGATTAATCAAATTGGCAATGGTAGCCCTTGAGGGAGAGTTCATTGAATGTATTAGAGATTGTTTTTTGGAGCAGTATGTTGTGGAACCAACCCAGGAGCAGGCTATTCTAGATTTGGTATTGTGTAATGAAGTGGGATTAATTAATGATCTTATAGTTAAGGATCCTCGAGGGAAGAGTGATCATAGCATGCTAGAAATTCAAATTCAGTTTGAGGGTGAGAAACTGGAGTCCCAAACTAGCATTCTGGAGTTAAACAAAGGTAATTACATAGGCATGAGGACAGATTTGACCCTAGTGGACTGGGCAGGAAGACTTAAATGTAGGACAGTTGATGAGCAGTGGCAGATGTTTAAGGAGATATTCAAGTCCTCCCAACTAAAATAAATTCCAGAGAGGAAGAAAGATTCTAAGAGGGGGAAATACATCCATGGCTAAGCAAGGAAGTTAAGGATAACATAAAGACAAAAACTAAGGCATACCATATTGCAAAGGCCAGTGGCAGGCTGGAAGATTGGGAAACTTTTAAAGATCAACAAAGGGTTACTAAAACGTAATAAAATGAGCAAAGGTAAATTATGAAAGAAAACTAGTGTAAAATATAAAAACAGATAGCAAAAGCTTCTCTTAGTATATAAAAGGTGAGCGAGTAGCGAAAGTGAATGTTGGTCCCTTGGAGATTGAGACTGGGGAGTTAATAGAGGGGAACACAGAAATGGCGGAGACACTAAATCAGTATTTTGCCTCAGTTTTCATGGTGGAGGACACTAGTACCATCCCAATAGTAACAGGTAATGATGAGGTTATAGAAAGAGAGGTACTTAGAAAAATCATCATCACTAGGGACAATGTACTGAGCAAACTATTGGGATTGAAGGCAGACAAGTCCCAGGGCCTGATGGCCTACATCCTAGGGTCTTAAAGGAAGTGGCAGTGGAGATAGTGGATCCATTGGTTATAATATTCCAAAATTCCCTGGATGTGGGAAAGGTTCCAGTGGATTGGAAAAATGCTAATATAACACCCTTATTCAAAAAGGGAGGGAGGCAGAAAGTAGGAAACTACAGACCAGTTAGTTTAACATCTATCGTTGGGAAATTGTTAGAATCCGTTATTAAGGAAGTAATAACAGGACATTTAGAAAGTCAAAACGCAATCCATCAGAGTCAGCATGGTTTTATGATGGCTAAATCTTGCTAGAGTTCTTCAAAGCTGTAACAAGCAAAGTGGATAATGGGGATTCTGTAGATGTAGTATATCTGGACTTCCAGAAGGCATTTGATAAGGTGCCGCACAAAAGGTTAATACACAAGGTAAGATCACATGGGGTTAGGGGCAATTTATTAGCTTGGATAGAGGATTGGATAACCAACAGAAAACAGTCGGGATAAATGGATCTTTTTCTGGTTGGCAAGATGTCACGAGTGGGGTATCACACGGTTCGGTCCTTGGGCCCCAACTATTTACAATCTATATTAATGACTTGGATGCAGGGATAGAAGGTACTATAGCCAAATTTGCAGATGACAATAAAATAGGTGGGATAGTAAGTTGCAATAAAGAAATAAGAAATTTACAAATGTATATGGATAGGTTAGGTGAATGGGCCAAAATTTGGCAGATGGAGTTTAATGTGGATAAGTGTGAGGTTATCCATTTTGGTCAGAAGAATAGAAAGGCAAATTATTATCCAAATGGAGAGAAACGTCAGAGTGCTTCGGTGCAGAGGGATCTGGGTGTCCTCATGCATGAATCGCAGAAAACTAGTATGCAGGTGCAGCAGGTAATAAGGAAGGCAAATGGAATTCTGGCATTTATTGCTAAAGGAATAGAGTATAAATGTAGGGAAGTGTTCCTGCAACTGTACAAGATATTAGTGAGACCACACCTGGAGTATTGCATACATTTTTGGTCCCCTTTCTTGAGGAGGGATGTAGTTGCATTGGAGGCAGTTCAGAGGAGGTTCACTAGATTGATTCCAGAGATGAGGGGTTTGTTTAGAGATACAGCACTGAAACAGGCCCTTTGGCCCACCGAGTCTGTGCTGACCATCAACCACCCACTTACACTAACCCTACACTAATTCCATATTCCTACCACATCCCCACTTGTCCCTGTATTTCCCTACCACCTACCTATACTAGGGGCAATTTATAATAGCTAATTAACCTATCAACCTGCAAGTCTTTGGCATGTGGGAGGAAACCGGAGCACCCGGAGGAAATGCACGCAGACACAGGGAGAACTTGCAAACTCCACACAGGCAGTACCCAGAATTGAACCCGAAGAGAGATTGAGCAGTTTTGGCCTTTATTCTATAGAGTTTAGAAGAATGAGAGGAGATCTAATTGAGGAATATAAGATGATTAAGGGGATTGACAAAGTAGACGTAGAGAGGATGTTTCCTGGGGTGGGGCAACCTAGAACGAGAGGTCATAGTTTTAGGAGAAGGGGTAGCCGATTTAAAACAGAGATGAGGAGAAATTACTTCTCTCAAAGGGTCGTGAGTCTGTGGAATTCACTACCCCAGAGTGCGGTGGATGCCGGGACATTGAGTAAATTTAAGGAGGAGATAGACAGATTTTTAATTAGTAATGGGTTGAAGGGTTACGGAGAACGGGCAGGAAAGTGGAGTTGAGGCTGAGATGAGATCAGCCATGATTGTATTGAATGGTGGGGCAGGCTCGAGGGGCTGAATTGCCGACTCCTGCTCCTAGTTCTCATGTTCTTATGTTCTATGTTCAAAGAGGTAGGTTTTAAGGAGCGTCTTAAAGGTGGAGAGAGAGGCGGAGAGGTTTATGCAGGGAATTCCAGAGCTTAGGGCCCAGGCAGCTGAAGGTACGGCCACCAATAGTGGAGTGATGAAAATTTCAGGATGCAGAAGAGGCCTGATTTAGAGGAGTGCAGAGATCTCGGAGGGGTGTAGGGCTGGAGGAGATTACAGAGATAGGGAGGGGTGAGGGCATAAAGGGATTTGAAAACTATAGTTTATAGTTTATCTTTCAAAGAAATACATTCACCTTGTTTTTTTTTATTTCAATAAACCCTTAATTATATGGAAGTATTGTTCTAAATGACACCACAAATAGGCTGAGGTTTTGGGTGAGCACCCTCAATAAAACTCAATTATAATTAAAAGATCACCCTACTGCTTTTCCCCGGATGCTGATTGATCAATTTCATATTCATAGTTGCAGCAATTTCATTTTTAATTAACATCCGTTGTCAACAAGTAAGTCATTGCTTAAGATCTAGTTCAATTTAAAGGGGGTATAGGGGGTGTATGTACACACATCTTAGAAGGCGGCAGGACAAGTTGGAAAGGGCTTTTAAACATAACATACGGGATCCTTAGCTTTATAAATATAGGCATAGAGTACAAAAGCCATGAAATTATGTTGAACCTAGATAAGACACTAGTTGGGCCTCAGCTGGAGTATTGTGTCCAGTTCTGGGCACCACACTATTGGAAGAATGTCAAATCCTTGCAGAGGGTGAAGAGGAGATTCACTAGAATGGTAAAATAAAAGCAAAATACTGCAGATGCTGGAAATCTGAAATAAAAACAGACTCAACCTTGAGTTCATTTCAGGGCATGACTGGCCTTTTTTATATTTTTATATTTTTTATTATTTTATTTTACTTTTGAACCATGTACCTGTTTTTTCATGTGGACAGAGCTGTGCATTACTCTATCATTAACACTCTCTCTGGACTAATGCTTTGTCTTTCACCACAAGCATTAAAACGCTCTTTGCCTTTGTCCCTGGACAGCTTTGTTATTTAATCTCTCCTGCTCTCTGCCCTATCACACACTTTGTTCTCTCCCCCACCCCCCTCCCTTTCACTTGCTTAAAACCTAATTCTTTTCTAACCTTTGCCAGTTCTGATGAAAGGTCACAGACCTGAAATGTTAACTCTGCTTCTCTCTCCACAGATGCTGCCTGACCTGCTGAGTATTTCCAGCACTTCCTGTTTTTATTTCATTAGAATGGCACTGAGGATGAGGGACTTCAGTTATGTGAAGTGACTGGAGAAGTTCGATTGTTCTCCTTACAGCAGAGAAGGTTAAGGGAAAATTTCATAAAGGTGCTCAAAATTATGAGGAGTTTTGATAGCATAAATAAAAGCTTATTGCGCAAAGCAGGAGCTCATGGTGGGGGGGGGGGTGGGTAACATATTGGCATGGATAGAAGATTGGCTGGCTGGCAGAAAACAGAGAGTATTCATAAATGGGTCCTTTTCTGATTGGCAGGATGTGACGAGTGGAGTCTGTGCTGGGGCCTCACCTTTTTACAATTAATAACAATGACCTAGATGAGGGGAATGATGGCATGGTAGCTAAATTTGCAGATGACACAAAGATAGATAGGAAAGTATGTTGTGAAGAGGACATAAGGAAGTTGCAGACCGATATTAATGATTTAGACGTGAATATAGGAGGTATGATCAGTAAGTTCGCAGATGACATGAAAATTGGTGGTGTTGTAAATAGTGAGGAGGAAAGCCTTAGATTACAGGTCGATATAGATGGGCTGGTAAGATGGGCAGAGTAGTGGCAAATGGAATTTAATCCTGAGAAGTGTGAGGTGATGCATTTTGGGAGGACTAACACGGCAAGGGAATATATAATGGATGGTAGGACCCTAGGAAGTACAGAGGGTCAGAGGGACCTTGGTGTACTTGTCCATAGATCACTGAAGGCAGCAGCACAAGCAGATAAGGTGGTTAGGAAAGTATATGGGATACTTGCCTTTATTAGCTGAGGCATTGAATATAAGAGCAGGGAGGTTATGATGGAGCTGTATAAAACACTAGTTAGGCCACAGCTGGAGTACTGTGTACAGTTCTGGTCGCCACACTATAGGAAGGATGTGATTGCACTGGAGAGGGTGCAGAGGAGATTCACCAGGATGTTGCCTGGGCTGGAGCATTTCAGCTATGAAGAGAGACTGAAAAGGCAAGAGTTGTTTTCCTTAGAGCAGAGAAGGCTGAGGGGAGATATGATTGAGGTATACAAAATTATGAGGGGCATAGATAGGTTAGATAGGAAGAAACTTTTTTCCCTTAGCAGAGGTGTCAACAACCAGGGGGCATAGATTTAAAGTAAGGGGCAGGAGATTTAGAGGGGATTTGAGGAAAACATTTTTCACCCAGAGGGTGGTTGGAATCTGGAATGCACTGCCTGAAGAGGTGGTAGAGGCAGGAACCTTCACAACATTAAAGAAGTATTTAGCTGAGCACTTGAAATACCATAGCATACAAGGCTATGGGCCAAGTGGTGGAAAATGGGATTAGGATAGATAGGTGCTTGATGTCCAGCATAGACATGTATGACTCTATATACATAGGTTCAGTGAGTGGGAAAACATCTGGCAGATGGAGTATAATGTGGGAAAATATGAAGCTGTTCACTTTGGCAGGAAGAATAAATTACTTAAACGCAGAACGACTGCAGAATTCCAAGGTACAGAGGGATCTAGGTGTTCTAGTGCACAAGTCACAAAAAGTTAGCTTGCAGGTACAGCTGGTAATAAAGCAGGCGAATGGAATGCTATCCTTTATTACGAGAGGAATTGAAAATAAAAGTAAGGATGTTGTGCTTCAGTTATACAGGGCAGTTTTGGTCTCCTTGTTTAAGGAAGGATGTAAATGTGTTGAAGGCAGTTCAGAGGAGGTTTACTCGATTGATACCTGGAATGAGTGGGTTGTCTTATGAAGAAAGGTTGGACAGAGTGGGCTTGTTTTCACTGGAGTTTAAAAGAGTGAGGGGAGAGTTGATTGTAGTATATAAGATCCTAAACAGTCTTGACAAGTTTAATGTGGAGAGGATGTTTCCTCTGGTGAGTGAGTCCAAATCTATGGGGCACTGTTTTAAAATTAGGGGTTGCCTTTTTAGGATAGTGATGAGGAGCAATTTTTTCTCTCAGAGGGTTGTGCGACTTTGGAACTCTCTGCCTCAGAAGGTGGTGGAGGCGGGGTCATTGAATATTTTTAAGGTGGAGGTAGATAGATTCTTGTTAGGCAAGGAAATCAAAGGTTATCGGGGGTAGATGGGAGTGTGGAATTCGAGACACAAACAGATCAGCCATGATCTTATTGAATGGCAGAGCAGGTTCGAGGGGCCGAATGGCCTACTTCTGCTCCTAATTTGTATGTTCATATGTTCGTATGATTCTATGATCTTGAGATTCTGAACTTAAGATGTAAACTCATACAATTAAAGCAAGATTTACAGTATTCATAGCCACAGGGAGTGTAGATTTTAGGATCCAGTTATGCATGTACCCAGGACAGATAGTAAAATAAAGACAGAAATATTTGCATTATGTATCATGTTGTTCACAACCTCAGGATGTCTCCTAGCGTGTTACAGGCTATAAATTACCTTTAGGAAGTGTAGTAACTCCTGTAATGTGGAAACACAGCAGCCACTTTGCACAAACCCCCAGAAACAGCAATGTGATGACTGACTGGATAATCTGTGGATATAGTGTTACATCAATATGCTTTGGTGAAAGATAATTTTCTTTCATCTACTGACTGGAGATCTTGTAAACCAGGGAGCGGAGTCAACTTCATTCCCTTTATTCCCTTCGCCCACTTAGTCCTGGTCGTCACGTGGGACTAAGTCCTCTTAATTCAGGCTCAGGCTGGGCAATTGGGATATTGGGGTCACAGGAGAGCCACCCTCCACCAAATCCACCAGCTACGGTTATTGGCTTAGTACAAAGAGGAGGAAACTTAGTCCTTTCTTTAACTAATAATTTACTTTATTCACATTGTTATACAATGTAAGAATAAGGCTTATACACTTGGTTAGACAAAAGCATGCAACTCAAACTGAGTTATACAGTTTATGCCAAAACTAGAATCGATACGCACACCCACTAGGTTCCTCTGACATTTCCTGACCTAGTCACAGAAAATAAAGGCTAATACCCGAAAAGGGGAGAGCTGACGCTGGCCAGGCGTTCCGGTCTCTCTCTCTTTCACGTCGTCTCCGCGTTGCTGACGCAGGGTCTTCCAATTCCGCGATGGTTGGTCTCCGGAGTTTTCGCTGGCACTATGCCCAAGATTCTCCATACTTATTCTCTTTCTTATCTCTTCGAGCTGTGCTGTCTCTTTCCCGTTGGTTTAGGGCTGCTCGCCTTGTTTGTATCGTCTCCTTATTGGACCAGGCCCAAGGTTTCACTCCTTGTCCAAATAAGGCTCCATTCTTGTGATATCTCCCTTGTTTTTCACATAACTTAATTAATTCGAACTGGTTTTCACCAGCACAGGCCAGTGTCTGAACTCAGGTTACTTTAGTTCACAAGCTGTTTTTCATACATGTCAGTAGTTTGCTACGGACTCAGTAGTTCTTGCAGCCCCTGGCCAACATCTCCCCCCTCTTGATCCAAAGATACTTATCTTAGGATCATCATTTTTCCCTTCTCTGTGAACCATTCCTGAGCACATCATTGTCCCCCAATGGGTGTGTTATACCGTTACATACAAAAAGATACGTTTATAAAACTTAGCATATACAGTTTTTTTATATTGATAACTGTTCCTTCTGTTTCATTATAGCCCCATCATCCAATCTTTACAAAATTTCATTTTTCCACCTTCTAAGCTGATATACATTGAGTACAACAATTATTAGCGCACGTAGAATCACTATGACAGAAATATGTGCTACAATTCTGACCCATGGATGTATTTGAACATTAGATCCCCAATTCCAAAACTTACTCCAAAACCCTGGGTCGCGCAACAGTTCATTTGCCTTGTCGGCATGTGTTCTAATTGTTTTAGTGTGTTTATTCCATTGATGAATTATCTCTTTTGCCTCTTCTGCTATTTGTGCCCAATCCGCTGTTAGGTGTGGGATGGGTGGTAATTCGGTGGCAATATAGTCCCGTACCTCTTGATCTGTATCAGTACGTTGGATCGTGAGGTTCTCCTTTATCACTATCCTCGTTATTGGCTTAGTCAGGACTTGTCCAACAACAACCAAGTCCGAGGTTACATTGTGAATGGCTACATTGTGTCCCTCCAGAGGGCACTGTTTCCAGCCCTTGTTGTAATTCATAGCAGCCATGGCTATGTAATACGTTTGCCCCACAAGGGCATATTGTAAAAAGGTCTGGTTATTAACAGGTAGAATGGACAATGAACAATTTTCATAGGTGCTGAGCCCGCAATTTGTAAGTTTCTGTCTCGTTACCTCTTCCTGACAGGCCCAGTGATTCCCCCCTTGATGACATTTTGACAAATCTACCCCTTTCTCAACACCATCCATTACGATGGCATGAGATGGTGGGTTACTTAAAGATATCCAAATACCCTCCTGGTACTTGCCCGCGTTATGGACTCTCTTTAAAGGGTAGGTCAAATTGCTTCCTTGTCGGGGAATATGAAACACTGCCCCAACATATTATCTTCCTCTATCCTCGTCACAGGTACCTAACACTCTGTTAGTTAAGGTCAAACTTCTGAGGTGACACAGGGGTATCTCTTCTCCGACCCACTTCTTTAACTGTTCATCCGACACCCAGGCTGGAACTTGGTGTGCATTGAGCTGTAGCAAATTCGAACTAATCATAGCCAATACCCAGCTAGTATATATGGCACACATCTCAGCCTTATGGGCCTGCTCAGAAGTAGTAGCCATACCATCAATAATTGAATTTGTTGTATCCTGTAAAGGCTTTAGAAATTTGACTGTGTCCAGGGTTACCCGTGACGCATCCTGACCTATTTGATTGGTCCATATCTGATCCAGGTAACCCTCTCCAGTAATAACCTGCATTTTCTGTTGGAGGGATTGTATCTGACTTTCTAACTCGGCTATATCCAATGTGTTGACTGTTGCCACTCCTGATGCATAACCTACCCCTGCTAACTCTAACAGCCCTCTTTTCTTTCTGTCTTTCACCGACTTAAACTCATTTCTGCTTAACTGTCTCTCAAGGAGGTGGGCATATAATTGTTTCATGGTGGATGGACACCATTCTGGAACGGTCATTTCAGTTAAATTGAAAACTACCTGCACATCTTGACATCCTGGAACCAATGTGACCGATTCGCCTGTCTCTTCTAACACCAAACCTACACCTTCCGTTTTGTACTGAGATTCGCTACATTTAGGTTCTGGTGTGGTTTCAGTCCTGGGGGGGGTGAGGGGTGGTGAGCTTCCTAGGGGTCCTGAAAATTATAAAGGGCCCTGGGCCCTTACAGAAACCCCTATCTGGATCTATTAACGCCCTTTTTGCTCTATCCCTTTCCTGTGCCGTATCTTCCTTTGTACAATTGATGATGATCCAACCAATTTTCCTAAACTGTCTGCTATAGCCGCCCCAGTCAATATATCTCTTGTATGAGTCACTGCCCCAGTCAATGTTCACATAGGTGTGATCCCAGTGAACCATAATTTTACCTTGACCGTCCTCCCCCGATGGTCGCTCGATAAATGGGCCCACAAATTGACTAACAATTTTTCCCCCTGGGATTACCAACAGTGTCACCTCTAGAACCTTGTTGCATGAAAGCTGTATTCCTGTTCCCTCCGGTCTACCCAATGTTTTTCCCGCGCACGCCAACCCATCCACTCCCGTATAATACAAATTTAAATCTTCTCGTTTTCCTTTGTTGGTTCGAACTATCTTGATCTGCCGAGCAAAGTTGTTTCTGATCACGGGATAGTCTTCCCGCGTCAACACTACTTCAGGCGTGTTCATTCGTCGTGACAACTCCGATGCGGGTTCACCTATAGTCCCAAATATGGTCAATCCAATTGCAATGAAATATATTACCCTCTTCATTGTGGGCTGGACCTGTAATATACAAGTGTAATTTCTGCTCTTATTTACAGTTTCTTTCTTATCCTATTTTAAGTCCAGTCTCTCCATATACTGAGCCAGACTGTCTGTATCTTGTTCCCAACTTGTTTCTGATTCTAACCGTCCATTTCTTCTAGTCCACTTACTTCCCCTGTTTTCTTTATTTTTCTTTCGTTTTTCCCCTCGATTTCTCTCTGTATGTGGACGGACAACATCAGGTTGTCTTTCAAACACGTCCGCTTGGATCCGCAGTTGATCCTGCTCTTGATCTCCCTGACCTTTGGTCGAAACATCGGTAGCATCAAGCATCTTGTTTTTCTCCTACTAACTTTAACTGATTAATGTGATACCAGCCACACTTATCTGGTGCCGTCAATACTTTGTATACAGATGGACTAGCTTTATCTACTATCTCATAGGGACCGGTGAACCTTGGACTCAAGAATGAGGTGGGCTGGTATATTCTGATCATTACCCTTTGTCCGAGGCTCAACTCTATCGGGCTGGCTTTCGCATCAAAATAAGCCTTGCTTTGCTGTCTCTTCTTTCCCTGTTGGTGAGCTGCTACGTAATTTGCTTCTCTCACTGTTTCTACTAGTTGTTGCACCAATTTTTCTGATATAATACTGTCCACCTCGGGTTCGGACAAGTCCAGACCTACCAACCCCTCCATTCCTCTCATGTCCCTTCCCATCATGAGTTTATAGGGAGTATAACCTGTTGATGAAGCTGCAGTATTCCTGATTACCATCAACACATAGGGCAGAACGACCTGCCAGGTCGTCTTGTGCTGCTGTACCATTTTAGCTATCGTGTTTTTCAATGTCCGATTCATCCTTTTCACAATTCCACTAGACTGTGGTCTATAGGGTGTGTGGAATTTCTGTTTGACCCCAAAGAGGGTCATTACATTTTGCATTACTTGGGCTGTAAAATGTGTTCCCTGATCTGATTCTATGCTTCGGGGTAAACCCCATCGAGTGAACACCCTTTCTAACAGAATTTTCACGGTGATTTTGTCTGTATTTGTTCTGGTTGGGAAAGATTCCACCCATTTGGTAAACGTATCTACTATTACTAGAAAGTATTTAAACCCTCCTGGAGTGGGGGGGGGGGGGGGGGGGTGGGTCCTACATAGTCTATCTGTAAATTAGTCCAAGGCCCTTCTACTAGTATGTCGGAGGACCCCTTTCTTGACATTTCTATCGGGGTTGTGTTGTGCACAGATCAAACAATTCTTTTTATTTATTTTTTATTTATTTAGAGATACAGCACTGAAACAGGCCCTTCGGCCCACCGAGTCTGTGCCGACCAACAACCACCCATTTATGCTAACCCTACAGTAATCCCATATTCCCTACCATCTACCTACACTAGGGGCAATTTTACAATGGCCAATTTACCTATCACCTGCAAGTCTTTGGATGTGGGAGGAAACCGGAGCACCCGGAGAAAACCCACGCAGACACAGGGAGAACTTGCAAACTCCGCACAGGCAGTACCCAGAATCGAACCCGGGTCCCTGGAGCTGTGAGGCTGCGGTGCTAACCACTGCGCCACTGTGCCGCCCCTTGACAGTAGTTCTTGCAGCCCCTGGCCAACAATCTGAATTTTTTAAAAAAAGATATTTTTAAAAGACAAAGTGCCAGCAAAGTTATCCTTTCAGCTTAAGATGATCAGTTAGTTTGCAACACTGTATCCCACATTGCAAAGGACTGTGAGGAGAGAGACAAAATGTCTGCTCAGTCCCCAGCAAGAATCAAGACCTAAGAAACTTAAAAGAACTACCTTTTATGTATAGACTGATACAATCAAACCCTGATCAATCAAACACTACACTAGCTGTTCTGTCAGCAAGCATAGAAATACTGCTAACTGCTATGTTTGAATCACTGAGTGACTGTCATGTGACAAGCCCATCCCCATTTGGTTTTAAGCTGGTGTTTTTATCTGCAGCAGAGGAGAAGCAACTGGACTCTGACATGAGCAGACCCTAAGTGGGGGTCTCTCTCTCTCTCTATTCCAGCTTGGAATTTTTTAAATCCTGCTTGTTGACTGGCCACTTTGCATACTCCGGCTACAATCAGAAACCCCATTGGAGGAAATCATCCATATTGCTATCTCCAAGAGACTCACCAAACTAGTCATCTACCTCTTCAAACTAAAAGCCTGAGGACCACTGAAGTTAGCTAGAAGCCAGCTGAATCACCAAACTCCACAGACTGTATACCTTTTTTCATGGACTCTATCTCAACCAATCATCAACCTTTCATCACTCTGTAACCTATTTGTGTGCATGTAAACCTCTAGTCTGTGTTTGAGAGTGAAAGTTGGTGCATTGTTTATTATTTTATTTGTTCGGTTTAGGTACAATAAAGTTAACCTCTTTCTTTGTGAACTCAAGAAAACCTGTCTGTTTGGTTCTTGTTATCATCATAGCAAGTAAGTAATCAAATACCTACTGAATTTGCCAGTACATCCACTTTAAGAAAGAATTAAACAAGTTGTGGTGTAACAAGGAGAGGGAAAAGAGGGAAGCCCTTCAACCCCTCCTCACTTGACCATTACAATGGTGAATTCAAGCTCAGAGCTCGTCATTCTTCTGCATGGCTAGAACATTTAGCATCTTGCACAAGTGCGACTCGAAAGTAAGGGATCCGTGCTAAATATTTCACGTGAGTTAAATCCACATCAGATTAAACCAGGATGAAGATGTTCAACAGTTCCATTGAGTCTGCTTGATAATAAAAGTACTTTTGTTATTGGAGTTGTATCAACATTGACGGTGGTGACATTCCCAGAGAAACAATAGATTTCTGTAATGGAAGATTCATGCTATGATATCTTTTGTCTTTTTATATCGTTTCAGTAATGTTTCTCATTCTGGAAGCAAGTTTATATTTATTATAGGAAATCATTGCACACACGACTTAACAAGTTATTGAGTTACTTTGTGCAGTTGCAATTAAACCCTGGAGTAGATTACATTGTGACATTTACCACAGATGTTGCTGCCAATTGCAGTCACTGTGAAACATGTTTATTACAGCTCTGCTACAATTGTCAAGAAAAGTGAAATGTATCTTTTTGTAATTATTGTTAAGAGAATCTCGATAGCTAAAACTGTTTTCTTTGCAGCTCCCTGTTGGATAGGTTGATTTAGTGTGTTTTTTTTTAGTCGAATGAATCTTTGTCTTGTTTGTTTTGCTGTTTGCATCTTCTCCATATTTGTAGCTGACTTACATTGGT
Organism: Heterodontus francisci; assembly: GCF_036365525.1. NCBI lineage: Eukaryota > Metazoa > Chordata > Chondrichthyes > Heterodontiformes > Heterodontidae > Heterodontus > Heterodontus francisci. The sequence goes on along the minus strand of NC_090375.1, from coordinate 11,722,222 downwards.
TCCAGGTCCTCAATTTTAAAATTCTCATCCTTGTTTACAAATCCCTCTATTTGCTTCACCCCCTCCCTATCTCTGTAATCTCCTCTAGCCCTACAACCCTCAAAGGTAAGAATGTAAGAAGCAGGAGTAGACTATTCAATACGGTCATGGCTGATCACCTCAACTCCACCTTCCTCTAATTCTGGTCTCTTGAGCATCCCCAATTTCCATCGCTCCACCATTGGCGGCCGTTCCTTCAGCTGCCTGGGCCCTAAGCTCTGGAATTCCCTCCCTAAACCTCTCTGCCTCTCTCTCCCCCTTTAAGATACTCCTCAAAAGCCTACCTGTTTCACCAAGCATTTGGTCACCTGCCCTAATGTCTCCTGGTGTAGCTTGGTGTCAAATTGTGTTTGATAATGTTCCTGTGAAGCACCTTGGGACGTTTTACTACGTTAAATGTGCTATATAAATGCAAGTTATTGTTGTTTTTGTGCATGCTCAGTTTAAAGAGAGTAAGGGTCGTTAGTTACAGCATAATGCAATATCAGCTTGACACCTTACAGCTTGAACCCTAGAATAGTGGGCTCACACATATATGGTGATATGAATTTGGTGATTGCCTTCTAAAGGAATTTGTCCTTTCTTTTCCTCACAAGGGGTTGACCAGTTCTCAATAAGATTGTGATAGCAAGTGCAAGAATTTAATGGAATTTTCCATCTCTATAGCTTATATGCTTCCTCTTCCTCCTCTTCCCTGAACTCCCAAAGCCCTGTTTCTCACACCCATCTCAGCCCCTTATTGTTCAGTAGCCCCTCCTGCATTTCCTCACTAGGTTAGAAGTGGACTGAGGCCACAGAAGAGATTGTTAACAAAAATGAGAGTGCATAAAATATTTAGACAACCTATTGATTTGGATAGAGAGTTGGTTAGGAGGTAGGAGACACACTAATGGGCATGTACTCAATTTGGTAGGTTTTTAAAAAAATCTTTCATGGGATGTGGGCATCACTGGCAAGGGCAGCATTTGTTGCCCATCCCTAATCGCCCTTGAACTGAGTAGCTTGCTAGGCCATTTCGAAGGGCAGTTAAGAGTCAACCACATTGCTGTGGGTCTGGAGTCACATGTAGGCCAGACCAGGTAAGGATGGCAGATTTCCTTCCCTAAAGGACATTTGTAAACCTGATGGGTTTTTACAACAATCAATGATAGCTTCATGACACCATCACTGAGACTAGCTTTCAATTTCAGATTTTTATTATTTATTGAATTTAAATCCACCAGCTGCCATGGTGGGATTTGAACCTGTGTCTCTAGGGCATTAGCCTGGGACTCTAAATTACATGTCCAGTGACGTTACCACTATGCCACCATCTCCCCACTACACCAATGTCACCCAGTGTGGATAGTGGTGTGACCCAGGCATCTATATTTATAAATGACTTGGATGAGGAAAAGAGAATCTATATAGTTACTGCGGGTGGAATCTTCACTTTAAAAATTTTCCAGTGTCTGGATCATTTGCGGTTCACAATCTGGTACATGTTGGAGGTGCTCTCTGTGGCCTGATCTTATGGGAGTTGGCCGTTAGCAGGCTGCTTCCGCGTTTGCTGTCCAATTAAAGATGGCAGGCAGGGCACAGACAGGGGAGGCCCAATGGGAGAGCCCGCAGGACTGGACAGACAGTGGTCCGAATGGGAGAAGTGGGCACTCCTGAGGCAGATGGAACCCTCAAAATGGAGGCAGTCGAAAGGCTTCGGAGAGATTAATAAAAATGAAAGCCCAGATCTGTTAGGTCATTCAGTGTAGGAAGAGGGGGGAAGCCTTCCACAAGAATGATTTTGGTCATGACTATGTTCATTGCTCCGTGATAGCACCATGGACTGAAACCTCCAATGGCCCTCTGATCTCCCACTGTGAGGCTGCCTCCGATGCATTGCTGGGCTCACGAGACAGTGCGAGACCCGTCTGCCTTCCATAAGACTGATACGCTGTGCACAATTAAGGGTTGATTGCCTTTTTACATATCTTGATTGGCTATCAGCTGCAGACAGGTGGGAAGCTACTGCTGCAGGGAGCGGACCCGATGCCTCTCGGGCTGACTTTCCACATCCCCCGCCTCCATGAGGTCTGGACGATCCCGCCCAATGATGACACTAAGTTAGGTTTGCACAGGAAATGGTGTAGATGGGACCAGACAGTTGCAAAGGGACATTGATAGTGTTACAGCCAGGTGAGGAGGGGGTCTCAGGCTCCCCTTCTCTGGTTTGACCGCAACAGAGTTGATCCCTTTTTAACACAGTGATTATGCTTACCAGATCAGTGAGTGTTTGCTTCTGTTCCTCTAATGTGGTTGCAAAAGAACCAGATTTTCTTGTGCTTAAACAAGAAAGAGGTATGTTTATTACACTTAACAGTCTAAACCAGTTAAAAATACTAAAATCATGCTACACATTCATGCCCACATTCACACGAGAGTCACATGCACACAAATCGATTATAGAGGGAAAACAGATTTGGTGGTTGGATTAAAGTCTGGAATAAATGGAATTTAAATACAGTTTGTGAGTCCAATAGTCCTCAGTTGAAATTGTATTCCTGAAGTCCTCGCTGGGCCACGTGCACGGTGGTGGACTTGCTTTGCTCAGGGCTCCTGAATGCAGAAGAGGGGGTTGACTCTCATCCCATGGCTATGGTGGTCTCTAGGCTTGGGTGGGGGGAGGGGGGTTCCCAGTTTCAGCCGGATCTTCTGTTGATACTTTCTGGGGAGAGAGAGAGAGCCTGCTTTGTAGATGGCTTTTCAGTTACTGCTACTTGCCACCTATGTGACAAAGCTTACAGTCTCTCCTGAGCTGTGCAGGCAGTCACATGACTCTATCAAGCCCCTTTGTTTTTTAAAATTTTTGAAAGATTTTTCTGGAATCTTCCCTGAGATTCAAGGTGCTACACCTCAAGATGTCCAGTCACACTTGGAGGGGATTGACTCTTTCAAAGTCAATGGGTGTAGATGGCTTTGATGGCTGTTTTGATAAGGCCATTCTAGGTACTTTAATCACTGACAGCACCCCATTGTTCTGGCTAGGCTGGCTGAGACTTGTTGTCTCCAGTTTGATCTTTTGGTGTTTCAAATGTAAATTGCAGTGGCCATCTTGGCTGCCAGTTTTTTAAAACAGTTACTTCGAAGTTTTTTCCATTAAACGTCTAATGCAAGTTTCCAACCGATGAAATTAATATTTCCCCTTTGACATATTGGGTTTTCATGACAATAGAATAAATGAGTGGGCCAAACTGTGGCAGATGGATTTCGGTGTGGGAAAGTGTGAGGGTGGGAGGAGTCCCATGTGGAGCATAAGCGCTGGCATGTATCAGTTGGGTTGAATGGCCTGTTTCTGTGCTGTATACTCCATGTAATTCATTGTTTGATAACATTGTTAGAAGTTCTATTTATACATCCCTCCCTTCAAAGTTCTGATTCCTGTATCCCTGGCTCAGTGGGTAGCACCCACAACTCTTAGTCAGCACGTTGTGGATTCAAGTCTCATTCCAGAGAGTTGAGCACAAAAATGAAGGCTGACGGCCAGTGTGGTACTGGGGGAGTGCTGCATTGGTAGAGGTGCCATCTTTTTGATGAGATGTTAAACCAAGGCCCCATGACATTATTTCAAATAAGAACAAGGGAAGTATCCCAGGTGTCCTGGCCAATATATATCCTCTATCAATATCATTAAAAAGCAGATTATCAGGTCATTATCACACCGTTGCTTGTGGGAGCTTGCTGTGCACAAATAGGCTGCTGTGTTTCCTATATTACATCAGTGACTACACTTCAAATGTACTTCACTGGTTGCAATGTGCTTTGGAACCTCCCGAGATCATGAAAGGCGCTATAAAAATGCAAGTCTTTCATTTCTATAATCAACTGCTCCTCACAAATCCCACTCTCAGCTCCTTCACCCTCTCCTATTACGATACTATCCCATTCTTAACCTCCCTTTTATCTCTAAGATCCTTATATGCACCCACATCCATGCTCGCCTCTGGAAACATTTTGACTCTTTTTATTTGTGTTTTTCTGCAGCATGAGGTACATGGTCAAAACTGCAAATGGCAGCCTTGTAATTGTGACTGTGGCACATTAACCCCTATTTGTCCTGTTTGACCATTCTGGGCATTCATGATGGTCACCCACCAGCATCTCTTCTTGTGGGCCACCTCTGCAAAGCCACATCTGAATGAGGACAAGTAGTAAGGTAGCATGGCAAAGGGAAATGGGATGGAGAGGCCTGGGCAAACACTCAGAGCTGTGAAAGCGTGAGTGGAGATCATTTAAGGAGATGCTAGATAAACACATGAGGGGAAAACAGAACAAAAACTTATGCTGACAGGGTGAGATAAAGTAGGATGGGAGGAAGCTTGCATGGAGCATGAACACCAGCATAGAGTAGAAAGGCTGAAGTGCTTGTTTCAGTGCTGTAAATCTATGTAAGTTGCTTACGCTGACTGTACTTAACCAGCCCAAACTTGCAAAACAAAACACAATGCCTAATGTTTGATGTGATTCCACGATTGGACAGCACTTACTGAACAATCCCAAGTGTGCTAAGAATTACACAAACAACCAATTTAAGATTATCAGTCAGGCTCACAATGTGGCTCACTTACGCTTGCTAGAAGCGACATGTATTTATACACAGGGACCTGTCCTCTGCAGGCAAAAGGAACATGTCCAGCTGTTGTGCCTTTTATGAATTAAACAAAAACATGGGGGAAAATAGTTCCCTGGTGCATTCTCCATGGCAACGCCTCAACCAATCAGAGTCGACTTGCCAACCAATCAGCACCCTTTACTTATGCAGTATAAATTATTTCTCTCTTTGAAATTTGACATTCTTACACCTGTCCCGATGAGTGCAAGGTGAAAAGCTTCGATAGCATGTCTCTTTTTTGTCACCAATGTTCAAATGTATCATTGGGAACTTTCACTTGCTTCATTATTAGCCCATAACAAATATCAATACAGGTAGAAATTATGAAGATAAAAGCTACAGCTTCTGCACAGAATTAAATGGAAGTCTGTTTTCAGCTTTACTTCGAATTACTTCACAAATAATAAGCAGAGCTCCTAGTAATTATGTATAATGTGTGTTGACTGTGTTATTTCTTGGTAATCAACTGTTGATTATCACTCAATAAATTTGTAGCAATTATGCCACAATTATTATCCTTCATTCTGGATAACATCATGGAGGCTGCTGTATATCTGTGCTTTCTGTAACATCTAAAAGTGGGATAAAATGACTAAATACATTCAACAGAGTGAGATGATTAGCTATTTGATGTAAACCTGGTTATGGTAGGCCTGCCTTCTCTCTTCAGGGTATCATATAGCACAGAAGGAGGCCATTGGGCCCATCGTGTCTGTGATAGCTCTTTGAAATAGCTATCCAATTAGTCCCACTCCCCTGCTCTTTTCCCATAGCCCTGTAAATTTTTCCCCTTAATGTATTTATCCAATTCCCTTTCTGAAAGTTACTATTGAATCTATTTCCATCGCCCTTTCAGGCAACACATTCCAGATGACAACAACTCGCTATGTTAAAAAAAATTCTCCTCACGAGGGTCTTCAGTTATGTGGAGAGATTGGAGCAACTGGGATAATTCTCCTTAGAACAGAGGTTAAGTGGAGATTTAATAGAGGTGTTTAAAATTATGACGGGTTTTGATAAAGTAAAGAAGAAGAAACTATTTCCACTGGCTGGAGGATTGGTAACCAGAGGACACAGATTTTAAGATAATTGGCAAACGAACAGTAGGGGAGATGCGGAGAATGTTTTAATGCAGCGAGTTGTTGTGATCTGGAACGCGCTGCCTGAAAGGGCGGTGGAAACAGATTCAATAGTTACTTTCAAAAGGGAATCGGATAAATACTTGAAAAACAGAAATGTGCAGGAATATGGGGAAAGAGTGAGGAGAGTGGGACTAATTGGATAGCCCTTTCAAAGAGCCAGCAAGGGATCATGGTCCAAATGGCCTCTTTCTGTGCCGTATCATTCTATGATTCTGTGATTTCACCTCTGGTTGACCAAACCATACACGGTGGATACAGCAAACAAAGAAAGGTAACCTTTTGGCTTGGAAGCTGGAAGGTGAGGACTGCGTGTCCTGGAACGAACAGCGACCCACACTCAACAGTATGCAAGACAGCCCTGATTGACCGTGAGCGACACAAGCTTGGTATCGACATTGCCACTCTGCAAGAAACCAGATTAGCCCACACAGGCTCTATTCGAAAGGCTAATTACACCTTCTACTGCCATGGAAAGAGAGCTGAGGATCGCTGTGGGCGTGGTGTAGGCTTCACAATGAACAACCAGCTGACACAGTCAATTAAGCCACCAGTAGCAACCTCGAAGTGCCTCAGCTTCCTGCGGTTAACATCCGATGGAGGAACCGGGGCGGCACAGTGGCGCAGTGGTTAGCACCGCAGCCTCACAGCTCCAGCGACCAGGGTTCAATTCTGGGTACTGCCTGTGTGGAGTTTGCAAGTTCTCCCTGTGTCTGCGTGGGTTTTCTCCGGGTGCTCCGGTTTCCTCCCACAAGCCAAAAGACTTGCAGGTTGGTAGGTAAATTGGCCATTATTAATTGCCCCTAGTATAGGTAGGTGGTAGGGAAATATAGGGACAGGTGGGGATGTGGTAGGAATATGGGATTAGTGTAGGATTAGTATAAATCGGTGGTTGATGGTCGGCACAGACTCGGTGGGCCGAAGGGCCTGTTTCAGTGCTGTATCTCTAAACTAAACTAAACTAAACTAAACTAAACCGTCAACATCATAAGTGTCTAAGCAACAAATCTGAACGCCAGCATCTCAGATAAAGAGCATTGCTATGACTCCCGAGTTGACGTTCTGAGGAACATCCCAAATGGCGAAAGGCTATTCATTCTTGGTGACTTCAACGCATGTGTTGGGGCCGACAGTGATTTATGGCAACGTACCTTGGTCGTCATGGGTGGGCAAGATCAACAATAATGGACAATGCCTTCTTGAGCTTTGTGCCCTGACAGAACTCTATACCACCAACACCTTCTTCCAGGGCAGACATCGTACATGGCGTCACCCAAAGTCGAAAGTTCCACAGCTCCAATCACGATGGCCCAGCATGTAACAACATCCCTTGCACAAGTAATGATGCCAAATACCAGCACTTTGCTCTGTCGCTAGAACGCTTGTTACCCACCAAAACCTTAACGAGAAGCACCAATGTCAGCATTGAAGCTTGGAAGTCACCAAGCTCAATCATCTATGAAGCAGTAAAGTATCATGTGGTAAAGGAGGAAACTGCAACAAGGGCTGGTTTGAGTCTTGCTCAGCTGAGATGATATCTGTATTGACGCAAAAAACAAAGCCTACATGATGCACAACATAAACCCAACAGCTAAGTCACTGCATGACCTGAAAGTAGTCAAGACAGCTGTGCAAAGCAGAGGAGATACTGTGCAAACAAACACTGGATCATCTTATATCAAGAAATCCAAACTGTAGGTGACAAAGGAAATCTGCAAGCCATGTACGAAGGGATCAAGAGAGCACTTGGCCCTGCCATCACCAAAATTGATCCCCTGAAGTTGGCAGAAGGTGAAGTGCTCACCGACAGAATTAAACAGATGTCCCATTGGACTGAACATGACTGTGAGCTGTACTCCTGTGAGTCGGACATCTCAAAGTCTGTACTTGATGCTCTCCTGCAACTTCTTGTCATGGATGATTTAGATGAAGAACTCTCATCACTGGAGCCCGAGAAGACCATAGACTGCCTAACGAACAGAAGGGCACTGGGCAAGGACGGAATCCCAGGCGAACTGCTCAAGCACGGAAAGTCCCATCTATTACCACACTTTTACGACATTCTCCTTTTCTGCTGGAACGTAGGCTCTGTTCCACAGGAGATGCACGAAGCCAAAATCATCACACTATACAGAACAAAGGCAACAGAGGAGACTGCACCAATTACAGGGCATCTCACTCCTTAGCATCATGGGGAAGGCTTTTGCTAGGGTCATGCTTAAAAGACTCCATTTACTTGCAGATCGAGTATACCCAGAAGCACAGTGTGATTTCCGTGCTGGCAGATCTACTATGAATAAGATCTTCTCTATTTGCCAGCTACAAGAGAAGTATAGGGAACAGAGTATACTCCTTTACCTTACTTTTGCAGATCTCACTAAGACATTCAACACCATCAGCAGAGCAGGGCTCTACAAAAATTGGAAAAAATTTGTTGTCCACCAAAGCTCCTCAGTCTCACCCACTCCTTCCATGACAACACGCACTGCACTGTACAGTTTGATGGCTCCACTTACTACAGTTTCAGAGTGAAGAATGGAGTGAAACAGGGTTGTGTCCCAGACCCCACTCTGTTTGGCATCTTCTTCTTCATGCTCCTGACTTTCTCCTTCCCTGCCGATATGGAAGGAGTCTACTTTTGAACGCTAGCTCAGACAACAAGCTCTACAATCTATCAAGGCTGAAAATGAAGACAAAAACACATCACATCCTAATCAGAGAACTCCTCTATGCTGATGATGTTGCACTAGTCGCTCACACAGAAACTCAGCTACAAAGACTCATGGACTGTCTCTCCTGTGCCTGTAACTTGTTTTCTTTGACTATAAGCATCAAGAAAACCATGGTCATGGGACAAGGTGTTGCATCTCCACCCCTGATTACACAAAATAACACCTCACTGGGAGTGGTTAGCAAATTCTGCTACCTTGTGTCCACGGCGATAGACAATCTGTCCCTTGATGTAGAACTCGATACACACATAGGGAAAGCAGCTACCACCTTTGGCCGACTTGCGAAATGTGTATGGGATAACACTAAGCTGACTCTTAGGACCAAGCTGATGGTTTATAAGGCCTGTGTTCTCAGCACCTTGCTGAATGGCTGTGAAACACGGGCGACTTACAGCTACCAGGAAAAGAAGCTCAATAATTTCCATCTTCGCTGTCTGCAGTGCATTATGGTTATATGCTGGCAGGACAAAAATCTCAAATGCAGCAGTCCTCTCAAAGGCAGAGATCCCAAGTGCGTTGGCACTAATCAAACAGAGGCGGCTTCGGTGGATCGGACATGTCCACAGGATGGAGGATGGTCACATACGCAAGGACCTTCTGTATGGTGAGGTAGCCGGGACCAGATGACCAGTGGGGCGCCCAAAGCTCTGCTTCAAGGATGCTTCCAAGCATAACACCAAGACCCTAAATGTAGAGTATTGCATCTGGGAGTCACTAACTGGTGAAAGAGGGAAATGGCAACACATCCTGTGGACTGGTGCGCACTACCACGATGACCAGTGGCTACAGCAGCTTGGCAACAGGTGCCATCGTCAAAAAGAACAACTCACAGTGTCACTTGACAGCTTTGTGTGTGGCACGTGTGGTAGAACCTGCCTCTCAAGGATTGGCCTTCACAGCCATCAGCAAAGGTGCACCAAGAGAAGACACCCCACCTAAATGGATTGTTTGCTGCGTGTCCATCATCTTTCATGGATGGAAGGATGCCAACACCCATGTCCTGTGTTTACTGACCCTCCTGCCAGTGGAAACAGTTCCTCCTTATTTATTCTATCAAAACTTTACAATTTTGGACACCTTAACCTTCTCTGCTGTAAGGAGAGCAGCCCCAGCTTCTCCAGTCTCTCCTCATAACTGAAGCCCCTCATTCCTGGTACCAGTCTAGTCAATCTCCTCTGCACCTTCTTCAAGCTTGACATCCTTCCTAAAGTGTGGTGTCCAGAATTGGACACAATTCTCCAGCTGGGGCCTGACCTTCATGTGGCAAAGATGAAAGCTTCTCTAACTCCATACATCATTGCATGGTGCATCAGAACACACCTAATATTAAAGTGATCACTGGTCTTCTGTGATGATCTTGTAATCACCAAAATGTGGAATCTATGAGTCCAATACATGGGCAGATAATCGAACACCCTTACACACGGCAAAAACAAAAAGACGGAAAGTCTCCAGTCTCATTCTTTCTTGAAATATTGTGAATAAAAATAGAACAAATAGAGCATCAGACTTCTGCCAGCTCTTGTTCCTCAATGAGTTGCTTCAGTAATTGCTCCATACTTCATTCAGGGTACTTTGTACTGAGAATTACCACAAATGGATGCTCTGTTCCTATTGATGTGTTTTGAACGAGGCTTTGATAAAACACCAAAGGTAAAAAAATGGATGTCTTCATTTATATTCCAATGCAAACCAACATGGAATGTGCTACACTTTATGGAATCTAATAAAACCTGACACCAGATTGAGAAATTATCTTTTGATTCATTCTATTTTTGGTTTACTCAATTGCTTGGTGCTTACACAATTCAGATAGCTGCTATTTACTCCCATAGGTCTATATATCAATGTATTTAAGTAAACTGCACCAATAAACATCACACAAGAGGGGAAATAATGCATTTAAAAAATAACATAACACTTCATTAAAGAATTACAAATATTTACCATAAATTCTGCCGCAAACTGAATTATCTCCTTGATGTGACCTAATTAATCCAAAATTGTCAGTTTATTTATTAAACTTGCAAGAGTTTGCACCTTGATGCCCATTTTGTGGAGCTATTGTATATTTTGATTGCACAGTGTTTGTGGATGTGCACATCGATACATTAGGTTTATTAGTACTGCTGGGAATATACTGGAATTATATGTGGTTGTAAGTTAGCAATTGGTCTGGTTTTGGTACCTGAGCTGTGAATGATCCAGGGCAAAGACCAAACATTTCAGTTTCCATGAGGGAGAAAAGAATTGCAGGAATATGGAGAAAGCATGGAGGAGTGGGACCAACTGGATTGCTCTTCAAAACAGCTGGTGCAGGCTCAATGGGCCAAATGGCCACTTTCTGTTCTGTACAGTTCTATGATTTCTTTTCATTATTCATTCATGGGATGTGGGAGTCGCTGGCCAGGCCAGCATTCATTGCCCATCCCTAATTGCCCTTGAGAAGGTGGTGGTGAGCTGCCTTCTTGAACCGCTGCAGTCCATGTGAGGTAGGTACACCCACAGTGCTGTTAGGAAGGGAGTTCCAGGATTTTGACCCAACGACAGTGAAGGAACGGTGATATAGTTCCAAGACAGGATGGTGTGTGGCTTGGAGGAGAACTTGCAGGTGGTGGTGTTCCCATGCATCCGCTGCCCTTGGTAGAGTTTCCGAGTTTGGAAGGCAATGTTAAGGAATATTCCATGAACAACTGCCCTGTTTTCTAGACTTACTGTGCGCCTCGGAGCTGATGGTCTGTTATCTCTTCCTGCTGGACTGGTTTGAGTGCTGAGCTTCCAGAGTTACATCCACAACAGACTCAAATAATCGCTTGGTCTTTCCACAGATCCCAAACGATTCTTCACATGTTCATCCATTTGTGCATTTCATACAACCCTCCCAAATATTTGTGCTTCTCCAATTCTGTGGGAAAACCCCATTCACTCATCACCCCCTGTGTTCGCTGACCTACATTGGCTCCCGGTCCAGCAATGTCTCAATTTAAAAAAATTCTCATCTTTGTTTTCAAATCCCGCCATAGCCTTGTCCCCTCCCTATCTCTGTAATCTTCTCCAGGCCCACAACCCTCCGAGATCTCTGCACTCCTCCAATTCTAGCCTCTTGAGCATCCCTGATTTTCATTGTTCTACCATTGGCGGCCGGGCTTTCAGTTGCCTGGGCCCTAAGCTCGGGAATTCCCTCCCTAAACCTCTCTGTCTCTCTCTACTTTTCTTTGCTCCTTAAAACCTACTTCTTTGACCAAGCTTTTGATTACCAATGCTAATGTCTCGCTATGTTATTTGGTGTCAAATTTTATCAGATAACACACCTGTGAGGCACCTTGCGAGGTTTTACTCTGCTAAAGGAGCTATATAAATGAAAGTTTTTATTGTTGTGTAGGCATGAGGCAGAACCTGAGTTGGTGAACAGCTGTTATTGGTCCGGAGTCTCTACTGAGCAGGACGATTCCTCAGCACCTTAATATTTGTCATTTATTTTTCAACGACTTGGCATCATTCTCTCAGTCCTCACAGCACAGAACAAGCTGGCTCTGGCTGGGATCACCTTTCTTAGTTATACAGACACACACACCTGTCCTGGGGGCATCATCCAAAAGGGGTGGTTGGGGGGAGGGGGGGGGGGGAAGTGAAGGGAGATTCTTATCTGATTATATTCCCGTGTATTTGATGATAATGCCCAGCAATTTACTCAGGGCTGACCCCGCTCTTACACAGTAACGTCACCGGATCATAACAACTCGCTATTTTAAAGAAAAAACATTTTCCTCCCCTCTGGATCTTTATACAGCGGGTAGTGGAAATCTGAAACTCTCTTCCCCCCAAAGAAGCTATGGGTTTGTTGAAAATTGCCATTCGGCCCTTCAAATCTGCTCCACGATTCAGCAGGATCGTAGCTGATCTACCTCAACGCCATCTTCCTGCACTATCTCCATATCCCTTAATTCCCTTCGTATCCAATAATCTATCGATCTATGCCTCAATATATGAAATGGAAGACATAGTTGCACATTCTTCGCTGGGTTTCTGCTGTGTTCCAGCAACGGACTTGAAGCAGCGATAGCAAGCATGCAAAAATATAAGGCCAGAAATTACTGTTTGCGATGTAGGCACATGAATGCTCAACATATTTGTACGGCATAGCCCTGTCTGCCTTTTTAAAAGAAGTGTTAATCCACTTGTATTAACTGATTAACATCTCTGTTAAAACAGTAGACCGAGGAATGTCTTACGTAGGAGTTTTGGGCGCATAATACTTACAATTATATCGAATTTACAATGCAGAAGCAGGTCATTCGGACAGTGTTTGTGCTCCACACGAGCCTGCTCCCACTCTACTTCATCTCACCCAATCAGCATAGCCTACTATTCCTCTCTCCCTCACGTACAGCAGTGATGACGCTTCAAAAATGTTTCACGGGCTGAACATCTGGAGGTTGTAAAAGACGTTATATAAATGCAAGTCTTTCTTTCTTACTTATACAGCTTAAATACATCCATGTTATTCACCTCAACCACTCCCTGTGGTAGTGAGTTCTACATTCTCACCGCTCTCTGGGTAAAGATGTTTTTCCTGAATTCCCTGTTGGATTTATTAGTGACTATCTTATATTGATAGCCCCGAGTTGCCACTTCTGCCACAAGTGGAAACATCTCTATATTTATCATATAGAGCCTCTTCATAATCTCAAATACCTGTGTCAGTAATTTCTAGGTCATAGAATTATGGAAGAATGTAAACTCTAAATTCAAAGAAAACATTTTAAGATAATTGGCAAAAGAACCAGAGAGAGATGAGGGGAATTCTTTTATGCAGCGAGTTATGATCTAGAATGTGGTGGAAGCAGATTCAATACTAACTTTTAAAAGGGAAATTGGAGAAATACTTCAAATAGAAACATTTGCAGGACTATTGGGGGGGTGGGGGGGAGTAGCGGTGTGGGATTGATTGGATAGCCGGCATAGACACAATGCGCCCAATGGCCTCGTCTTGTTCTTTATCATTCTAAGATCTATAAATGGCTGATAAAACATGTCTTCACAAGATGTTGAAACATGGGTTTGAACCCATCACCTCCGAACCGCTGTGAGCACCAGTGCAGTGTACATTCTGTATATCTCTGAGTTCAGACATCGAGTGTTAAAAACAACAAAGCACCATGTGCAACACATGGTAGTTGTTAAAGAGCATCAAAAGTATATGATTATATAAGAGAATTGTTGACTTCATAGCCCTCATTCTGATTGGAAATTGTTCTGGAATTGATTGGTTAAAGGCAGAAATAATTAGGTAAAGATTCTACGCTGGCAGATTCTTTGATAGAGAGGGTGCGCTCGTTACTTTATAAATTCAAAAATATGCTCGTGAATTGTATTTAAGAGGGAAGCCCTCAGCTTTGTTTTTCCCATGCACTGTGCACATGGTGCAGTAATCTTACCTATTTCAAATGGGCATCAAGCACCACCAGATCTTCACGTTGGGCACTGAAGCTTAACAGTAGCAGAGTGAATTTGATTTTTCTACCGCACTTGTGGGCGATGGGGAATGGCTTTGTGTGCAACCCTGTCATGTGGTTTAATGGAGGAGGCTGACAAAAGAAAGACTTGCATTTATATAGCACCTTGTCCTAACCCCCACTCTCTTTGGCATCTTCTTCTCCGTGCTCCTGACCTTCGCCTTCCCTGCAGATAGGGAAGGAGTCAACTTGCAGGTTAGACAAAAAGCTTTACAATCTATCAAGGCTGAAAGTGAAGACAAAAACACATCATGTCCCGATCAGAGAGCTCCTCTACACTGATGATGCTGCGCTAGTCGCTCACACGGAAACGCAGCTACAAAGACTCATGGACTGTCTCTCCCGTGCCTGTAACTTGTTCTCCTTGACTATTATCGTCAAGAAAACCATGGTCATGGGACAAAGTGTTGCATCTCCACCCCTGATTACACTAAATAATACCCCACTGGGAGTGGTTAGCAAATTCTTCTACCTTGTGTCCATGGTGACAGACAATCTGTCCCTTGATGTAGAGCTCAATACACATATAGGGAAAGCAGCTACCACCTTTGGCCGACTTGCAAAGCGTGCATGGGATAACACCAAGCTGACCCTTAGGACCAAGCTGATGGTTTATAAGGCCTGCGTTCTCAGCACCTTGCTGTATGGCTGTGAAACACGGGTGACTTACAGCTACCAGGAAAAGAAGCTCAATAATTTCCATCTTCGCTGTCTGTGGTGCATTATATCCTGGCAAAACAAAATCTCGAATGCAGCAGTCCTCTCAAAGGCAGAGATCCCAAGTATGTTGGCACTAATCAAACAGAGGCGGCTTCGGTGGATCGACATGTCCACAGGATGGAAGACAGTCTCATTCCCTAGGACCTTCTGTACGGTGAGGTAGCCGGGGCCAGATGACCAGTGGGGTGCCCAAAGCTCTGCTTCAAGGATGCTTGCAAGTGTGACATGAAGACCCTAAAGGTCAACTATCACACCTGGGAGTCACTAGCTGGCGAAAGAGGGAGATGGCGACTCATCCTGTGGACTGGTGTGCACTACCATGATGACCAGTTGCTACAGCAGCTTGGCAACAGGCGCCAATGTCAAAAACAACAATTCACAGGGTCACCTGTCAGCTTCACGTGTGGCACTTGTGGCAGAACCTGCCTCTCAAGGATTAGCCTTCACAGCCATCAAAGGTGCTCCAAGCGAAGACACTCCACCTAAATGGATTGTTTGCTGCGTGTTCATCATCTTTCATAGATGGAAGGATGCCAACATTATTCACAAGTTCAGGATGTCCCAAAGTGCTTTATAGCCAAGTTAAAAAAAAATTAATTCATGGGATGTGCACTTGAGAAGGTGGTGGTGAGCTGCCTTCTTGAACCGCTGCAGTCCATTTGGGGTAGGTAGACCCACAGTGCTGTTAGGAAGGGAGTTCCAGGATTTTGACCCAGTTACAGTGAAGGAACGGTGATATAGTTCCAAGTCAGGATGGTGTGTGGCTTGGAAGGGAACTTGCAGGTGGTGGTGCTCCCATGCATTTGCTGTCCTTGTCCTTCCAGGTTGTAGAGGTCGTGAGTTTGGAAGGTGCTGTCTAAGGAGCCTTTGTGCATTGCTGCAGTGCATCTTGTAGATGGTACACACTGCTGCCACTGTGCGTCGGTGGTGGAGGGAGTGAATGTTTGTGGATGGGGTGCCAATCAAGCGGGCTGCTTTGTCCTGGATGGTGTTGAGCTTCTTGAGTGTTGTTGGAGCTGCACCCATCCAGACAAGTGGAGAGTATTCCATCACATTCTTGACTTGTGCCTTGAAGATGATGGACAGGCTTTGGGGCGTCAGGAGGCGAGTTACTCGCCGCAGGATTCCTAACCTCTGACCTGCTCTTGTAGCCGCGTTATTTATATGGCTACTCCAGTTCAGTTTCTGGTCAATGGTAACCCCCTCAGGATGTTGATAGTGGGGGATTCAGCGATCGTAATGCCATTGAATGTCAAGGGGAGATAGTTAGATTCTCTCTTGTTGGAGATGGTCATTGCCTGGCACTTGTTTGGCGCGAATGTTACTTGCCACTTATCAGCCCAAGCCTGGATATTGTCCAGGTCTTGCTGCATTTCTATACGGACTGCTTCAGTATCTGAGGCGTCATGAATGGTGCTGAACATTGTGCAATCATCAGCGAACATCCCCACTTCTGACCTTAGGATTGAAGGAAGGTCATTGATGAAGCAGCTGAAAATGGTTGGGCCTAGGACACTACCCTGAGGAACTCCTGCAGTGATGTCCTGGAGCTGAGATGATTGACCTTCCGCAATCACAACCATCTTCCTTTGCGCTAGGTATGATTCCCATAGTACAATTCCCATTGACTTCAGTTTTACTAGGGCTCCTTGATGCCATATTCAGTCAAATGCTGCCTTGATGTCAAGGGCAGTCACTCTCACCTCACCTCTTGAGTTCAGCTCTTTTGTCCATGTTTGAACCAAGGCTGTAATGAGCTATCTGGCCCTGGCAGACCCAAATTGAGCGTCAGTGAGTTATTACTGAGCAACTGCCACTTGATAGCACTGTAAATGACACCTTCCATCACTTTAGTGACGATTTAGAGTAGGCTGATGGGGCGGTAATTAGGCGGGTTGGACTTGACCTGCTTTTTGTGTACAGGACATACCTGGGCAATTTTCCACATTGCTGGGTAGATGCCAGTGTTATAGCTGTACTGGAACAGCTTGGCTAGGGGCGTGGCAAATTCTGGAGCACAGGTCTTCAGCACTACTGCCAGAATATTGTCAGGGCCCATAGACTTTGCAGTATCCAGTGCCTTCAGCCAATTGTTGATATCACGCGGAGTGATTGGCTGAAGTTTGCCATCTGTGATGCTTGGGACTTCAGGAGGACCCCGAGATGAATCATCCACTCAGCACTTCTGGCTGAATTTTGTTGCAAATGCAACTGATGTGCTGGGTTCCCCATCATTGAGGATGGAGATATTTGTGGAGCCATCTCCTCTAGCTAGTTGATTAATTGTCCACCACCATTCACGATGTGGCAGGACTGCAGAGCTTAGATCTGATCAATTGGTTATGGGGTCGCTGAGCTCTGCCCATCGCATGCTGTTTATGCATTTTGGCATGCAAGTAGTCCTCTGTTGTAGCTTCACCAGGTTGACGCCTCATTTTGGTCTCCTGGCTTGATGGTAATGGTAGAGTGGGGGATATGCCGGGCCATGAGGTTCCAGATTGTGGTTGAGTACAATTCTGCTGCTGCTGATGGCCCACAGCACCTCATGGATGCCCAGTTTTGAGTTGCTGTTCGAAATCTATCCCATTTAGCATGGTGATAGTGCCACACAGCATGATGGAGGGTATCCTCAATGTGAAGACGGGTCTTCGTCTCCGCAAGGACTGTGTGGGAATCACTCCTTGCATTACTATCATGGACAGATGCATCTGCGGCAGGCAGATTGGTGAGGACGAGGTCAAGTATGTTTTTCCCTCTTGTTGGTTCCCTTACTACCTGCCGCAGTCCCAGTCTAGCAGCTATGTCCTTTAGGAATCAGGCCAGCTCAGTCAGTAGTGGTGCTACCAAGCCACTCTGAGTGATGGACATTGAAGTCCCCCACCCAGAGTACATTGTGCGCTCATGCCACCCTCAGTGCTTCCTCCAAGTGCTGTTCAACATGGGGGAGTACCGATTCATCAGCTGAGGGAGGGTGGTAGGTGGTAAACAGCAGGAGTTTTCCTTGCCCATGTTTGACCTGATGCCATGAGACTTCATGGGGTCTGGAGTCGATGTTGAGGCCTCCCAGGGCAACTCCCTCCCGACTGTATACCACTGTGCCGTCACCTCTGCTGGGTCTGTCCTGCTGGTGGGACAGGAAATACTCGGGGATGGTGATTGTGGTATCTGGGACATTGTAAGGTATGATCTGGGACATTGTAAGATATGATTCGGTTAGTATGACTATGTCAGGCTGTTGCTTGACTAGTCTGTGGGACAGCTCTCCTAACTTTGGCACAAGCCCCCAGATGTTAGTAAGGAGGGCATTGCAGGATCGACAGGGCTGGGTTCGCCGTGGTCGTTTCCAGTGCCTAGGTTGATGCCAGGTGGTCCAACCAGTTTCATTCCTTATTGACTTCGTAGAGGTTAAATACAACTGAGTGGCTTACCAGTCCATTTCAGAGGGCATTTAAGAGTCAACCACATTGCTGTGGTTCTGGTGTCACATGCAGGCCAGACCAGGTAAGGATGGCAGATTTCTCTCCCTAAAGGACATTAGTGATTCAGATGTTTTTGTTTTACAAAAACCAACAACGGTTTCATGGCCATCGTTAGACTAGCTTTTAACCCAGATTTATAAATTGAATTCAAACTTCCGCTGTGGTGGGATTTGAGCCCATTTCCCCAGAGCAATACCCTGGGTCTCTGGTTTTCTAGTCCTGTGACAATACCACTACACCACCACCTCCTCCATTAAGTGTTTTTGAAGTGTAGTCACAACCTCAGGACCAGCAGATCTGTTTTGAGATTCCTAATTATTTCGATGACGATACGCTCATCTACTTAATGTTTGCAAATTTTGCATCAAAACAGCAACAACCCACATTTATATAGCGTCTTTAATGAAATGAAATGCCCCAAAATGCTTCACAGGACTATAATCAAACAACTCCACTTGCCTGGATGGGTGCAGCTCGAACAACACTCAAGAAGCTTGACACCATCCAGGACAAAGCAGCCCACTTGATTGGCACCCCATCCACAAACATTCACTCCCTCCACCACCGACGCACAGTGGCAGCAGTGTGTACCATCTACAAGATGCACTGCAGCAACGCACCAAGGCTCCTTAGACAGCACCTTTCAAACTCGCGTCCTCTACCACTTAGAAGGACAAGTGCAGCAGACACATGGGAACACAACCACCTACAGCCCCCCTACAAGCCACACACCATCCTGACTTGGAACTATATCGCTGTTCCTTCACTGTCACTGGAGATAAATCTTGGAACTCCCTTCCCAACAGCACTGTGGATGTACCCTCTCCAGATGGACTGCAGCGGTTCAAGAAGGCAGCTCACCACCACCTTCTCAAGACAATTAGGGATGGGCAACAAATGCTGGCCTAGCCAGCGATGCCCACATCCCACGTAAGAATAAGAACAAAGAACAAAGAACAAAGAAAATTACAGCACAAGAACAGGCCCTTCGATCCTCCAAGCCTGTGCCGATCCAGATCCTCTATCTAAACATGTCGCCTATTTTCTAAGGGTCTGCCCATTCATGTCTGTCTAGATACATCTTAAAAGACGCTATCGTGCCCGCGTCTACCACCTCCGCTGGCAACGCATTCCAGGCACCCACCACCCTCTGCGTAAAGAACTTTCCACGCATATCCCCCCTAAACTTTTCCCCTCTCACTTTGAACTCGTGACCCCTTGTAATTGAATCTCCCACTCTGGGAAAAAGCTTCTTGCTATCCACCCTGTCTATACCTCTCATGATTTTGTACACCTCAATCAGGTCCCCCCTCAACCTCCGTCTTTCTAATGAAAATAATCCTAATCTACTCAACCTCTCTTCATAGCTAGCGCCCTCCATACCAGGCAACATCCTGGTGAACCTCCTCTGCACCCTCTCCAAAGCATCTACATCCTTTTGGTAATGTGGCGACCAGAACTGCACGCAGTATTCCAAATGTGGCCGAACCAAAGTCTTATACAACTGTAACATGACCTGCCAACTCTTGTACTCAATACCCCGTCCGATGAAGGAAAGCATGCCGTATGCCTTCTTGACCACTATATTGACCTGCGTTGCCACCTTCAGGGAACAATGGACCTGAACACCCAAATCTCTCTGTACATCAATTTTCTCCAGGACTTTTCCATTTACTGTATAGTTCACTCTTGAATTGGATCTTCCAAAATGCATCACCTCGCATTTGCCCGGATTGAACTCCATCTGCCATTTCTCTGCCCAACTCTCCAATCTATCTATATTCTGCTGTATTCTCTGACAGTCCCCTTCACTATCTGCTACTCCACCAATCTTAGTGTCGTCTGCAAACTTGCTAATCAGACCACCTATACTTTCCTCCAAATTATTTATGTATATCACAAACAACAGTGGTCCCAGCACGGATCCCTGTGGAACACCACTAGTCACACGTCTCCATTTTGAGAAACTCCCTTCCACTACTACTCTCTGTCTCCTGTTGCCCAGCCAGTTCTTTATCCATCTAGCTAGTACACCCTGGATCCCATGCGACTTCACTTTCTCCATCAACCTACCATGGGGAACCTTATCAAACGCCTTACTGAAGTCCATGTATATGACATCTACAGCCCTTCCCTCATCAATCAACTTTGTCACTTCCTCAAATAATTCTATTAAGTTGGTAAGACATGACCTTCCCTGCACAAAACCATGTTGCCTATCACTGATAAGCCCATTTTCTTCCAAATGGGAATAGATCCTATCCCTCAGTATCTTCTCCAGCAGCTTCCCTACCACTGACGTCAGGCTCACCAGTCTATAATTACCTGGATTTTCCCTGATACCCTTCTTAAACAAGGGGACAACATTAACAATTCTCCAGTCCTCCGGGACCTCACCTGTGTTTAAGGATGCTGCAAAGATATCTGTTAAGGCCCCAGCTATTTCCTCTCTCGCTTCCCACAGAAACCTGGGATAGATCCCATCCGGACCTGGGGACTTGTCCACCTTAATGCCTTTTAGAATACCCAACACTTCCTCCCTCCTTATGCCGACTTGACCTAGAGTAATCAAACATCTGTCCCTAACCTGAACATCCGTCATGTCCCTCTCCTCGGTGAATACCGATGCAAAGTACTCGTTTAAAATCTCACCCATTTTCTCTGACTCCACGCATAACTTTCCTCCTTTGTCCTTGAGTGGGCCAATCCTTTCTCTAGTTACCCTCTTGCTCCTTATATATGAATAAAAGGCTTTGGGATTTTCCTTAACCCTGTTTGCTAAAGATATTTCATGAACCCTTTTAGCCCTCTTAATTCCTTGTTTCAGATTGGTCCTACATTCCCGATATTCTTTCAAAGCTTCGTCTTTCTTCAGCCTCCTAGACTTTATGTATGCTTCCTTTTTCCTCTTAGCTAGTTTCACAATTTCACCTGTCATCCATGGTTCCCTAATCTTGCCATTTCTATCCCTCATTTTCACAGGAACATGTCTCTCCTGCACGCTAATCAACCTCTCTGTAAAAGCCTCCCACATATCAAATGTGGATTTACCTTCAAACAGCTGCTCCCAATCTACATTCCCCAGCTCCTGCTGAATTTTGGTATAGTTAGCCTTCCCCCAATTTAGCACTCTTCCTTTAGGACCACTCTTGTCTTTGTCCATGAGTATTCTAAAACTTACGGAATTGTGATCACTATTCCCAAAGTAGTCCCCTACTGAAACTTCAACCACCTGGCCCGGCTCATTCCCCAACACCAGGTCCAGTATGGCCCCTTCCCGAGTTGGACTATTTACATACTGCTCTAGAAAACCCTCCTGGATGCTCCTTACAAATTCTGCTCCATCTAGACCTCTAACACTAAGTGAATCCCAGTCAATGTTGGGAAAATTAAAATCTCCTATCACCACCACCCTGTTGCTCCTACATCTTTCCATAATCTGTTTACATATTTGTACCTCTATCTCATGCTCGCTGTTGGGAGGCCTGTAGTACAGCCCCAACATTGTTACCGCACCCTTCCTATTTCTGAGTTCTGCCCATATTGCCTCACTGCTCGAGTCCTCCATAGTGCCCTCCTTCAGCACAGCTGTGATATCCTCTTTGACCAGTAACGCAACTCCTCCACCCCTTTTACCTCCCTCTCTATCCCGCCTGAAGCATCGGTATCCTGGGATATTTAGTTGCCAATCATGCCCTTCCCTCAACCAAGTCTCAGTAATAGTAATAACATCATACTCCCAGGTACTAATCCAAGCCCTACGTTCATCTGCCTTACCTACTACACTTCTTGCATTAAAACAAATGCACCTCAGACCACCAGTCCCTTTGCGTACATCATCTGCTCCCTTCCTACTCTTTCCCTTAGTCACGCTGACTTCATTATCTCGTTCCTTACAGGCTTTAGTTACTACCTCCTTACTGTCCACTGACCTCCTCATTTGGTTCCCATCCCCCTGCCACATTAGTTTAAACCCTCCCCAACAGCGTTAGCAAAAGCACCCCCAAGGACATTGGTTCCAGTCCGGCCCAGGTGTAGACCGTCCAATTTGTAATAGTCCCACCTCCCCCAGAACCGGTCCCAAAATCTGAACCCCTCCCTCCTGCACCATCTCTCAAGCCACGCATTCATCCTGACTATTCTTTCATTTCTACTCTGACTATCACGTGGCACTGGTAGCAATCCTGAGATTACTACCTCTGAGGTCCTACTTTTTAACTTGGCTCCTAACTCCCTAAATTCTGCTTGTAGGACCTCATCCCGTTTTTTACCTATATCATTGGTGCCTATGTGCACAACGACAACTGGCTGTTCACCCTCCCCCTTCAGAATGTTCTGCAGCCGATCTGAGACATCCCTGACCCGTGCACCTGGGAGGCAACATACCATTCGGGAGTCTCGTTTTCGACCACAGAACCGCCTATCTACTCCCCTTACAATCGAATCCCCTATAACTATCGCCCTTCCACTCTTTTTCCCGCCCTTCCGAACAGCAGAGCCAGCCACGGTGCCATGAACCTGGCTACTGCTGCCTTCCCCTGGTGAGCCATCTCCCTCAACAGTATCCAAAACGGTATATCTGTTGTGGAGGGAGATGACCGCAGGGGACACCTGCGCTGCCTTCCTGCTCTTTCTCTGCCTTTTGGTCACCCATTCCCTTTCTCCCTCAGCAATCCTAATCTGCGGTGTGACCAATTCGCTAAACGTGCTATCCACGACCTCCTCAGCATCGCGGATGCTCCAAAGTGAGTCCATCCGCAGCTCCAGAGCCGTCATGCGGTCTAACAAGAGCTGCAGCTGGACACACCTCCTGCACGTGAAGGAGTCAGGGACATCAGCCGTGTCCCTGAGCTCCCACATTGAGCAAGATGAGCATAACACGGGTCTGAGATCTCCTGCCATTTTTAATCTTAAGCTTAACTTAGATAAATGAAAAAGGAACGACAAGTTTTTACCAATCTCACGATAAAAAAAAGAGAAATAGAAAAAGCCTTACCTTATCTACAGAAACAGCCCAAATATATAGGTTTTTACTTACCCAGCAGCCCCCTGGTCCACCGAAAACAAAAGGAAAATTAAGTTTAAGTTGAAACTGACCTTCCCAGCTGATCACTCGCTCAGCACTCTCTGCTTCCGAATAAGCTGCTGCAATAAAAAGAAGTGCATCAGATTACTGGTAACTGAGTACTGTTCACAGGAATGAAGATTGATGCAAAGTAATCATTGAAGGCTTCTGTAATATACCACGGGAGTCCGCACAATTCTGTCCCGAGGAATCATTTAATGACCCTATGCAATCTTTAATGGCCCTTTGACAGCTTGAAAAGCTTTTATCAGTCCTACCACAGTCATCTCCTTCTCCATTGACCTTTTAGCTGCTCTAATAGGAGCTTTTGTTACCTTCCATTTTACATGATACTTATCCCTATCCTCCTGACAATTATTTTTCTTTATTCCATAAAAGCATTTACGTCCTAGTTGATTTGCCTTTGTACATGACCAGTCAGCCACTTTGGTTTATACTTACCACGCGTCCTTCCTTTGACCTTCTGGGACAGAGGTGGCTTTGAATTGGTTTTAAAGATGTTCCTTTTTTCCCCCAATATTGGGTCATCCCCTCCTAACAGAGTTGTCCAATTGATTCAGTTCACATCTTCTGCCATTGCAGCAAAGTTAGCCTTTTAAAACCCAAATGAACTTTCATTTTTGGGGCCTTTGGTTCTACTGATTAGAATCGAGAAGAAAGACAGATTTGCATTTCTGTAGTGCCTTTCATGATGTCCCGATAAGCCTTATCGCCAACAAAGTATTTTTTGAAGTGTAGTCACTCCTTTAATGTAGGAAACACAGCATCTAATTTGTGCACAGCAAGCTCCCACAAACAGCAATGGGATAATGATCAGATAATCTGATTCAGTGATGTTGACCGAGGGATAAATATTGGCCAGGACACTGTGGAGAACTCCAGTGCTCTTCTTCGAAATAGTAGCTGCAAATTCTTTTACAAAAGTCAGCACCTCTGACAGTGCAGCACTTCCTCAGTACCGACTGGAGTTTGTGCTCGTGGGGCTTGAACCCACAATCTTCTGACAGAGGCAAGAGTGCTACTTACTGAGACACAGCTGACATATCTAATAATTTAATGGTCGCAATTGCTCAGGTGCTCCCTCATATCTTCTCTTCTTCTCTTGGGATGACTTACCACATATCACTGAACACTAAATCATAGAATCTTACAGTACAGAAGGAGGCCATTTGGCCCATGTCAGCTCTTTGAAAGTGCTATCCAATTAGTCCCACTCCCCCTGATCTTTTCCTGTAGCGCTGTCAATTTTTGCTTTAAAGACAGCATCTCTGACAGTACAGCACTCCTTCAGTACTGGCATAGGGAGTGCCAGCCGAGATTTTTATACTGAAGGTTCTGGAACATGACCCAGAGGTGAGAGTGTCACCCACGGAGCTACAACTGAGGCTAAATGACATAGACAATTTCTCTCCTGCTTACCTCATCAACATGCCGAGATTATCTTTAAACTCTCCATTTTGAGAACACCCATGTCAGAACTGCTCCTGACATCACCCCTGAACGGCCTGGCTCTAGTTGTAAGGTTATTCCCCCTTGTTCTGACTCCACCCGCCAGAGGAAATAGTTTCTCTCTATCTACCCTATCAAATCATTTAATCATCTGAAACGCTTTAATTCGATCACCCCTTAAACTTCTATACTCAAGGCAATAAAAGCATAGTTTCTGCACCATGTCCTCATCATTTAACCCTTTTAACCCCAGTATCACTCTGGTGAATCTGTGCTGCACCCTCTCCAAGGTCAAAACATACTTCCTGAGGGGCAATGCCCAGAACTGCTGCTCCAGATGGGGTCTGACCAAGGCTCTGTATCACTGTAAAGTAACATCTACTCCCTTGTATTTCAACCCCCAACATTCCAATATCCTTTTTGATTTTTCTTTGCACCTGTCCATTAGTTTTTAGTGATTTCTGTACTTGGATCCTAAATCTCGCTGCTCCCCCACAGTTACTGCACTCTCGCCATTTGGAAAATACTCCTATCTATTTTCCTTGGGTCCAAAGTGGATGACTTCACACTTACCCACACTGAACTCACTTAATCTATTAATGTCCCTTTTCAACTTTCTGCTCCCATCTCCACTGTTTTCTCAGCCACCTAATTTAGTGTCATCAGCAAACTTGGATATATGGTTCTCAATTTCTGCATCCAAGTTATTTATAAATATCGTGAAAAGCTGAGGTCCCAGTGCAGATACCTGGATGATACCACTGTTCGCATTCTCCTTCCTTCTAACCAATTCCATAACTAAGACAATAGGATGCCTCCTATCTCATATTCTCTCATTTTTCTTCACAGTCTCTTATGTGGAATCATGTTGAATATATTCTGGAAGTCCAGATAAATAACATCCATAGACACCTTCTTATCTACCATGTTAGTTACCTCCTAAAAATGTTCAACTAGGTCTTTAGGCATGATTTGCCCCTTAAATTTCCATGCTGTTTAGTTCCTCAAGGTATTTTATGTCTCACTGAGAGGGCAGTTTAATGTCACATCCAAAAGATGGCACCTCTGGCAGTGCAGCACTCCCTCGGTACTGGCACTAAGTGTCTTCCTGGATTATGAGGGGTCTGGACAGAGTAGATAGGGCGAAACTGTTCCCATTGGAGGAAGGGCCGAGGACCAGAGGACACTATGGAACAGTGTCCATATTATAGACTCTGGAACAGTTCCTACAGATTGGAGGGTAGCTAATGTAACCCCACTATTTAAAAAGGGAGGTAGAGAGAAAACAGGGAATTATAGACCAGTCAGCCTGACGTCAGTAATGGGGAAAATTCTAGAGTCCATTATCAAAGATTTTATAGCAGAGCACTTGGAGAACAATGGTAGAATCGAGCAGAGTCAGCATGGATTTACGAAAGGAAAATCATGCTTGACAAATCTACAAGAATTCTTCAAGGATGTAACTAGTAGAGTCGATGAGGAGGAGCCAGTGGATGTGGTTTATTTGGACTTTCAGAAGGCTTTTGACAACGTCCCACATAAGAGATTAGCATGTAAAATTAAAGCGCATGGGATTGGGGGTAATGTATTGCGATGGATAGAAAATTAGTTGGCAGACTGGAAACAAAGAATGGGAATAAACGGGTCTTTTTCCCAATGGCACGCAGTGACTAGTGGGGTACCGCAGGGATTGGTGCTAGGGCCCCAGCTATTCACAATATATGTCAATGATTTAGATGAAGGAACTAAATGTAATATCTCCAAGTTTGCAGATGACACAAAACTGGGTGAGAGGGTGAGTTGTGAGGAGGATGCAGAGAGGCTTCAGGGTGATTTGGACAAGTTGAGTGAGTGGGCAAATGCATGGCAGATGCAGTATAATGTGGATAAATGTGAGGTTATCCACTTTGGTAGCAAAAATAGGAAGGCAGATTATTATCTGAACGGATATAAACTGAGAGAGGGGAATATGCATCGAGACCTGGGTGTTCTCGTACACCAGTCACTGAAGGTAAGCATGCAGGTGCAACAGGCAGTAAAAAAGGCAAATGGTATGTTGGCCTTCATAGCGAGAGGATTCGAGTGCAGGAGCAGGGATGTCTTGTTGCAATTATACAGGGCCTTGGTGAGGCCACAGCTAGAATATTGTGTGCAGTTTTGGTCTCCTTATCTGAGGAAGGATTAGAATTAGAATATTACAGCGCAGTACAGGCCCTTCGGCCCTCGATGTTGCGCCGAGCTGTGAAACCATCTGACCTACACTATTCCATTTTCATCCATGTGTCTATCCAATGTCCACTTAAATGCCCTTAAAGTTGGCGAATCTACTACTGCTGCAGGCAGGGCATTCCACGCCCTTACTACTCTCTGAGTAAAGAAACTACCTCTCACATCTGTCCTATATCTATCACCCCTCAACTTGAAGCTATGTCCCCTCATGTTTGCCATCACCATCCGAGGAAAAAGACGCTCACTATCCACCCTATCTGACCCTCTGATTATCTTATATGTCTCTATTAAGTCACCTCTCCTCCTCCTTCTCTCCAACGAAAACAACCTCAAGTCCCTCAGCCTTTCCTCGTAAGACCTTCCCTCCATACCAGGCAACATCCTAGTAAATCTCCTCTGCACCCTTTCCATAGCTTCCACATCCTTCCTATAATGCGGTGACCAGAACTGCACGCAATACTCCAGGTGCGGTCTCACCAGAGTCTTGTACAGCTGCAGCATGACCTCGTGGCTCCGAAACTCGACCCCCCTACTAATAAAAGCTAACACACCATATGCCTTCTTGACAGCCCTATTAACCTGGTTAGCAACCTTCAGGGATTTATGCACCTGGACACCAAGATCTCTCTGCTCATCTACACTAACAAGAATCTTCCCATTAGCCCAGTACTCTGCATTCCTGTTACTCCTTCCAAAGTGAATCACCTCACACTTTTCCGCATTAAACTCCATTTGCCATCTCTCAGCCCAGCTCTGCAGCCTATCTATGTCTCTCTCTACCCTACAACATCCTTCGGCACTATCCACAACTCCACCGACCTTAGTGTCATCTGCAAATTTACTAACCCACCCTTCTACACCCTCTTCCAGGTCATTTATAAAAATGACAAACAGCAATGGCCCCAAAACAGATCCTTGCGGTACACCACTAGTAACTAAACTCCAGGATGAACATTTGCCATCAACCACCACCCTCTGTCTTCTTTCAGCTAGCCAATTTCTGATCCAAAGCTCTAAATCACCTTCAACCCCATACTTCCGTATTTTCTGCAATAGCCTACCGTGGGGAACCTTATCAAACGCCTTACTGAAATCCATATACACCACATCCACTGCTTTACCCTCATCCACCTGTTTGGTCACCTTCTCGAAAAACTCAATAAGGTTTGTGAGGCACGACCTACCCGTCACAAAACCGTGCTGACTATCTCTAATGTACTTATTCTTTTCAAGATGATTATAAATCCTATCTCTTATAACCTTTTCCAACATTTTACCCACAACCGAAGTGAGGCTCACAGGTCTATAATTACCAGGGCTGTCTCTACTCCCCTTCTTGAACAAGGGGACAACATTTGCAATCCTCCAGTCTTCCGGCACTATTCCTGTCGACAATGACGACATAAAGATCAAGGACAAAGGCTCTGCAATCTCCTCCCTAGCTTCCCAGAGAATCCTAGGATAAATCCCATCTGGCCCAGGGGACTTATCTATTTTCACACTTTCCAAAATTGCTAACACCTCCTCCTTGTGAACCTCAATCCCATCTAGCCTTGTAGCCTGAATCTCAGTATTCTCAACAACATTTTCTTTCTCTACTGTAAATACTGACGCAAAATATTCATTTAACACTTCCCCTATCTCCTCTGATTCCACACACAACTTCCCACTACTATCCTTGATTGGCCCTAATCTAACTCTAGTCATTCTTT
Source organism: Heterodontus francisci (assembly GCF_036365525.1). Classification (NCBI taxonomy): domain Eukaryota; kingdom Metazoa; phylum Chordata; class Chondrichthyes; order Heterodontiformes; family Heterodontidae; genus Heterodontus; species Heterodontus francisci. Next base: position 11,693,476 of record NC_090375.1, on the reverse strand, counting down.
TATTCCTGATATACCTATAGATAGCCTTAGGGTTTTCCCTGATCCGATCCACCAATGACTTCTCGTGTCCTCTCCTTGCTCTTCTTAGCTCTCCCTTTAGATCCTTCCTGGCTAGCTTGTAGCTCTCAAGCGCCCTAACTGAGCCTTCACGTCTAATCCGAACATAAGCCTTCTTCTTCCTCTTGACAAGCGCTTCAACTTCTTTAGTAAACCACGGCTCCCTCGCACGACAACTTCCTCCCTGCCTCACAGGTACATACTTATCAAGGACACGCAGTAGCTGCTCCTTGAATAAGCTCCACATTTCGATTGTTCCCATCCCCTGCAGTTTCCTTCCCCATCCTATGCATCCTAAATCTTGCCTAATCGCATCATAATTTCCTTTCCCCCAGTTATAATTCTTGCCCTGCGGTATATACCTGTCCCTGCCCATCGCTAAGGTAAACCTAACCGAATTGTGATCACTGTCACCAAAGTGCTCACCTACATCTAAATCTAACACCTGGCCGGGTTCATTACCCAGTACCAAATCCAATGTGGCATCGCCCCTGGTTGGCCTGTCTACATACTGTGTCAGAAAACCCTCCTGCACACACTGGACAAAAACTGACCCATCTAAAGTACTCGAACTATAGTATTTCTAGTCGATATTTGGAAAGTTAAAGTCCCCCATAACAACTACCCTGTTACTCTCACCCCTGTCGAGAATCATCTTCGCTATCCTTTCCTCTACATCTCTGGAACTATTCGGAGGTCTATAAAAGACTCCCAACAGGGTAACCTCACCTCTCCTGTTTCTAACCTCAGCCCATACTACCTCAGTAGACGAGTCCTCAAACGTCCTTTCTGTCGCTGTAATACTCTCCTTGATTAACAATGCCACACCCCCCCCTCTTTTACCATCTTCTCTGTTCTTACTGAAACATCTAAATCCCGGAATCTGCAACATCCATTCCTGCCCCTGCTCTACCCATGTCTCCGAAATGTTCTTGCTCTCGAGGGAGTGCAGCGATGGTTTACCAGACTGATTCCTGGGATGGCGGGACTGACGTATGAGGAGAGATTGAGTCAGTTAGGATTATATTCGCTGGAGTTCAGAAGAGTGAGGGGGGATCTCATAGAAACCTATAAAATTCTAACAGGACTTGACAGAGTAGATGCAGGAAGGATGTTCCCGATGGTGGGGGAGTCCAGAACCAGGGGTCATAGTCTAAGGATACGGGGTAAACCTTTCAGGACTGAGATGAGGAGAAATTTCTTCACCCAGAGAGTGGTGAGCCTGTGAATCTCGCTACCACAGAAAGCAGTTGAGGCCAAAACATTGTATGTTTTCAAGAAGGAGTTAGATATAGCTCTTGGGGTGAAAGGGATCGAAGGATATGGGGGGGAAAGTGGGGACAGGTTACTGAGTTGGATGACCAGCCATGATCATAATGAATTCTGACACAGAGGTGAGAGTTCTACTCATTGAACCATGGCTGACAACATTCGTTGCATACTGTGGCTATGTATTTTTAACTTCTCTGTGTCAGGCCAGAACACGAGATTGGAAAAGGGAGTGCACACACGACTCCCTCCATTATTCTTACATGGAACTGCCTCCCTGAAAGCTTCATTAATTTGCTTCACCTCTCTCCACATTGTACTTTACCTGAGTGAGACCCCAGCCATGATTGTCTTAAACATCAGCAGCTAGCTTGTTGGTTCTTAGGGGGAAATGAATCACAGCCATACACAATCTAGAAATATGCTCCCTTTATTAATAAAATGAAGATAATAAACAAAGGCACACAGTGGATGAATCTTCAGGTGGTTTATTACTCCACTCCCTCCAGTGAAACATTAAGATTTTTCACCCTACTGATACAAACCAGTACTCCTCACAAACCCCTCTTATCAATCTGGTCCTAATAAGCAAATATTATAGCTCCCATCCTGAGCGGTTGATTAAGCTGCTCTAAAATATATTTTCACACCTTCTCAATCCATTGAGATAGCAGAACTGCTCCCTCCATGCTTAACCTTTATTAATATATAAATGATCCCACTCCCACAATGTTCATACAAAAACTGGGGCCTTTTATGAATAAAATTCAGATGTGTCTCTTTAGTGCACTGGTTCTGTTTAAACACAATCTTATCATTAATATACGATTGTAATAAACATAGTTAACACTTCATCTACAGCCATTCAGTCCATTGACCCAGTGTCATCGATGTTTCGAATCTCCCCGGTATCTGAAACTTGATCATTCTCAATTCAAGTGTTCTAACTTCCTAAAAAGATCTCACCTACTCTATTTCGCCTGCCTTTTTATTCCTCAACTCCAAAACAATTCAAGGTAGCATGCAATTGACAACTGATAATCAAAGCAGCAACTTGCATTTATTTATATATCACCTTTAACATCACAGGAGCGATTATCAAAAATCTGACACTGAGACACATAGAGATATTGGGACAGGTGACCGAAAGCTTGGTCAAAGAGGTAGGTTTTAAGAAGCCTCTTGAAGGAGGAGAGAGAAGCAGTGACGTTCAGGGAGGGAATTCCAGAGCAGCTGAAGGCACGGCCACCAATGATGGTGCAATGGAAATTGAGGATGCTCAAGAGGCCAGAATTAGAGGAGTGCAGAGATCTTGGAGGGTTTAGGGCTGAAGAAGGTTTCAGAGATAGGGAAGGGTGAGGCCATGGAGGGATTTGAAGACAGGAATGAGAATTATGAAATTCTATGATACGTCATACAATTTGAATTCCACCTAGCCAACACAGCAGGAGCGTGCAATCATGATAGCAATTATTCAAAGTGAGACCCAATCATTATGTTAAATTACATTTTAACTTGAGACCAATATGACTGAAATTGATTGTGAAAAGTACAATATTGCACCCCTCCCATTTTACAAGAACTACTGGATGAGATTTCTGTGTGAAATTGATTGATAATGTGAATTATTATAGATGCATTTTCACTGGATCAGTGATTGAAAGTTCAGCCAAGAATTAATCAGTGAAGCAACAATCCTTTGGAGAAAGTAAATGGATTATGTTGTCATCGAATAGTTTGGGGATGATGGACAGATTTGTAAAGAGAGAGGCAGTAGTTAGTAATAGTGAAAGCCCTGTTTCTTTGTGATAATCAAGGCGAGCAAAGTTAGTGCTGGGGAATGGAACCCTTACTATTTCAGCATCAAGCACTCCCAGGCCCGGTATTGCACAGCCCCATAATGAATCAAACCTTCCTCTATGCCAATGACATGCCCTATCCTCAAGGGCAACCCTACTATTTCAATTTCCAGACCAACTATCATATAGACTCTCTAAGCGAGATTTCCAAGTAATCTTTATCACATACATAGAATTTACAGCACCAAAACAGGCCATTCAGCCCAACAGGTCTATGGTGGCATTTATGCTCCACAAGAGCCTCCTCCCACCTTACTTCATCTCACCCCATCAACATATCCTCTAATCCTTTCTCCCTCATGTCTTTATCTAGCGTCCTCTTCAATGCATGTATGCTATTCACCTCAACCACTCCTTGTTACATTCTCTGGGCAAAGACGTTTCTCCTGAATTCCTTCGTGAGGGCCCTTACAACCAGAAGACAGAAGGGATTTTCATTGCATTGGCCTGGGCTGGGTTTAAAGCAAGAATCCGAGATGCAAAAGGTGAGTCCAATGTCTGTCCCACTGGCTCTGCAAATTCCTGCAATGCAGAATTTAAATTACAGAGATGTAGAAAGCAAGACTTGCATTTATATAGCGCCTTTCACAACCTCAGCTTCTTACAACCCGTGAACTACATCTGAACTGTGGTCGCTGTTGTAATGCAAGAAATGCAGCAGCCAAATTGTGCACAGCAAGCTCCCACAAATAGCAATGTGATAATGACCAGATAATCTGTTTTTCTTAGTGATGTTGATTGAGGGATAGATCTTGGCCCAGGACACTGGGGAGAAGTCCCTTGCTCTTCTTTGAAATGGTGCAATGGGATCTTTTATATCCTCCTGAGAGGGCAGATGGGATCTTAGTTTCACATCTTACGTGAAAGACAACACCTCCGAGGCAGAGAGTTCCAAAGCTGCACAACCCTCCGAGAGAAAAAATTTCTCCTCATCTCTGTCCTAAAAGGGCGATCCCTAATTTTAAAAAGTGCTCCCTAGTTCTGATCTCATCCACAAGAGGAAACATCTTATACTTCAGTTAAGTCTCCTCTCACTCTTCTAAACTCCAGTGAAATCAAGCCCAGTCTGTTCAACTTTTCCTCACAAGACAACCCACTCATTCCAAGTATCAATCTAGTAAACCTCCTCTGAACCGCCTCCAACACATTTACATCCTTCCTTAAATATGGAGACCAAAACTGCACACAGTATTCGAGATGTGGTCTTACCAATGCCCTGTATAACTGAAGCATAACATCCTTACTTTTATTTTCAATTCCTCTCGTAATAAAGGATAGCATTCCATTTGCCTTCTTTATTACTTGCTGTACCTGCATACTAATCTTTTGTGACTCATGCACGAGAACACCTAGATCCCTCTGCACCTTGGAAGTCTGCTGTCATTCTCCATTTAAGTAACACTCTGCTTTTTTATTCTTCCCGCCAAAGTGAACAACTTCACATTTTCCCACATTATACTCCATCTACCAGATTTTTTCCCACTCACTCAACCTATCTATATCAGTCTGCAACCTCCTTATGTCCTCTTCACAACATACTTTCCCAGCTATCTTTGTGTCATCTGCAAATTTAGCTACCATGCCATCGCTCCCATGTCATTGATGTAAATTGTAAAAAGTTGAGGCCCCAGCACAGACCCCTGCGGGACTCCACTCGTCACATCCTGTCAATCAGAAAAGGACCCATTTATGCACACTCTCTGTTTTCTGCCAGCCAGCCAATCTTCTATTTATGCTGATATTACAACTAGGTGATGAAGGGGTCTCAGGCTCCCCTCTCGTTCCTTCTTGGGTTTGGCCATAACAGGGTTTTATCTTTTTAGACACAGTGATTTCAGCTTACCATCTCAGTGAGCTCACTGTTCCTCGAATATAATTACAAATGAACAAATCAGACAGGTTTTCTTGAGTTTAAAGAAGAAAGATGTAAGTTTATTAACCTTATCACTCTAAATTGCTTGAAATTACTAAAATATGCAATGCATCCACGCTCACATGCATACAAGAGTCACACACACACACACACAAATAGATACAGAGGGGAAGAGAGGGTTGGGAGGTTGGAGTAAAGTTGGTAATAAATGGAGTACTGGGTTGTAATGTACTTAATTGAAGTCAAAGTCTTGGAGTCCTTGCTAGGGGCCACATGCACAATTTCAGGCTTGCTTCTCTGGTTCCAGAAGGCCGAAGGGAGATTTCAACTATTTTCTTGGTGGTCGTCCGTAAAGTTCTGCAGTTTAGAAGCTGCAACTGTGATTTTCCTGGGACTTTGCTGGAGAGAGAGACAGAGAGAGAGAGATTTTTCTCTTCCAGTTCAGCTGCAGTCTCTTGTTCACTCTGAGGCACAATCCAAAAATCTCAGCCTTACCCCAGCAAGTAGGTCATGTGACCATCACTTTGTTTGAAACCACAGTTCCTGGAGGGGTGTTGGAATTTCAGAGTCTTTCAGAGTCTTTCAGACATGCTCAGTGGCGGTGGAGTTTGCCTCTTACAAAGTCAAAGGGGTGTCAATGTCTTTTGATTACCCTTATTGGCAAAGCCAATCTCACTAATTGAATCAGGGAGCACCGCCATTGTTCCAGCTAGACTGGGACTTCAGTTCCATCTCGCAGCCAGCCTTTGACTTCTCAAAATGAAAATGTGCTTTGGCATTTTTTTAACTGTTCAGTTCTACTTTAAAAAATTTATCTGCAATGTCCAGTAAAGGTTTCAAGCAGTATTCCATATGACAAAATTAATAGTTCCATTTGGGCTTGTGTGATTTCCATCACACAAAGGTGTTACCCCCTACACCATGAGCTCCTACTTTGCGCAATTACCTTTTATGTGGCACCTTGTCAAATGCCTTCTGGAAATCCAAGTACAGTACGCCAACGGACACTCTTTTATCCACAGCGCATTTTACTCCTTCAAAGAACTCCGATAAATTGGTTAAATATGATTTCCCTTTCACAAAACCATGCTGACTATTCTCTATTTCTTTGAGTTTTTCTAAGTGCCCAGCTATAGCCTCCTCATGATCGATTCTAGAACCAAAGAACCATAGAAAGGTACGGCATGGAAGGAGTCCACTCAGTTCATCATTTTTGTGCTGGCTGAAAAAACTAGCCGTCCAACCTAATCCCACTTTCTAGCACCTGGTCCGTAGCCTTGCAGGTTACAGCACTTCAGGTGCATGTCCAGGTACCTTTTAAATGATTTGAAGGTTTCTGCCTCCACCACCGATCCTGGCAGTGAAATCCAGACACCCACCACCCTCTGGGTGAAAAGGTTTCTCCTCATGTCCCCTCTAATCCTTCTACCAATCACCTTAAATCTGTGCCCCCTGGTAATTGACCTCTCCGCTAGGGGAAACAGGTCCTTCCTGTCTACTCTATCTAGGCCCCTCATAATTTTGTACACCTCTATTAAGTCACCCCTCAGCCTTCTCTGTTCCAAGGAAAACAACCCTAGCCTATCCACTCTTTCCTCATAGCTGCAACTTTCAAGCCCTGGTAACATCCTTGTAAATCTCCTCTGTACTCTCTCCAGAGCAATTATGTCCTTCCTGTAATGTGGTGACATTTAATTCTAACACCTTCCCCAGGTCAGACATCAAGCAAACTGGCCTATAGTTACCTGTTTTCTGCCTCCTCCCCTTCTTGAATATTTACAACCATCCAGTCTGATGGAACCTTTCCAGAATCTAGCGAATTATGAAAAATTAATACCAACGCATCTACTATACTACTATATATACTATATATATACTGTTTATACTACATATACTATACAACGCATCTACTGTAAAGAGATCTTAGGGCAGATGGCCAAAAACTTAGTCAAAGAGGTAGGTTTTAAGGAGTGTTTTAAAGGAGGAAAGTGAGATGGAGAAGTGGAGAGGTTTAGTGAGGGAATTCCAGAGCATAGGACCCAGGCAACTGAAGACACGACCACTAATGGTGGAGCAATCAAAATCAGGGATGCTCAAGAGGCCAGAATTAGAGGAGCACAGAGATCTCGGAGGGCTGTGTGGCTGGAGGAGATGACAGAGATAGGGAGTGGTGAGGCCATGGAGGGATTTGAAAACAAGATAGAGAATTTTAAAAGCTTTAAATTTTAAACTTAAGGAGATATGTCAGACAACCAAAAACTTGGACAAAGAGGTAGGCTACAAGGAGGGTCTTAAAGGAAGAAAAGTGGAGAGGTTTAGGGAGGGAATTCCAGGGCTGAGGAGCCAGGTTGCACAAGTGACAAAATAAATCAATTCAGGAAATGGTTTAATACCGGTTTTATTCTCAGCCTCTTTAGTGGAATGATTCAGGCATATACAAGTGAAGTGGGATTGAAATGCTTCGTCATGCCTAGTTAAGGTCCATATAACAGAAGTAAATACTTCACAAGGTCACTTAGCTGTATGTATTTATGTAGACAGCAGAATAGCAGGTGACAGTGGGCAAAGGGAAGTGAGTTTCTACAATATGTCTTTAATACTGTGAGAAAGACTCGGGGCAGAACGGTTGGTGCTGTTTGAAGTTGGCGGTCCGCCCATGCGGATAAGCCGTTGCTGAGCCCCTGCGATATTATGTGCAGCGGCTCATTAGCATGGAGGGGGCGGAGCATTTCCCCAAATGATGTAAAGGGGGCGGGCACACCGTCCCCGGCAACGGCATCTGGTGCCACCGCGCAGGCACCGGTGCCATTTTTAAAGGGCTTCAAGCCCTTACTGATAATTTTTATTTTTAAAGGTCTCACTGCAATAAACATGGGAATGAAATTTTAATTAAATTTTGAAAATCCTCTCCCATCCGCCCCCCCCCACTGAGTGAACTGAAGGCCGGCTCAGGTCTGCCAAATGAAACCCGACCCAAGCCCCACAGAATCACGTCCGAACTGAGCCCGACCCGGCCCAAGTCCTTTGACATTTTCCTGTGCCCAGCCTGACCCAACCACCGGAATATAATCAACTTTATTGAAGCGGTTGTGCTCTACCTTGGATGGAATCGCTCATTACAGAATAGTGCAGAGTCCATGCACGTTTCCTGCCTTGACATCCCAGCTGTCACCGTGTCTGAGCCGGCCCTAACCGACCCGAACACGAATGCCGGACCCGGAAGAGCGACCCGACCCGACCGGAACCCGACCGGGTAGCCATGCTCTCGAATGAACAATACATAAAATGAGCTGTGCCTCCAAACAAAAAACTTTTGCTATGCCCAACCTTCAACCCCAGCTTCAGCACCTTTGACCCTCAACCCCTTCCCATCATCCCCATGACCAATCGGAATGGTTTTCACCCCTTCCCCCGCCGCCCCCCCCCCCCCACTCTCCCGACCTGTAAATTTCATTCCTACCCCCTCCCCACCAGCGTCACACTTCGGATCTCCAAATGGAGATGCGATGGCGTGCGAGTTCCGGCCAGTGGTCGGAATATCGCAGCGGGATGGCTGTCGGGACAAGGTAAGTTTGTTTGCATGCATTAACCTTTATTTACATATTGAAATGAAGGCTTCGCTGCCAAGCGGCGGGAGGGCGGGGGGTTGCGGGACGCCACACCAAGGCCTCGCCACTGCTAATATGGGGCAGGGCCTTCTCGGCATCGGGGATTGTGGCGGGCCTCTCCCGCAAATATTTTCTGGGCCCCCCCGCCATGCCGCTCCCCCCGCTGACGTCGAGGTGCTGGAAAAATTCAGCCCTTGGTGTCAAAGATCAAGTCCTCTTCTCAACTCCATCACCACAGACCAGTGAAGCTGGAAAAATAACCATTAATAATTAATAACTATTGACCTTGTGCATGCATATCCTTCAGAAAAAGGAATGAATTATCAAGGACAAGATGTGTTCATTGCCACGTTAACTTATATATTAGAAAGAAAGGACTTGCAATTCTGTACCGCCTTTCACCACTTCAGGACATGCCAACGTGCTTTATAACCAATACAACCACATTGGCTTCTGGTTAAGCAACACCTCGATTTTAGAATTCTCTGCCTTGTTTTCAAATCCCTCCATGGCCTCGCCCCTATCTCTGTAATCTCCTCCAGTCCTACAACCTTCCAAGCGTCCTTCAATTCCAGCCTCTTGTGCACAATCACTCTACCATTGGCAGCCGTGCTTTCAGCTGCCTGGGCCCTAAGCTCTGGAATTCCCTCCCTAAACCTCTCCGCCTCTCTACCTCTCTCTCGTCCATTAAGATGATCCTTAAGACCTACTTCTTTCACCAATCTTTTGGTCACCTGCCCTAATATCACCTTACGTGGATTGGTGTCACATTTTGTGCTCCTGTGAAGCACCTTGGGATGTTTTATAGCATTAAATGCTCTTTATAAATAAATACAAGTTGTTGTTGTAAAGCCCCTTTGAAATATATTCACTGTTGCAATGTGGGAAATGCAGCAGCCAATTTGCACACAGCAAGATCCCACAAACAGCAATGTGATAATGAGCAGATAACCTTTATTTCTGTGATGTTGATTGAGAGATAAATATTGTCCAGGCTGCCAGGGAGAACCCCCCTCTCTCATCCAAAATGGAGCCGTGGGATATTTGGATGGACTTGAGAGGGCTGATGGGCCTCAGTTTAACATCTCATCCAAAAGACGGCACCTCTGACAGTGCAGCACCCCCTCAGTACTGGCACTGAAAGTGTCAGCCAAGATTATGTGCTCAAGTCTCCGAAGGGGAGAGATGTCTGTGGGAGAGATGTTTCCAGAATGCAGGCGACTAACACATAAGAAGATACTTTGGAGAGAAGAAGATTGAGAAGCATAACTGATGTAGATGTCAACAGACTATTTGGACCTTGGCACAAAGATATAGGTACACAATTAGCACATCTCAAGTGAGACTTGAGAATTTATTCAGGTCGGAGATGGGTGAATTTTTTTACGCAGTGAGCTGTTGTGATCTGGAATACACTGCCTGAAAGGGCGGTGGAAGCAGATTCAATAGTAACTTTCAAAAGGGAATTGGGTACATACTTGATAAAAAAAAGTTGCAGGGCTATGGGGAAAGAGCAGGGGAGTGGAACTAATAGGTTATGAGTACCCGTTCAGTACTGATGGAGTGCTGCACAGTTGGAGGTGCCATCTTTCTGATGAGACGTTAAACTGAGGTTCCGTCTGTCCTCACAGGGGGACACATAAAATCCTGTGACACTATTTCAAAGAAGAACAGGTGTCCTGACCAATATTTATCCCTCAATCAACATCATTAAAAAAAAACACAGATTATCTGCTCATTGCTGCATTGCTGTTTGTGGGAGCTTGCTGTGCATAAATTGTCTGCTGCATTTCCTACATTACAACAATGACTAATGTTCAGATGTAGTTCATTGGCTGGGATGTTTTGAGGTCATGAAGGGCGCTATAGAAGTGCAAGTCTTTCTTTAGGTAAAAAGAAAATGTTGTTAGCCTGCACAGTGATTTGTGCACCTACTGATTGTAAGTGAAATGTGAAAACAAAGTAATTACCACAAGAAAAGTTGTTGTTACCCGGCATCAAGGTGAAAGCTGACCGAGCATTGAAACTGTGACTAGCGAGTCAGGCAACACAATTTAAAATCAAACAAGAGCACTTGTGACAGCTGAATTTCCAGACTGCCCATAGGTCTTGTCTTCTGTGGCCATTTTCCAATCAGTGATCACAGCCGATAACGTGAAGTTTATAGCAGGTAATGTTCCAAGCTCAGTATCAGTAACAATTCACTGTGCCACTCTTCACTCAAGCAGTGGGGAATATACATGGCTTTATTCACTGGACGATGAAGACCACTTCTACAGATATAAGACATGGAAGCAGAATATCTAATCTAATAAAAAGGATAAGTATTCAAAGAACATGATAACACGAAGGGAGTATTACAGCAGTTATACGGAGTGCCAGTCAGATGTAATTTGGAATAGTGATCCAGATATGGATGCAAAACCAAAGTCCCCATCTGCCCTCTCAGATGGATGTTAAAGATCCAATGATGCTTTTTCAAAGAAGAGCCGGGGAGTGCTCAAAAGTTGAGGAGCTTGGGTCTATACTGATTGGAGTTTAGAAGAATGAGAGGGGAAACTTATTGAATCATATACGGTCCTGAGGGGGCTTGACAGGTTAGATGCTAAGAGGATGTTTCCCCTCAGGGCGGAATCTAGAACTAGGGGGCTCAGTTTCAAAATAAGGGGTCTCCCTTTTAAGACAGAAATGGGGAGGAATTTGTTCTCTCAGAGGGTTGTTAACCTTTGCAATTCTGTTCCATAGAGAGCAATGAAGGCTGGGTCATTGAATATATTCAAGGTTGAGTTAGACATATTTTTGATCTACAAGGGAGTAAAGGGTTATGCGGTCCAGCAAGAAGGTGGAATTGAGGCCACAATCAGATCAGCCATGATCTTATTGAATGGCTCGAGGGGCCGAATGGCCTATTCCTGCTCTTATTTCTTTTTTTTGTAGGTAGCTCCACAGAGCATATTTCTTGTCTAATATAAAAGCAAAATACTGCGGATGCTGGAAATCTGAAATAAAAACAAGAAATGCTGGAACCACTCTGCTGCAGGTCTGGCAGCATCTGTGGAAAGAGAAGCAGAGTTAACGTTTCGGGTCAGTGACCCTTCTTCGAAACTAGCAAATATTAGAAATGTCAAAGGTTATAAGCAAGTGAGGTGGGGGTGGGGCAAGAGATAACAAAGGAGAAGGTGTAGATTGGACAAGGCCACATAGCTGACCAAAAGGTCATGGAGCAAAGGCAAACAATATGTTAATGATGTGTTGAAAGACAAAGCATTAGTACAGATAGGGTGTTAATGGACTGAAGATTGAACAGCAGCAAGTACAAACATGAAAAAAAACCTGAAAAAAAAACCTGCTGTTACCATCATGTAGCTATAAAAAAAACTGATATTCAACAACTAACCATAAACAAAAGCATCACACATTTTTACAAGTTAGTATTTTCAGCCCAAAGCTTCATGTGATAGGATAGAAAATCAGGAATACTTGCACAGTGGTCAGAGCACGAAATGTAGAATCATAGAATGGTTACACCACAGGAGGCCATTCAGCCCTGTTGAGTCAGTGCCAGCTCGCTGCAAGAGCAATTTAGCTAGTTCCAGTCCCCCACCCTCTCCCTATAACCCTACAAATTTTTCCTCTTCAGATAAATATTCAATTCCCTTTTGAAAGCCTCCGTTGAATCTGCCTCCACCACACTCTGAGGCAGTGCATTCCAGATCCTAACCACTCGCTGTGTAAAAAAGGTTTTCCTCATGTCGCCGTTGGTTCTTTTTCCAATCACATTAAATTGATGTCCTCTGGTTCTTGACCCTTCCGCCAATGGGAACAGTTTTTCCCTATCTACTCTGTCTAGACCCCTCATGATTTTGAATACCTCTATCAAATCAGGGCTTGTATGATATATAACCTTCAATAATAATTGTTTGAAAATCATGTGAACTATTAATTGAGTATATTTATTCATATTGAATTATCAACGAGAACTACCACTGCACCAAATCCTCCATTGCGATTGCCAAATTAGAAAACTGACCTCTTAATGCTCCATTAAACAATTAAGAACTGAGATTATCCAATGCATTTTCTTGATATAAGTCTTGCTAGCTATCTAGGCCACGAGCTCTGGAATTCACTCCCGAAACCTTCCCGCTGTCTCACCTCCTGTAAGACGTTCCTTAAATCCTATCTCTTTGATCAAGCTTTTGGTCGCCTGTCTTAATATCTCCTTATGTGGTTGGGTGTTACATTTTGTTTGATAATTGCTCCTGTGAAGTGTTTTGGGATGTTTTACTATGTTAAAGCCGCTATATAAATGCAAGTTGTGTATAATTAGAATTAGACATTTTATATGAAAAGGAAGAATGTGCAGGGTTATGGAGAGAAGGCAGGGAATGGAACTGAGTAAATTGCTCTTTCAGAGAGCCAGTGTGGACACGATGGGCCGAATGGCCTCCTTCTGCACTGTAACGATTCTGTGATAATTTCCATGTTGGCCAATGATGTTTTCATAGAATTTACTACATAGAAACAGGCCATTATCCTCAACCGGTTCATCACATCCAATCAGCATATCCTTCTATATCTTTCTCAAACATGTATTTATCTAACATCCCCTTAAATGCATTTATACTATTCACCTCAACCACTCCCTGTGGTAGCAAGTTCCACATTCCCACCACTCTCTGGATAAAGAAGTTTCTCCTGAATTCCCTATGGGATTTATTTGCACCTAGCTTATATTTATGACCCCTAATTTTGGACTCTGCTACAAATGGAAACATCTTCTGCCCGATCAAACCCTTCCAGAATCTTCAAGGCCTCTATCAGGTTACTCCTCAGCCTTCTCTTTTCGAGAGAAAAGAGCCTCAACTTGTTCAGTCGCTCCTGTGGTGTAACCGCTTAGTTCTAGTATCAGCTTTTTTTCACTTTCTCCAGTGCCTCGATCATCATTCTGACCATACAAGCCCAGGGCTCAACAACTGAATTTCCCTTAGACAACTTGCTAGTGATTCCTAAACTTAAGCTAGTATAATAATCATGTTTTTCTAGTTAGTTAATTCCAGAAGTTAATGATCAAACCACGTACATACAGTGTAATTCACATATCCATGTAACCTGAAAATATTGGTTAATTGATTAGATGTATATGTAACAGAATAGGTAATTGGTAAAAGAACCAGAGAGGAGATAAGGAGAATTTTTTTTTACACAGTGTTTAGAGATACAGCACTGAAACAGGCCCTTCGGCCCACCGAGTCTGTGCCGACCATCAACCACCCATTTATACTAATCCTATATTCCTACCAAATCCCCACCTGTCCCTATATTTCCCTACCACCTACCTATACTAGGGGCAATTTATAATGGCCAATTTACCTATCAACCTGCAAGTCTTTGGCATGGGGGAGGAAACCGGAGCACCCGGAGGAAACCCACGCAGACACAGGGAGAACTTGCAAACTCCACACAGGCAGTACCCAGAATCGAACCCAGGTCGCTGGAGCTGTGAGGCTGCGGTGCTAACCACTGCGCCACTGTGCCGCCCCCAGATTCAGTATTAACTTTCAAAAGGGAAATGGATAGATACTTGAAAAGGAAAAAATTGCAGGGCTATGGGGAAAGAGGAAAGGGAATGGGACTAATTTGGTAGCTCTTTCAAAGAGCTAGCAAAGACACAATGGGCCAAATGGCCTCCTTCTGTGTTGGATCATTTTATGATACTAGGAAAAATGAAACAAGTGGTTAGTAAATTTCAGTTACTTAGCTGCAGGCCAGCAACCTGTTACCGATGGGACCTAGTCAGTGTGTTCTTGTACATTTCAATGTTGAAAAACAATTTTCAACTTTCGCAAATAAAAGTTGGAAAACAGATGGCAGGATTTCCCCAGGTTATGTCTTTATTGGGGTTATCATGTTTGGTCAAGTTGCCTATCCTATGCGCTATCCTTTTTCCTCAGAAAATCCCCACATCAACTATGATCTTAAATGTCCTTGGAATGAAGTATGATGTGTCTTGGCTTACAACTCATAGATAAATTGAAGAGGACATTCGGCCCATCTTGCCTGTGCTGGCTCATTGAAAGAGCTATCCAGTTAGTCCCTCTTCCCTACCTCTATACCCATAGCCCTGCAAATTCTTTTTCAAGAATTTATCCAATTCCCCTTTTGAAAGTTGTTATTGAATCTGCTTCCACCGCCCTTTGAGGCAGCGCATTCCTGATCACAATAACACGCTGTGTAAAAAAATTCTTTTCAACTCCCCTCCGGCATTTTCCAATTATTTTCAATCTGTGTTTTTTTTAATTCGTTCGTGGGATGCGGGCATCGCTGGTTAGGCCAACATTTATTGCCCATCTTTAATTGCCCCTGAGAAGGTGGTGGTGAGCCGCCTTCTTGAACCGCTGCGGTCCTTGAGGTGTAGATACACCCACAGTGCTATTAGGAAGGGAGTTCCGGGATTTTGACCCAGCGACAGTGAAGGAACGGTGATATAGTTCCAAGCCAGGATGGTGCATGATTTGGAGGGGAACTTGCAGGTGGTGGTGTTCCCATGCCCTTGTCCTTCTAGGTGGTAGAGGTCGTGGGCTTGGAAGTTGCTGTCAAAGGAGCCTTGGTGCGTTTCTGCAGTGCATCTTGTAGATGGTACACACGTCGGTGGTGGAGGGAGTAAATGTTGAAGGTGGTGGATGGGATGCCAAACAAGTGTGCTGTTTTGTCCTGAATGGGGTCGAGCTTCTTGAGTGTTGTTGGAGCTGCACCCATCCAGGCAAGTGGAGAGTATTCCATCACACTCCTGACTTGTGCCTTGTAGATGGTGGACAGGCTTTGGGGAGTCAGGAGGTGAGTTACTCACCTCAGGATTCCTAGCCTCTGACCTGCTCTTGTAGCCATAGTATTTATATGGCTGATCCAGTTTAGTTTATGGTCAAGGGTAGCCCCCAGGATGTTGATAGTGAGGGATTCACTGATGGTAATGCCATTGAATGTCAAGAGGAGATGGTTAGATTCTCTCTTGTTGGAGATGGTCATTGCCTGGCACTTGTTTGGCGCGAATGTTACTTGCCACCTATCAGCCCAAGCCTGGATATTGCCCAGGTCTTGTTGCATTTCTACACGGACTGCTTCAGTATCTGAGGAGTCGCGAATGGTGCTGAACATTATGCAATCATCAGGAAACATCCCCACTTCTAACTTTATGATTGAAGGAAGGTTATTGAGGAAACAGCTGAAGATGGTTGGGCCAAGGACACTACCCTGAGGAACTCCCGCAGTGATGTCCTGGAGCTGATTGACCTCCAACAACCACAACTATCTTCCTTTGCGCTAGATATGACTCCAACCAGCAGAGAATTTTCCATTGATTCCCATTGATTCCAGTTTTGCTAGGGCTCCTTGAAGCCATACTTGGTCAAATGTTGCCTTGATGTCAAGGGCAGTCACTCTGACCTCATAGGTTCAGCTCTTTTGTCCATGTTTGGACCAAGGCTGTAATGAGATCAGGAGCTGAGGGGCCCTGGCAGATGCCAAATTGAGCATTACTGAGCAGGTTATTGCTAAGCAAGTGCTGCTTGATAGCACTGCCGACAACATCTTCCATCACTGGTGATCGAGAGTAGACTGATGGGGTGGTAATTGGCTGGGTTGGATTTGTCCTGTTTTTTGCGTACAGGACATACCTGGGCAAGTTCCACATTGCCGAGTAGATGCCAGTATTGTAGCTGTACTGGAACAGCTTGGCTAGGGGCACGGCAAGTTCTGGAGCACAGGTCTTCAATACTATTGCTGGAATGTTGTCAGGTCCCATAGATTTTGCAGTATCCAGTGCCTACAGTCGTTTCTTGATATCACATGGAGTAAATCGAATTGGCATCGGTGATGCTGGGGACCTCAGGAGGAGACCAAGATGGATCATCGACTCGGCACTTCTGGCAAAAGATTGTTGTAAATGCTTCAGCCTTTTCTTTTGCACTGATGTGCTGGGCTCTCCCATCATTGAGGATGGGGATATTTGTGGAGCCACCTCCTCCAGTTAGTTGTTTAATTGTCCACCACCATTCACGGCTGGATGTGGCCAGAAGGATGTGGAGGCTTTGGAGAGGGTACAGAAGAGGTTTACCAGGATGTTGCCTGGTCTGGAGGGCATTAGCTATGAGGAGAGGTTGGATAAACTCGGATTGTTTTCACTGGAACGACGGAGGTTGAGGGGCGACATGATAGAGGTTTACAAAGTTATGAACGGCATGGACAGAGTGGATAGTCAGAAGCTTTTTCCCAGGGTGGAGGAGTCAGTTACTAGGGGACATAGGTTTAAGGTGAGAGGGGCAAAGTTTAGAGGGGATGTGCGAGGCAAGTTCTTTACACAGAGGGTGGTGAGTGCCTGGAACTTGCTGCCGGGGGAGGTGGTGGAAGCAGATACGATAGCGACGTTTAAGAGGCATCTTGACAAATATATGAATAGGAAGGGAATAGAGTGATATGGGCCCCGGAAGTGCGGAAGGTTTTAGTTTAGACAGGCATCAAGATAGACACAGGCTTGGAGGGTCGAATGGCCTGTTCCTGTGCTGTACTGTACTGTACTGTTCTTTGACTGCAGAGCTTAGATCTGTTGAGGCCCTGGCTTGATGGTAATGGTAGAGTGGGGGATATGCCTGGCCATGAGGTTACAGATTGTGGTTGAGTACAATTCTGCTGCTGCTGATGGCCCACAGCGCCTCATGGATGCCCAGTTTTGCATTGCTAGATCTGTTTGGAATCTATCCCTTTTGAGCACGGTGGTAGTGCCATACAACAGGATGGAGTGTATCCTAATTGTGAAGGCCGGATTTCGTCTCCACAAGGACTGTGCGGTGGTTGCTCCTACCAATACTGTCATGGACAGATGCATCTGCGACAGGCAGATTGTTGAGGACAAGGTCAAGTATGTTTTTCCCTCTTGTTGGTTCCCCCACTACCTGCCGCAGACCCAGTCTAGCAGCTATGTCCTTTAGGACTCAGCCAGCTCTGTCAGTAGTGGTGCTACTGAGCTACTCTTGGTGATGGACATTGAAGTGCCCCACCCACACTACTATGTGCAACCTTGCCACCATCAGTGCTTCCTCCGAACGGTATTCAACATGGAGGAGTACTAATTCATCAGCTGAGGGAGGTTTCCTGGCCCATGTTTGACCTGATGCCATGAGACTTCATTGCGTCCGGAGTTGATGTTGAGGACTCCCAGGGCAACGTCCGCTCAAATGTATACCACTGTGTGCCACCTCTGCTGGGTCTGTCCTGCCGGTGGGACAGGACATACCCGGGGATGGTGATGGCAGTGTCTGGGACATTGTCTGTAAAGTATGATTCGATGATATGACTATGTCAGGATGCTGCTTGACTGGTCTGTGGGACAGCTCTCCCAGCTATGGCACTAGCCCCTAGGGTTGACAGAGTTGGGTTTGCTGTTGTCGTTTCTGGTGCCTTGGTCATTGCCAGTTTCATCCCTTATTGACTTTGTAGCGGTTTGATACAGCTGAGTGGCTTGCTGGGCCATTTAAGAGTCAACCACATTGATGTGAGTCTGGAGTCACATGTAGTCCAGACCAAGTAAGGACAGCAGCTTTCCTTCCATAAATTACGTGCGTGAACCGAATGGGTTTTTATGACAATCGACAATGGATTCAGGGCAATCATTAGACTTGCTTTTAATCCCAGATTTATTAATTGAATTCAAATTTCATCTTCTGTTGTGGTGGGATTCAAATCCATGTCCCCAGAGCAATACCCTGGGTCTCTGAGATACTAGTCCAGTGACAATACCACCACGTCACCGCCTCCTCTGGTTACTGACCCTCCTGCCAGTGGAAACAGTTTCTCCTTATCTACTCTAACAAAACTCCTCATAATTTTGAACATTTGAACATACGAATTAGGGGCAGGACTAGGCTACTTGGCCCCTCGAGCTTACTCTGCTATTCAATAAGATCATGTCTGATCTGACTGTAACCTCAACTCCACATTCCCGCCTACCCCAATAATATTTCACTCCCTTGCTTATCAAGAATGTATCTACCTCTGCCTTAATAATATTCAAAGACTCTGCTTCCACCGCCTTTTGAGGAAGAGAGTTCCAAAGACTCTGAGAGAAAAAATTTCTCCTCATCTCTGTCTTAAATGGGCGACCCCTTATTTTTAAACAATGACCCTTAGTTCTAGATTTTCCCACAAGGGGAAACATCATTTCCACATCCACCCTGTCAAGACCCCTCAGAATCTTCTATGTTTCAATCAAATTGCCTCTTACTCTTCTAAATTCCAACGGATGCAAGCCTAGCCTGTCCAACCTTTCCTTATAAGACATTCCAGGTATTAATCAAGTAAACCTTCTCTGAACTGCTTCCAGTGTATTTACATCCTTTCTTAAATAAGGAGCCCAATACTGTACACAGTACTCCAAATGTAATCTTACCAATGCCCTGTATAACTGAAGCATAACCTCCCTACTTTGTATTCAATTCCCCTCATAAAATAAGTGATAATATTCTATTAAGTTTCCTAATTACTGGCTGTACCTGCATACTGATCTTTTGTGACTCATGCACCAGGACACCCAGATCCCTCTGCATCTCAAAGCTCTTCGATCTCTTACCATTTAGATAATATGCTTTTTTTTATTCTTCCTGCCAAAATGGACAATTTCACACTTTCCCACATTATACTCCACTTGCCAGATCGTTTCCCACTCACTTCACCTATCTATATCCCTTTGTAGCCTCCTTATGTCCTCTTCACAACTTACTTTCCTACCTATCTTTCTGTCATCAGCAAATTTAGCAACCATACCTTCGGTCCCTTGGTCCAAGTCATTTATATAAATTGTAAAAAGATGAGGCCCCAGCATTGATCCCTGTAGCACACCACTCATTACATCGTGCCAGAAAATGACCCATTTATGCCTACTCTCTGTTTCATGTTAGCTAGCCAATTTCTATCCATGCCAATATGTTACCCCCTACACCATGAGCTTTTATTTTCTGCACTAACCTTTGATGTGGCACCTTATCAAATGCCTTCTGGAAATTTAAGTACAATACATCCACCAGTTCCCCTTTATCCACAGCACATGTTACTTCTTCAAAGAAATCCAATAAATTGGTTAAACATAATTTCCCTTTCACAAAACCTGTTGACTCTGCCTGATTACCTGGAATTTTTCTAAGTGCCCTGCTATAACATCTTCAATAATAGCTTCTAACATTTTGCTTAAGACAGATGTTAAGCTAACTGGCCTGTAGTTTCCTGCTTTCTGTCTCCCTCCATTTTTGAATAAAGGAATTACATTTGCTATTTTCCAATCGAATGGAGAATGGAACCATCCCCGAATCTAGGGAATTTTGGAAAATTAAAAACATAGCATCAACTATCTCACCAGCCACTTCTTTTCAGACCCTAGGATGAAGTCCATCAGGACCTGGGGACTTGTCAGCCCGCAGCTCCAACAATTTTCTCAGTATCATTTCACAGAATCACAGAATAATACAGTGCAGAAGAGGCCCTTCGGCCCATCGAGTCTGCACCGATGCATGAAAGACACCTGACCTGTCTACCTAATCCCATTTGCCAGCACTTGGCCCATAGCCTTGAATGTTATGACGTGCCAAGTGCTCATACAGGTACTTTTTAAAGGATGTGAGGCAACCTGCCTCTACCACCCTCCCAGGCAGGGCATTCGAGACCATCACCACCCTCTGGGTAAAATAGTTCTTCCTCAAATCCCCCTTAAACCTCCCGCCCCTCATCTTAAACTTGTGTCCCCTCGTAACTGACCCTTCAACTAAGGGGAACAGCTGCTCCCTATCCACCCTGTCCATGTCCCTCATAATCTTGTACACCTCGATCAGGTCACCCCTCAGTCTTCCCTGCTCCAGTGAAAACAACCCAAGCCTATCCAACCTCTCTTCATAGCTTAAATGTTCCATCCCAGGCAACATCCTGGTGAATCGCCTCTGCACCCCCTCCAGTGCAATCACATCCTTCCTATAATGTGGCGACCAGAATTGCACACAGTACTCCAGCAGTGGCCTTACCAAAGTTCTGTACAACTCCAACATGACCTCCCTGCTTTTGTAATCTATGCCTCGATTGATAAAAGCAAGTGTCCCATATGCCTTTTTCACCACCCTGTTAACCTGCCCTTCTGCCTTCAGAGATCTATGGACAAACACGCCAAGGTCCCTTTGTTCCTCGGAACTTCCCAGTGTCAGGCCATTCATTGAATACTTCCCCGGTGACTGTAATTTTCTTGAGTTCCTCCCTCCCTTCCATTTCCTGATTTACAGCTAATTCTGGGACGTTACTTGTATCCTCTACAGTGAAGACCAATGCAAAATACCTGTTCAATTCATCTGCCATCTCCTTATTTTCCATGATTATTAAATCAAGCTGAACCCAAAAATGTTTTATCAAAACGTTATGAGTAAGAGGATAACTAAAGAAAGAGTAGGGCACATAAAAGACCAAGAAGGTAATCTATGTGTAGGGGCGGAATAATGAATACTTTGTGTCTGTCTTCACAAAAGAGGGGGTCAATGCAGATATTGTAGTTAAAGAGGAGGAGTATGAAGCAGTGAATGTGATAAACATAGGGAGAGAGAGATTAATCGGATTAGCATCCTTGAAAGTTGATAAATCACCAGGGCTGGATGAAATGAACCACAGGCTGTTAAAAGAAGCAAGAGAGGAAAGAGTGAAAGATCTGACCATCATCTTCCAGTCCTCACTGGATACAGGTGTGGTGCCAGAGGATTGGAGAACTGCTAACGTTGTACCAATGGTTAAAAAGGGAGCAAAGGATAGACCGAATAATTCCAGGCCAGTCAGTCTAACCTCGGTAGTGGGCAAATTATTGGAATCTATTCTGAGAGACGGGATAAACTGTCACTTAGGAAGGCACAGGTTAATCAAGGATAGTCAGCATGGATTTGTTAAGGGAAGATCTTGTTTGACCAACTTGATTGAATATCTTGAAGAAGTAACAAGGAAGATAGATGAGGGTAGTGCAGTTGATGTGGTCTACATGGATTTTAGCAAGGTTTTTGACAAGGTCTCACATGGCAGACTGGTTAAAAAAATAAAATGCCATGGGATCCAGGGAAATGCAGCAAGGTGGATACAAAATTGGCTCAGTGGCAGGAAACAAACAGTCATTGTTAACGGGTGCTTTTGCGACTGGAGGGCTGTTTCCAGTGGTGTTCCACAGGGCTCAGTACTGGGTCCCCTACTTTTTGTGGTGTATATAAATGATTTGGATGTAAATGTAGAGGGCATGATCAAGAAGTTTGCAGACGACACAAAGATTGGGCGTGTGGTAGATAACGAGGAGGATAGCTGTAGGCGCATAGTCATAGAGTCATAGAGTTATACAGCACTGAAACAGGCCTTTCGGCCCATCGTGTCTGTGCCGGCCATCAGGCACCTATCTATTCTAATCACATTTTCCAGCACTTGGTCCGTAGCCTTGTATGCTATGGCGTTTCAAGGGTTCATCTAAATACTTCTTAAATGTTGTGACGGTTCCTGCCTCTACCACCCCTTCAGGCAGTGCATTCCCAATTCCAACCACTCTCTGGGTGGAAAAAAGTTTTCCTCAAATTCTCTCTAAACGTCCTGCACCTAACCTTAAATCTATGCCCCCTGATAATTGACACCTCTGCTAAGGGAAAAAGCCTCTTCCTATCTAACCTATCTATGCCCCTCATAATTTTGTGTACCTAAATCAGGTCCCCCCTCAGCCTTCTCTGCTCTAAGGAAAACAACCCTAGCCTATCCAGTCTCTGATCATAGCTGAAATGCTCCTGCCCAGGCAACATCCTGGTGAATCTCCTCTGCACCCTCTCCAGTACAATCACATCCTTCCTATAGTGTGGTGACCAGAACTGTACACAGTACTCCAGCTATGGCCTAACCAGCGTTTTATACAGCTCCATCATAACCTCCCTGCTCTTATATTCTATGCCTCAGCTAATAAAGGCAAGTATCCCATATGCCTTCCTAACCACCTTATCTACCTGTGCTGCTGCCTTCGGTGATCTGTGGACAAGTACACCAAGGACCCTCTGACCCTCTGCACTTCCTAGCGTCCTACCATTCATTGTATATTCCCTTGCCTTGTTAGTCCTCCCAAAATGCATCACCTCACACTTCTCAGGATTAAATTCCATTTGCCACTGCTCTGCCCATCTCACCAGCCCATCTATATCGTCCTGTAATCTAAGGCTTTCCTCCTCAATGTTTATGGCACCACCAATTTTCATGTTATCTGTGAACTTACTGATTATACCTCCTATATTCACGTCAAAGGCTGCAGGACGATATTGATGGTCTGGTCAGATGGGCAGAAAAGTGGCAAATGGAATACAAGCTGGAGAAGTGTCGGGTCATGCATTAGGGAAGGTCAAACAAGGCAAAGGAATACACGATTAATGGGAAAATACTGAGAAGTGTAGAGAAAGTAAGGGACCTTGGAATGAATGTCCACAGATCCCTGAAGGTAGCAGGACAGGTCGATAAGGTGGTTAAGAAGGCATATGGAATCCTTTCCTTTATTAGCCGAGGTATAGAATACAAGAGCAGGGAGGTTATACCGGAACTGTATAACTCATTGGTTAGGCCACAACTTGAGTACTGTGTGCAGTTCTGGTCACCTCATTACAGAAAGGATGTAATTGCACTAGAGATGGTACAGAGGAGATTTACGAGGATGTAGCCAGGACTGGAAAAATGCAGCTATGAGGAAAGATTGGATAGGCTGGGGTTGTTCTCCTTGGGACAGTGAACACTGAGGAGAGATCTGATTGAAATGTACAAAAGTTTGAGGGACCTGGATAGAGTGGAGGTGAAGGGTCTATTCACCTTAGCAGAGAGATCAGTGACTAGGGGGCATAGATTTGAAGTGATTGATAGAAAAATTAGAGCGGAGATGAGGAATCCAGAGGGTGGTGATGGTCTGGAACTCACTGCCTGACAGGGTAGTTGAGGCAGAAACCCTCAACTCATTCAAAAGGAGTCTGGATATGCACCTTAAGTGCTGCAATCTGCAGGGCTATGGACAAAGTGCTAGAAGGTGGGATTAGAATGGGTGGATAGTTTTTCGGCCGGCACAGACACATGGGCCAAGTGGCCTTAAAGTTTCTATGATTTTTATGATTCTATTCATTCTGCAAACTCACTTTCTATAGGACCAATGTTCACTGTTTTACCTTTTCTTTTTTAAATATCTATTGAAAATCTATCTGTTTTTATATTTCTAGGTAGCTTTCTCTCATACTCTAATTTTTCCCTCCTTATTAATCTTTTAGTCATTCTTTGCTTTTTTAATATTCTGTCCAATCTTCTGACCTGCCACACATCTTTGTGCTATTATATGCTTTTTCTTTAAGTTTGATACATTCTTTAACTTTTTTAGTTAACCACAGATAGTGAACCCTCTCCTTGGAATTTTTATTTCTCGTTGGAATGTATCTATTCTGTGTATTCTGAAATATCACCTTAAATGTCTGCCACTGCATCTCTATTGACCTATCCCTTAACCTAATTTGCCAGTTCACTTTCGCTAGCTCTGTTTTCATGCCCTCATAATACCCTTATTTGTTTAAAATACTAGTCTTAGACCCACTCTTCTCTTCCTCAAACTGAATGTAAAATTCAATCATATTATGATCACTGCTGCCTAGGGGCACCTTCACTATGAGGTCATTAATTAATCCTATCTCGTTGCACAATACCAGGTCTAGTATAGCCTGACTCCAGAATGTGCTGTTCCAAGAAACTATCCAAAAAACATTCTATGAACTCCTCATTTAGACTACCTTTGCCCATCTGATTTTTCCAGTCTCTATGTAGATTAAAATCTCCCATGATTATCGCTGTTCCTTTCTGACAAGCACCCATTATTTCTTCCTTTAAACCCCGTCCTACAGTGTGGTTAATGTTAGGTAGCCTATACACCACTCCCACAAGTGATTTCTTGCCTTTATAATTTCTCATCTCTACCCAAACTGCTTCTACATCCTGGCTTTCTGAACTTAGGTCATCCCTCCCTATTGCGCTAATACCATCATTAATTAACAGATCCACCCCTCCACCTATTCCTAGATTCCTATCCTTCCTAAATGTCATATACCCTTCAATATTCAGGTCCCAATCTATGTCGTCCTGCAGCCATGTCTCTTTAATTGCTATCAGATCATACTTACTTATTTCTATTTGTGCTATCAGTTCATCAGTTTTGTTTCGAATGCTACATGCATTCAGATATAGAGCCTTTAATTTTGTCCTTTTATTATTTTTGTAACCTCTTGCCTTATTTGCTGATTTACTCTTAGATTTGTACTCACTGTTCCTTCCTGTCATGGTCTGTTTATCATTTCCCATATTAATAACTTTCTCTCTTGTCTTGTCTCTGCTCTTTGATTCACCCAAATCTGATCCCTGGCCCCCACTATTTTGTTTAAAACCCTCTACTTCCCTCATTATGCACCTCGCTAGAATACTGCTCCCATCATGGTTTAGGTGTAGACTGTCCCAAAGGTACATCTCCCACTTTCCCCAGTACTGGTGCCAGTGCCTCACGAACCGGAACAGTTCTATTCATTCCTCCCCATGCTTCTCTATTCTAAGGAGAACAATCCCAGATTTTCTAGTCTCTCCAAAAGAGGAGAAAAATATTCTGGATTTGTAAGCTTTTCAACATAAATGGACAGTCAGGACTCTAGCATTAAATTGCTTGAATTTGCCTCGAATTGCAGCTTTTACAAAAAGTTTGTACCTTTGTAAACTTGAGCTTGTCCAAAACTCTGCTGCCTGTATCCTATACCCGTTCACCCATCACCTGCTGTGCTCACTGGCTCTGGGTCCGGCAATGCCTCAGTTTTCAAATTCTAATCCTTGTTTTCAAATCCCTCCATGGCCTCGCCCCTCCCTATCTCTGTAATCTCCCCCAGCCCCACAACACTCCGAGATCTCTTCCCTCCTCCATTTCTGACCTCTTGAGCATCACTGATTTTAATCGCTCCACCATTTGTGGCTGTGCCTTCAGCTGCCTGGGCCCCAAGCTCTGGGATTCCCTCCCTAAACCTCTCCACCCCTCTACCTCGCATTCCTCCTCCTTTAAAGACACTCCTTAAAACCTACCTCTTTGACCAAGCTTTTGGTCACCTGTCTTAATATCTCCTTATGTGCCTCTGTGTTAAATTTTTGTTTGATAATGCTTCTGGGAAGCACTTTGGAATGTTTTATGACCATTAAGGAAACTATATAAATGCACCTTGTTGTTGTTGATACTTACATTTTATTTACTGGAAAAAAGTTGCTGCAGTTGTAAGCCTCCTGCAGCAAACTTTGCAAACTGCACACGCTTTTAAGGAGCATTTTACTCTTACTGACATGGAGTGTGTGATGAGAGCTGGGATCATTACAGTAATGAGCATCACATTTCCAGGTGCATGCACTTACCTGCACAATTAAATGCGTGTTCTAACAAAGGCAACATCCAATACAATCAACCAAAAGGGGTTCCCATTGCCAGCTGACCTGTTGCTGAATTTGCTGTGGTGAATAATTGTTCTTGTTTGTTAAATAGACTGAAGAGTGGAGGTGGAGGAGAAAAGAATTTTAACATGAGATGTGTTTTCAAAGATTGTGATTGTATTACACTTTAGATCAAAACATAGTGCATTGATTTTTGGGGTGAAAAATAAGAAAATAATGAGAGCTAGACTGTCTCGATCCCTGGGGTCTATCATCTCTGTCATGGCAACAATCGTAGCCTGTCTGTCGTTAAATAACAGTGAAATGTGCATAGCCTTTAACCACACAATAAATGTGACACTAATTTTCTTTTCTAAATAAAGACTGTATTAGCAATCCAAAAGCTTCCCACTGATACTAAACCAAATTTGTGTTATTTTAAGTGGTGTTTGTTCAACACCTACACAGAGGTTAGTGGATAATAATGTTACCACTTTATCAACTCACCGGATTTAAATTGAGGTGTTTTATTTGATTAAGTTTTCGGGCAATGGAAAGCAAGTCTTGGCAGTTCCAAAGGAATGAATTCCATTTCCTGACAGAAACAGCAAAACGTTGGGTCTTGCAGCTCCTTCTCTGCTGAGACCAGCCCTGGTTCTGCTGCAGCCTTTCTGCTCTTCATTCCCCAAAGGAATCCCCAGCCTATTCCTGATGTCTTTCTCCTCCTCAGCTCAGTTTCATCTTGTTACCACTCGACCAGCCTCTCCAGCGCTACCAACTGTCCACTGGCTCAACCAAGAGGCAAAACTGCGAATGCTCATTTGGATGAGTTTCAGGGTTTGTAATCACACCCACGCTCACGCTCACACTCACACTCACACTCACACACTGGGCTGGATTTTATAAGCTCACCGCCGATCTCAGCAGCGAGCTTCAAAAATGGCAGTCGGCCCGCTTGGACTGCACGTCACAGAGATGCCGTGCTATTCAGCACGTCGGCTCATTTAAATGGCCAGTGCAGACCAACGCCATTTTTAAAGGATTTCGAACTCTTCCATTTCATTTACATTTTTAAAGAGATAGTGATGTAAAATTTATTCGAAGAGATTAAATAAATGTTTCCAGCCCCTCTCCCACCACCCCAATAACCATACAATTCATTCCTTGCCCTCTCCCCACCACCCACCCCCCCAAAATACTTACCTTGTGCACCTGACCTTCCCCCACCCAGAGTTCACAAACTTTAATCTTTATCCCTTCCCACCATCCCCTACACCAATCACATCACCCTCCCCCCTCCCCCCCTACACTGAAATACTTACCTGCTCCCCCCCCTTCCCACCAGTGTTCCGCCTCGGATCCCTGGACGGTTATCCGAAGGCATGGGAGTGCAGGCCACCGGCAGCAATATCGCTGTCGAACGGACGGCAGGAGCATGTACGTGATTAATTTTGTCATTCACATTATTTTGCATATTTAAATTTGCCTTCTGTCGCCAAGCGGCCGAAGGGGGTCGCCACATGTCCTCGTCACCACCGACAATATTGGGCCAGGCCTTCTTGGCGTCGAGGCCCATGGTGGGCCTCTGCCGGAGGCATTTTCCACCCCCCTCCCACCTGCCACAATCCCCGACGTCAGGGGGGCTGTAAAATCCAGTCCACTCAAACAGTTTTGGTCTCCTCACCTAAGGGAGAATAGACTTGCCATCGAGGGAGTGCAACGAAGGTTCACCAGACTCATCCCTGGGATGGCAGGATTGTCCTATGAGGAGTGATTGCGGAGACTGGCCTGTATCCTCTCGAGTTTCACAGAATGAGAGGTCATCTCATTGAAACTTACCAAATTCTTACACAGCTCGACAGGGTATATGTAGGAAGGATGTTTCTCCTGGCTGGGAGTTCTAGAACCAGGGGACACAGTCTCAAAATAAGGGACAGGTCATTTAGGACTGAGATGAGGAGGAATTTCTTCACTCAGTGTGTGAAGAATCTTTGGAATTCTCTACCAGAGGAGTGTGGAGGCTCAGTCATTGAATGTATTCAAGGCAGTGATCGATAGATATTTAGCTGTTAAAGATAACAAGGGATATGGGGATAGTGCGGGAAAATGTCATTGAGGTAGATGATCAGCCATGATCTAGTTGAATGGCGGAGCGGGCTCAAGCAGCCAAACGGCCTACTCCTGCTCATATGTTCCAAACACACACTGATCTCATGCACGCTCACATAGAGAGAGGTACACACTAGCACACAGACAGAGGTACATAGTCACACACACACATACACACACACACGCACACACAGAGGTGTACACATTAACACAGACAGAGGTTCACATTCACACAAAGGTACACACTCATTAAGACAGAGGTACACACACAAACACAGACAGAGGTGGACACACTCACACACAGAGATGTACACACTCACACAGACAGAGGTACATACACAAAGACAGAGGTACACACACTAACGCAGAGAGGTACACACTCACACACAGACAGAAGTGTACACACTCACACAGACAAAGGTGTACACACTCACAAAGCCAGAGGTACACACTCACACAGACAGAGGTATCCACACACACACAAAGACAGAGGTAAACACACACAAACAGAGGTGCACACTCACAGACAGAGGTACAGACACTCATTCAGACAGGTACACACACAAACGGCGGGCGGCACAGTGGCGCAGTGGTTAGCACTGCAGCCTCACAGCTCCAGGGACCCGGGTTCAATTCTGGGTACTGCCTGTGCGGAGTTTGCAAGTTCTCCCTGTGACCGCGTGGGTTTTCGCCGGGTGCTCCGGTTTTCTCCCACTGCCAAAAGACTTGCAGGTGATAGGTAAAATTGGCCATTGTAAAATTGCCCCTAGTGTAGGTAGATGGTAGGGAATATGGGATTACTGTAGGGTTAGTATAAATGGGTGGTTCTTGGTCGGCACAGACTCGATGGGCCGAAGGGCCTGTTTCAGTGCTGTATCTCTAAAAAATAAAAAAAAACACATTCAGAGGTACAGACACTCACTCAGACAGGTGTACACAGTCACAAAGCCAGAGGTGTACACACACCGAGGCACACACTCACACAGACTGAGGTATACAGCCGCACACTCACACAGACAGAGGTATACATACACACACAGGTGTACACACTGGCACTGACAGAGGTACACACAGTCATACTGACAGAGGTACACACACTAACACAGACAGAGGTATGCGTGTACACACACTGACAGAGGTATACACACACAGAGGCGCACACTCACACAGACAGAGGTATACATACAAACTCACACAGACAGATGCACACACAGTCACAAAGACAGAGGTACCCACACTCCCACAGACAAAGGTGTACACACTTACAAAGCCAGAAGTACACACACTCACTCAGACAGAGGCACACACACTCACACAGACAAAGGTGTACACACTCACAAAGCCAGAAGTACACACACTCACACAGACAGAGGCACACACACTCACACAGACAAAGGTGTACACACTCACAAAGCCAGAGATACCCACTCACACAGAGAGAGGTACACATACTCACACAGACAAAGGTGTACCCACGCACGCACACAGACAGAGGTGTGTACACTCACACAGACTGAGGTGTACACACTCACAACCAGACAGAGGTACACACTCACAAACAGATAGAGGTACACACACACACACAGATGGTGGTACGCACTGACACAGGCAGACACACGACGGATATAAGACTCTGGGCTGGATTCTGTTGTTAACAGGGACGTCCTGCTGTCAGGACGGAAATCGGGAGGCAACCCCTCTTCGGCTGGCAGTGGGACCCAGGGTGGCATATACTGGCGGAAGCCAATTAAGAGGCCGCCATTTAATTGATGATGGCCGCCCTCCCCCAAGAGCTGTCAGCCCTATCAGCGATGGCCAGTGCTGCGGCTGCAGCTCCAGGGAGACGTCGCCTCAATGGCGGTGTGCCCTCGAAGACTGCTGAGTTGGGTTGGGCTAGCTGGCGCTAGTTGTTAGAGAAACTCCCAAGTCTATTTCTGAAGAAGACGCTGCGACTAGGATGCTTTGGTGTAGATTGTTTATTGCTTGCCACAGAGCTTACTTCTGCTCTCCTAACAACACCTCAGCCAGTGCTGGCTGGCTCTTCTTCATATATACACGCTTGAATATAATTAACACCCAACACCAGTTCACCCTATTATCTTGAACTACCCCGTATTTATCATCCATTAACAGAACTTCAGATGCTAACCGATTCCCCCTTTTTTCTTGAAATTAAATGTATATAAAAATTGAAAACAAAATAATGACACATTTTTCTTCACATTATTTATCATGAACTTTCAACAGCACCAGCCATTAACATGCTATATATTCCCTCTTTAAAAAACTTGTTTAAAGAAAATGCGATATTATCATTAAAAAAAGTCCACGTTTTCCTAACCTATCATAACACTAGATGGCCCTCTTCGAGGACATCTAACAATTTTTTCCAACATTCACCTCTCTTAGTAAAACAATCCGTTAACCCATTTTATTTTGGAAATTTATTTTCTTTCCAATATTGCTTTTATACTCGTGAGATCAATCCTCTTTTCTGTGACACTTTTTGTCAAATGGACACTGTCCATTTACTGAGATGAGGAGGGATTTCTTCACCCAGAAAGTGGTGAACCTGTGGAATTCTCTACGACAGAAAGCAGTTGAGGCCAAATCATTAAAAATATTCAAGAAAAAGTTAGATATAGTTCTGAGGGCTAAAGGGATCAAGGGATAAGGGGAGAAAGTAGGAACAGGGTACTGAGTTTGGATGATCAGCCATGATCGTATTGAATGGTGGTGCAGGCTCGAAGGGCTGAATGGCCTACTCCTGCTCCTATTTTCTATGTTTCTATGTCCCAGAGAGAATGGTTATCTATGTAGCATTCTATAGGAAAACCTTTCTCCGATTGCCCCTTATACAAGAGTTCCTTTAAAATACGCAGTAAATACATATCCATATCTATCGCTTCTATCATTGCAAGTGTCTCAGCAGCTAAAGTGCTTTTAACTATCCTCTTTATTTTCTTTGATTCCCAGACTAACGGACAACATTTATCATTTCTTCCCACCAAAAATATAATGAACCCTGCTGCGCTCGAATAACCATCAGGAAGATTAGAATTAGAATTAGAATTAGAATTAGAATATTACAGCGCAGTACAGGCCCTTCGGCCCTCGATGTTGCGCCGATCATCTGACCTACACTATTCCATTTACATCCATATGTCTATCCAATGACCACTTAAATGCCCTTAAAGTTGGCGAGTCTACTACTGTTGCAGGCAGGGCGTTCCACGCCCCTACTACTCTCTGCGTAAAGAAACTACATCTGACATCTGTCCTATATCTTTCACCCCTCAACTTAAAGCTATGTCCCCTCGTGTTTGCCATCCTCATCCGAGGAAAAAGACTCTCACTATCCACCCTATCTAACCCTCTGATTATCTTGTATGTCTCTATTAAGTCACCTCTCCTCCTCCTTCTCTCTAACGAAAACAACCCCAAGTCCCTCAGCCTTTCCTCGTAAGACCTTCCTTCCATACCAGGCAACATCCTCGTAAATCTCCTCTGCACCCTTTCCAAAGCTTCGGCATCCTTCCTATAATGCGGTGACCAGAACTGCACGCAATACTCCAGGTGCGGCCTCACCAGAGTTTTGTACAGCTGCATCATGACCCCGTGGCTCTGAAACTCGATCCCCCTACTAATAAAGGCTAACACACCATATGCCTTCTTAACAGCCCTATTAACCTGGGTAGCAACTTTCAGGGATTTATGTACCTGGATACCAAGATCTCTCTGCTCATCTACACTACCAAGAATCTTCCCATTAGCCCAGTACTCTGCATTGCTGTTACTCCTTCCAAAGTGAATCACCTCACACTTCTCCACATTAAACTCCATTTGCCATCTCTCAGCCCAGCTCTGCAGCCTATCTATGTCCCTCTGTACCCTACAACACCCTTCGACACTATCCACAACTCCACCGACCTTCGTGTCATCCGCAAATTTACTAACCCACCCTTCTACACCCTCATCCAGGTCGTTTATAAAAATGACAAACAGCAGTGGCCCCAAAACAGAACCTTGCGGTACACCACTAGTAACTAAACTCCAGGATGAACATTTGCCATCAACCCCCACCCTCTGTCTTCTTTCAGCTAGCCAATTTCTGATCCAAAGCTCTAAATCACCTTCAACCCCATACTTGCGTATTTTCTGCAATAGCCTACCGTGGGGAACCTTATCAAAAGCCTTACTGAAATCCATATACACCACATCCACGGCTTTACCCTCATCCACCTGTTTGGTCACCTTCTCGAAAAACTCAATAAGGTTTGTGAGGCACGACCTACCTTTCACAAAACCGTGCTGACTATCGCAAATGAACTTATTCTTTTCAAGATGATTATAAATCCTGTCTCTTATAACCTTTTCCAACATTTTACCCACAACCGAAGTAAGGCTCACAGGTCTATAATTACCAGGGCTGTCTCTACTCCCCTTCTTGAACAAGGGGACAACATTTGCTATCCTCCAGTCCTCCGGCACTACTCCTGTCGACAATGACGACTTAAAGATCAACAACAACGGCTCTGCAATCTCCTCCCTGGCTTCCCAGAGAATCCTAGGATAAATCCCATCTGGCCCAGGGGACTTATCTATTTTCACACTTTCCAAAATTGCTAACACCTCCTCCTTGTGAACCTCAATCCCATCTAGCCTAGTCGTCTGTATCTCAGTATTCTCCTCGACAACATTTTCTTTCTCCACTGTAAATACTGACGAAAAATATTCATTTAACACTTCCCCTATCTCCTCCGATTCCACACACAACTTCCCACTACTATCCTTGATTGGCCCTAACCTATCTCTAGTCATTCTTTTATTCCTGATATACCTATAGAAAGCCTTAGGGTTTTCTTTGATCCTATCCGCCAATGACTTCTCGTGTCCTCTCCTTGCTCTTCTTATCTCTCCCTTTAGATCCTTCCTGGCTAGCTTGTAACTCTCAAGCGCCCTAACTGAGCCTTCACGTCTCATCCTAACATAAGCCGCCCTCTTCCTCTTGACAAGCGCTTCAACTTCTTGAGTAAACCACGGCTCCCTTGCTCGACAACTTCCTCCCTGCCTGACAGGTACATACTTATCAAGGACACGCATTAGCTGCTCCTTGAATAAGCTCCACATTTCGTTTGTGCCCATCCCCTGCAGTTTCCTTCCCCATCCTACACATCCTAAATCTTGCCTAATCGCGTCATAATTTCCTTTCCCCCAGCTATAATTCTTGCCCTGCGGTATATACCTGTCCCTGCCCATCGCTAAGGTAAACCTAACCGAATTGTGATCACTATCGCCAAAGTGCTCACCTACATCTAAATCGAACACCTGGCCGGGTTCATTACCCAGTACCAAATCCAATGTGGCATCGCCCCTGGTTGGCCTGTCCACATACTGTGTCAGAAAACCCTCCTGCACACACTGGACAAAAACAGACCCATCTAAAGTACTCGAACTATAGTATTTCCAGTCAATATTTGGAAAGTTAAAGTCCCCCATAACCACTACCCTGTTACTCTCGCTCCTGTCGAGAATCATCTTCGCTATCCTTTCCTCTACATCTCTGGAACTATTCGGAGGTCTATAGAAAACTCCCAACAGGGTGACCTCTCCTCTCCTGTTTCTAACCTCGGCCCATACTACCTCAGTAGACGAGTCCTCAAACGTCCTTTCTGCCGCTGTAATACTTTCCTTGATTAACAATGCCACACCCCCCCCTCTTTTACCCTCTTCTCTGTTCTTTCTGAAACATCTAAATCCCGGAACCTGCAACATCCATTCCTGCCCCTGCTCTACCCATGTCTCCGAAATGGCCACAACATCAGGATCCCAGGTACCAACCCATGCTGCAAGCTCACCCACCTTATTCCGGATGCTCCTGGCGTTGAAGTAGACACACTTTAAACCAAGTTCTTGCTTGCCAGTGCCCTCTTGCGTCCCTGTAACCTTATCCCCTACCTCACTACTCTCAACAGCCTGTACACTGGCACTGCAATTTAGGTTCCCATTCCCCTGCTGATTTAGTTTAAACCCCCCCGAAGAGCACTAACAAATCTCCCCCCCAGGATATTGGTACCCCTCTGGTTCAGGTGAAGACCATCCTGTTTGTAGAGGTCCCACCTACCCCAGAAAGAGCCCCAATTATCCAGGAAACCAAAACCCTCCCTCCTACACCATCCCTGCAGCCACGTGTTCAACTCCTCTCTCTCCCTAGCATGTGAGGCGTCACTAAAAATGACCAATTTCATCTCTTCTGGGTCACCCAATACTGGAAACTTGAGTGTACATTTGTCTAAACTCAATCTCTTCACTGTCTTATTTGCTTTCAGCACTTCCCCAACTGTAGCATGTTTCAGCATGGTGCTCAGTTCTAATACATCATAGCACAACCAGTTCAACTGCCCGCTTAAGCTCCTCAACTGGTCTACTTCTTCATTGGTTGCAGAGTCTTCCTTTTGTGAGGATCTGGTCTGATTTATTGGGATCCTATTAACATTCTCTAGGTAAGACTGTTGATTTAGGGTTACCCCCAACTTAGCCTGCCTAATATTCAACCTTATATATTTAAAAGCTCCGGAAAGTCTGACTTCCAATTTTAAATTCCTGCAGAACTTTATCTACCACAAATTTCTCAAATGCCTCAGATCTTCTCCACAGAAAAATGCCTGCTAGTTTTTCTTCATTGTACCAATAAAACATTGCCGGATCCACTTTTAGTTGAATACAACCATTTCGCCATAGCATACAAGGCTACGGGCCAAGTGCAGGAATATGGAATTAGAATAGTTAGGTGCTGGATGGCTGGCACAGACATGATGGGCCGAAAGGCCTGTTTCTGTGCTGTATAACTCTATGACTCTATGATAACCGGCTTTTAGTAGGACGGACCTCACTGAAAAATACCACACCCTGGATGCATAAACACACTTGTTTAGCTTCCATAATTTCCCCTCTATCACTCCAGCTTCTTTTGGTGGCTTTAAAAATACTTCCCTTTGAAATTTCTCCACTTGCAAAAATGCTGCTTTGATGTCAATGGACTTACATTCACATGAGTGTGTCACTAAAAGGGCTAGGAAAATCCTCAAACTTGCTTTTCCTGCTGTTGGGGAGTCCACTCTAACCCCTTGGTCGCCTAGTCATTCCTCAGATCCCTGAGCTACTAGTCTGGCCTTCGCTTTATATGTACTTTCTCTGTACAGATCCATCTATGGGACAATGCTGGTCATCCTCTATCTGGCACCTCTGTGTATACGCCAAACTCTCTCCAACTGTCAAGCTTTTTTTTGCTTGGCATCCTTTATCAATTTACCATCTAACTTGTTAGTAGCCAAGAGAGCTTCTCGATCGTAAGGGCTCCTGCTTCTTGTGGCACCCCTCGCCTGCTCTCTGGTCCTTGCTCTTGTGAAACCACATCCCCTACTCGAGTTCCTATCCCTTTCTGGACTGCTACTACTCAACCTGTCCCTCCTACAACCAGACTTCCTTTCACAAGTCTGTGACCTTTTCCTTGGACTATGATCATCTTCAGTCCCACTGTCTGAACTTACACTACGTTTTCTGGCCTTCCACATTTTCACTTCCTTCTGCCTATCTATAGGTCTGATATCCTATCCCTTGTCTTGCACATTCAGCCAATGTTTGTATTTCCCTGTAGCCTTTCCTGCCCTTCCTATAATGGTGGCTTCCCTCCATTCACTAGTCCCTTCTGGGATATATGTCACTCCAGTCCCAACTTTCGGTAGTTGACCTTTGGGATAAATGGCCTTATCTGGATCTTCACTATCACTTGGTCCACTCTCAGTCAGCCCATTATCTGCCACAATCTGTTGCTCGCAAAGATCTGACATATGTGCATGCGAAGTACATGGTGCATCATCAGTTTCCATCATTTGTTCAGATTCTGTCAATGTATAATCAGTGCCAATAAGCCGCGAGGAATGTACTCTAATGGTTTGGTTGCCATGTTACAAATCACCGTTTTACAATCAGTGGCTATAACTTTTCCTGCGCCTCTCCATTCTTTCTGCCCTTCTCTTTTATAATACACCATATCTCTGGTATTAAAATTCTTTTCTGATGGCCTGATCCAATACCTCAAAGCTGTCCTGATTTTTTCTGAAACCTCCGCCTTAATAAACGCTCTTCTCCCTGCATGTATGGCATTCAAATGTTCCGCAAAAATTGAACTAATTGTAGTCCCCTCTAAAGCCGGGGGATGATCCCATATTACTGAAGGTATTTTCGGATTCCTGCCATAAACTAATTGATAGGGGCTGTAGTTCCCAACTATTTGAAGCATGTTTTTGGCATGTACTGCCCACGCCAGAGCAGCAGTCAATTTACAATTTGGCTGGTCTGCTAAAATTTTTCAGAGCATTTCGTCAATCACAGCATGATTTCTCTCACAAATCCTATTACTAAGAGGACTTTCTGCTGCTGTGTGCATCGTTACAATATTCATATTTTCACACATACTCCTGAACTCATCATTGGCAAATTCTCTTCCATTATCAGTTAGAAACCTAGCCAGTGCTCCCAGTCTTGTTCCTATCCACCTTTCCATTATCTTGTCCACTATTACTTTTTTAGCTTTATTATAAATTACTGTCAACAGACTGAATCTAGTTACTACGTCTATAAAGTGTTGAATAAGAATCTTTTTTCTTTATCCCATACCTTCAAATCCACCACTACGTTTTCATTACAGTCCCTTGCTAATGATAGACTCACTATGGTGCCCTCCTGTATAATTTACAGATATCACATTTTTCACTGATATCTTCGATAAGTTTAGTGAAGTCATCATCTATTACCCCTGCATCTTTCAACCCATGACAAGATGGATCTGCAAATTGTCGATGTAGTTTTGAAATAATCTGCCTTTTCTCCTTTAAATTCCTACCCCCGGATGCCATTAATATCTCTTTAACATCCTGCTTAGAGATGTTAGATCTCACTAAAGGAGTACAATAATGTCCCGACTGTGTACACCACAAAGAAGCCTTATCATGTTCCATGTTCAATTTCATCCAAGCTTTTTTTATAGACGGTTTACTTAACGGCAAAGGTACATCACTGGATACTACATCTGTACTATTAAACTGGTTTACCCCTGCTATTTTACACAGAATTACCACTCTTTTTAGTGATTTCAACGTGTGGTCATCCCCAAACCTGAAACAGGTAGAACTGTCATATTCTTTGACCTTACTTCGGTCTTCCTTACTTAAAGAATCCATGTCACACCTTAACCAGTCCACTCCACATACTGTGGACGTACACCCACTGTCTAGTACTGTGCAATTGAACAAATCTGCGAATAGCACACTCATTACCAAACTGAAGCTTCCCGTGACCAGTACAATTCCTTCTGAACCTTCCATGTCATGTGTCATCTCAAAACGCCTGTTATTCCTTCTTGGACAATGCGACACATAGTGATACTGTGAGTCACATCGGAAACATGTGTTGACCACCCCTTGGTTATTCCTGGAGTTCATCCTTCTGCGATAATTGCCCATTTCCTGCTGTCTGTAATAGCTGCCAAAAGGGTCTCTACCCTCATTCGTTTTGTGTGTTTCTCCTTTCGTACTGACGTTTGGGCCCCATACTTGAACAGCCTCAAAATGCTGCTCGCATTGTATCCTTCACCTTTGACGTCACCATTAAAGAACCCATCTGCGCCATGAAAGCGGCCGGCAAGGAATGTTTTCCCAAAATCTTTTCAGGGCGTCAGACATCTGATCAAACAGCATATCTTTTTCTTTGAATCTAACTCCGGTTAATACCAAGAGTCTATCCATGTTCGATATCCTAGCACAATTCAACAATTTGAAGTCAAGTATTGATCTAGGAATTTCCAAGCAGAATCACTGCAATCTTGCATATAGTCGGTTAAACTCCTTCATATATTTTCTATGGAAGAACCATCCATTTTTCTAAATTTATCAAAGTGCTACCACACCTCATAGGCACTCAATAAGTCATCTTTCATATAAATTTTATCCATAAATTTCAAGAGTTTGTCCAAACCTTCCTCATTGTCCAAATGATGAGCATCTAGCTCCGAGAACACTTTGCCCCTGATCTTGCTTCTGGCGGGAAGTGAAAGTGCAAGAGCTATTCTGGGGGGTGGGGGGGGGGGGGAGTGGGGGGGGATGTGAGCTGTGAGGAGGATGCAAAGTGGCTCCAATGTGATTTGGACAAGTTGGATAAGTGGGCACATACATGGCAGATGCAGTATAACGTGGATAAATGTGAGGTTATTCACTGTTTGTAAAAACAGAAAGGCAGATTATTATCTGAATGGTGATAGATTGGGAAAGGGGGAGGTGCAGCAAGACATGGGTGTCTTGATACGCCAGCCGTTGAAAGCAAGCATTCAGGTGCAGCAAGCAATTAGAAAGGCGAATGTCGGCCTTCATTGCAAGAGGATTTGAGTACAGGAGCAAGAATGTCTTACTGCAGTTATACAGGGCCTTGGTGTGACCACATTTGGAGTATTGTGTGCAGTTTTGGTCTCCTTATCTGAGGAAGGATGTTCTTGCCTTGGACGGAGTGCAAAGAAGATTTACTAGGCTGATTCCTGGGATGGCAGGATTGACATATGAGGAGAGATTGGGTCGACTAGGCCGATATTCACTGGAGTTTAGAAGAATGAGAGGGGATCTCATAGAAACCTATAAATTCTAAAAGGACTAGACAGGCTAGATGCAGGGAGGATATTCCTGATGGCTGAGGAGTTCAGAACCAGGGGTCACAGTCTCAGGATATGGGGTATGCCATTTAGAACCGAGATGAGGAGACATTTCTTCACTCAGAGGGTGGGGAACCTGTGGAATTCTCTACTGCAGAAGGCAGTGGAGGTCAAGTCATTAAATATATTCAAGAAAGAGATAGATATATTTCTTAACGCCATAGGGATAAAGTGATATGGGGAGAAAGCGGGAACAGGTACTGAATTAGAGGAACAGCCATGATCTTTTTTGAATGGCGGAGCAGGCCCAAAGGGCCAAATGGCCTACTCCTGCTCCTATTTTCTCTGTTTCTATTCCTTGCTTCCTTTTAGGTAAAGACATAACCCGTGTCCATAGATCAACTTCATTCTTCCATTGATCATAAAGTTCGGCTTCACAAAACAGTGGTGGAAAATCATATCCTGACATGTTACACTTGGTTTCAATCATCTTTCTTCAAAAAAAACTCCAATTCTAATCTCCTGTCTGAAAACAAATCTTAGTCTCCAATCTTCACTTTCAGACAACCATTCTCTGCTACCAATGTTAGAGATACTCCCATGCCTGTTTGTGAAGAAGACACTGAGACTAGGATGCTTTGGTGGAGATTGTTTATTGCTTGCCACACAACTTACTTCTGCTCTCCAAACAACACCTCCAACCAGCGCTGGCTGGCTCTTCTTTATATATACACACTTGAATGCAATTAACTAAATAACACCCAATACCTGTTCACCCTATTATCATTCATTAACAGAACTTCAGACCCTAACACCAGGCAGACAGGCCCCAGTGATCGGGGATGGTGGTGGGGTTGTGGAACACGGGCAGCACTGTTGCCACGGGGGCGGCCATCGCCGCTGGGGGAGCCCCTCTGTGGGCCATGGACTACTCATCAAGGAAGACCTCCAGGTATCACAGGGCGGTCTTCCCATGCTGTGGCGGCCCTCCCAACACAGGCAAAATTCCACGGAGGCAGGAAGTGGCCCTTAATTGACCACTTAAGTGGCTCTATTGGCTGTCAGGTGGGCAGCCGAGCCACCAACATACCCACCGCTGGCAAATGGCATGGTTGCAGGATGGCATCCAGCACCCCGCCCACTACCTTCCCCCGCTATTTTGGCAGCATTCCCGCCTCCCAGCACGTCCCCAATGGGTTGGGAAAATTCTATGCACACAAAAATGGTGCACACACAGCTCCAGAGATACAGAGACATGGACGCACACTGGCGTGCACACACACACGCACGCACGCACACACGCATAGAATCTCACAAAGAAGCAGTCGGCGGTCCAACTCACAAATGATGTATAATAGCCTCAGCTACCTTCTTCTCAAGTTGGAGTTGGGTTCGAAGGATTCTGAATCTAGGGTACAGGAACAGGAATAGAGAATGGCATCCAGAGTGTTCAATCAGCCAACTCCAGAGACCCTAAAGATGGGCAGGGTGGAGAATACAGCTCTAATGCATAGTGAGTATCCTAATTACTCCCTACCTTTGTAACCACTTCCAGCCCCATAACCCACCAAGAAATCTGTCATTGTCACTTGTCATTGCTAGGCAGCCGTGCCTTCAGCCGACTCGGCCCCAAGCAGTGAAATTTCCTCTCTAAACCTCTACCTCGCTCTCCTCCTTTGAGACACTCCTTAAAACCTACCTGATGTGGCCCGGTGTCAAATTTTAACACTCCTATGAATTGCCTTTGGGAAGTTTTACTACATTAAAGGTGCTACATAAATGCAAGTTATTGCTTTTGTAATTCCTATATTCCAAACCTGATTAAAGAACCATGTGACTGTACTGGATAGCTTCCTTTCAATAATAGTTGTAGCCATAATCAATAAAGTTGATGTGATGTAACAATAGAAGCAAACACTTGCATTTTACCCCACCTTTCACAATCTCAGGACATCCCAAAGTGCCAATTGAGGTGTAGTCACTGTCACAATGTAGGAAACACAGCAGCCAATTTACGCACAGCAAGCTCCCACAAACAGCGATGTGATAATGACCAGATAATCTATTTCCGTGATATTGGTTGAGGGGTAGACATGGCCAGGACAGACCCCTGCTCTTGTTCAAGAAAGTGCCGTGGGATCTTTTCCGTTCACCTGACCAGAAAGGTAGGGCCTCTCTTTAACGTCTCATCCAGGAAACAGCAGCTCTGGCAGTGCAGCACTCCCTCAGTACTGGCACTGGGAGTGTCATGCTAGATTTTGTGTTTAGGTCCCTGGAGTGGGGACTTGAAGACACAAGCTTCTGTCTCACAGATGAGAGTGCTGCCATGGTTGACACTTGATCGAGTGGAGTGTAATAGTATTTAACAGTCACACTTCAGAACAGCGTGTGGATGAGGCGTGTTTGTTCATGTCCTGCTTCTCACAACACCTGACTACAGTCATGGAAACTCACTGTTATTCATCAAGCACTCACATCCCTTAGCAATCTGTGAGCAGCCTGCAGTAAACTGGTCTATTCCGAAGTTATAAAATACAACTACTTCATCATCTGAGGTCTTACATCGGACTACATAGTATTTATAGCACAGAACAGGCCATTCGGCCCAACTGGTCTGTGCTGGTGTTTATGCTCCACATGAGCCTCCTCCCACATGAGGGTCTGTCCTACTTTATCTCACCCTGTCAACATATTCTTCTATTCCTTTCTCCCTCATGTGTTTATCTAGCTTCCCATTAAATGTATCTATACTATTCACCCCAACCACTCCCTGCGGTAGCAAGTTCCACATTCTCACCACTCTCTCTGTCAAGAACTTTCTCCTGAATTCCTCATTGGATTTATTAGTGACTATCTTATATTGATGGATCCCAGTTTTGGACTACTCCCCCACAAGTGGAAACACCTCTCTACGTCTACACCTATCAAATGCCTTTATATTCTACAAGACTCTCTATTAGGTCACCCTCAGTCTTCTCTTTTCTAGAGACAGGAGCTCTGACCTGTTCAATCTTTCCTGTTCATTATAGCCTCTCAGTTCTGGTACCATCCTTCTAAATCTTTTTTGCACTTTCTCCAATGTCCCTATAGCCTTTTTAAAATATGGAGACCAGCACTCTGCACAGTTCTCCAATTGTGGTCTAACCAAGGTTCTCTACAGGTTGAACATAACTTCCCTGCTTTTCAATTTCATCCCTCTAGAGTTGAACCCTAGTGCTTTGTTTGCTTAAATTAAAGATTGTCACTGATAGGGAATTCAGCAGAAACTTCTTTTTCCAGGGAATGGTGAGAATGTGGAACTCACTACCACATGGAGTGGGTGAGGTGACTTACATAGATGTATTTAAGGGGAAGCTAGATAAACACATAAAGGAGAAAGGACTAG
Source organism: Heterodontus francisci (assembly GCF_036365525.1). NCBI lineage: Eukaryota > Metazoa > Chordata > Chondrichthyes > Heterodontiformes > Heterodontidae > Heterodontus > Heterodontus francisci. The sequence continues at coordinate 11,651,118 of NC_090375.1, read as the reverse complement.
AAGGATATGTCGACAGGGTGAAATGAAATAGGGTGGGAGGAGGCTCTTGTGGAGCATAACCACTGGCATGGACCAGTTGAGTTGAATTCTATGCAACTGGAAGAAGTTTAGATTCACCTTCCACTTGATGCAAGACAAGTAGTTGGACAATGGTTATCAGGTACGCTGGATGTTGTCACATGGAAACAGACCCAATATTATGGATAATTTCACCAAAGGACAACATGTAAATGAGGAAAAGGAGGTGGCCAAGGTGAAGCAGGCCCTGGGGGCAAAATGGTCTACTCCTGCTCCTATTTCTTTTCTTTTTATGATTCCTAAGATACTCTGGAGATGACCGTGTCCAAGTGGGACAAGAAGCTACAGCTGGAGAAGTGCTGGCTGCATTGCTACAGGCTGCAGTGGAACCACACGAGAGCTATCTTGCAAAAGGAGAGCATAGATGAGAAGTAGGGGAGGAGGATGGAGCTGCCAACCATATTAATGAAGTGAGGAGCCCATGGGTGGGGGAATAGGAGCGGCATTGGGATGGGAGAACTAAGGAATACAGGAACATAGGAATAGAAGTAGGCTATTCAACCCCTCGAGCCTGTTCTGCAATTGGATTAGATCATGGCTGATCTGTATTTTAACTCCATCTACCCACCTTAGTTCCATAACCCTTAATACCCTGGTCTAACAAAGTTCTATCAATCTCAATTTTGAAATTTCCAATTGACTCCCAAACTCAACAGCTTTTTGGGGGAGATAGTTCCAGATTTCCACTACCCTTTGTGTGAAGAAGTGCTTCCTGACATCACCCCCGAACGGCCTGGCTCGAATTTTAAGGTTGAACATCCACGGCCGTCAATTCAGAGAAGAGCAGCGGAGTTCTCCCAATGTGCTGGTCAACATCCAACCCCCCCCCCCACCGCCCCATCAACATCACTGAAACACATTATCCATTCTTATATCTCATTGCTGGTTTTGGGATCTTGCTGTGTGCAAATTGTCTGTGGATTTCGCTACATTGTAACAGTCACTACATTTCAAAAGTACTTCACTGATTGTAAACTTTTTCTGCTTACCTCATCAGCATGCCAAGATTATCATTACACCCTTATTTTAGAGAACACTCATGTCAGAACTGCTTTCTGACGTCACCCCTGAAGTGCCTGTCTCTAATTTTTAAGGTTCTGCCCCCTTGCTTTGGACACCCCCCACCCCCCGCAGAGGAAATAGTTTCTGTCTATCTCCCCTATCAACTCATAAACACCTTGATTAGATCACGCTTTGATCTTCTATAGTTAATGGAATACAAGCCTAGTCTATGCAACCTGTCCTCATAATTTAACCCTTTTATTCCTGGTATCATTCTGGTGGATCTGCACCGCACTCCCTCCTGAGCTACACGGAACTGAATGCAATAATTTAAATAGGCTTTTCTGGAGCAATCCATGAGCTTTCAGTGATTTCTGTACTCGGATCCCAAAACCTCTTTGTTCTGAGCTTCTCGCCATTTAGAAAATACTCGAGTGCAAAGTGGATGAGCTCACACTTCCCCATATTGAACTGTATCTGCTGTAGTTTTGCCCACTCACTTAACCCATGGAACTTTAGAGGTAGAGGAAGCTGTTTTTATGGCAGCTCCCTGGACAGTATCCAGAATGAGGTCAGGAGGTACGATGAATTAATGCAAAAAGGGGAAAGCGACAAATTGAAAGTCAACATCTGATCATTATCCATAATGGATTATTGATCGAATAACAAATACTAAATTATGAGGTAATGTCCCAAGGTTTGCTTGCACCTGTGAGAAAGTAGATTTGCAAATAATAAGTGTGTATGCTTCTCTGATTAAACTCTAACAGACTATCTGATGTGACTAGTCCCACAGGATAGGGATGTTTGCAACCAATACACTGGAGTATTAAAGCATTAACATTATAATGAGTTATTTCAGTGTTTGATTAATTGAATCGCTGTTCCAAGCAACAAAAACAGAGCAAATTAAAATTATCACCAAAAGCTGAGATTGAACAATGCCTCGCAAGTTTAAAAAAGGATTTCTCAAAGGGACTGAATCGGCACCTTTTTTTCTCTCTCAGCTGTTAAGGAGGCAAAGGATCTGTGCGAGGTTATGAACTAATGTATGACTCCATCAATCTTCAAACCTACACTCAATTTTTTACAGGTTTGTTACTTTATTCAATTCCATATCAGGGAAATTTTACATTTTAGTTTTTTTTTCAATGTGTTTAACAGAATTTTAAATTTGTCAGCCATTATATAATTTCCAAAAATCGTAAAAGATACTGGCGGCTCTTCTTGGAAGATTTGCTCTTGTAACTTGGGCACAACTGGGACGAGTCACAATCATTGGTTACCCTGAGGGCATTAGAATCAACCACATTGTGTGGCACTGGAGTCAAACAACAAGAATTTGTATTTATATAGTGCCTGTAATGGAGTAAAATATCCCAAGGCACTTCACAAGAATGTTATCAGACAAGCTCTGACACTGAGTCACTTAAGAAGAACAGGTTAAAGAGGTAGGTTTTAAAGAGCATCTTAAAGGAGAGAGAGCGTCAGCGAGGCAGAGAAGTTTAGGGAGGGAATTGCAAAACTGGCCGTTGATGGCACAGCCGCCAATCAGGGATGTGCAGGGGCCAGTATTGGAAGAGCATAGAGATCTCGGCGGGCTGGAGGAGGTTACTGAGATAAGTCGAGGGTGAGGTCATGGAGCGAAATGAACAGAAGAATGATTATTTTAAATTCGGGGCATTGCCAGTCTGGGAAACAAAGTAGTTTAATGATCACTGGGGTGATGGGTGAATGAGATTTGATGCCAGTTAGGATCTGGGCAGCAGAGTTTCGTATGAGCTGAAGTTCACCACCAGGAGAGGATTGGAATACAGTCACATGTAGGGGAGTCACAGGTTCTCTTCCCGAAAGATACTTGTGAGCCAAAACAACCTAGCAGCTTTCATGGTAATTTTCAGTGCTGGCCCACAAATATAGAGTCATAGAGTCATAGAGTCGTACAGCATAGAAACAGGCCCTTCAGTCCACCCATGCTGACCATAATGCCTATCTATACTAATCCCACCTGCCTGCATTAATTCCATATCCCTCTATGCCTTGCTCATTCAAATACCTGTCCAGATGCCTCTTAACTGTTACTACTGTTCCTGCCTCCACCACCTCTTCAGGCAGCTCATTCCAGATACCCACTATTCTTTGTGTGAAAAATTTACCCCTTTGATCCCCTTTAAACCTCCTCCCTTTCACCTTAAATCTATGCCCTCTAGTTTCAGTCACCATTACCATGGGAAACAGACTCTGGCTATCTAACCTATCTATGCCTCTCATAATTTTATATACCTCTAAAATGTCCCCTCTCAGCCTCCTTCGCTCCAGGGAAAACAGACCCAGCCTATCCAATCTCTCTTTATAACTCAAGCCCTCCAAACCAGGCAACATCCTTGTGAATCTTTTCTGCACCCTCTCTAGCTTAATCACATCTTTCCTGTAGTGCGGCGACCAGAACTGCACACAGTACTCCAAATGCGGCCGAACCAACGTTATGTACAACTGTAACATGACGTCCCAACTCTTGTACTCAATGCCTCAGCCGATGAAGACAAGCATGCCATACGCCTTCTTCACCACCCTGTCTACCTGTGTTGCCACTTTCAGGGAACTATGGACTTGCACCCCAACGTCTCTCTGCTCAACAACACTCCCCAGGGCACTGCCATTCACTGTATATGTCCTATCCTGTTTAACTTCCCAAAATGCATCACTTCGGCACTTGTCTACGTTAAATTCCATTTGCCACTCCCTTGCCCACTTTCCCAGTTATCTATATCCTGTTGTAACCTTAGACAACCTTCTTCACTGTCCACTATACCACCAATTTTGGTGCCATCTGCAAACTTACTAATCATGCCCCCTACATTCACATCCAAGTCATTAATATATATGACAAACAACAGAGGACCCAGCACCGATCCCTGCAGCACATCACTGGTCACCGGCCTCCAATCTGAAAAACAACCCTCCACTACCACCCTCTGCCTCCTATCACCAAGCCAATTTTGTATCCAATTTGCGAGCTCACCCTGGATCCCATGTGTTCGAACCTTCTGGACCAGTCTAACATGCGGGACCTTGACAAAGGCCTTGCTAAAGTCCATGTAGACAACGTCCATCGCCCTGCCCTCGTCAATCCTCTTGGTCACCTCCTCGAAAAACTCAATCAAATTCGTGAGACATGATTTCCCACGCACAAAGCCATGCTGACTATCCCTAATCAGACCATGCCTTTCCAAATGCAGATAAATCCTGTCTCTCAGAATCCCTTCCAATAACTTTCCCACCACTGATGTAAGGCTCACCGGCCTGTAGTTCCCTGGTTTATCCCTGCTGCCCTTCTTGAATAAAGGCACAACATTAGCTATCCTCCAGTCTTCCGGTGGCTAACCTCACCCGTGGCTAACGATGATACAAAAATCTCTGCCAGGGCCCCAGCAATCTCTTCCCTTGCTTCCCATAGCATCCTAGGATACACCTGCTCAGGCCCTGTGGATTTATCCAGCTTAATGTGCTTCAAAACTTCCAACACCTCCTCCTTTGTAATGTTGATATGCTCCAGGATATTGCTGTTCCCACCTTTGAGCTCATTAGCTTCCATGACCTTCTCCATGGTAAATACGGTTGAGAAATATTAATTTAAGACCTCGCCCATTTCCTGTGGCTCCACACATAGATTGCCACACTGATCCTTAAGGGGACCTACTCTCTCCCTAGCTACTCTTTTACTCTTAATATACTTATAGAATCGTTTAGGATCCTCCTTTATCTTATCTGCCAGGGAAATCTCATGGCCCCTTTTTGCCCTCCTAATTTCCTTCTTAAGTGTAGTCCTACATCCCCTATACTCCTCGAGGGACTCGCTCGATCTCAGCTGTCTATACCTGACATATGCCTCCTTCATTGTCCTGACCAGACCCTCAATATCCCTCGTCAACCAAGGTTCCCTAAACTTGCCAGCCTTGCCCTTCCATCTAACAGGAACATGCTGGCCCTGAACTCTTCCTATCTCACTTTTAAAAGCCTCCCACTTGCCAGACGTCCCTTTACCTGTAAACAGCCTCTTCCATTCAACATTTGAGAGTTCCTGTCTGATGCCATCAAAATTAGCCTCCCCCCAATTTAGGACTTCAACCTGAGGACCAGTCCTATCCTTTTCCATAACTATTTTGAAGCTAATAGAGTTATGGTCACTGGTCCCAAAGTGCTCCCCCACTGACACATCAACCACCTGCCCATCCTCATTTCCTAAGAGGAGGTCGAGTGCAGCCCCTTCTCTAGTAGGACCATCCACATACTGCTTCAGAAAACTATCCTGGACACACTTAACAAATTCTTCCCCATCTGATCCCTTAGTACTAAGGCAGTCCCAGTCAATATTAGGGAGGTTAAAATCACCTACTATTACAACCCTATAATTCCTACACCTATCTGTGATTTCCCTACATATATGCTCCTCCAATTCCCTCTGACTATTGGGGGGCCTATAGTATAATCCCATCAAAGTGATCACCCCTTTCTTATTTCTAAGTTCTACCCATATGGCCTCGCTGGACATTCCCCCCGGGATATCGATTCTAAGTACTGCTGTGATATCCTCCCTAATCAATAGTGCAATTCCCCCTCCTCTCTTACCTCCACCTCTGTCACGCCGGAAGGATTGGTACCCCAGAACATTGAGCTGCCAGTCCTGCCCATCCCTCAACCACGTTTCTGTAATAGCTATAATATCACAATCCCATGTACCGATCCATGCTCTGAGTTCATCTGCCTTACCTGTAAGGCTTCTTGCATTAAAGTAAATGCAGTTTAGCCTATCAGAACCTCCACGCTCCCTGTCCTGCCCCTGCCCAGCCTGCCTACTGGACTTGTTTGCTTTAACCTCTACATTTGCCTTAACTATCTTATCGGAGAGACAACTACTTTGGGTCCCACCCCCCTGCAAGGCTAGTTTAAACCCTCCCGAGTAGTACTAACAAACCTCCCCACAAGGATATTGGTGCCCCACCAGTTTAGATGCAACCCGTCCTTTTTGTACAGGTCACCTCTGCACCAGAAGAGATTTCAATGATCCAAGTAGCTGAAGCCCTCCCACCTATACCAGCTCTTCAGCCACGCATTAATTTGCCTTATCCTCCTATTCCTACCTTCACGGGCACGTGGCACAGGGAGTAATCCTGGGATTACAACCCTAGAGGTCCTGCTTTTTAACCTTCTGCCTAACTCTTTATATTCAGTTTGCAGGACCTCATCTCTCTTCCTGCCTATGTCGTTAGTACCAATATGGACCACGACTTCTGGCTGCTCACCCTCCCCTTTCAGAATGTCCTGCAGCCGCTCCGAGACATCCTTGAACATAGCACCAGGGAGGCAACATACCATCCTGGAGTCTCATTTGTGGCCACAGAAACGCCTATCTGCACCCCTTACGATAGAATCCCCTATCACTATAGCTCTTCCAACCTTTTTCCTCCCCTGCTGTGCAGCAGAGCCCTCCGTGGTGCCACGAACTTGGCTGTTGCTGCTTTCCCCTGGGAGGTCACCCCCCCAACAGTATCCAAAGCGGTATATCTGTTTGAGAGGGGGATGGTCACAGGGGACTCCTGCACTACCTGCCTACGCCTACTACTCCGCCTGGTGGTCACCCATCCCTTTTCTACCTGTGCAGCCATTACCTGCGGTGTGACCACCTCACTAAACGTGCTATCCACATTATCAAAATTAATTTCACAATCTGCCCTGATGGGATTTAAACTCACAATCACTGGGTTGCTATTCCAGTGCCATTATCATTGGACACCATACCTCTGCACTTATTGTTTCATACAGCCCATGATCCTTCCAACGCCAGTTCCAACTTCCTCTTGAATTACTGAACTCAAAGGACGATCCCAGGTTTTAGCCACTCTGTGCAAAGAAAAATCACTCACTGTGTGAAAAATGCAGTCCATGATTGAATTTGACAACTGCATCATAGAATGAGAAAGAGAAAGCACAGAAAGAGACCATTCAGCCCATTGTGCCAGTGCCAACCCTTTGGTAGAGCTATCCAATCTTGCCACAATTATAACCTTGTCACCATTGATCAACAATTAAGCATCAACAATTGGTCCAGTTTGCTTCCAACGCTTAGATGAGGTGAGTGAATAGGTAGTAAATAGTTCAGGACATTCCAAACCAGTATGCAATAGAGATACCTGAGGTAAATAAAAGCAAAATACTGCAGATGCTGGAAATCTGAAATAAAAACAAGAAATGCTGGAAATACTCAGCAGGTCTGGTAGCATCTGTGGAGTGAGAAACAGAGTTAACATTTCAGGTCAGTGACCTTTCATCAGAACTGGCAGATATTAGAAACATAAAAGATTTTAAGCAAGTGAAGCGGGAGTGGGGCAAGAGACAACAAAAGAGAAGGTGTTGATAGGACAAGGTCACAGAGAATAACTGACCAGAAGGTCATGCTGCAAAGGTAAACGGTATGTTAGTGGTGTGCTGAAAGACAAAGCGTTAGTGCAGAGAGGGTGTTAATGGACAGAATACTGAGCAGCCTGGCCCCAAGCACAAACATTAAAAAAACAGTGGGTAGGCTCAGTAGAAACAAACTAAACAAACTAAAATAAAATAAACACATAAAAAATAAAAAAGGGAAAAGGAAAATAACTAAAAATAAAAAGAAAAAGGGGGGTGGCCGTCATGCTTTGAAATGATCAATGTTCAGTCCGGCAGGCTGTAGTGTGCCTAATCGGTAAATGAGGTGCTGTTCCTCGAGCTTGTGTTGATGTTCACTGAAACACTGCAGAAATCCCAGGACAGAGATGTGAGTATGAGAGCGGGAGGTGCGTGGGTGGTGTTGAAATGGCCAGCAACCGGAAGCTTGGGGTCATTTTCTCGGACTGAGAGGAAGTGTTCCACAAAGCGGTCACCCAGTCTGCATTTGGTCTCCCCAGTATAGAGGAGACCATGTTGTGAGCAGTGAATACAGTATACTACATTGAAAGAAGTACAAGTAAATCGCTGCTTCACTTGAAAGGAGTGTTTGGGGCCTTGGACAGTGAGGAGAGAGGAGGTAAATGTGCAGGTGTTACACCTCCTGTGACTGCAGGAGAAGGTGCCATGGGAAGCGGACAAGGTGTTGGGGGTAATGGAGGAGTGGACCAGGGTGTCGTGGAGAGAACGATCCCTTCGGAATGCTGACAGGGGAAGGGAAGGGAAGATACGTTTAATAGTGGCATCATGCTGGAGGTGGTAGAAATGGCGGAGGATGATCCTTTGGATTTGGAGATGCTGCCAGACCTGCTGAGTATTTCCCGCATTTCTTATTTGTGTTAGAGAGACCTGAGGATTGGGAGGATTCTAGAATGCAGCAGAGGAGGACCAAGAAACTGATAAAGAAAGGGAGAATAGAATATTAATGTAAACTAGTAAAAAATATAAAAACAGATTGTCAAAACTTCTATAGGTAGGTAAAAAGGAAACATTTGTCTAAGACATTTGTCTAAATTCTCCTGACTCTGCCTGTAATGGACCAACATTTGTCTAAGACAAATGTGGGTCCATTACAGGCAGAGTCAGGAGAATTTATAGTGGGGAATAGAGAAATGGCAGAGAAGCTAAATGTTTACTTTGAGTCTATCTTCACCGAGGAAGATATAAAATATCTCCCAAAATTAGAGATCTAAAGGACTAGAGAGAATGAAGAATTGAAGGAAATTAGTATTAGTAAGAAGGTTGTATAGGTGAAATTAATGGGGCTGAAGGCTGATAAGTCCCCGGAACTTGATATTCTACATCCCAGAGTGTTGAAAGAGGTAGCTATGGAGATAGTGGATGCATTGGTGATCATCTTCCAAAATTCTATAGATTCTGGAGTGGTTCCTGCAGATTGGAAGGTCGCAAATGTCAACCCACTATTTAAGAAGGGAGGGAGAGAGAAAACAGGGAATTACAGACCTGTTAGCCTTACATCAGTAGTAGGGAAAATGTTAGAATCTATTCCAAAGGATGTGATAAATGGACACTTGGATAATAATGATCTGATTGGGCATAGCCAACGTGGATTTATGAATGGGAAATCATGTTTGACTAACCTGTCGGAGTTTTTTGAGGATGTTACAAACAGAATTAATAAAGGGGAGTCAGTGGACGTGGTATACTTGGACTTTCAGAAGGCTTTTGATAAATTCCCCCACAGGAGGTTGGTTAGCAAAATTAAAGCATATGGGATAGGAGGTAATATACTGGCACGGATTAAGGATTGGTTAACAGGCAGAAAACGGAGAGTAGGAATAAACGGGTCATTCTCTCATTGGCAGGCTGTGACTAGTTGGGTACTGCAAGGATCACTTGGGCCCCAGCTGTTCACAATATATATTAATGATTTGGATGCGGGGACCAAATGTAATATTTCCAAGTTCGCGAATGACACAAAACTAGGTGGGAATGTGTGTTGTGAGGAAGATGCAAAGCGGCTTCAAGGGGATTTGGACAGACTTAGTGAGTGGGCAAGAACATGGCAGATGGAATATAATGTGGAAAAATGTGAGGTTATCCACTTTACTAGGAGGAACAGATGTGCAGAGTATTTCTTCAATGGTAAGAGATTAGAAAGTGTAGGTGTACAAAGGGACCTGGGTGTCCTCGTCAATAAGTCACTGAAAGCTAACATGCAGGTGCAGCAAGCAATTAGGAAGGCTAATGTTATGTTAGCCTTTATCGCAAGAGGATTTAAGTACAGGAGTAATGAATTCTCGCTTCAATTGTATAGAACCTTACTTAGAATCACAGAACCACAGAATTGTTACAGTGCAGAAGGAGATCATTCGGCCCATCGTGTCTGCACCAACTCTCCGAAAGAACAATTCACTCAGTTCCATTCCCCCACCTTCTTCCTGTAACCCTGCATATTCTCCCTTTTCATATAACTGTCTAATTCCCTTTTGAATGCTTCAATTGAACCTGCCTCCACCACACTCTCAGGCAGTGCATTCCAGACCTTAACCACTCTCTGCGTGAAAATGTTTTTCCTCATGTTGCTTTTGCTTCTCTTACCAAATACTTGAAATCTGTGCCCTCTCGTTCTTGATCCTTTCACAAGTGGGAACAGTTTCTCTCTATCTACTCTGTCCAGACCCCTCATGATTTTGAATACCTCTATCAAATCACCTCTCAGCCTTCTCTTCTCCATGGAAAACAGTCCTAACTTCTCCAATCTTTCTTCATAACTGAAATTCCTCATCCCTGCAACCATTTTCTGTACTTTCTCCAATGCCCTCACGTCTTTCCTAAAGTGTGGCGCCCAGAACTGGACACAATACCCCAGCTGAGGCCAAACTAGTGTCTTATACAAGTTCAACGTAACTTCTTTGCTCTTGTACTCTATGCGCCTATTAACAAAGCCCAGGATACTGTATGTTTTATTAACTGCTCTCTCAACCTGTCCTACCACCTTTAATGGCTTATGCACATATACATCCAGGTCCCTCTGCTCCTGCATCCCTTTTAGAATTGTGCAGTTTATTCTATATTGTCTCTCCATGTTCTTCCTACCAAAATAAATCACTTCACATTTCTCTGCATTGAACTTCATCTGCCACCTGTCTGTCCATTCCACCAACTTGTCTATCTCCTTTTGAAGTTCTACACTATCCACCTTACAGTTCACAATGCTTCCAAGTTTTGTATTATCTGCAAACTTTGAAATTGTGCCCTGTACACCAAGGTCTAGGTCATTAATATATATCAGGAAAAGGAAGGGTCCCAACACTGACCCCTGGGGAACTGCACTACAAACCTTCCTCCAGCCCAAAAAGATCCATTAACCACTATCCTTTGTTTCCTGTCACTCAGCCAATTCTGTATCCATGTTGCTATCGTCCCTTTTATTCTATGAGCTATAACTTTGCTTACAAGTCTGTTGTGTGGCACTGTATCAAATGCTTTTTGAAAGTCCATGTACACCACATCAACAGCATTGTCCTCATCAACTCTCTCTGTTACTTCCTCAAAAAACTCCAGCAGGTTAGTTAAACATGGTTTTCCCTGAAGAAATCCATGCTGGCTTTCCTTAATTAACTCGCATTTGTCCATGTGACAATTCATTTCGTCCTGAATTATTTTTTCTAGAAGTTTACCCACCATCGAAGTTAAACTGACTGGCCTGTAGTTGCTGGGCTTATCGTTACACCCTTTTTTGAACAAGGGTGTAACGTTTGCAATTCTCCAGTCCTCTGGCACCACCCCCGAGTTTAAGCAAGACTGAAAAATTATGGCCACTGCCTCTGCAATTTCCACCCTCTCTTGGATGCACCTTATCCGGTCTTGGTGCTTTATTCACTTAGTACAGACAGCCTATTTAATAGTTCCTCTGAATCAATTTTAAACCCCTCTAGTGTCTGACTTACCTCCTCTTTCACCATTGCCTGGGTTGCTTTTTCTTCCTTGGTAAAGACAGATGCAAATATTCATTTAATACCTCAGCTATGCCCTCTACCTCCATGTGTAAATCCCCTTTCAGGTCCCTAATTGGCCCCACTCCTCCTTTTACAACCCTTTTACAATTTATATGTATATAGACATATGGTTAGACTGCATCTAGAGTACTGTGTGCAGTTTTGGTCCCCTTACCTTAGGAAGGATATTATTGCCATAGAGGGAGTGCAACCAAGGTTCACCGGACTTGTTCCCGGGATGGTGGGACTGTACTATGAAGAGAGATTGGGGAAACTGGGCCTGTATTCTCTAGAGTTTCGAAGAATGAGAGGTGATCTCATTGAAACTTACAAAATACTTAAAGGGATAGACAGGGTAGATGCAGCTAAGATGTTTCCCCTGGTTGGGGAGTCTAGAACCAGGGGACACAATTTCAAAATAAGGGGGAAGCCACTTAGGACAGAGATGAGGAGAAATTTCTTTACTCAGAGGGTTGTGAATCTTTGGAATTCTCTACCCCAGAGGGCTGTGGAAGCTCAGTCATTGAGTATGTTTAAAGTAGAGATTGACAGATTTCTAAATACCAATGACTTAAGGGGATATGAGGATAGAGTGGGAAAAAGGCATTGAAGTGGGTGATCAGCCATGATCATATTGAATTGCGGGGCAGGCTCGATGGGCTGAATGGCCTACTCCTGCTCCTATGTTCTTAGACACCCAAAGTACCCACTAATAGTCTGAGCTAAAGAAACCATGAGGATTTTTGAGGAAACCAGTGACAATTAGATTAGATTAGATTAGAGATACAGCACTAAAACAGGCCCTTCGGCCCACCGAGTCTGTGCCGAACATCAACCACCCATTTATACTAATCCTACACTAATCCCATATTCCCAACAAACATCCCCACCTGTCCCTATATTTCCCTACCACCTACCTATACTGGTGACAATTTATAATGGCCAATTTACCTGTCAACCTGCAAGTCTTTTGGCTTGTGGGAGGAAACCGGAGCACCCGGAGAAAACCCATGCAGACACAGGGAGAACTCCACAGGGAGAACTTGCAAACTCCACACAGGCAGTACCCGGAATCGAACCCGGGTCCCTGGAGCTGTGAGGCTGCGGTGCTAACCACTGCGCCACTGTGCAGTGAAGGGCAATTCTCACAAACCTAATTAAATGAACAGAGCTGTTCTTTTTTTTGCACAGAAAGAGGATTGCTTATTTTCACAAGTGACCATTGGAACTAAACTGTAATTAACAGCTGATTACCCCATCTAAAACAAAGTATCAAAAGATAATTTAATTCTAAAATTCTCAACCACATTTTCAAATCCCTCCATGACCTCACCTCTCCCTATCTCTGTAATCTCCACCAGCCCCACAACCCTCCGAGATCTCTGCCCTCCTCCAATTCTGGTCTCGAGCATCCCCAATTTTAATCGCTCCAGCTTTGGTGACTGTGCCTTCAACTGCCTGGGCCCTGAACTCTGGAATTCCCTCCCTAAACCTCTCAGCCTCTCTCTTCTCCTTTAAGACGTACCTGAAAACCAAACACATCCATTCGAATATCTCCTTCTGGTTTGATAATGCTCCTGTGAAGAGCCATGGGATGTTTTACTACAATAAGTGTGCTGTATAAATGCAAGCTGTTGTCGTTGTACTATGCACAAGAAATATAGGACAAAGCAGCCCACTTGATTGGCACCCCATTAACTAACGTTCACTCCCTCCAGCACCGACGCACAGTGGCAGCAGTGTGTACCATCTACAAGATGCACTGCAGCAATGCACCAAGGCTCCTTTGACAGCACCTTCCAAACCCACAATCTCTACCACCTGGAAGGACAAGGGCAGCAGATGCATGGGAACACCACCACCTGCGAGCTCCCCTCCAAGTCACACACCATCCTGACTTGGAACTACATTGCCGTTTCTTCACTGTCACTGTTCAAAATCCTGGAACTCCCTTCCTAACAGCACTGTGGGTGTACCTACCCCAAAGACTGCAGCAGATCAAGAAGGCAGCTCACCACCACCTTCTCAAGGGCAATTAGGGATGGGCAACAAATGCTGTCCGAGCCAGCGATGCTCACATCCCATGAACGAATAAAAAAAAAAATAGCCCAATGATGGAAACTGATCATCCACCAGCCCTGAAAACCACATTATTGTTTTTGGACAAGCTCCAATGGCTGTTGGAGAACAACCAAAGCTGTTTCCAACATCAGATCCAATCACTTTATCTCTCCCTCTCTTTAAACGATCAGAGTAACATGCCATATGTCAGTAGATTGCTAAACTTGGTTTTGATTTTTTTTAAAAGTCACTTGAAATCCAAGGTTGGAATGCAAGAGCACCATTGATTGGCAGTGCAATCAGTCGTAAGATATCTGAGCACTTTTTCACAAGCTTAGCCCTGGAAAAAGTATCTGGTCTCAGTGGAACGGAGGAGCATTTAAAGTAGCAACACTAGTTAATAAGGCTATGAAAAAAACAAAGCAAGCACTGACTGAGGTTAATTTCTCGAGGGAGGGAACTGAAAAGCAAAGAGTTATGTTAAACATTTATGGAACTTTGGTTAGACCACATTTGGAATACTGTGCACAGTTCCAGTCTCCATATTCAAAAAGGATGTAGAGAACTGGTGAAGGTGCAAAAAAGATTTACAAGGTCGTTACCAGAACTGAGAGGTTACAACTATCAGGAAAGATTGAACAGGCTGGGCTCTGTTTTTTAGCAAAGTGAAGGCTGAGAGGTGGCCTGATAGATGTCTTTAAAATTGTGAAAGGGTTTGATAGGGTAGATGTAGAGAAGATGTTTCCATTTGTCAGGAAGACCAAAAAGGGGCCATAAATATGAGATAGTCATTAATCAATTCAAACAGGAATTCAGGAGAAACTTCTTTGCCCAGAGAGTGGTGAGAATGTGGAACTCGCTAGCACAGGGAGTGGTTGAAGCAAATAGTATAGATGCATTTAAGGGGAAGACAGATAAAACCATGGTGGAGAAAGTGTGGTGTTATGCTGTGTTCTTAAGACTTCATTAAGTGACAACCACTGGCTTTATATTTGGATTCAATACTATTTATTGTCTTCCTTATCTACGTTGCATGATTTCAGGTCCATGTCTTCTCTTTCTTTGGTCTGTGCAGCTACTCCCTGTAAAAGCATGTGCTGAGAGTATCTCTCAAAGTGGTGTCTGCTCGTTATATATTCTGATGATGTCATCAGTTGCATCAGTGGTCTGGTCTCTTAAAGGTACAGTTTCTTAAAGGTGAAGTCACCTCTACACCAGATTACAGAAAGGAATAGATATAGTGATGGGGTAAGATGAAGAAGGCTAGGAGGCAGCTCCTGTGGAGCAACAAACACCAGAATGGGCCTATTGGGCCCGGTTACCCTGTTTCGCTGTTTGCTGTAAATACTTTGGTAATACTTTGGAATATAGGAACAGAAGGAGGCCAGTCAGCCCCTCGAGTCTGTTCCACCATTCAATCAGATCATGGCTGATCCTTGACCGAAACTCCATATTCCTTCATACACTTGGTTCGCAGAAATCTATGTTAAAAGCATGTCAGATTCACGATGACATTTCGAATACTGTCATCTTGAGAAATAACAAAGTTAGGAACCTCCAGAACCTTTGGAGCACTCTCTCCTCTGAGTCAGAAGTCCCACACGAGGAATTGACCACAAAGCTCAAGGCTGACATTCCAGTGCAGTACTGAGGGAATGCTGCACTGTCGGAGGAGTTGTCTTTTGGATGGGACTTTAAACAGGCCTCATCTGCCCTCTCAGGTGGATGAGAGAGATCCCGTGGGCACTATTTCGAAGAATTGGAGGGGAGATATCCTTGGTGTCCTGGACAACATTCATCCCTCAATCGACTTCACAAAAACATATTATCTGGTCACCATCACATTGCTGTTTGTAGGAGCTTGCTGTGCACAAATTGGCTGCCGCATTTCCTATATTTCAACAGTGACTGCACTTCAAAAGTATTTAATTGGCTATAAACGCTTTGGGACATGCTGTGGTTGTGAAAGGCGCTATATAAACGCAAGTCTTTCTTTTTTTATCTGAGACTCATTGTGAAAGAAACCATTTGTTGTGTATCAACACATTGTTGAGCTGGATAGCAGAATTCCGTGGCTCTTCAAACAAATTAGGATAACTTCATTCTGAGTCCTTTTCACCGACTCCATCTGTGCTGCATAATTCTATGACTGTGCAATTCATCTACTAGGAAAGATCTGATCTCCACCAAAGCTACTAAGTATCATCACCTCATTCCATGACAATATGAAAGGCACAATTCAGCATCGCGGCGCTTCATCAGACTCCTTTCCTATCCTGAGTGGCGTGAAACAGGGCTGTGTTCTCGCACCTACACTGTTTGGGATCTTCTTCTCCCTGCTGCTCTCACATGCATCCAAGTCTTCAGAAGAAGGAATTTTCCTCCACACAAGATCAGGTGGCAGCTTGTTCAACCTTGCCCGTCTAAGAGCGAAGACCAAAGTACGGAAAGTCCTCATCAGGGAACTTCTCTTTGCTGACGATGCTGCATTAACATCCCACACAGAAGAGTGTCTGCAGAGACTCATCGACAGGATTGCGGCTGCCTGCAATGAATTTGGCCTAACCATCAGCCTCAAGAAAACGAACATCATGGGACTGGATGTCAGAAATGCTCCATCCATCAATATCGTCGACCACGCTCTGGAAGTGGTTCAAGAGTTCACCTACCTAGGCTCAACTATCACCAGTAACATGTCTCGCGATGCAGAAATCAACAAGCGCATGGGAAAGGCTTCCACTGCTATGTCCAGACTGGCCAAGAGAGTGTGGGAAAATGGCGCACTGACACGGAACTGACACGAAGTCTGAGTGTATCAAGCCTGTGTCCTCAGTACCTTGCTCTACAGCAGCGAGGCCTGGACAACGTATGTCAGCCAAGAGCGACGTCTCAATTCATTCCATCTTCGCTGCCTCCGGAGAATCCTTGGCATCAGGTGGCAGGACTGTATCTCCAACACAGAAGTCCTTGAGGTGGCCAACATCCCCAGCTTACACACCCTACTGAGTCAGTGGCACTTGAGATGGCTTGGCCATGTGAGCCGCATGGAAGATGGCAGGATCCCCAAGGACACATTGTACAGCGAGCTCGTCACTGGTATCAGACCCACCGGCCGTCCATGTCTCCGTTTTAAAGACGTCTTCAAACTCGACATGAAGTCCTGTGACATTGACCACAAGTCGTGGGAGTCAGTTGCCAGTGATTGCCAGAGCTGGCGGACAGCCATAAAGGCGGGGCTAGAGAGGGAGTCGAAGAGACTTAGCAGTTGGCAGGAAAAAAGGCAGAAGCGCAAGGAGAGAGCCAACTGTGTAACAGCCCCGACAACCAATTTTATCTGCAGCACCTGTGGAAGAGTCTGTCACTCTAGAATTGGCCTTTATAGCCACTCTAGGCGCTGCTTCACAAACCACTGACCACCTCCAGGCGCTTACCCATTGTCTCTCGAGACAAGGAGGCCAAAGAAGAAGATTGTGTCTTTATATGGTGCATTGTCAAATTTTGTTCGATAACGCTCCTGTGAAGCACCTTGGGGCGTTTTTTGACATTAAAAGTGCTATATAAATGCAAGTTGTTGTTTTTATTGTTGTCACCACAAAATCATGGCACAAGCTTAACTCAGTCAAATGGAGGCAGAAGGAAATTATTTTACCTTTTGGGCAAATTAGAAAAGTCTAACTCTGCAATGTTCGCCATTGGCCTGAAAATGATTCATTTCCAAAGTTCTGAACTGTGCAGACTGCTTTGATAGCCCATCACCTTGGAAATCGGATAACTGCTCTGAGGCAGCAAGTTATGATGATCTGGAACGCGCTGCCTGAAAGGGTGGTGGAATCAGATTCAATAGTAACTTTCAAAAGGGGAATTGGATAAATACTTGAAAAGGAAATAAATTGCAGGGCTATGGGGGAGTGGGACTAATTGGATAGCTCTTTTAAAGAGCTAGCACAGACGCATTGGGCTGAATGGACTCCTTCTGTGCCGAATGATTCTATGATTGCAAGTCACTTTTTAAATCCCTGCTGCTATGCTGCTTATTACATGCACAACTGTTTAACCCTGTTAGTTAAGACATTGCAATGGGAGTGGTGGCTTTGAGGCTGGTGTGTCATTGACAGCATGACTCCTGCAGAAACTGCCCCAGGAGAGAACAATAATAGGCAAAAGGGCACTAACGTTCACTCAAAACTTTACGGCTGTCAGCTAACAGAAATATTAAAAGCTGCTATAAGCCATGTAAAGTCGTTGCTGGCTATGAAAAGCAATAAAAATTTGCTGCTACAAAGGGTTGCATTCATTCGTGAGGAAGCAGACCAATTTATACAGAATTAATTCTCTGGTTGCAGCATTTGATTGACCCTTCTTGGATAAGTGAAGCTTTCCACCCATACATGGGACATCGAATCTGACACTGAATATAATGAGGTCTGTTCAGATGCTTTGGTCTCTGATGCAGCTCGGATTCACTGATAGCCTGGAATTGGATGGGAGCTCAAATGTCAAAAACCAGAGCTTTAGACAATGGAATGAGAGATCGACAGAAATGAACTTGAGACTTCAGGCAGGGTCTTTCCGTAGGGAAAAATGCAGTAAATCTGCTAAAATGCTCCAGTTATTAAATGATTGCCCCTCCATCGCTGACAGAACCATCAGACTCTTTGCAACCAAACCATCATCAAGTTCTGTGCAAACTGATCAAACAATGAAAAAATGACACATTTCAATCTGTGACAGGGATATTTTTGCTCAAAGTTTCAACTGATACAAAGGGAGTATGGTTTAAAAAGAGATTTCTACATTCTCACAAAACAGCCCAGTTGTTTCACCATTTTGGGATGCAATTTCTAATTTCGGCTGCTCTTTTTAATTCTAACTATGTGTTTGTGTGTATGTGAGTCTGTGTATGTGCGCGTCTGTGTGTGTGCGCGTGTGTCTATGTGCGTGTGCATGTCTGTGTGCGCGCGTCTCTGTGTCTGTTCATGTGTGTGTCTGTGTGTGTGTCTGTCTGTGTGTGTGTGTCTGTGTGCATGTGTCTGTGTGTGTGTCTGTGTGTCTGTGTGCGCGTGTCTGTGTGTCTGTGTGCATGTGTGTGTCTCTGTGCGTGTATCTGTGTGTGCGTATCTGTGTGTCTGTGCGTGTGCGTGTCTGTGTGCATGTGTCTGTGTGCATGTGCGTGTCTGTGTGTGTGTATCTGTGTGTGTGTGTGTGTGTCTGTGTGTGTGTGTCTGTGTGTGTGTATCTGTGTGCGTGTGTGTGTCTGCGTGTGTGTGTCTGTGTGTGTGTGTCTGTGTGCGTGTGTGTGTCTGTGTGTGTATGTGTCTGTGTGCGTGTGTGTGTCTGTCTGTGTGTATCTGTGTGCGTGTGTGTCTGTCCGTGTGTGTGTGGCTGTGTGTGTGTATCTGTGTGTCTGTGTGCGTGTGTGTGTCTGTGTGTGTGTGTGTCTGTGTGTGTGTGTATCTGTGTGTGTGTGTGTGTCTGTGTGTGTGTGTCTGTGTGCGTGTGTGTGTCTGTGTGTGTATCTGTGTGCGTGTGTGTGTCTGTCTGTGTGTATCTGTGTGCGTGTGTGTGTGTCTGTGTGTGTGTGTGTGGCTGTGTGTGTGTATCTGTGTGCGTGTGTGTGTCTGTCTGTGTGTGTGTGGCTGTGTGTGTGTATCTGGTGCGTGTGTGTATCTGTGTATGTTCATGGCAGGGGGGAGACCTGAGAATCAGAGCAGAATCGCCCGCCACGGAACCCAGCGCTGGAAATCCTGGTTGCGATATGCCCGGGGCAAGATAGGCTGACAACAGCCTTCCCTCTCAGAGGCCAAATAAGGGCCTCCTCCCACCTCCAATGGGAAAACAAAGCTCCCTCCCTCTGGGCATGGGAGGGGCGCCCCACTTCATGGGCAATTTGTGGCCCACGGAGGGCCCCCCAACCCTCCCCTCCCCCTGGTCTGAGGGCCCACAACCCCTCTTCCGCACTGGCCCCGGTGACCTGCCTCACCGACCTCTTGTCCAGGGTTCCACCGTTGGGCCTGGGGGGGGGTCTGAGGCCTCTGCAGTACCAGCAGTGACCACTGCTCCTGGTGGCACTGCCGAAAAGCGCTGAGCTGCCGGTCCTGTGATTGGCCAGCAGTTCTTGGGGGTGGGATCCCTGTCCCAATTAAGTCTCGGTGCCGGAGTACAGCCTCCTGCATGAAATTAAAAAATTTTTTTTATTCATTCATGGGATGTGGGTATTGCTGGCCAGGCCAGCATTTATTGCCCATCCCTAATTGCCCTTGAGAAGGTGGTGGTGAGCTGCCTTCTTGAACCACTGCAGTCTATGTCGGTTAGGTACACCCACAGTGCTGTTAGGAAGGGAGTTCCAGGATTTTGACCCAGCGACAGTGAAGGAATGGCGATATAGTTCCAAGTCAGGATGGTGTGTGACTTGGAGGGGAACTTGCAGGTGGTGGTGTTCCCATGCATTTGCTGCCCTTGTCCTTCTAGTCAGTAGAGGTCGCGGGTTTGGAAGGTGCAGTCGAAGGAGCCTTGGTGAGTTGCTGCAGTGCATCTTGCATATGGTACACACTGCTGCCACTGTGCATCGGTGGTGGAGGGAGTGAATGTTTGTGGATGGGGGTACCAATCAAGTGGGCTGCTTTGTCCTGGATGGTGTCGAGCTTCTTGAGTGTTGTTGGAGCTGCACCCATCCAGGTAAGTGGAGAGTATTCCATCACACTCCTGACTTGTGCCTTGTAGATGGTGGACAGGCTTTGGGGAGTCAGGAGATGAGTTACTCACCGCAGGATTCCTCACCTCTGACCTGCTCTTGTCGCCACGGTATTTATATGGCTACTCCAGTTCAGTTTCTGGTCAATGGCAGCCCCTAGGATGTTGATAGTGGGGGATTCAGCGATGGTAATGCCATTGAACTTCTAGGAGAAATGGTTAGATTCTCTCTTGATGGAGATGGCCATTGCCTGGCACTTGTGTGGCGCGAATGTTACTTGCCACTTATCAGCCCAAGCCTGGATATTGTCCAAGTCTTGCTGCATTTCTAAACGGACTGCTTCAGTATCTGAGGAGTTACGAATGGTGCTGAACATTGTGCAATCAGCCTTTTATTTAGATTGAAGTCGTTTCATGGATGGTTAGAGAGTGTAAAAGTAATCTAGAGGGTTGTGGGGCTGAGGAGATTGCAGAGATAGAGGGTCAAGGCCATATAGGGATTTGAAAACAGGATGAGAATTTTAAAAACAAGGCTTTGTTTAACCGGGAGCCAATGTAGCTCAGTGAGCACCGGGCTGTTGGGTGAATGGGATTTGGTACGAGTAAGGATATGGGCAGCAGAGTTTTTGATGTCCTCGTGTTTACGGTGGGTAGAATGTGGGGGAACCAGCCAGGATGCGTTCGAGTAGTCAAGTCTAGAGGTAACAAAGGCGTGGATGAGGATTTCAGCAGCAGACAAACTGAGGTCGTGCAAAGTCAGGTGATGTTACAGAGAACAGAACATGTCAACCAGCTCCGATCAACAGTCGTGTGAGGTATTCTTGCCTAATGGTTGGGGGAGGGGGGGGGCGCAAAGAGCAGGAACAGGAATCTCGTGAGGTTTTGAGATGGGGATTGCAGGAGTGTCTGCCTGAGCACAATGTAGCGGTAATTGATTAATTAATTTATTATTTATTTATTTCGCGATACAGCACTGAAACAGGCCTGTCGGCCCACCGGCCCACCAACAACCACCCATTTATACTAACCCTACTGTAATCCCATATTCCCTATCACCTCCCTACACTAGGGGCAATTTATAATGGCCAATTTACCTATCACCTGCAAGTCTTTGGCTGTGGGAGGAAACCGGAGCACCCGGCGAAAACCCACGCAGACACAGGGAGAACTTGCAAACTCCGCACAGGCAGTACTCAGAATCGAACCCGGGTCCCTGGAGCTATGAGGCTGCGGTGCTAACCACTGCGCTACTGTGCCACCCATTAATGTTCAACTTGGCTCGAGTCATAATTGTGCAAAGAAGGAAGGCCCTGTTTTCTAAGGGGAGGAGAGTAAATGGAAAAGAGTTTTTGAAATATATCCATTATAAGGCTCTGTGGATGTTTCATTCGGAAAAAAAATAAAATGGAGCGGAAGGCTCTGGGAGACCTTCCCAACCCGCTCCTGCCTCCGCCTCCACTTTACGCAGGGTGACAGCGGCTTAAAACAGCCCACCATAGGCCAATCAAGGCCCTAAAGTGGCCACTTAACAGCCACTTAAGGGCCTTTGTCCGCCTCCACATGGATTTTACGCTTGGCAAGCGCGCGTCCAAGACCCGAGAGAAGCCGCCTGACAAATGCAGATGGCTCTCAAACGTCCTGCAGGGACCCTCACGATTGGGCACCCTGTGCCTGATGGAGGGCCGCCCCCACTACCCCAACACCCAACATGACCCCCGTCTCCCCAACCGACCACCCTTGCCTCGCCGGGGCCTGACCGATTACCCCCAGCGAAGCAACCAAAACTTATCTGCCTTCCAGGCTCCCAGGCATCTTGACGTCCAGCTGGGCTGTAATCCCAAAAGTGGCCACCGCTCCCGGTGGCACTGCTGGGACTAAGCACTGCCAGCCCGCTGATTGGCCGGCAGCTCCATTAGGAGGGACTTCCTACCTCAAGCGGGTGGAAGTCCCGCCTCAGAGCAATTGAAGCCCGGGGACCCACAAAATATGAGTCAGATCCCCAAGCGATGCAGAAGTGGGTTCGCCAGTGACTTTTCAGTCGGTGGCCAGCTCCCGTCCGCCTAGCTTTAAATCCAGGCCAATCGGACAGGCTTTCTTGAGTTTAAACGAGGAAGAGATACGTTTATTATACTTAACACTCTCACTCGATTTAAAAATACTAAAAATATGCTACACATTCACACACACATTCACACAAGTATCACACGCACACACAAATAGATTACAGGAGGGAAAATAGATTTGGTGGTTGGATTCAATTCCAGAATAAATGGAATTTAAATACAGTCTGTAAATCCAGTCGTCCACGGCTGAAGTCCTTGCTTGGCCAAAGTGAACTTTGGTTGGCTTGCTTTGCTCAGGGTTGCTTGAAGGCAGAATCTCTTCCCCTTGTCGTTGGCTGTAGCAGTCCATAGTCTAGGAGGGCCCCCAGTCGCAGACAGTTTTCACTTGATGTTTTCTGCGGGGAGAGAGAGAGAGAGAGAGAGAGAGAGAGAGAGACGGGAGCAGCAGCCTTCTCAGCTACTGTCCACTTGGTTACTGCCTGTCTCTTGTCTGTGTAGCAAAACTTGTTTCTTCAGAGAGGAACAGACGGTCGCATGGTTCTTCTCAATCCCCTTTGTTTCTAATGAGGTTTTTCTATAATCTTCTATTGAAATTCAAGGTTTCACATGCCCCAGGAGGTCCATTCACACTTGGAGGGAGTTGGCTGTTTCAAAGTCAATGGATGGGGATGCCCTTGATGACTGTGCTAATGAAGCCATTTTAGGTAATTCAATCACTTAGAACAAGCCATTGTCCTGGCTGGGCTTCTTGTTAGACTTTTTGTCTCCAGTTCAATTTCCTGGTATTTCAGATGTAAATGGCAGTGGCCATCTTGGCTGTTAGTTTTCTATAAGTTACTTGTAGGGCTTTTTTTCCCATTAAAAGTCAAAGGTAAGTTTCCAACTGATGAAATTAATATGCCCCATTTGGCATATAGGGTTTTCCTGACAATGCTAATAGTAACTCTCAAGTAGGAATTGGATACAATCTTGAAATGGAAAAAAATTGCAGGGCTATGGGGAAAGAGCAAGGGAGTTGGACTAATTGGATAGACCATTCAAAGAGCTGGCACAGGCACGATGACTTCAGTTATATGGAGAAATTAGAGAAGCTGGAATTGTTCTCTTTAGAGCAGAGAAGATTAATAGGAGATTTAATAGAGGTGTTCAAAATTATATGGGATTTTGATACAGTACTGAGGGAGAAACTGTTTCCAGTGGCTGGAGGGTGAGTAACCAGAGTTCACAGATTCAAGGTAATTTGCAAAAGAACCAGAGGGGATGATGTGAACTGGAATGAGCTGCCTGAAAGGCTGGTGGAAGCAGCAGGAAACAGCATGGGCCGTGATTGTTTATGCTTTTTTCTCCTTCTTTATGCCGCTTTTTACATTCGGGATGCGCAATGTTGTGCCTCTGTTGACTGTCTCAGTCATGGAGTGTAGCTGAGAAACCATAAAGAACGTCGGAACAGGAGGAGGCCTCAAGCCTGTTCCGCCATTCAGTGAGATCATGGCTGATTTGTGACCTAACTCCATAGACCTGCCTTTGCCTCTTAATACCTCTGGATAATAAAAATCTATCAAGCTCAGTATTAACATTAACAATTAATCGAGTGTGAATTGTCGTTTGTGGAAGTGAGTTTCAAACTTCTACCACTCTTTGTGTGTAGAAGTGTTTCCTTTTTTTTCTAATTTCACTCCTGAAAAGTCTGTGTCTAATTTTTTAGCCCATTCGCTCCAGCCCTGGACTCCCCAACCATCAGAAATAGTTTCTCTCCATCTCCCTTCCTAACAGCACTATGGGTGTACCTACACCCCAAGGACTGCAGCAGTTCAAGAAGGCAGCTCACCACCACCTTCTCAAGGGCAATTAGGGATGGGCAATAAATGCTGGCCTGGCCAGCGATGCCCACATCCCACAAATGAATTAAAAAAAACCCTATCTGTTTCCAGTAATGTCTTGGAAACTTTGATAATCATCCTTTAACCTTCTATATTCCAGGAACTACAACCCTAGTTTGTGTAATCTCTCTTTGTTGCTTAACTCTTGGAGTTCAGGTATCATTCTGGTACATTGCACTCCCTCCAAGGCCAATATATACTTCCTAAGGTGTGGTGCCCAGAACTGAACACAGTAGCTCCAGGTGTGATCTAACTAGGTCTTTGTATATCCGAAGCATGACTTCTACCCTCTTGTATTCTAGCCCTCTGGATATAAAGGCTAGCATTCCATTAGCATTTTTCATTATTTTCTGTTCATGACATTTTGATGATCCACATCCACTGACCCCCAAGTCTCTTTGGGCCTCCCCTGTTTCTAGCTTTTCACCAAGTTTCTAGCTTGTCCAATGGCTATAAAACCATTGTCGATTGTTGTAAAAACCGATCTGGTTCACTAATGTCCTTCAAGGAAGGAAATTTGCCGTCTTCACCAGGTCTGGCCTACATGTGACTCCAGACCCACAGCAATGTGGTTGATTCTTAACTGCCCTTTGAAATGGCTGAGCAAGCCACTCAGTTCAAGGGCAATTAAGGATGGGCAACAAATGCTGGCCTTGCCAGCGACGCCCACATCCCATGAATGAAAAACAAAAATTTGGAAAGTACTCTATTCAATCCTTTTTAGGTCCAGAGTGAATGACTATGCATTTACCTCAGTTTTGCCCCTAATATACCAATATCTGTTCGTAATTTTATGCTTCCATCTATATTGCTTACAATGCCGCATATCTATATGTCATCGGCAGATTTGAATATGTGACTTTCTATCCTATCATCTAAGTCATTAATAAATACAATAAATAGTTGAGGCCTCAACACAGATCCTTGCAGCACATCCCTAGTTGCATCCTGGCAATTAGAGTACCTGCCCATTATCCGCACTCTCTGCCTCCTGCAGTTCAGCTATTTTCCAAACCAGGTAAATAATTTGCCTTCAATTCCATGGACTTCTCCTTATTATATCAGTCTCTTATGAGGGACTGTTCTGACCTTGTTGAGACCATTAAGGTTAAAATACAAGATATGAATCCGCAGACCAATTTAAAGAATTACGCAACAAGATTTCACATTTTAAGACTTTTATTAATAACAACCAAACTAAATGAAATCCCCATTAATTAAATAATACATTGTAAGTAGCTGATATCCCAGATTACAAAGTAAGGTATTTTCTTGACTTATTAGAATTCTTGATAACCTCACACCACACTTATACGTTACACAGTCCTTTTTGATGGTGAAACCCTTTGCAGTTAAAAGTCCCAACTCCTCCCAGTTGCAATGGGTTGGATCTCCCAAACCTTTTCAAAAATCAATGTCCTCTTTGCTCACTTCTCCGAGCACTTCCGACCCGGACGTCCGTGAATAAGGCGATTCCTGGTGATCCTGCTGTTTTTTTATTTCTCCACAAGATTCGACTTTCGAAACAGGTTCAAGTCTTTGCGGCTTTTTGCTGTATCAGGCTTCTGAGAGCAGGTGTGTCCCCCTCCCCCTCTCGCTCTCTCTCTCTTGAGGCTGTAACCACTGGGTTCCCTTCTTACAACCTGTCTGTCTCCAGAAAATCTGTTAAATTTATCTGAACTCAAAAGTCAGTAGCTTATTGCCCTTTTCCAGAAGTCTGGTTTCATGGAGCCACCTGGGTCTTCCATTGTTCCCAGGTGTTAACAGCTGCCTGGTATATTTGCCTCCTCAGAATCACTGACTCCTTGGGGGAATTTTATGCTCCCCACCAACACCTCCTCCCCCCTCACCCCACACCCCCCCCGCGCCACCCCCGGCAGGTTTGGAGGCACGGACATTGTACAATTGGGTGAGATGGTGGTGGAGGGGTTCCTACCACCATTCTGCCCCCACAAAAATTTAGTCTGGGATGGGAAGGCCGCCAATTTATGCCCTTAACTGGGCAATTAACCTCAATTAAGGGCCTCAGCTGCAATTAGCTGTGCAGTGGGTGGGCCTGTCACCACATGGTAAGTGGAGCACAAAAAGCCGCGTGGGCTGCTTCCCAGCTCGGGGGGTGGGAGTGGGGGGGTCCCCTCATTAAAGGCAATTAGTGCCTGAATGAGGGACTCAGCATGGGGAAGAGGGGGCTAGCTGACAGCTACCCCCCCTCTGTCCTTGCTGCCAACCCCCCTACAGCCCCTTCCACCCTGACCCACCTGTGGCCTGTTTCCAGCAATGCTCCTCGGCCTCCGACAGGTGCTTCTCCAGCCACCGCCTCCGTGGTGGCGCTGCAGCTGCCAGCCTCTGATTGGCCAGCAGCTCTCCAAGAGCGGGACTTCCACTGACGGGGTCCTTGATCATGTGGAAGGCTTGCCGCTGTCCACTTAAGTGCCTGCTTGGCACTAGATTCGACGGGCCTTCAGGGATCTCAGCATCGCCTTTTCCGGACGCCGAGACCCCCGTCACCAGAATAAAGTCCCGGTGCTTGTTTATGACCTGAAATTCTGGGAGGGCGAAACCCATTGTTCTTCAGGTGCAACCCCCGCCATCTCTGCTTTTTCAAAAAATGGTCTTTGATCTGTGTTCTCAGTTGTCCTTCAACAGAGTCGATGTAAGGTCACCTGACCTTCCAGAGTCCATGTTAAACTTTAAAAAAAAAACTCAATGTTTTGAAACATAATCATGTTACAAAGTCCAGCATTTATAACAGGGACTTTATCAAATGCCTTCTGGAAGTCCACATAAGTAACATCCATTGACATTCCCCTGTCCACTACTGTCGGCACCTCTTCAAAAAATTCAGTTAGATTCATCAGACATCACCTACCCTTGAAAATCCTCTCTCTGATCAGCTGAAAAACTTCACAGTGTTCAGTCACCCCATCCTTAATTATAGACTCAAGCAATATCCTGACAACAGATGTTAGGCTAACTGGTCTATAATTCCCTGGTTTCCCTCTCTCACCTTCTTAAATAGCGGAGTGACATGTGCAATTTTCCAATCTAAAGGAATGGCGTCTGATTCAAGAGAAAGTACTAGGGCATCTGCAATGTTCTCACTTCCTTTAAATGGATGGAAGACATCTGGTCCTGGGGATTTGTCACTCCTTAGTGACATTATTTTCTTCATTACTGTAATTTAGCTTACATTAATTTTGGTGAGTCTCTGCCCTGATTCAGTATTAGTTTCCTTGGGATTTCTGGCAAGCTAACTTCTTTCTGTATATAAATACTGGTGTATTCCATTTTCGTAGCTCTTATTATGTGTTTTACACTTTGCTGTTCGTAATATCTTTCCTATTCACCAGGATTTGTGCTATTTTTTGCAGTTTTATATGATATTTCTTTCAGTTTTATGTTGTCTCTTATCTCTCTAGTTATCCATGGCTGTTTTTTATGGCAAGTAGGGCTCTTGCCCATTCGCTGTATAAACTGTTTCTATCTCTCAAATTCTTTTTTGGATACTTCCCACTGATTATTTGTTGTTATACCTAGTAACAGGCTTTTCCATTTATTGTGGACCGGAGCCCTCCTCCCAACTTACTAGTTCAAAGTCTTACCACTGACCTATTTACCCTCTCATTAGGACCCTGATCCCAGCCCAGTTCAGGTGGAGCCTGTCGCAATGGTACAGTTCCTTCCTGTCCCAGTCCTGGTGCCAGTGTCCCACAAAATGGAACCTCTTCTCCCCACATGACTCCTTCAGCCATGTGTTCTCCTCTCCATAAGCTGCTTATCCCTATTGCAATTTGCATATCGTTCAGGTAACAATCCAGAGATTATAACCCTTGTAATTTAGCCCCTAGTTCCTGGTACTCTCCTAAAGGACATCTTACCTACTCGTTCCTATGTTGTGGGTCCCAACATGAATCACAACAACTGGAAGCTCCTCCTCCCTCTTCAATACCTTTCAAACTCGTTTGAGGTGTCCCTCGCTCTGGCACCAGGTTGGTAACATACCATGTGCGAGTCTCAATCCTGCTTACAAAGGATATCTGTTCCCCAATCGTTATTGAATCCCCTACAACTACTACATTAGGCTTTCCCTTCTCCTCCTCCCCCTCTGCTGCCCCTCTGGACAGCCTCCTGCTCCAAGGTGCCGTGGTCCTCACATTTATATGATAAATTGTCCAGTAGCAAGTACATCGTCCTTGTTGGATAGGATCAGTTTGTATGGACCCTCATTCTCTATCTCACCTGGGTTCCCTTCACTCTGCAAACCAACCCCATTCTGATCCTGCACCTCTCTATGAGGTGTATCTGAAACTGCCCAGATACTGGACCCCTTCCTTATGTGTCAGAGTGTCTCTAACTCCGAAGAAGGGTCACTGACCCGAAATGTTAACTCTGCTTCTCTTTCCACATTTGTCAGTTCCGAAGAAGGGTCACTGACCCGAAACGTTAACTCTGCTTCTCTTTCCACACTATGTGGCCTGGTCCAATCTGCACCTTCTCCTTTGTTATCTCTTGCCCAACCCCCACCTTACTTGTTTATAATCTGTGACTTTTCTAATATTTGTCAGTTCCGAAGAAGGGTCACTGACCCGAAACGTTAACTCTGCTTCTCTTTCCACAGATGCTGCCAGACCTGCTGAGTGATTCCAGCATTTCTTGTTTTTGTTTTTGTCTCTAACTCAGGTTCCTCTCACCCTGCCTCTGTGAAATTGAACAGAGGCCCCACAGAAGTGGTGTTAAAAATACCTATATTATCAATGTCCAAGCACAATTATAAAACCGTGAGGGAGAACAAATAGAATAAAATGCTGAAAAGCTTGTTATGTGACAGATGCAGCATTCCAAAGGCGTTTAGTAATCACCAGCTTACTTCCTAGTTCACATGTGAATTATAGCAATCTGATTATGAGAAAGATTTTCCACCTTTTTAAAAAGAAAAGACCCAATGCCAGTTTTTCCATCTTTAATTTGTGATCTGATACCAACAGAGGTGTGTTTCCTGAGAATGTGATGCTGTGACCAGTCAGCAAATAACTCGCAGCTAATCACTAACCACCTGCAATAATGATGTTTTCTTTTACATTTCTGAAGCAGCTAATGAGCTCTTTCACTGGCAGAAATGTCAAAAGGGGTTGTTAATGTGGCCCCAAATCATGCAATGCTCTGTGTAATGCCCTCACAATGACAAGTGAAAGAGGCTATTCACTGGATCAGGTTCGGTGTGTACCGGTAAACATCAGTCAAGCAGATTTTTTTGTGCTGTGGGAACTGAGAAGGAAACGAGATGTTACGTTCCATTGAATCTTACAGCACAGAAGGAGGTCATTCGTTCCTTCATGCCTGAGTCGGCTCTTCATGCTTCAGAGCATGATGGGCCCCCCCTTTTTGTGTTTAGTTATTTTTTTTAATTTTTTATTTGGTTATTTTATTTTAGCTTTGTTTTCAGTTTGTTTAGTTTGTTTCTACTTTATCTACCCACTTAGATTAGATTAGAGATACAGCACTGAAACAGGCCCTTCGGCCCACCGAGTCTGTGCCGAACATCAACCACCCATTTATACTAATCCTACGCTAATTCCATATTCCTACCAAACATCCCCACCTGTCCCTATATTTCCCTACCACCTACCTATACTAGTGACAATTTATAATGGCCAATTTACCTATCAACCTGCAAGTCTTTTGGCTTGTGGGAGGAAACCGGAGCACCCGGAGAAAACCCACCCAGAGAAAACTTGTTTCTGTTTTTTTTTAGTGTTTGTGCTTGGAGTGCTTTGTGCTTTACAGTTAATTCGCACCCTTTCTGTACGAACGCTTTGTCTTTTAGCACACCATTAACATACCATTTGCCTTTGTTCCATGACTTTCTGGTTAGTTATTCTTTGTGACCTTGTCCTATCAACACCTTCTCTTTTGTTATCTCTTGCCCCACCCCCAGTATTACTTGCTTAAAACCTTTTACATTTCTAATATTTGTCATTTCTGTTGAAGGGTCACTGAC
The DNA here is from genome assembly GCF_036365525.1 of Heterodontus francisci. Classification (NCBI taxonomy): domain Eukaryota; kingdom Metazoa; phylum Chordata; class Chondrichthyes; order Heterodontiformes; family Heterodontidae; genus Heterodontus; species Heterodontus francisci. The sequence continues at coordinate 11,620,904 of NC_090375.1, read as the reverse complement.
CTGAAACGTTAACTCTGCTTCTCTCTCCGCAGATGCTCCCAGACCTGCTGAGTATTTCCAACATTTATTGTTTTTATTACCACAGAAGAAGTCTGTTTGGAAGAAGTCTTGGCAATAGTACTGAAGTCCTGTGCTCCAGAACTAGCCGTGTCCCTAGCCAAGCTGTTCCAGTAAAGCTACAACACTGGCATCTACCCAGCAATGTGGAAAATTGCCCAGGTATGTCCTGTACACAAAAAGCAGGACAAGTCCAGCCCAGCCAATTACCGCCCCATCAGTCTACTCTCAATCATCAGTACAGCGATGCAAGGTGTCGTCAACAGTGCTATCAAGTGGCATTTGCTCAGTAATAACCTGCTCAGTGACGCTCAGTTTGGGTTTCACCAGGGCCACTCAGCTCAGAACCTCATTACAGCCTTGGTCCAAACATGGACAAAAGAGTTGAACTCCAAAGGCGAGGTGAGAGTGACTGCCCTTGACATCAAGGCAGCATTTGACTGAGTATGGCATCAAGGAGACCAGGCAAAAATGGAGTCAGTGGGAAACAGGGGGAAAACTCTCTGCTGGTTGGAGTCATACCTAGCACAAAGGTTGTGATTGTAGGAGGTCAATCATCGCAGTTCCAGGACATCACTCCAGGAGTTTCTGAGGGCAGTGTCCTAGGCCCAACCATCTTCAGCTGCTTCATCAATGACCTTCCTTCAATCATAAGGTCAGAAGTGGGGATGTTCGCTGATGATTGCACAATGTTCAGCACCATTCGCAACCCCTCAGATACTGAGGCAGCCCATGTCCATATGCAGCAAGACCTGGACAACATCCAGTCTTGGACAGATAAGTGGCAAGTAACATTCGCGTCACACGTGCCAGTCAATGACCATCTCCAACAAGAGAGAATCTAACCACCTCCCCTTTACATTCAATGGCATTATCATCACTGAATCCCTTACTATCAACCTCCTAGAGGCTGCCATTGACCAGAAACTGAACTGGAGTAGCCATATAAATACTGTGGCGACAAGAGCAGGTCAGAGGCTGGGAATTCTGTGGCGAATAACTCACGTCCTGTCTCCCCAAAGCCTGTCCACCATCTACAAGGCACAAGTCAGGAGTGTGATGGAATACTCTCCACTTGCCTGGATGGGTGCAGCTCCAACAACACTCAAGGAGTTCGACACCATCCAGGACAAAGCAGCCCACTTGATTGACACCCCATCCACCACCTTCAACATTCACTCCTCCCACCACCGATGCACAGTGGCAGCAGTGTGTACCAGCTACAAGATACACTGCAGCAACTCACCAAGACTCCTTCAGCAGCACCTTCCAAACCAACGACCTCTACCAACCTAGAAGGACAAGGGCAGCAGATACATGGGAACACCACCACCTGCAAGTTCCCCTCCAAGTCACACACCATCCTGACTTGGAACTATATCGCCGATCCTTCATTGTAGTTGGGTCAAAATCCTGGAACTCCCTTTCTAACAGCACTGTGGGTGTACCCACCTCACATGGACTGCAGCAGTTCAAGAAGGCGGCTCACCACCACCTTCTCAAGGGCAATTAGGGATGGTCAATAAATGCTGGCCTAGCCTGCGAAGCCCACATGCCATAAACAAATAAAAAAAAGTAGCACTTTGTCAAATGCCTTTTGAAAGTCCAACAACTGCCCAAGAGGGCGATGGAAGCAAATTCAATAGCAACTTACAAAAGGTAATAGGATAAATACCTGAAAAGGAAATAATTGCAGGGCTATGGGAAACAGCAGGGAACTTGGGACTAATGGGACAGCTCTTTCAAAGAGCTGGCACAGTCACAATGGGTCCAATGGCATCCTTCTGTGCTGTGTGATTCTGTGACAGTCCAATATATTTAAAGGGGATGCCAAGAGTGGCAGTCTGTCACTGAAACAGTGGACAGCATGTCAACAGCTTGGAGGATCTGACTGGAGGTCGAAGGGTAGTTGTGTAACTTAAAGCACAAGTGGAAGGTCAGGAGATCAGTTGAGAAAGCCTCAACCTTATTTCTTGTTCAACTCCTTTGCAAGGACTATTTGTGACGAACAGCATAGATGCATTTAAGGGGCAGCTAGATAATCACATGAAGGAGAAAGGTATAGAAGGATATGTTGATAGGGGTGAGATGAAGTAGGGTGGAAGGAGGCTCATGTACAGCATAAACACCAGCATCGACCTGTTGAGCCGAATGGCCTGTTTCTGTGCTACCTGTTCTCTGTAAATTCTATGTGCTTCCGCCTGCTATTTTTTAATCCATTAAGTGTTTTGTGTGCAGCATTTTTTCACACTATGTGCAAAAGCCTCATTAATTATGGAAAAAATATTTAAATAGAGTCCAGGTGTGATTTACTGGCCTTCTTGCCAGGAAGCTGCATTGTCTGCCTTCCAAACCCATTTAGACTAGGCCTAAGGGAAATTGTAAAAGGCTAATTCCCCGAGCAGGTCAAAAGTGGGCAACTCTCTCCGCACTTGTGTGTGCACCTGCACCATTTGCTAAACCCCCAGACACCATCAGATTCTGAAGGGTCGGTCTATTTGAATGATTTTTAAATATTACATAGAATTATAAAGAATATACAGCACAGAAACAGGCCATTCGGCCCATCTGCTCTATGCTGGTGTTTATGCTCCACTTGAGCCTCCTCCCATCCCTCTTCATCTCCACCCTATCAACATATAAGGATATATTCCTTCTCCTTCATGTGCTTATCCAGCTTCCTCTTAAAAGCATCGATGCTATTGGTCCCATTCACTCCTTGTGATAACAAGTTCCACATTCTCACCACTCTCTGGCTAAAGGAATTTCTCTTTATTTCCCTATTTGATTTATTAGTCACTATCTCTTATTTATGGCCCCTGATTTTGGATTCTCCCACAAGTGGAAAACTCTTCTCCATATCTACCCTGTCCACCCCATTCATAATTTTAATTTTCAAAATCATGAGGGGTCTCGACGGGAAGAAACTGTTCCCATTGGCGGAAGGATCCGGAAGCAGAAGACCCTGATTTAAGGTGATTGGCAAAAGCAGCAACAATGACATGAGGAAAAACATTTTTATGCAGGGAGTGGTTCAGATCTGCAACGTGCTGCCTGAGAGTGTGGTGGAGGCAGATTCAATCAAGTTGGCGATGGTGGATTGGGAAAATACACTGTTACGACCAGGTGAGAAAGGGGTCCCTCTCAGCCTTCACCTGGTCTTACCATAACAGGGTTTAATTTTAAACACACCGTGTTTTTAGCTCCCCCTTGGTGAATCCTTGTTCACCGCTTTCCAATTATAAGGTAAAGAAACCAGCACAAACAGGTTTTCTTAGGTTTAAAGAAAAAAAGTTGAAATTTATTAAACATGAACTTAAACTCTAATTCGGTTAACGCCAACGGATACATGATGCACCCACACTGGCATGCATACGTGATACATACATGCAAATAAAGACAGAAAAGAGCAGAAGAAAAAAAATAAAGTTGGAAAGTTTGAGGCAATATCTGAAGAGTTTTTGTTATGGTTCTTCGAGCTCACTGGAGAGTCCTTGATTGTAGGTAGATCTTGCTTTTCGTTGGGGACCAGTATTCTTCTTAAACCTTGTTCACTGTAGGAGACTTTTCTCTTTTGGGGTTCATGTGTCTTTAGTGATTCAAAGGCTTCTGAGAAAGAGATGGGAGCAGACAGGAGAGATCTTCTCAGTCCAGGAGCAAACAGTCTTTCTGAGTTCAAACTCTCTGTGGCTAGTTCAAAAGACCCTAGAACAGCCAGTTAGTCATGTGACCAGCTGGTCTAACCAGTCCTGGATTGTATCACCTGAGCAGTCTCTGGAATGCTCCTCTTACACATAATACCTGGTGATCAAAGTCCATTGTGGGTTTAATGTGTCCTTTGCCCTTCCAGGTATTGTTTGTTTATAGGCAAATGTCTTTTCCAGCCATGACTGATCTGTTTAACAAGTCATTTCCTCGCTCCAGAAACAGTTTAAAATTAATATTCATGACAAAATTAATGTGCCTCATTCTTGGCAGGTGGGGGCCTAGCATGACAACACTAAAAGATTTGACAGTAGACAGGCAATGGCTAGTATTTAAAGAAGTATTACATGCTCTACAACAAATATAGATTCCTCTAAGACACAAAAACCCAACAGGAAAGGTGAACCAACCGTGGCTAACAAAAGAATTTAAAAATTGCATTAGATCAAAGGAAGTGGCTTATAAGATTACCAGAAAAACTAGTAAGTCCAACGACTGGGGGCAATTTAGAATCCAGCAAAGGATGACCAAGAAACAGATAAAGAAATGGAAAAAGAATATAAGTGGAAACTAGTGAGAAACATAAAGGTGGACTGTAAAAGGTCCTTTAGGTATGTGAAAAGGAAAAGATTAGCAAGGACAAACGTGGGTCCATTACAGGCAGAGACAGGAGAATTTATAATAGAGAAAAGGGAAATGATGGAGAAACTTAACAATTACTTTGTGTCTATCTTCACAAGGAAGATACAAAAAATCTCCCAGAAATACTAGAGGACCAAGGGACTTGTGAAAATGAGGAACTGAAAGAAATTAGTATTAATAAAGAGATAGTACTCGAAAAATTAACTGGATTGAAGGCTGATAAATACCCTGGACCAGATGAGCTACATCCCAGAGTGTTGAAGGAGGTGGCTATAGAGATAGTGGATTATCTTTCAAAATTCTATAGATACCTGCAGACTGGAAAGTAGCAAATATAACCCCACTATTTAAGAAACGAGGGAGAGAGAAAACAGGGAAGTACAGACCTTTTAGTTTGACATCAGTCATAGGGAAAATGTTGGAATCTATTATAAAGGATTTGATAACTAGACACTTAGAAAATAATGATATGATTGGGCAGAGTCAACATGGATTTATGAAAGGGAAATCATGTTTGACAAACCCGTTGGAGTTTTTTGAGGATGTTACGTGTAGCATAGATAAAGGAGAACCAGTGGATGTGGTGTCTTTGGATTTTCAGAAGGTTTTTGATAAGGTCCCACACAGGAGGTTAGTAAACAAAATTAGCACACATGAAATTGAGGGTAATATACTGGTATGGATTGAGAATTGGTTTACAGACAGAAAACAGAGAGTAGGAATAAATGGATCATTCTCAGGATGGCAGGTTGTTTCTAATGGGGTACTGCAACGATCAGTGCTAGGGCCACAGCTGTTGGCAATCTATATAAATGATTTGGATGTGGGGACCAAATGTAATATTTCCAAATTTGCTGATGACACAAAACTAGGTGGGAATGTAAGTTGTGAAGAGGATGCAAGGAGGCTTCAAGGGGACTTGGACAGGCTAAGTGAATGGGCAAGACCATGACAGATGGAAAATAATGTGAATAAGTGTGAAGTTATCCATTTTGGTAGAAAAAACAGAAAGATAAAGTATTAAATGGTGAGAGGTTGGTAAGTGTTGATATCCAAAGGGACCTGTGTGCCCTTGTAGCTGAGGCACTAAAAGTCAGCATGCAGATGCAGCAAGCAATTAGGAAGGCAAATGGTATGTTGGCCTTCATCGCAAGGGGTTTTGAGTACAGGAGTAAAGATGTCTTGCTGCAATTGTATAGAATCTTGGTGAGACTGCACCTGGAGTATTGTGTGCAGTTTTGGTCTCCTTATCTAAGGAAGGCTATACCTGCCATAGAGGGAGTGCAACGGAGGTTCACCAGACTGATCCCTGGGATGGCAGGATTGTCTTATGAGGAGAGATTGAGGAAACTGGGCCTGTATTCTCTAGCGTTTCAAAGAATGAGAGGTGATCCTATTGAAACTTACAAAATTCTTACAGGGTGTGACAGGGAGGATGTATATAAGATATTTCTCCTGGCTGGTGAGACCGAGGACATAGTCTCAGAATAAGGGGCAGGCCATTTAAGACTGAAATGAAGAGGAATTTCTTCACTCAGAGGGTAGTGAATCTCTGGAATTCTCTACCCCAGAAGGCTTTGGAAGCTCAATCATAGAGCATGTTCAAAACAGAAATTGATAGATATTTGGATACTAATGACATCAAGGGATATGGGGATAGCACGGGAAAGTGGCATTGAGGTAGATGATCAGCCATGATCTAATTAAATGGCGGAGCAGGCTCGATGGGCTGAATGGCCTACTCCTGCTCCTATGTTCCAGTGTTCAAAAGGGAACTTGATAATTATCTGAAGAGAACATATTTGCAGGGCTACAGAGAAAAGTTTGGCGAGTGGGACTAGGTGAGTTGCTCTTGCAGAGAGCCAGCACAGGCATGACAGGCCGAATGGCCTCCTTCTATGCTGTAACCATTTTATGATTCTGAATTTCTCTATCAGGTTACCTCTAAGTCCCTTTTATAAAGAGCCTGTTTAAATTCTCCTGATAGCTGGACTGGTTAATATAAAAGTGCTTGAAAAAATAATGGAAATGAGGGAGGTACTTGTAAAGCAACAGCTGCTGCCAATGTCATGCTCTCTGCCTTCCTCTGACCTCCCCGAATATGATGGACTTCAACAGATTCTTCAGAACAGGACTCTCGGGGTTTTGTAGAGCCTGCAAACAGCTCCTCGAGAGCGGGTATGAACTTTGATCTTTCAGCACAACCTTCAGTCGAAGCATCTCGACAAAACCCAGGCAGGATAACCATCAAACGGATGAGAACTGCGAGCTTTAATATCACTGGTCTTTGGTAGTTCACGTGAAGAGTAAGAATGATGCTGATTGGGTGAATCTGATCTCCCTGGGGCTCACCACTTATTAAGATAGGAACAGTAGGAGACCACTCAGCCCCTCGAGCTAGTTCTGCCATTCAATTAGGACACAGCCACCCTATATCTTAATTCCAACCACTCATCTGATTCTTCATCGCTCCACCATTGGCGGCCGTGCCTTCAGCTGCCTGGGCCCTAAGCTTTGGTATTCCCTCCCTCAACCTCTCCGTCTCTCTACCTCTCTCTCCTCCTTCAAGATGCTCCTTAAAACCGACCTCTTTGACCAAGCTTTTGGTCACCTGTTCTAATATTGCCTTATGTGGCTCAGTGTCAAACTTTGTTTGATAACACTCCTGTGAAGCACCCTGGGATGCTTTACTGTGTTAATAGCACTATATAAATGCAACTTATTGTTGTTAAAGTCAGTGCTGTCAAATGCCTGACTGAAAGATGAGGTGCTGTTCCTCGTCCTTATGTTGACGTTCAATGGAACAGTGTTGGAGACCGAGGAGACCTGCTGAGTATTTCCAATGTTTTCTGCTTTTGTTTCAAATTTCCAGCAGCTGATGTATTTTTCTTACATTCAAGATACCATGTTGTCTACACATCGACTCAAGCCTCTAAACTCTCATGGGCTTTTTAAAGGTTAGTTACAGGCTTGGTTTATACCAAAGGGAAATTCAAACTGCTTGTGAGATCAGTTAGCAGTTGATGGACATAGTTGACGTAAAAAAATTAATTTAAGGATACAATCAATAGCATTATCTACTGTTTAACCCTTTCCCAACAACAGGGATGGTGTTTCACGAACCTGCACACAAGTCAGGTGACCCTGCCACCTGATAAAATGAGGTCAGGTTATTTACATAGCTTGATAATGCTCCTCAAGTGTAGGATATGATTCATTGGAAGTATCCTGAGGTCATGTGGATAGGATTGCCAACATCAGCATCTCCTACTGGTTGGGAGTACTGCAAAGTGAGGTTGTACAGCGAATGGTGGTTCAGCTGACGCATTGCCGGAGGTGCTGCCTTTCGGCCGAGACGTTAAATCTAATCAGCTGATGATGCACAGCCTGGGTTATTTTCACTCGACCTAGTAGAGGTCTTTAAAATTATGAAAGATTTTGATCGAGTAGACTTGTGGGGAAGAGCAAAACTAGAGGTCATCAATATGAATGGATGTTGCAGGTTCCGGGATTTAGATGTTTCAGTAAGAACAGAGAAGATGGTAAAAGAGGGGGGGGTGTGGCATTGTTAATCAAGGAGGGTATTACGGCGGCAGAAAGGACGGTTGAGGACTCGTCTACTGAGGTAGTATGGGCCGAGGTTAGAAACAGGAGAGGAGAGATCACCCTGTTGGGAGTTTTTGATAGACCTCCGAATAGTTCCAGAGATGTAGAGGAAAGGATAGCGAAGATGATTCTCGACAGGAGCGAGAGTAACAGGGTAGTTGTTATGGGGGACTTTAACTTTCCAAATATTGACTGGAAATACTATAGTTCGAGTACTTTAGATCAGTCAGTTTTTGTCCAGTGTGTGCAGGAGGGTTTTCTGACACAGTATGTAGACAGGCCAACCGGGGCGATGCCACATTGGATTTGGTACTGGGTAATGAACCCGGCCAGGTGTTAGATTTAGATGTAGGTGAGCACTTTGGTGATAGTGATCACAATTTGGTTAGGTTTACCTTAGCGATGGGCAGGGACAGGTATATACCGCAGGGCAAGAATTATAGCTGGGGGAAAGGAAATTATGATGCGATTAGGCAAGATTTAGGATGCGTAGGATGGGGAAGGAAACTGCAGGGGATGGGCACAATCGAAATGTGGAGCTTATTCAAGGAGCAGCTACTGCGTGTCCTTGATAAGTATGTACCTGTGAGGCAGGGAGGAAGTTGTCGAGCGAGGGAGCCGTGGTTTACTAAAGAAGTTGAAACGCTTGTCAAGAGGAAGAAGAAGGCTTATGTTAGGATGAGATGTGAAGGCTCAGTTAGGGCGCTTGAGAGTTACAAGCTAGCCAGGAAGGATCTAAAGGGAGAGCTTAGAAGAGCGAGGAGAGGACACGAGAAGTCATTGGCGGATAGGATCAAGGAAAACCCTAAGGTTTTCTATAGGTATATCAGGAATAAAAGAATGACTAGAGTTAGATTAGGGCCAATCAAGGATAGTAGTGGGAAGTTGTGTGTGGAATCAGAGGAGATAGGGGAAGCGTTAAATGAATATTTTTCGTCAGTATTTACAGGAGAGAAAGAAAATGTTGTCGAGGAGAATACTGAGATACAGACTACTAGGCTAGATGGGATTGAGGTTCACAAGGAGGAGGTGTTAGCAATTTTGGAAAGTGTGAAAATAGATAAGTCCCCTGGGCCAGATGGGATTTATCCTAGGATTCTCTGGGAAGCCAGGGAGGAGATTGCAGAGCCTTTGTCCTTGATCTTTATGTCGTCATTGTCGACAGGAATAGTGCCGGAAGACTGGAGGATAGCAAATGTTGTCCCCTTGTTCAAGAAGGGAAGTAGAGACATCCCTGGTAATTATAGACCTGTGAGCCTTACTTTGGTTGTGGGTAAAATGTTGGAAAAGGTTATAAGAGATAGGATTTATAATCATCTTGAAAAGAATAAGTTCATTAGCGATAGTCAGCACGGTTTTGTGAAGGGTAGGTCGTGCCTCACAAACCTTATTGAGTTTTTTGACAAGGTGACCAAACAGGTGGATGAGGGTAAAGCCGTGGATGTGGTCTATATGGATTTCAGTAAGGCGTTTGATAAAGTTCCCCACGGTAGGCTATTGCAGAAAATACAGAAGTATGGGATTGAAGGTGATTTAGTGCTTTGGATCAGAAATTGGCGAGCTGAAAGAAGACAGAGGGTGGTGGTTGATGGCAAATGTTCATCCTGGAGTTTAGTTACTAGTGGTGTACCGCAAGGATCTGTTTTGGGGCCACTGCTGTTTGTCATTTTTATAAATGACCTGGATGAGGGTGTAGAAGGGTGGGTTAGTAAATTTGCGGATGACACGAAGGTCGGTGGAGTTGTGGATAGTGCCGAAGGATGTTGTAGGTTACAGAGGGACATAGATAGGCTGCAGAGCTGGGCTGAGAGATGGCAAATGGAGTTTAATGCGGAAAAGTGTGAGGTGATTCACTTTGGAAGGAGTAACAGGAATGCAGAGTACTGGGCTAATGGGAAGATTCTTGGTAGTGTAGATGAGCAGAGAGATCTTGGTGTCCAGGTACATAAATCCCTGAAAGTTGCCACCCAGGTTAATAGGGCTGTTAAGGAGGCATATGGTGTGTTAGCTTTTATTAGTAGGGGGATTGGGTTTCGGAGCCACGAGGTCATGCTGCAGCTGTACAAAACTCTGGTGCGGCCGCACCTGGAGTATTGCGTGCAGTTCTGGTCACCGCATTATAGGAAGGATGTGGAAGCTTTGGAAAGGGTGCAGAGGAGATTTACTAGGATGTTGCCTGGTATGGAGGGAAGGTCTTACGAGGAAAGGCTGAGGGACTTGAGGTTGTTTTCGTTAGAGAGAAGGAGGAGGAGAGGTGACTTAATAGAGACATATAAGATAATCAGAGGGTTAGATAGGGTGGATAGTGAGAGTCTTTTTCCTCGGATGGTGATGGCAAACACGAGGGGACATAGCTTTAAGTTGAGGGGTGATAGATATAGGACAGATGTGAGAGGTAGTTTCTTTACTCAGAGAGTAGTAGGGGCGTGGAACGCCCTGCCTGCAACAGTAGTAGACTCGCCAACATTAAGGGCATTTAAGTGGTCATTGGATAGACATATGGATGAAAATGGAATAGTGTAGGTCAGATGGTTTCACAGGTCGGCGCAACATCGAGGGCCGAAGGGCCTGTACTGCATTGTAATGTTCTATGTTCTATGTTCTAATATAAGATAGTCACCCAGAAATCCAATAGGGAGTTCAGAAGAAACTTCTTTACCCAGTGTGGTGAGAATGTGGAACTCGCTTCTGCTGGGTTGAAGCAAATGCTATAGATGCATATAAGGGGAGGCTAGAGAATATATGAGGGAGAAGGGCATGGAGGGTTACAATGATCGATTTAGATGAGGAAAGATGGAAGGAGGCTTCAATTGAACATAACCATGGGCATGGACATGGTGGGCCGAATGGCCTGTTTCTGTGCTCTATATTCTATGTAATTCTATGTCACGTAAACTGAAGCCCCTGTCTGTCATCTCAGGTGAATGTAAAATGACCCATGGCATTTTTTCAAAGAAGAACATAGGAACATAGGGGCAGGAGTAGGCCATTCAGCCCTTTGAGCCTGTTCTGCCATCTACCCCAACGGGGAATTCCCCCCAGCTTACTGGACAATATTTATCCTTCAACCAACATCACAAAAACAGGTTATCTGGTCTATGTCAGGGATCTAGCTGTGCACATATTGGATGCTGCATTTCCGACATTATGACACTGACGACATTTCAAAAATACTACATTTGCTGTAAAATGCTTTGGGACATCCTGAGGGAGTGAAAGGTGCTATACAAATGCAGGTTCTTTCTATTTGGAAGAGAGGATCACCCAGCAACAAAGGGTATAGCTGGAGCAGCACAGATGAAGGCGTCAATCCCGTCTCACCTGCTGCCCAAATCTGGGAGCAATTGAGGAAGAACACTAAGCAAGTGTGACAGCATCTTAATTGTTTTTTCTTGCAAGGTTGCTTGATTGATGTTCACTGTAAACTTTGGGTAGCATCGCAGAGAGAGAGAGGGAGAGAGAGAGAATGCAGAAATAAAAACAAGAAACGCTGGAAATACTCAGCAGGTCTGGCATCATCTGTGCAGAGAGAAGCAGAGTTAACGTTTCAGGTCAGTGACCCTTCATCAGCACTGGCAAAGGTTAGAAATGTAATAGGTTTTAAGCAAATAAAGTGGGGGTGGGGCAAGAGATAGCAAAAGTGAAGGTGTTGATAGGACAGGGTCACAGAGAATAGCTGACCAGAAGGTCATGGAGAAAAGGCAAACGGTTTATTAATGGTGTGATGAAAGACAAAGCGTTAGTGCAGAAAGGGTGTTAATGGACAGAAAAATGAACAGCCCTGGCCCAAAGCACAAACATGAAAAAAACAGTGGGCAGGCACATGGTAAGAAAAATGAATGATGAAACAAACTAAAATAAAATAAAAAGAAAAAAGAAAAAATAACTGAAAATAAAAAGGGGGGCCCGTCATGCTCTGAAATGATTGAACTCAATGTTCAGTCCAGCAGGCTGTAGCGTCTCTAATCGGTAAATGAGATGCTGTTCCTCGAGCTTCCGCTGATGTTCACTGGAACACTGCAACAAGCCCAGGACAGATATGTGGGCATGAGAGCAGTGGGGTGTGTTGAAATGGCAAGCAACCGGAAGCTCGCGGTTATGCTTTCTGACTGAGTGGAGGTGTTCCGTAACATGGTCACCCAGTCTGCGTTTGGTCTCCCCAATGTAGAGGAAACCACATTGTGAGCAGCGAATACAGTATACTACATTGAAAGAAGTACCAGTAAATCGCTGCTTCACCTGAAAGAAGTGCTTGGGGCCTTGGATAGTGAGGAGAGAGGAGGTAAAAGGGCAGGTATTACACCTCTTGCAATTGCATGGGAAGGTGCCGTAGGAAGGGGATGAGGTGTTGGGGGTAATGGAGGAGTGAACCAGAGTGTTGTGGAGGGAATGATCCCTTCGGAATGCTGACAGGGGAGGGGAAGATGAGTTTGGTAGTGGCATCACACTGGACGAGGCAGAAGTGGCGGAAAAGGCGGAGGATGATCCTTTGGATGTGGAGGCTGGTGGTGTGGAAAGTGAGGACAAGGGGAACCCTGTCGCGATTCTGGGAGGGAGGGGAAGGGGTGAGGGTAGAGGTGCGGGAAATGGGCCAGACACAATTGAGGGCCCTGTCAACCACAGTGGGAGAGAATCCTCGGTTGAGGAAAAAGGAAAACATATCAGAAGCGATGTTGTGGAAGGTAGCATCATCAGAGCAGATGCATTGGTGACGGAGAAACCGGGAGAATGGAATGGAGTCCTTACAGGAGGCAGGGTGTGAGAAAGTGTAGTCGAGGTCGCTGTGGGAGTTGGTGGGCTTATGATGAATATTAGTAGACAGCCTATCCCACGAGAGAATGCAGAGCGCTTTGACAACTGCTGATCACAGGCATGTTCATTGCCATCCTATAGGCTAAATATCAAGCAGCACTTGCTAAGTCAGAAGGAGGTCCTTTAGAAAAGCACGTGTGCACACTTACCATATTTAAGAAAGGATATACTTGCATTGGAGGCAGTACAGCGAGGTTCACTAAATTAGTCCCTGGGATGAGGAGGTTGTCCTATGATGAGAGGCTGAGTAAATTGGGCCTGTATTTTATGGAGTTTAGAGGTGATCACATTGAAACTTACAAGATTCTGAAGGGGCTTGACAGGATAGACACTGGTTGAGGAATCTAAAACGCAGGCAGAGTCTCAGGATAAGGGGCCGATCATTTAGAACTGAGATGAGGAGAAATTACTTCACTCAAAGTGAGTCTTTGGAATTCTCTCCCCAGAGGGTTGTGGATGCTCCATCATTGAATACATTTAAGGCTGAGATAGACAGATTTCTGGTCTCTCAGGGAATCAAGGGATATGGGGAGTGGGCAGGAAAGTGGAATTGAAGCCCAAGATCAGCCATGATTGTATTGAATAGCGGAGCAGGCTTGATGGGCCATACGGTCAACTCCTGCTCCTAATTTTAGTGTTCTTACGTTCTTATTAAAGTGCTCAGTACTGTGTTCTAACCCATCTTACAAATGTTCTTACATGGGTGGCACAGTGGCGCAGTGGTTAGCATCGCAGCCTCACAGCTCCAGGGACCCGGGTTCAATTCCAGGTACTGCCTGTGCGGAGTTTGCAAGTTCTCCCTGTGACCGTGTGGGTTTTCGCCAGGTGCTCAGGTTTCCTCCCACAGCCAAAGACTTGCAGGTGCTAGGTAAATTGGCCATTGTAAATTGCTCCTAGTGTAGGTAGGTGGTTGGGAATATGGGATTAATGTAGGGTTGTTGGTCGGCACAGACTCGGTGGGCCGAAGGGCCTGTTTCAGTGCTGTATCTCTAAATAAATAAATAAAAACAAGAAATGCTGGAAATTCTCAGCAGGTCTGGCAGCAGCTGTGGAGAGAGAAGCAGAGTTAATGTTTCAGGTCAGTGACCCTTCATCAGAACTGGCCAGAAGGATCACTGACCTGAAATGTTAACTCTGCTTCTCTCTCCACAGATGCTGCTTTAAATATTGCAGAACTCAGAGGGATCTGGGTGTCCTGGTTCATGAATCAGAAAAGGTTAATATGCAGGTACAGCAAGTGATTAGGAAGGCAAATAGAATGTTGGCATTAATTTACTGCAGCTGTACAGGACCTTGGTGAGACAACATCTGGAGTATTGTGTACAGTTTTGATCTCTTTATTTGAAAAAGGATATCATTACATTAGAAGCAGTTCAGAAAGCGTTCACTCAACTCATTCCTGGGATGAAGGGCTTATGAAGAAAGGTTGAACAGGTTGGGCCTGTACCCATTGGAGTTTAGAAGAATGAGAGGTGATCTTATTGTAACACACAAGATCCTGAGGGGACTTGATAGAATGGGTACCGGGAAGATGTTTCCTCTTGTTGGGGAGACTAGAACTAGGGGACACAGTTTAAAAATAAGAGGTCTCCCCTTTTAAGACACAGATGATGAGAAATTATTTCTCTCAGAAGGTCGTTCGTCTGTGGAAGTCTCTTCCCAGAAAACAGTGAAGGCTGGGTCAATGAATTTATTCAAGGCTGAGTTAGATAGATGTTTAGGAACATAGATTTTGATAGACAAGGGAGTCAAGTGTTATGGGGGGCAGACAAAAAAGTGGAGTTGAGACCACAATCAGATCAGCCATTTTCTTATTGACTGGTGGAGCAGGCTCGAAGGGCTGAATGGCTTACTGCTGTTTTTATGTTCCTATGTCCTAACTCACACTGTTCACCCATCTCCTCCCCTGCCGTCTGCTCGCTGAACTATATTGGCTCCGAGGCCGACAATACCTCACTTTAAAAATTCTCAGCTTGTGCTCAAATCCTTCCTTGGCCTTGCCCCCTCCATATCTCTGTGATCTCCTCCAGCCCTACAATCATTCAAGATTTCTGTGCCCCTCCCATTCTGGCCTCTTGTATATCCCTGATTTCCATTGCCCCATCATTGGCGGTTGTGCTTTCAAGTGCCGACGTCCTAAGCTCTGGAAGTCCCTCCCTAAACCTCACCACCTCTCTCTCTTCGCCTTTAAGACATCCCTTAAAACTTACCTCTTTGACCAAGCGTTTTGGTCACCAATCCCTAATATCTCCTGACGTGGCTTGGTGTCAAATTTAACCTGATAATGCAATTGCGAAATACCTTGTTTTACTACATTAAAGATCCTAACTAATTACAAGTTGTTGTTGCTGACAGGGTCCTAAATCCAAGAGGAGAGGACCTTTGAGGTTAGGAGTGGACTGACTGAATTTGAAGGCTAGTATCCCTTGTTTTCCATTGCTTTTCTCCTTACTTACTTATTCATTCCCTCATATACTGGACCAAATTGCAACATTCCAGTTCTGGGCACCATGCTTCAGGAAGGATGTCAAGGCTTCGGATTGGATGCAGACGATAATGACTACAATGATACCAAGGTTGAGGAAATTCAGATATATGAAGAGACTGGAGAAGCTGGGGTTGTTCTCTTTGGAGCAGAAAAGGTTAAGAGGAGATTTAATAGAGGTGTTCAAAATCATGAAGAGTTTTTTTTTTAAGAGCAAATAAGGAGGAACTGTTCCCAGTGTCTGAAGGGTCAGTAACAAAAGGACACAGGTGTAAAGTTATTAGCATAAGAGCCAGAGGGGAGAAGCAGAGAATTTTTATGTTTACACAGTGAGTTGTTGTGATCTGGAACGCGCTGCCTGAAAGGGCGGTGGAAGCAGATCCAATAGTAACTTTCAAAAGGGGATTGGATAAATACTTGAAGGAGAAAAATTTGCTGGTCTATCATGAGATGGCAGGATTAGAATTGGCTAAATCCAGTCCTTGGGTCATTAACCTGTGTGAGTCGGCATCAGAAATAGTTTTAGTTTTGGAATAGGCTGCTGATGGTGAGATTTTCAATCAATGTGTAGCTGAGAGGGAAAATGCCTTCAAAGAAGAAGATGTTTAACAGCTCATGAGGCGGGTATTAGAGGGTGTTGTTTTCTTGCACAGAAATAATCCCCCTTGAATTAAAGCCAGAACAAAGGGTGACAGGGACTAATTGGATAGCTCTTAGAAAGAGACGGCACAGCCACGAATGGCCTCCTTCATGGGATGTGGGCAGCACCAGCAAGGCTAGCATTTGTTGCCCATCCCTAATTGGCCTTGAGAAGGTGGTGGTGAGCTGATAGTATCAATCTATGATTCTATGATGATTCTGAAGGTGCTGTAGATTATTATAAAGGAAAGGGGGGAAAAAAGTCACAAATCTATATTCAAAGAACATTTTAGTTTCTCGCTTGTACACATCCAGAGCCCTGCACTGCCTCAGTCCAGAAACATATACTATTCGTCTTGCAGATGTGATGTTAATACTAATAAGAACCCAGGCCCCAATATGCAGGGATTCTGAGGCCTCGCCACAGGATTGCCAAATCAAGTTAGTTCTTTTCCTGAAAGTATTGTCACACGACCCTGACACCTCCAAACACGCTTCCATCATTGGTTGTCTGACATGTCCATCCTCTCGGACTCCCGCCTCCCCACAGCTAATCGGAAAGCGAATAATCCCGTTGTTACCTGATTGGATGAATCTTGACTGGACTGTCAGTCAAACAGCCTCACCCTGCCCACCCCACCCTCCCGCACGACCCCAGCCAGTGTTCTTGTAGCTCATACACTGAATGTTCAAAGGAAATGAAATAAGTACAGATCTTTCAATGTCCGATAATTTTTCTCCATGTTTTCTGGAAGCTATGCCCAGAAGATTAATCTTTAATTCATAGAGTTATAGACAGTCATAGAGTCATCTACAGCACAGAAGGAGGCCATTCAGCTCATCAAGTCCATGCCTGCTCTCCGCAGATCAATCCAGTCAGCCCCACTCCCCGGTTTGATCCCCATAGCCCCGTAAATTTATTTTCTTCAAGTGCCCAGACAATTTCCTCTTGAAATCATTGATCGTCTCTGCTTCCACCACCCTTGTGGGCAGTGGGTTCCAGATCATTACCACCCACTGCTTAAAAAAGTTCTTCCTCACATTCCCCCTGCATCTCTTGCCCAAAAGCATAAATCTGTGTCCCCTAGTCCCTGTACCATCAGCTAATGCGAACAGATTTTCCTCATCTAACTTATCTAAGCCTGTCATAATCTTGTACATTTCTATTAAATCTCCCCTCAATCTCCTTTGCTATAAGGGGAACAATCCATGCTTTTCCAACCTAACCTTGTCTGTATTCCAAGATCCAAGTCATTTATATATAGCAAAAAAAAAGTGGTCTCAGCACTGACCCTTGGGGAACATCACTGAAAATCAACCATTTACTACAACTCACTGTTTTCTGTCCTTAAGCCAATTTTTTTTATCCATTTGGACACTGACCCTCCTATTCCATGAGCCGCAATTTTGTTAACCAGCCTTTTATGTGGTACCTTATCAAATGCTTTCTTAAAATCCATATAAACAACGCCCACTGCATTCCCTTCATCAACCTTCTTGTTACTTCATCAAAAATTTCAATTAGATTAGTCAAGCATGATCTGCCTTTTACAAATCCATGCTGGCTATCCTTAATTAACTCAAACCTCTCTAAGTGTCTGTTGATATTTTCCCTGATTATTGTTTCTAAAACCTGATGTTAAACTAACTGCCCTGTAGTTGTTAGGACTGTCCTTACACCCTTTCTTGAATAAGCGTGTCACATTTGCCACACTCCAATCCTCTGGCACCTCTCCCGTATCTCGAGAAGATTGGAAGATTATGGTAAGCCCTTCTGCTATCTCCATCCCTACTTTCTTTAGCAACCTGGGATGCAAGCCATCCGGAACAGGTGGCTTATCTACCCGAAACATAGCCAACCTTTTTAGTACCTCCCCCATCTCAATTTTTATCCACTCCATTGGCTCTACTCTCTCCCCTTCTTCTGATATTTTGTCAGATTCCATTTCTTTAGCGAACACTGATACAAAGTACTCATTAAGTATAGTAGCCTTGCCCTGTGCCTCGAAGCATATATTATCCTTTTTGTCCATGAAGGGAGTCGGGAGCGACGGCGGCAGAGGCAGACCTGCAAGGAACCTACTGGGAAGAGAATAAATCCAGACCCAGGCTCTGGGCCTACCACTTACCTGGAGGGAGTCGAGAGCAGTGGCAGCAGTGGTGGACCTGTGAGGAACCTACTGGGGTGAGAATAAATCCAGACCCAGGCTCGGAGTCTTCCACTTGCCTGGAGGGAGTCGAGAGCGTTGGCGGACCTGTGAGGAACCTAGTGGGGAGAGAATAAATCCAGACCCAGGCTCTGGGCCTACCACTTGCCTGGAGGGAGTCGAGAGCAGTGGCGGACCTGTGAGGAACCTACCTCTCCGCGCCGATGTTTGAAGAAAAAAAACCCCAATCCATGACATCACAGGAAAGTGGTGAGTTGATTGGCTGGTGAGTATTTGCTGCTTAGAGACTGAGTCTAAATAACTGGGTGTTTAAAAACATTAAAAATATTAAGTATTCATCACAAGTAACAAATGGTAGCTGGTGAGTCTTCGTTTTTATTTTTGTTACCATTGGTCAGGTTATTATTACTATTGGTAATGTTTTAGTATTAGTAGGTTATATTAATAGTAGTAAGGTAGATTCATATTGGTAAAGTTTAGTATTAGTAGTCGTAAGGTTATTATTACTATTGGTAATGTTTATTACTATTGGTAAGGCTATTAGTACTAGCAGCAGCAGGGTTTATTAGTAGCGGGGTTTAGTTGTAATACCAAGGTTACTATCTAATAGAGAGAGGAATGGCAGTGTTGCTCCAACCTCTGCAGTGCCCAACCTGTGCTATGTGGGAACTCCAGGACACTTCTTGTCTCCTGGATAACTATATGTGCAGGAGTGTCATCAGTAGCAGCAGCTTGAGCTCTGGGTTTCGGAACTTGAGCAAAGCATTCATGAGGATGAGAGCTTTGTGGAAATCATGTTTATGGATGTGATCACCCTGCAGCTTAAAAGTATGCAGGGAGAGAGGGAATGGGTTACCGCCAGACAGTCAAGAAGAAACAGGGAGGTAGTGCAGGAGACCCCTGAAATCGTCTCACTCTCCAACAGGTTTTGCATTCTGAATACTGAGGAAAGTGACGGTTCATCTAGGGAGTGCAGTCAGAGCCAACGCCATGGCACCACGGGTGGCTCAGCTGCACTGGGAGGCACAAGGAATACTGAAAGAGCAATACTGATAGGACATTCAATAGTCAGGGGAACAGACAGGCATTTCTATGGCTGCAGATGTGAATCCAGGATGGTGTATTGCCCCGCTTGTGCCAGGGTCAAGCATGTCACTGAACAGCTGCAGAGCACTCTGAGGGACGATGGTGAACAGCCAGCAGTCATGGTCCACATTGGTACCAACAACATAGGTAAGAAGAAGGATGTGCTCCTGCAGAAATAGTTTAGTGAGCTAGGTAAGAAATTAGCAAGCAGGAACTCAAAAGTAGTAATCTCTGATTACTTCCAGTACCACGTGCAAGTGAGTATAGAAATAGGAGGATAGAGCAGCTGAATACGTGGCTGGAAAAGATGGTGCAGGAGGGGGGCTTTAAATTCCTGGGACACTGGGACCAGTTCTGGAGAAGGTGGAACCTGTACAGGCTGGACGGGTTGCACCTAAACAGAGCTGGGACAAATTTTGTTGCAGGGTGATTTTCCAGTGCTATTGGGGAGGGTTTAAAGTAACTTGGCAGGAGTGTTGGAACCAAGAGGAAATATCAGACAGGAATATCAAGGTGCACAGAACACTGAGAGAGAGAGGGAGAGCACTAGAGTAGAGAATAACAAGTTATTAGGTGGGGTAGAGTAAGGGAGAAAGTAATAAATTCCAAATCAGGGTTAATGTGCATGCATGTGAATGCATGGAGTGCTGCTAATTAGATTGGTGAGTAACAGGCACAGATTGCCATGTGGATATATGATGTTGTGGCTATAACAGAGACCTGGCTAAAGAAGGGCAAGACTGGGTATTGAATATTCCTGGCTACGAGGTGTTCAGGAATGATAGAAAAGGGAAAAAAGGGGGAGCGATGGTGGTATTGATTAAGGAGAGAATTGCAGTGCTGGAGAAAAAGGATGTCCCAGAGGGGTCGGGGACAGAATCAATTTGGCTAGAGCTAAAGAACAAAAAAGATGTGGTTACATTCCTCAGTGTTGTCTTTAGGCCAACAGCTAGTGGGAAGGACGTGGAGGAACAAATTTGCAAGGAAATTACAGAGAGGTGCAAAAATTATAGGATAGTTATACTGAGGGACTTTAATTATCCAAACATAGACTGGGATAATAGTAGTGTAAAGGGCAGTGAGGGGCAAGAGTTCCTAGAGTGTCTTCAAGAAAATTTTCTACAGCCATATGTTTCTACTCCAATGAGCAAGGAGACACTGCTAGAGCTGGTTCTTGGGAATGAGGTGGGCCTCAGTAGATCAAGTATCAGTAGGAGAACATTTAGGGGATAGTGATCATTGTATCATAAGGTTTAGGCTGACTATGGAAAAGGACAAAGAGCAATCCAGGGTAAGAATAATTAACTGGGGGAAAGCCAACTTCAATGGGGTAAGAATGGAGCTGGGGCGAATAAATTGGAGTCAAAGATTGGCAGGAAAAACGGTACCCAAACAATGGGCTACTTTCAAAGAAGAGATAGTTCACGCACAGTCAAGTTATGTTCCTTTGAAGGGGAAAGGTAGGATAAAGAGATCCAGAGCTCCCTGGATAACAAAAGAGGTAGAGATTAAGATAAAGAAGAAAAAGTTTGCTTATGACAGATGCCAGGTAGAAAATACTATTGAGAACCTGGCTGAATATAGAAGGTTCAGAGGGGAAGTGAAAAAGCAAATAAGAGAAGCAAAGAGAGAGCATGAAAAGAGACTGGCAGCTAACATTAAAAGGAATCCCAAAGTTTTCTATAGGCATATAAATAGTAAAAGGGTGGTAAAAGGAGGAGCTGGGGCGATTAGGGACCAGAAAGGGGATTTACAAATGGAGACAGAGGGCATAGCTGAGGTATTAAATGAATACTTTGCATCTGTCTTTACCAAGGAAGAAGATGCGACCCAGGCAATGGTGAAAGAGGAGGTAATTCAGGCACCAGAAGGGTTTAAAATTGATAAGGAGGACATATTAGATAGGCTGTCTGTACTTAAAGTGGATAAAGCACCAGGATCGGATGAGATGCATCCTTGGAGGGAAATGAAAGTGGAAATTGTGGAGGCACTGGCCATAATTTTTCAGCCTTCATGAGACTTGGGGGTAGTGCCAGAGGACTGGAGAATTGCAAATGTTACACCCTTATTCAGAAAGAACATGTACAAACATTGCACCTGTTTCAGATAAACAAAGTAAGTGACAGCCATTCGCTAGTTCATTCCTCAGAGCAATGCCTTGACCAATCAAAGTCAAGCTGCCTGGTTTAAATTTTAAAAAAAACTTGGCAATTAACTGTGTCACAATAAACTGGTGCATTCTCTATGGCAATGCCTCTACCAATCAGAGTTCACATATCAACCAATCAGCACTCTCTTCTCGTACAGTATAAATTTGTTGTTTCCCTCACATTGGTATTCTTGCGAGTTATCCTGATGAGTGCAAGATGAAAAGCTTTGACAAGATGTCTCTATTTTCAGCAATACTTAAGTCTATTTTGGTTATGTAGGTGGCGTTTCCTACTCTATCAATACAGTCTTCCAGGTGGAGAATTGGGTAGGAAACAGCTCTGATCACTACATTAACCTTGTTGTAATCAATGCAGAGCCTTGTTGAGCCATTGGGTTTGGGCAACAGCACAACTGGGGAACTGCAACTGCTCTGACTGGTCTTAGTCAGCTTGTGCTCCAGCATATCTAGAATTTCCTCCTGAACTTGGGTCAGTTTCCTGGGACCTAGGCAATAGAGATTTTGTTTTATGGGAGGGGTCTCTCCAACATTTACATTGTGTAGGGTTAGGATTATACAGCTGGTTTGTCCCTGCAGATCCCTTTAAACGCTATGAGCAGCCTTGTTAGGTCTCCTCTCTGTCCTGAGTTTAAATAGGAGAGTACAGTGTCTAATTTCCCTAACATTTCAGTGTTAGCTAACCGGACGGTAGGGGGTTTGATTTGAGAATTCTCCAGGCCTCCCTCTAACATCCTCACTGTCCCTTTCACCCTCTTTACTAGCTGTCTGACAGACCTGTGCTTGTTTGTCCTCTTCCCAGCTATGATACTCTTTTAACATATTGATGTGGCACAGCCTTTGCTTTTTACATGCCCTCAGGTATCAATTATATAATTCACCTGGCCAATTCTCTTTACTACCCTGTATGGGCCACTGATCTGGGCTTTCAATGGTGCTCCCTGTATTGGTAGTATCACTAACACATGGTCTCTGGGCTGAAATATTCTGGCCTTGGTATGTTTATTCGCCTGCCTTTTCATAGCTGTCTGGGAGGTTTTTAGGTGTTCCTGAGCCACTGCACAGGCTCTTGTGAGCTGTTCTCGGAACATGGAGATGTAGTCTAACAGGGAGGATTCATCCCTGTCACCCAAAAACCTCCCCTTGATTAGTTTTAGAGGACCTGTCATGTTGTGTCATAAACTAATTCAAAGGGACTAAAGCCAGTGGGCTCATTGGGTGAGTCTCTGGTAGCAAACAGAAGAAATCCCAGCCCTTTGTCCCAGTCATGGGGATACTCATAGCAGTATGTCCTGGTCATTGTCTTTAGGTCTAGTGGTACCGCTCCAAAACCCCTTGTGACCGTGGGTGGTAGGTTATACCCAGATTACCCTTGACCTTTTGAAAATGACTGGACATAAAACTTGTGCCCTGATCCGACTGGATCTCAGCAGGCAACCCATATTGAGTGAAGAATTAATTTAGCCCCTCCACCACTACCTTGGCAGAGATAGCTCTTAGAGGGATAGCCTCTGGAAATTAGGAGCCACATCCATAATGGTGAGAAGATACTGGTAGCCCCCTTTTTGTTTTCAGCAGGGGCCCCACACAATCCACCAGCACTCTGCTGAATGGTTCCCCAAAAACCAGTATAGGAATTATGGGTCAGGTTTTATTACAGGTTGAGGCTTCCCCACAACCTGGCATGTGTGGCAAGTTTAACAAAACTTCATCCACATCCTTGTGGAGTTGTGGCCAGTGAAAATGCTGTCTAATGTAGGCTTGGGTTTTTCTGATACCGACATGTCCAGCCTTTGGAATCTCCTGGGCTATTCTCAATATTTCCCTACGGTACCTCGGGCGGCACCACTACCTGGTGAACCACTGTCCACTGTCTGCAGGTCTGTGAGGAGGTCTCCACTTCCTCATCAGCACCTCATTCTTTAAACAGTAGCACTCTGGAACTCCCTCTGCTTCAGCTTCAGTTTGGGAAGTCTGTGCTAACTTTTATACCCCGAGTCCTCTAACTTCCCAAAGAAGGTTTCAGATAACTAGGGTCATCTGCCTGCAGTGCCAGTTTAGCCTCGTCAGATGGACCTTGTTTGGCTGTAGACCGGGTCACCACACAGTCAGGAAAAATGCCAAGGACCTTCTCCTGTAACTGCTCTGTCTCCCTGACCTCTTTCAGTCTCGCTAAAACCACTGGGGAAGCTACCACCTTCGCCACTGTCAGATCATTACCCAGGAGCAGGTCACCCATTCCACAGGTAAATAAGGCACAATCCCCATGGTTACCAATCCTGAAACAAGCGTGCACTCCAGATGCACTTGGCATAAAGGTATGGGCATATACTTTCCTCTGATACCATTTACTAGCACTCTAACATTCAATGCACTCTCAGGGGGAAAGGTCATTCCTTTTCCCTGCAGAAGGGATTGGGTGGCCCCTGTATCCCTAAGTATGACTATGGGCTTACTCGCCTCACTTGAGGGATATGGGGTCAATTTTCCTCTGGACACAAAATCCTGGTAACTCTCAGGGATTGTGTTAAGTTTTCCTGCACTCTCAGCGGTATGTTTACTGGGTTTTACTGCTGCAATTAAAGCCCCACAGCCTGGTCTGCTGTGCCTCTTTTCCTGCACTGCTCTCGTGTACCCTGACTAAACCTATGGGTTTTCCCCATAACTTACAGCAGTCAGCTCGAAGGTGACCTGCCTTGTTACAATGGAAACATACAGGCTTTTGGACGTCACTCCTGTTCTCAGCACCTTCCTTTTTGGCCTGAGGAGGGTCGCCTGTGTTTCCAGCTCCCCCTTCTCGCTCCTGGCTGTTCATCCTCCTATCATCCTCCCACTTTCTATCTTTTTCAGATTTTTGGAGGTGACTGGGAAAGGGTTTCCCTTGGGGCAAGTGCTTATGAAAAAGTGTATTATCATCAGCCAGGATTGCTGCCTGCCTGGCTCTTGGAACCTTTTGTTCCTCCACGTGGTTTCTTATGGAAAGCGGAAGTGAGTTTTTAAACTCCTCGAGGAGGATCACCTTTCTGAGGTTTTCATAGGTGGACTCTGTCTTAAGTGCACTGGTCAAAAGCAAGTTGCTTAACCCTTTCGAACTCAATGTAAGTTTGCTCTGGCTGCTTTCAGAGGGTTTGGAAATTTTGGGAGTACACCTCCGGTACTAGCTCATATGCACCCAGGATAGCATTTTTAGTCAACTCATTGTCTGATGAGCTCTCATCAGGCAACATGATTAAACCTCCTGGGCTTTTCCTGTTAGTTTGCTTTGCAATAACAGTGCCCAGCACTCTGCTGGCCATTTCAGCTATTTTACAAGCTTTTCAAAAGAGACGAAAAATGTTTCCACATCCCCCTCATTGAACTTTGGTATCAGCTGGGAGAACCTTAAGAGCTCAGCACCCAGCCCTGAGCTAGGGGTAACTCCGTCACTAGCGGTGCTTTCACTGGGTACATTGGATCGTCCCTTATTCAGATCGAGCTGCCTTCTCTCTCTTTGGAAAGCTCTTTCTTTTTCTCTCTCCTGGAATTCTCTCTCCTCTTCCTCTCTCTGGAATTCTAATTCTAGTCTCCTCTCTTCTAGTTGTTCCTTAGCTAACGTTACTCTGTCTGTTTCCAGTTCTTCTGTGTCAATTTTAAATGATTGCCCACAAATTTTAGGATTTCAGGCTTCCTAATTTTTGGATGGATAGTAATTTCTAACTGCCCAGCTACATTCATCAACTGTTCAACAGACAGGGCTTTTAATGTGGTTCAAGTTACTTCACTCTGTTTTAGGAAGGTACTGGCCTCGAATGTGGACATTTTAGTACTCTAACAGTGAAAACCACAAGAATTATTGCTCGGGATCAGTTTGGTTTCCCACTTCTAATTTCCCATTTGTCTTTGGGTTTGATCCCAGATGTGAGCCCCCAAATTTTTATTATGGTCAAGTGAGGTGGGGTCAAAGGGCTTCCCACTTCCCTCTCCTTGTTTGGCCACAGCTGGTTTAATTCTTTCTTAAAGTGGATGTGCTGGCCAATTCAGTAAGAATTTGATTACTTACTTGCTATGATCATAACAAGAACCAATCGGACAGATTTTCTTGAGTTTAACAAAGAAAGAGATTAACTTTATTGTACCTAAACTGAACTATAATTCAGTTATAATGAAACTATAATGAAATAATAAACTATGTGCCAACTTTCACTCTCGCACACACACTAGAGGTTTACACACACCCAAATAGGTTACTGAGTGGGGAAAGGTTGATTGGTTGAGTTAGAGTCCATAGATAAAAAGGGTATACAGTCTGTGAAGCTTGGTGATTCAGCAGGTTTCTAGCTGAATTCGGTGGTCATGAGGCTTTTAGTGTGAAGAGGTGGATGACTGGTTTAGTGGGTCTCTTGAAGACAGCGATGTGGATGATTTCCTCCAATGGGGTTTCTGAATGTAGCCGGAATATGCAAATGTGGTCAGTCAACAAACAGGATTTGCAGCTTTCAAGCTGGAATGGAGAGAGAGAGAGATCCCCACTTGGGTCCGTACATGTCAAAATCCAGAAGCTTCTTCTCTGCTGCAGAGAAAACAGCAGCTTAAAATCACAGATGGGGAGGGGCTTGTCACATGACAGTCACTCAGTGATTCAAACATTGCAGTTAGTAATCCTCCTCTTGCTAAAAAGAACAGGTAGTTCCCTTAATTTCTTGGGTCTTGGTTCTTGCTGGGAAATGAACAGACATTTTATCTCCATTCTCACAGGCCTTGCATGGTAGGATACAGTGTTGCAAAGAGAGAAACTGTTCCCACCCGTGAAAGGATTGAGAACGAGGGGGCACAGATTTAAAGTAATTGGTAAAAGTAGCAAAAGCAACATGAGGAAAAACATTTTCATGCAGCGAGTGGTTAAGATCTGGAATGTGCTGCCTGAGAGAGTGGCGGAGGCATTCAAAAGGGAATTAGACTGTTATATGAAAAGGAAATTTATGCGTGGGGGTGTGGCACTAGGCAAAATTCTCATTCAGAGAGCCGATACAGATATGATGGGCCAAATGGCCTCCTTCTGTGCTGTAGCAGTTCTGTGATTCTGTATTAAACTCAAGGTCCTGTTTGCCATTTGAGGTGTATATAAAACATTCCAGGGTGTTATACAAACAAGAACAGGGGATTTCTCAGGGGCCTGGCCAATATTTTCTCGTCAATGTACATGACCAAAGCAGATCAGCCAAGATCGTATTGAATGGTGGAGCAGGTTGGAAGGGCTGAATGGCCGTGACACCTGCTTATTGAATATACCTCCAGATCGTGACACAACAGTTGCCCAGCACCAGCAATAAGTTTCACATTGTCAGTAAAACAAAAAATAATAAATGTATGTTGTATAACTAATTTTCATACAGAAAAAAATACATAAGTTGCAACAAGTCTGTGGAATTTTTAGAACACAGGAGGGGTCCTCAGAAGCAAGAAGATTTGAGAGCCGCTGGTTTACATATGAATTGTAGCCAGCCCCTTTATTTTGGCAGTAAATTCTGGCCCAACTGAGTTGTCAAAAGCAGTGAAATTCTATGTTTACATTCAGCAAGATTGACAGTTTCCAACTCTATTTAAACACAGCTGGAGCTGCGGTAACTTTCGAGTGTGATATATTAAAAGAAAGCTTTCACTTTTAAACCAAAGTGTGTGGGAGTGATATTTGGCAGATCTGTGTTAATTACATTTAAATTACTCGGGATTTGCTGTAACCTGATAAGCAATCAGTCAATGAATGCACATTGGAACCTTAATTACCTGCCGCAGAATCCGAAACACCTACCAAGTCTAGCTACCGCAGGGATTTTTTTTCCGCCATTTACCTTTTCTATTCTCACTCTCCAGCTCTCTCCCAATACCTTTCAATATTCCCCTTTCGAGAATTCCACCTTCTAATCACCTTCATTGGGTGCCACACTCTCACATCCTGAGTCAGAAGGTTGTGGGTGCAATAACAACAACTACTTACATTTATATACCACCTTTCATGTCATAAAACATCCCATGGTGCTTCACAGAGGGATTAGAAAACAAAATATGACACCAGTCACATAAAGAGATGTTCGGGAAAGGTGACCAAAAGCTCGGTCAATTGGTAGGTTTTAAGCAACGTCTTAAAGGAGGAGAGAGAGGTGGAGAGGGTTAGGGAGGAAATTCCAGAGCTTAGGGCTCAGGCAGCTGACGGCACGGCTGCCAATGGTGGAGCGATTAAAATCAGGGATGCTCAAGAGGCAAGAATTAGAGGAGCACAGAGATCTCGGAGGGTTGTGGGGCTGGTGGAGATGACAGAGATAGGGAGGCGCGAGGTCATGTTGGGATTTGAAAACAGGGATGAGAATTTTAAAATCAAGGTGTTGCTTGACCGGGAGCCAGTGTAGGTCAGCGAGCACAGGGGTGATAGGTAAATGGGATTTGGCGTGAGTTAGGACACAGGCAGCAGAGTTTTGGATGACCTCAAGTTTATGGAAACCAGCCAGGACTGTGTTGGAATTTCAAGTCGAGAGGTAACAAATGCATGAATGAGGGTTTCAACAGCAGATGAGCTGAGGCGAGGCAGAGATGAGTGACATTATGGAGATGGAAATAGATGATCTTAGTGATGGTGTGGATGTGTAGTTGAAAGCTCATCGCAGGGTCATTTATTTGAAGGAAATTTCTGCTGATCCAGTACTGGATGTTGGACAAGCATTCTGACAAGTTAGAGACAGTGGAGGGATGGTGGTGGGGTAGAGCTGGGTGTCCTCAGCAAACAGTATCCCACTCCAGAGACTTGCACACTAAACCTAGGTTCATACTCCTAGTACTAATACTGAGGGAATGCAGCACTGCCAGAGGTGTCATCTTTTGAAGAGACATTCAACGTTCCCTCTAATTCTCTTTTTTGGAATGCTGGGTGATTTATTTAAGTGTACAACCCCTTTAATTTTTTTTGTGTGGCCATGCAGTAATTTAAATGCTGCACGCCCTCCCCAGCCCCACACCATTTTGTTTTCTTTTCTTTGCATGTTTCAGTCTTAATTGTGTTTTCTACTGTTTTTGCTTTTGGACGGCAACTGTTTGTCATTCTGCCACTCACACCACCTCTGTACACATCTTTTGTCTCCTCTCTTGTCCCATTATTTTGTTTTATTTCTTTCATGGGATGTGGGCGTCGCTGGCCAGGCCAGCATTTATTGCCTATCCCTAATTGCCCTTGAGAAGGTGGTGGTGAGCTGCCTTCTTGAACCGCTGCAGTCCATGTGGGGTAGGTACACCCACAGTGCTGTTAGGAAGGGAGTTCCAGGATTTTGACCCAGCGACAGTGAAAGAACGGCGATATAGTTCCAAGTCAGGATGGTGTGTGACTTGGAGGGGAGCTTGCAGGTGGTGGTGTTCCCAGGCATTTGCTGCCCTTGTCCTTCGAGGTGATAGAGGTCGCAAGTTTGGAAGGAGCTGCCTGAGTAGCCTTGGTGAGTTGCTGCAGTGCATCTTGTAGATGGTACACACTGCTGCCACTGTGCGTCGGTGGTGGAGGGAGTAAATGTTAGTGGATGGTGTGCCAATCAAGCGGGTTACTTTGTCCTTGATGATGTTGAGCTTCTTGACTGTTGTTGGAGCTGCACCTATCCAGGAAAGTGTAGAGTATTCCATCACACTCCTGACTTGTGCCTTGTAGATGGTGGACAGGCTTTGGGGAGTCAGGAGGTGAGTTACTCGCCTCAGGATTCCTAACCTCCGACCTGCTCTTGTTGCCACGATATTTATATGGCTACTCCAGTTCAGTTTCTAGTCAATGGTAGCCCCTCAGATGTTGATAGTGGGGGATTCAGCGATGGTAATGCCATTGAATGTCAAGGGGAGATGGTTAGATTCTCTCTTGTTGGAGATGATCATTGCCTGGCACTTGTGTGGTGCGAATGTTACTTTCCACTTATAAGCCCAAGTCTGGATATTGTCCAAGTCTTGCTACATTTCTGCATGGGCTGCTTTCATATCTGAGGAGTTGCGAACGATGCTGAACTTTGTGCAATCATCAGCGAACATCCCCATTTCTGACTTTATGATGGAGGGAAGGTCATTGATGAAGCAGCGGAAGATGGTTGGGCCTAGGACACTACCCTGAGGAACACCTGTAGTGATGTCCTGGAGCTCAGATGATTGACCTTCAGCAATCACAACCATCTTCCTTTGCGCTAGGTACAATTCCAACTAGAGTTTCCTCCTGATTCCGATTGACTCCAGTTTTTCTAGGGCTCTTTGATGCCATACTCACTCAAATGCTGCCTTGATGTCAAGGGCAGTCACTCTCACCTCACCTCTTGAGCTCAGCTCTTTTGTCCATGTTTGAACCAAAGCTGTAATGAGGTCAGGAGCTGAGAGGCCCTGGCGGAACCCAAACTGAGGGTCACTGAGCAGGTTATTGCTGAGCAAGTGCCGTTTGATAGCACTGTCAATTACACCTTCCATCTCTTTACTGATAATCGAGAGTTGGATTTGTCCTGCTTTTTGTGTACAGGACATACCTCAGCAATTTTCCACATTGCCGGGTAGATGTCAGTGTTGTAGCTGTACTGGAACAGCTTGGCTAGGGGCGCGGCAAGTTCTGGAGCACAGGTCTTCAGTACTATTGCTGGTATATTGTCAGGGCCCACAGCCTTTGCAGTATCCAGTGCCTTCAGTCGTTTCTTGATATCATGCGGAGAGAATCGAATTGGCTGAAGTCTGGCATCTGTGATGCTGGAGATCTCAGGAGGAGGCCGAGATGGATCATCAACTTGGCACTTCTGGCTGAAGATTGTTGCAAATGCTTCAGCCTTATCTTTCGCACGGATGTGTTGGGCTCCCCCATCATTGAGGATGGGGATATTTGTGGAGCCACCTGCTCCAGTTAGTTGTTTAATTGTCCACCACCATTCACGGCTGGATGTGGCAGGACTGCAGAGCTTAGATCTGATCCGTTGATTATGGGATCGCTTAGCTCTGTCTATCGCATGCTGCTTATGTTGTTTGGCACGCAAGTAGTCCTGTGTTGTAGCTTCACCAGGTTGACACCAGGAAGAAATAGCAGGACATTTAGAAAAACATAATACAATCAAACGGAGCCAACATGGTTTTATGAAAGGGAAACCACGTTTGACAAATTTGTTAGAGTTCTTTGAGGATATAACAAGCAGAGTGGATAAAGGGGTAGATGTAGTGTATTTGGATTTTCAGAAAGCGTTCGATAAGGTGCCACATAAAAGGTTATTGCACAAAATAAGAGCTCAGGGTATTGGGGGTAATGTGTTGGCATGGATTGAAGATTGGCTAACACACAGAAGGCAGAGAGTCGGGATCAATGGGTCTTTTTCAGGTTGGAAAGCCGTAACTAGTGGAGTGCCACAATGATCGGTCCTAGGACCTCAACTATTTACTTTCTATATGAATGACTTGGAGGAAGGGACAGAGTGTAGTGTATCCAAATTTGCTAACAATACAAAAATAGGTGGGAAGGCATGTTGTGATGAGGACACAAAGAATCTGCAAAGGGATATAGATAGGTGAAGTGAGTGGGCAAAAACCTGGCAGGTGGAGTTCAATGTGGGAAAGTGTGAGGTCATTCACTTTGTAGGAAGAATCAAAAGTCAGATTATTGTTTAGATGGAGAAAGACTACAAAATACTGCAGTACAGAGGGATCTGGGTGTTCTTGTGCATGAAACACAAAAGGTTAGCATGCAGGTGCAGCAAGTAATTAGGAAGGCAAATGGAATTTTGACCTTTATTGCTCGGGGGTTAGAGTTTAAAAATAAGGAAGTCTTGTTACAACTGTACAGGGTGTTGGTGAGGCCACACCTGGAGTACTGCATACAGTTTTGGTCCCCGTATTTAAGGAAGGATATACTAGCATTGGAAGCAGTTCAGAAAAGGTTCACTGGGCCTATTCCTGGGATGAAGGGGTAGTCTTATCAAGAACAGCTAAACAGGTTAGGCCTTTATTCATTGGAGTTTAGAAGAATGAGAGGTGATCGTACTGAAACATATAAGACTTTAAGGGGGCTTGACAGGGTCGATGTTGAGAATATGTTCCCACTGGTGGGGGAATCTCGAACTAGGGGACATAATTACAGAATAAGGGGGCACACATTTAAAACTGAGGTGCGAAGGAATTTCTTCTCTCAGAGGGTGGTGAATTTCTGGAATTCTCTGCCTCAGAGAGTTGTGGAGGCTAGGTCACTAAATGTATTTAAGGAGGAGGTAGATAGATTTTTGAAATCTCAGGGAGACGAGGGTTATGCGGAGCAGGCCCAAAAGAGGACAAATCAGCCATGATCTTATTAAACGGCAGGGCAGGCTTGAGGGGCTGAATGGCCTACTCCTGCTCCTATTTCTTATGTTCTCATGACACCTCATTTTGAGAAATGCCTGGTGCTGCTCCTGGCATGCCCTCCTGCACTTTTCATTGAACCAGGGTTGATCCCCAGCTTGATGGTAATGGTAGAGTGGGGGATATGGTGGGCTATGGAGTTACAGATTGTGATTGAGTACAATTCTGCTGTTGCTGATGGCCCACAGTGCCTCATGGATGCCCAGTTTTGCATTGCTAGACACGTTCGAAATCTATTGCATTTAGCATGGTGGTAGTGCCACACAACACGATGGAGGGTGTCCTCAATGTGAAGGTGGGACTTCGTCTCCACAAGGACTGTGCAGTGGTCACTCCTACAATACTGTCATGGTCAGATGCATCTACAGCAGGCAGATTAGTGAGGACGAGGTCAAGTATGTCTTTGCCTCTTGTTGGTTCCCTCACCACCTGCCGCAGGCCCAGTCTAGCAGCTATGTCCTTTAGGACTCAGCCAGCCCTGTCAGTAATGGTGCTACCGAGCCACTCTTGGTGATGGACATTGAAGTCCCCCACTGGAGTACATTCTGCACCCTTGCCACCCTTATTGCTTCCTAACATGGAGGAGTACTGACTTATCAGCTGAGGGAGGGCAGTAGGTGGTAATCAGCAGGAGGTTTCCTTTCCCATGACGGACCTGATGCCAGGAGACTTCATGAGGTACAGAGTCAGTGTTGAGGACTCCCACAGCAACTTCTTCCTGACTGTATACCACAGTGCTGGGTCTGTCCTGCTGGTGGGACAGGACCTACCCTGGGATAGTGATGGCATTGTCTGTAAGGTATGATTTGGTGAGTATGACTATGAGTATTGCCACTCCCTTTGGCCTTGTATCAACTTTTTTGTCATTTAATATCTCCTGTCTTTCACCCTATCACAGGCCTCCCCTTTTGTTCTTTTTCCGTCCTCCCCCATTTGACCTACTTTAATCCGATTACATTTCCAATTTTTCCCAGTTCTGATGAAGTGTTTCTGAACCATTAGCTCTGTTTCCCTCTCCACAGATGCTGCCTGACCTGCTGAGCATTTCCAGTTTTTATTTTAACATAAAGGGGCTGACTTGTGTGCAGCCTCTGCAGGGACCTTTGGGTTGCTGTGCGACCAAACAGCTTACAGGAAATATTAAGCCAAGTTCTTGTCTGCCCTTCAGGGATTACACTGGGTGTGCCAGCCTAGATTATGGGGTCAAGTCTCTAGAGTGGGACTTGAACCCAGAACTTTCTGATTCAGAGGCAACAGCTCTACATATGAGTCACAGCTCACTCTTGGAACTGATGGTCTTACAATGGATGCCATAGGGCATATGAAGCTAATGTTTGATTACAGGCTGTAGGGTTAATGTGGGGCAGATCAAGTGATACAGATTGTGGAGAACAAAAGTTAAACTCCCACTTCCCTCTGATGACTCTGTGGAGAAGACACCCATATTCTGGGATTATCTTTTCCCAGGAGGTTATACATTGGTTATACCCCAGTCTTTGCTGTATGGAAAGAGCCCAATGCATGTTTCTGCTTCAGAAGCTTGCTGACCAGATTATTTGTGTTTTATCATCTGAGTTACTAATAGCCTCTTGCTCTCCTGAGGAGAGATTGGACAAACTAGGGCTGGATTCCCTGGAATTTCGAAGGTTAAGCGGTGATTTGAATGAAGGTTTCAAGATATTAAGGGGAACTGATAGGGTGGATAGCAAGAAACTATTTCCACTGGTTGGGAAAACTAGGACTAGGGGGCAGAGATTAAACAGACGTTTCAGGAATAGAATTAGGGAACATGTTACACACAAAGGGTGATAGAAGGTTAGAACTCTCTTCCACAAATGGCAATTGATGCTGGATCAATTGTAAATTTTAAATCTGAGATTGATAGATTTTTGTTAACCAAAGGTATAAAGGGATATGGGCAAAGGCGGGAATATGGAGTTAGGCCGCAGATCATCCATGATTTCACTGAATGGCTCACCAGGCTTGAGGTGTTAAAAGGGCCTCCTCCTGTTCCTGTGATACTACGGATGATGACCGCATTATTCACGTATGAATACATGAGAACATGTATGAGAACATATGAACAATAATGCACAGATCAATCCAGCCTGTCCCACACAATTGTGATACCTTGTGTAACACAATATATACAGCCTCAGCCCAGCCTAAAAGCATGGGATCACCTGGGAGAAGTGAAAAAAACAGATAAAGACCAAATAGTCATTTGGTAGCACAGAACTTGAGTATTGCTGAAAATGGAGACATGTTGTCGAAGCTATTCGTCTTGCGCTCATCAGGACAATCCACAAGAAGGTGTTTTCCCTTGCATTGGTATTCTTTCAGATTGTCTTGATGAGTGCAAGACAAAAAGATTTGACAACATGTCTCTATTTTCAGCAATACTCAAGATAAACACCAGGCCAATTTAAGGGAGATGGGGGAGTGGGGGGGGGGGGGGGGGGGGGGCGGGGTGAGAAAAAAATCTGGGAAATTCCTCTCGACCCATCAAACCAATTGAAATTAGTCAGGAGATCCAAGGATTGTACTGGAGCAAAGGAGATTGAAGGGAGATTTGACAGAGATGTAGACAATTATGACAGGCTTAGGTAAGATGGGCAAAGAAAAGCCATTCCTATTAGCTGATGGTACAAGGACTAGGGGACACAGATTTAGGGTTTTGGGCAAAAGATGCAGGGGGGAATGGAGAAACATTTTTTCCACAGCGAGTGGTAATGACCTGGAATTCATTGCTTGCGAGGGTGGTGGCAGCAGAGACAATGAATGATTTCAAGAGGAAATTGGAAGCGCACTTGAGGGAAAAAAGAACTTGCAGGGCTACAGGGATAGAGAGGGGGAATGGGACTGACTGGATTGCTTGACAGAGAGTCGGCATGGACAGGATGGGCCAAAAGACCTCCTTCAGTGCCGTACTGACCCTACGGGATGAATTTTATGCAGGCAGCAGGGGGGCCTGATGCCAGGTCAGAATGGTGGGTAGACGCCCGCCTTGGCTGTTTGGGGGACCTCTGGCCGCATTTTACAGGCTCAGGCAGTTCACAGCCTGGTGCTGGGGCTCCCGTCTCCTTAACAATGGGGATCCCACCTACAAGACCTGCCAGCCAATGAGAGGGTGAGCAGCTCAGTAGTGCCAATGGGAGAGGTGGTCGCAGCTGGGATTGCACCCACTGAGATGAGACAACATGGATGCCGGCCTTGGAAGCAGGTAAGTTGGGCATCACCACCACCATCACCTTCACCACCATCACCACCATCACCATCATCACCATCACCACCATTACCATCACCACCATCACCATCACCATCATCACCATTGCACCAACACCACCATCACCACCATCACCATCACCACAATCACCATCACCACCATTACCATCACCACCATCACCATCACCACCATTACCATCAGCACCATCATCGCGACCATCATCATCACCACCATTACCATCACCACCACCACCATCACCACCATCATTACTATCACCACCATCACCATCACCACCATTACCATCACCACCACCACCATTACCATCACCACCACCATCAACATCACCACTACCATCACCACCATCATCACTATTACCACCATCACCAACACCATCACCACCATTGCCATCACCAGCACCACCACTATCACCACCATCATCACTATCACCACCATCACCACCACCACCATCACCACCATCATCACTATCACCACCATCACCATCACCACAATTACCATCACCACCACCATCACCATCACCACCATTATCACCATCACCATCATTACCACCACCATCACCATCACCACCATCACCACCATTATCACCATCACCACCATTACCATCACCACCATTACCATCACCACCACCACCATCACCACCATCATCACCATCATTACCATCACCATCACCAACATCACCATCACCACCACCACCATTACCAACACAAAAACCAGGACAAATCCAACCCGGCCAATTACTGCCCACTCAGTTTAGGTTCCGCCTGGGCCACCCAGCTCCTGAACTCTTTACAGCCTTGGTTCAAACATGGACAAAAGAGCTGAACTCAAGAGGTGAGGCGAGAGTGACTGCCCCTGACATCAAGGTGGCATTTGACCAAGTATGGCATCAAGGAGCCCTAGCAAAACTGAAGTCAATGGGAATCAGGAGGAAAACTCTCTGCTGGTCAGAGTCATAACTAGCGCAAAGGAAGATGATTGTGGTTGTTGGAGGTCAATCATCTCAGCTCCAGGACATCACTGCAGGAGTGTCCTAGGCCCAACGAACTTTAGCTGCTTCATCAATGACCTTTGTTCAATCATAAGGTCAGAAGTGCGGATGTTCGCAGATGATTATTCAGCACCATTTGTGACTCCTCAGATACTGAAGCAGTCGTTGTAGAAATGCAGCAAGACCTGGACTACATTCAGGCTTGGGCTGATAAGTGGCAACACATTCACACCACACATGTGCCAGGCAATGACCGTCTCCAAAAAGAGAAATTCTAACCATTTCCCCTTGATGTTCAATGCCATTACCATCACTGAATCCCCCACTATCAAGTGGGGGGTTACCATTGACCAGAAACTGAACTGGAGTAGCCAAAAAATACCATGGCTACAAGAGCAGGTCAGAGGCTAGGAATCCTGTGACAAGTAACTCACCTCCTGAATCCTCAAAGCCTGTCCACCATCCACAAGGCACAAGTCAGGAGTGTGATGGAATACTCTCCACTTGCCTGGAGAGGTGCAGCTCCATCAACACTCAATAAGCTCAACACCATCCAGGACAAAGCAACCCGCGTGATTGGCACCGCATCCACAAACATTCACTCCCTCCACCACCGACGCGCAGTGGCAGCAGTGTGTACCATTTAAGGCAGAAATTCAGGGAGCTAGGGTGGAAGCTTAGAGCGAGAACAAACAGAGTTGTTATCTCTGGGTTGTTGCCCGTGCCACGTGCTAGCAAAGTGAGGAATAGGGAGAGAGAGGAGTTGGCTGCAGGGATGGTGTAGGAGGGAGGGTTTTGGTTTCCTGGATAATTGGGGCTCTTTCTGGGGTAGGTGGGACCTCTACAAACAGGATGGTCTTCACCTGAACCAGAGGGGTACCAATATCCTGGGGGGGGAGATTTTCTAGTGCTCTTCGGGGGGGGTTTAAACTAATTCAGCAGGGGGATGGGAACCTAAATGGTAGTTCCAGTGTGCAGGATATTGAGAGTAGTGAGGTCAGGGATAAGGTGATAAGGACACAAGAGGGCACTGGCAAGCAAGAGCTAGGTTTAAAATGTGTCTACTTCAATGCCAGGAGCATCCGGAATAAGGTGGGTGAGCTTGCAGCATGGGTTGGTACCTGGGATCTCGATGTTGTGGCCATTTCAGAGACATGGGTAGAGCAGGGACAGGAATGGATGTTGCGGGTTCCGGGATTTAGATGTTTCACTAAGAACAGAGAAGATGGTAAAAGAGGGGAGGGTGTGGCATTGTTAATCAAGGAAAGTATTACAGCGGCAGAAAGGACGTTTGAGGACTCGTCTACTGAGGTAGTCTGGGCCGAGGTTAGAAACAGGAGAGGAGAGGTCACCCTGTTGGGAGTTTTCTATAGACCTCCAAATAGTTCCAGAGATGTAGAGGAAAGGATAACAAAGATGATTCTTGACAGGAGCGAGATAACAGGGTAGTGGTTATGGGGGTTTTAACTTTCCAAATATTGACTGGAAATACTAT
The DNA here is from genome assembly GCF_036365525.1 of Heterodontus francisci. Taxonomy (NCBI): domain Eukaryota; kingdom Metazoa; phylum Chordata; class Chondrichthyes; order Heterodontiformes; family Heterodontidae; genus Heterodontus; species Heterodontus francisci. The sequence continues at coordinate 11,583,460 of NC_090375.1, read as the reverse complement.
AGTTCGAGTACTTTAGATGGGTCTGTTTTTGTCCAGTGTGTGCAGGAGGGTTTTCTGACACAGTATGTAGACAGGCCAACCAGGGGCGATGCCACATTGGATTTGGTACTGGGTAATGAACCCGGCCAGGTGTTAGATTTAGAAGTTGGTGAGCACTTTGGTGATAGTGATCACAATTCGGTTAGGTTTACCTTAGCGATGGGCAGGGACAGGCATATACAGCAGGGCAAGAATTATAGCTGGAGGAAAGGAAATTATGATGCGATTAGGCAAGATTTAGGATGCGTAGGATGGGGAAGGAAACTGCAGGGGATGGGCACAATTGAAATGTGGAGCTTATTCAAGGAGCAGCTACTGCGTGTCCTTGTTAAGTATTTGGGGCAGCACAGTGGCGCAGTGGTTAGCACCGCAGCCTCACAGCTCCAGGGACCCGGGTTCGATTCCGGGTACTGCCTGTGTGGAGTTTGCAAGTTCTCCCTGTGTCTGCGTGGGTTTTCTCCGGGTGCTCCGGTTTCCTCCCACAAGCCAAAAGACTTGCAGGTTGATAGGTAAATTGGACATTATAAATTGTCACCAGTATAGGTAGGTGGTAGGGAAATATAGGGACAGGTGGGGATGTTTGTTGGGAATATGGGATTAGTGTAGGATTAGTATAAATGGGTGGTTGATGTTCGGCACAGACTCGGTGGGCCGAAGGGCCTGTTTCAGTGCTGTATCTCTAATCTAATCTAATCTAATCTAATCATGTACCTGTCAGGCAGGGAGGAAGTTGTCGAGCGAGGGAGCCGTTGTTTACTAAAGAAGTTGAAGAGCTTGTCAAGAGGAAGAAGAAGGCTTATGTTAGGATGACACGTGAAGGCTCAGTTAGGGCGCTTGAGAGTTACAAGCTAGCCAGGAAGGATCTAAAGGGAGAGATAAGAAGAGCAAGGAGAGGACACGAGAAGTCATTGGCGGATAGGATCAAAGAAAACCCGAAGGCTTTCTATAGGTATATCAGGAATAAAAGAATGACTAGAGATAGGTGAGGGCCAATCAAGGATAGTAGTGGGAAGTTGTGTGTGGAATCGGAGGAGATAGGGGAAGTGTTAAATGAATATTTTTCGTCAGTATTTACAGTGGAGAAAGAAAATGTTGTCGAGGAGAATACTGAGATACAGACTACTAGGCTAAATGGGATTGAGGTTCACAAGGAGGAGGTGTTAGCAATTTTGGAAAGTGTGAAAATAGATAAGTCCCCTGGGCCAGATGGGATTTATCCTAGGATTCTCTGGGAAGCCAGGGAGGAGATTGCAGAGCCTTTGTCCTTGATTTTTATGTCGTCATTGTCAACAGGAATAGTGCCGGAAGACTGGAGGAAAGCAAATGTTGTCCCCTTGTTCAAGAAGGGGAGTAGAGACAGCCCTGGTAATTATAGACCTGTGAGCCTTACTTCGGTTGTGGGAAAAATGTTGGAAAAGGTTATAAGAGATAGGATTTATAATCATCTTGAAAAGAATAAGTTCATTAGAGATAGTCAGCACGGTTTTGTAAAGGGTAGGTCGTGCCTCACAAACCTTATTGAGTTTTTTGACAAGGTGACCAAACAGGTGGATGAGGGTAAAGCCGTGGATGTGGTCTATATGGATTTCAGTAAGGCGTTTGATAAAGTTCCCCATGGTAGGCTATTGCAGAAAATACAGAAGTATGGGATTGAAGGTGAATTAGTGCTTTGGATCAGAAATTGGCTAGCTGAAAGAAGACAGAGGGTGGTGGTTGATGGTAAATGTTCATCCTGGAGTATAGTTTCTAGTGGTGTACCGCAAGGATCTGTTTTGGGGCCACTGCTGTTTGTCATTTTTATAAATGACCTGGATGAGGGTGTAGAAGGGTGGGTTAGTAAATTTGCGGATGACACGAAGGTCGGTGGAGTTGTGGATAGTGCCGAAGGATGTTGTAGGTTACAGAGGGACATAGATAGGCTGCAGAGCTGGGCTGAGAGATGGCAAATGGAGTTTAATGCGGAAAAGTGTGAGGTGATTCACTTCGGAAGGAGTAACAGGATTGCAGAATACTGGGCTAATGGGAAGATTCTTGATAGTGTAGATGAGCAGAGAGATCTTGGTGTCCAGGTACATAAATCCCTGAAAGTTGCCACCCAGGTTAATAGAGCTGTTAAGAAGGCATATGGTGTGTTAGCTTTTATTAGTAGGGGGATCGAATTTAGGAGCCACGAGGTCATGCTGCAGCTGTACAAAACTCTGGTGCGGCCGCACCTGGAGTATTGCGTGCAGTTCTGGTCACCGCATTATAGGAAGGATGTGGAAGCTTTGGAAAAGGTGCAGAGGAGATTTACTAGGATGTTGTCTGGTATGGAGGGAAGGTCTTACGAGGAAAGGCTGAGGGACTTGAGGTTGTTTTCGTTAGAGAGAAGGAGGAGAAGAGGTGACTTAATAGAGACATATAAGATAATCAGAGGATTAGATAGGGTGGATAGTGAGAGTCTTTTTCCTCGGATGGTGATGGCAAACATGAGGGGACATAGCTTTTAAGTTGAGGGGTGATAGATATAGGACAGATGTCAGAGGTAGTTTCTTTACTCAGAGAGTAGTAGGGGCGTGGAACGCCCTGCCTGCAACAGTAGTAGACTCGCCAACTTTAAGGGCATTTAAGTGGTCATTGGATAGACATATGGATGAAAATGGAATAGTGGGGCGGCACAGTGGTGCAGTGGTTAGCACCGCCGCCTCACAGCTCCAGGGACCCGGGTTCGATTCCGGGTATTGCCTGTGTGGAGTTTGCAAGTTCTCCCTGTGTCTGCGTGGGTTTCCTCCGGGTGCTCCGGTTTCCTCCCACAAGCCAAAAGACTTGCAGGTTGGTAGGTAAATTGGCCATTATAAATTGCCCCTAGTATAGGTAGGTGGTAGGGAAATATAGGGACAGGTGGGGATGTGGTAGGGATATGGAATTAGTGTAGGATTAGTATAAATGGGTGGTTGATGGTCGGCACAGACTCGGTGGGCCGAAGGGCCTGTTTCACTGCTGTATCTCTAAACTAAAGTAAACTAAACAGATGGTTTCACAGGTCGGCGCAACATCGAGGGCCGAAGGGCCTGTACTGCGCTGTAATGTTCTATGTTCTATGTTCTATCTACAAGATGCACTGCAGCAATGCACCAAGGCTACTCAGGCAGCACCTTCAAAACTCACGATCTCTACCACCTCGAAGGACAAGAGGAGCAGATGCACTGGAACACCACCACCTGCAAGTTCCCCTCCAAGTCACACACCATCTTGACTTGGAACTATATCGCTGGGTCAAAATCCTGGAACTCCCTTCCGAACAGCACTGTGGGTGGACCGACCCCAAATGGAATGCAGCGGTTCAAGAAGCCAGCTCACCACCACCTTCTCAAGGGCAATTAGGGATCGGCAATAAATGCTGGCCTGGCCAGTGACGCCCACATCCCATGAAAGAAATTATTTTTTAAAAACCAGCAACACCTCCATCAACATCTCCAACATCACCATCACGAGTATTACCACCATTACAGTTGGAAACCTTTGGCTGATGGAGCAGAGTTTCTTAACTTCTTCAAATCATTCGATCCGTTAGTACGTGTCCCTGATACACCCTCCTGTTTAAGGTGGCACTCTGATTCCCAATCTCCAGTTTAAAGTGGCACTCTGAATCACCCTCCAGTTTAAGGTGGCACTCTGATTCACCCTCCTGTTTAAGGTGGCATTCTGATGCACCCTCCTGTTTAATCTGGCACTCTGATTCATCCTCCAGTTTAAGGTGGCACTCTGATTCACACTCCTGTTTAAGGTGGCACTCTGATTGATCCTCCAGATTAAGGTGGCAGGCTGATTAACCGTCACGTTTAAGCTGGCACTCTGATTTACCTTCCAGTTTAAGGTGGCACTCTGATTCACCCTCCAGTTTAAGGTGGCACACTGATTCACCCTCATGTATAAGGTGGCACTCTGATTCACCCTCCAGATTAAGGTGGCAGGCTGATTAACCGTCACGTTTAAGCTGGCACTCTGATTCACCCTCCAGTTTAAGTTGGCACTCTGATTTGCCCTCCAGTTTAAGGTGGCACTCTGATTAATCCTCCAGTTTAAGGTGGCACTCTGATTCACCCTCAAGTTTAAGGTGGCACTCTGATTCACCCTCAAGTTGAAGTTGGCAAACTGATTCACCCTCCTGTTTAAGGTGGCACTCTGATTCACACTCCAATTTAAGTTGGCAAACTGATTCACCATCCTGTTTAAGGTGGCACTCTGATTCACCCTCCAGTTTAAGTTGGCAAACTGATTCACCCTCCTGTTTAAGGTGGCACTCTGATTCACCCTCGAGTTTAAGGTGGCACACTGATTCACCCTCCAGTTTAAGGTGGCACTGATTCACCCTCTTGTTTAAGGTGGCACTCTGATTTACTCTCCTGTTTAAGGTGGCACTCTGATTCACCCTCCAGTTTAAGGCACTCTTATTCACCCTCCAGTTTAAGTTGGCACTCTTATTCACCCTCCTGTTTAAGTTGGCACTCTGATTCACCCTCCAGTTTAAGCTGGCACTCTGATTCACCCTCCTGTTTAAGTTGGCACTCTGATTAACCCTCCAGTTTAAGGTGGCATTCTGATTCACACTCCAGTTTAAGGTGGCACTCTGATTCACCCTCCAGTTTAAGGTGGCATTCTGATTCACGCTCCTGTTTAAGTTGGCACTCTGATTCACGCTCCTGTTTAAGGTGGCACTCTGATTCACCCTCCAGTTTAAGTTGGCACTCTGATTCACGCTCCTGTTTAAGGTGGCATTCTGATTCACGCTCCTGTTTAAGGTGGCATTCTGATTCACGCTCCTGTTTAAGGTGGCACTCTGATTCACACTCCAGTTTAAGGTGGCATTCTGATTCACACTCCTGTTTAAGGTGGCACTCTGATTCACACTCCTGTTTAAGGTGGCATTCTGATTCACACTCCAGTTTAAGGTGGCATTCTGATTCACGCTCCTGTTTAAGGTGGCACTCTGATTCACGCTCCAGTTTAAGGTGGCATTCTGATACACGCTCCTGTTTAAGGTGGCACTCTGATTCACCCTCCAGTTTAAGGTGGCATTCTGATTCACACTCCTGTTTAAGGTGGCACTCTGATTCACGCTCCAGTTTAAGGTGGCAATCTGATTCACGCTCCTGTTTAAGGTGGCACTCTGATTCACGCTCCAGTTTAAGGTGGCACTCTGATTCACACTCCTGTTTAAGGTGGCATTCTGATTCACACTCCAGTTTAAGGTGGCATTCTGATTCACGCTCCTGTTTAAGGTGGCACTCTGATTCACGCTCCAGTTTAAGGTGGCATTCTGATTCACGCTCCAGTTTAAGGTGGCACTCTGATTCACGCTCCAGTTTAAGGTGGCATTCTGATTCACGCTCCAGTTTAAGGTGGCATTCTGATTCACGCTCCTGTTTAAGGTGGCACTCTAATTCACCCTCCAGTTTAAGGTGGCACTCTGATTCACGCTCCAGTTTAAGGTGGCATTCTGATTCACGCTCCTGTTTAAGGTGGCACTCTGATTCACGCTCCAGTTTAAGGTGGCATTCTGATTCACGCTCCAGTTTAAGGTGGCATTCTGATTCGCGCTCCTGTTTAAGGTGGCACTCTGATTCACCCTCCAGTTTAAGTTGGCACTCTGATTCACCCTCCAGTTTAAGTTGGCATTCTGATTCACCCTCCAGTTTAAGTTGGCAATCTGATTCACCCTCCAGTTTAAGTTGGCATTCTGATTCACACTCCAGTTTAAGGTGGCATTCTGATTCACGCTCCTGTTTAAGGTGGCATTCTGATTCACGCTCCTGTTTAAGGTGGCACTCTGATTCACCCTCCAGTTTAAGTTGGCACTCTGATTCACACTACAGTTTAAGGTGGCATTCTGATTCACCCTCCTGTTTAAGTTGGCAATCACACTCCAGTTTAAGGTGGCATTCTGATTCACGCTCCTGTTTAAGTTGGCAATCTGATTCACCCTCCAGATTAAGTTGGCAATCTGATTCACCCTCCAGTTTAAGGTGGCACTCTGATTCACCCTCCAGTTTAATTGGCACTCTGATTCACCCTCCAGTTTAAGTTGGCACTCTGATTCACCCTCCAGTTTAAGTTGGCACTCTGATTCACCCTCCAGTTTAATTGGCACTCTGATTCACCCTCCAGTTTAAGTTGGCACTCTGATTCACCCTCCAGTTTAAGTTGGCACTCTGATTCCCTTTTCAGTTTAAGGTGGCACTCGATTCACCATCCAGTTTAAGATGCACTTTGATTCACCCTCCTGTTTAAGGTGGCACATTGATTCACCCTCCTGATTATGTTGGCACTCTGATTCACCCTCCTGATTAAGGTGGCACATTTATTCACCCTCCTGTTTAAGATGGCACTCTTTTTCACCCTCCTGTTTAAGGTGGCACTCTGATTCACCCTCCAGATTAAGGTGGCACTCTGAGTCACCATCCAGTTTAAGGTGGCATTCTGATTCACTTTCCAGTTTAAGATGGCACTCTGGTTCACACCCCAGATTAAGGTGGCACTCTGATTCACGCTCCTGTTTAAGGTGGCATTCTGATTCACGCTCCTGTTTAAGGTGGCACTCTGATTCACCCTCCAGTTTAAGTTGGCACTCTGATTCACACTACAGTTTAAGGTGGCATTCTGATTCACCCTCCTGTTTAAGTTGGCAATCACACTCCAGTTTAAGGTGGCATTCTGATTCACGCTCCTGTTTAAGTTGGCAATCTGATTCACCCTCCAGATTAAGTTGGCAATCTGATTCACCCTCCAGTTTAAGGTGGCACTCTGATTCACCCTCCAGTTTAAGTTGGCATTCTGATTCACTCTCCAGTTTAAGTTGGCACTCTGATTCACCCTCCAGTTTAAGTTGGCAATCTGATTCACCCTCCAGTTTAAGTTGGCATTCTGATTCACACTCCAGTTTAAGTTGGCAATCTGATTCACCCTCCAGTTTAAGTTGGCATTCTGATTCACGCTCCTGTTTAAGGTGGCACTCTGATTCACCCTCCAGTTTAAGTTGGCACTCTGATTCACACTACAGTTTAAGGTGGCATTCTGATTCACCCTCCTGTTTAAGTTGGCAATCACACTCCAGTTTAAGGTGGCATTCTGATTCACGCTCCTGTTTAAGTTGGCAATCTGATTCACCCTCCAGATTAAGTTGGCAATCTGATTCACCCTCCAGTTTAAGGTGGCACTCTGATTCACCCTCCAGTTTAATTGGCACTCTGATTCACCCTCCAGTTTAAGTTGGCACTCTGATTCACCCTCCAGTTTAAGTTGGCACTCTGATTCACCCTCCAGTTTAAGTTGGCACTCTGATTCCCTTTTCAGTTTAAGGTGGCACTCGATTCACCATCCAGTTTAAGATGCACTTTGATTCACCCTCCTGTTTAAGGTGGCACATTGATTCACCCTCCTGATTATGTTGGCACTCTGATTCACCCTCCTGATTAAGGTGGCACATTTATTCACCCTCCTGTTTAAGATGGCACTCTTTTTCACCCTCCTGTTTAAGGTGGCACTCTGATTCACCCTCCAGATTAAGGTGGCACTCTGAGTCACCATCCAGTTTAAGGTGGCATTCTGATTCACTTTCCAGTTTAAGATGGCACTCTGGTTCACACCCCAGATTAAGGTGGCACTCTGATTCACCATCCAGTTTAAGGTGGCACTTCGGTTCACCCTCCTGATTAAGGTAGCATTCTGATTTACTTTCCAGTTTAAGATGGCACTCTGATTCACCCTCCAGTTTAAGTTGGCACATTGATTCACCATCCAGTTTAAGGTGGCACTCCGATTCACCCTCCAGTTTAAGTTGGCACTCTAATTCACCCTCCAGTTTAAGTTGGCACTCTGATTCACCCTCCAGTTTAAGGTGGCATTCTGATTCACGCTCCTGTTTAAGGTGGCACTCTGATTCACACTCCAGTTTAAGGTGGCATTCTGATTCACTCTCCTGTTTAAGGTGGCAATCTGATTCACCCTCCAGTTTAAGGTGGCATTCTGATTCACGCTCCTGTTTAAGGTGGCACTCTGATTCACACTCCAGTTTAAGGTGGCATTCTGATTCACTCTCCTGTTTAAGGTGGCACTCTGATTCACGCTCCAGTTTAAGGTGGCACTCTGATTCACGCTCCAGTTTAAGGTGGCATTCTGATTCACGCTCCAGTTTAAGGTGGCAATCTGATTCACCCTCCAGTTTAAGTTGGCATTCTGATTCACACTCCAGTTTAAGGTGGCATTCTGATTCACCCTCCAGTTTAAGTTGGCATTCTGATTCACGCTCCAGTTTAAGGTGGCATTCTGATTCACGCTCCTGTTTAAGGTGGCAATCTGATTCACACTCCAGTTTAAGGTGGCATTCTGATTCACCCTCCAGTTTAAGTTGGCACTCTGATTCACCCTCCAGTTTAAGGTGGCAATCTGATTCACCCTCCAGTTTAAGTTGGCATTCTGATTCACGCTCCAGTTTAAGGTGGCATTCTGATTCACGCTCCTGTTTAAGGTGGCAATCTGATTCACACTCCAGTTTAAGGTGGCATTCTGATTCACCCTCCAGTTTAAGTTGGCACTCTGATTCACCCTCCAGTTTAAGTTGGCAATCTGATTCACCCTCCAGTTTAAGTTGGCATTCTGATTCACACTCCTGTTTAAGGTGGCACTCTGATTCTCCCTCCAGTTTAAGGTGGCATTCTGATTCACGCTCCTGTTTAAGGTGGCACTCTGATTCACACTCCAGTTTAAGGTGGCATTCTGATACACGCTCCAGTTTAAGGTGGCATTCTGATTCACGCTCCTGTTTAAGGTGGCATTCTGATTCACCCTCCAGTTTAAGGTGGCACTCTGATTCACCCTCCAGTTTAAGGTGGCATTCTGATTCACACTCCTGTTTAAGGTGGCACTCTGATTCACGCTCCAGTTTAAGGTGGCATTCTGATTCACGCTCCTGTTTAAGGTGGCACTCTGATTCACGCTCCAGTTTAAGGTGGCATTCTGATTCACGCTCCAGTTTAAGGTGGCATTCTGATTCACACTCCTGTTTAAGGTGGCACTCTGATTCACCCTCCAGTTTAAGGTGGCATTCTGATTCACACTCCTGTTTAAGGTGGCACTCTGATTCACGCTCCAGTTTAAGGTGGCATTCTGATTCACGCTCCTGTTTAAGGTGGCACTCTGATTCACGCTCCAGTTTAAGGTGGCATTCTTATTCACCCTCCAGTTTAAGGTGGCATTCTGATTCACGCTCCAGTTTAAGGTGGCATTCTGATTCACGCTCCAGTTTAAGGTGGCATTCTGATTCACGCTCCTGTTTAAGGTGGCAATCTGATTCACACTCCAGTTTAAGGTGGCATTCTGATTCACCCTCCAGTTTAAGTTGGCACTCTGATTCACCCTCCAGTTTAAGTTGGCAATCTGATTCACCCTCCAGTTTAAGTTGGCACTCTGATTCACACTACAGTTTAAGGTGGCATTCTGATTCACTTTCCAGTTTAAGATGGCACTCTGGTTCACACCCCAGATTAAGGTGGCACTCTGATTCACCATCCAGTTTAAGGTGGCACTTCGGTTCACCCTCCTGATTAAGGTGGCATTCTGATTCACTTTCCAGTTTAAGATGGCACTCTGATTCACCCTCCAGTTTAAGTTGGCACATTGATTCACCATCCAGTTTAAGGTGGCACTCCGATTCACCCTCCAGTTTAAGTTGGCACTCTAATTCACCCTCCAGTTTAAGTTGGCACTCTGATTCACCCTCCAGTTTAAGGTGGCATTCTGATTCACGCTCCTGTTTAAGGTGGCACTCTGATTCACACTCCAGTTTAAGGTGGCATTCTGATTCACGCTCCTGTTTAAGGTGGCACTCTGATTCACGCTCCAGTTTAAGGTGGCATTCTGATTCACGCTCCTGTTTAAGGTGGCACTCTGATTCACGCTCCAGTTTAAGGTGGCATTTTGATTCACGCTCCAGTTTAAGGTGGCATTCTGATTCACGCTCCTGTTTAAGGTGGCAATCTGATTCACCCTCCAGTTTAAGTTGGCAATCTGATTCACACTCCAGTTTAAGGTGGCATTCTGATTCACCCTCCAGTTTAAGTTGGCACTCTGATTCACCCTCCAGTTTAAGTTGGCAATCTGATTCACCCTCCAGTTTAAGTTGGCATTCTGATTCACACTCCTGTTTAAGGTGGCACTCTGATTCACCCTCCAGTTTAAGGTGGCATTCTGATTCACGCTCCTGTTTAAGGTGGCACTCTGATTCACACTCCAGTTTAAGGTGGCATTCTGATTCACGCTCCAGTTTAAGGTGGCATTCTGATTCACGCTCCTGTTTAAGGTGGCATTCTGATTCACCCTCCAGTTTAAGGTGGCACTCTGATTTACCCTCCAGTTTAAGGTGGCATTCTGATTCACACTCCTGTTTAAGGTGGCACTCTGATTCACGCTCCAGTTTAAGGTGACATTCTGATTCACGCTCCTGTTTAAGGTGGCACTCTGATTCACGCTCCAGTTTAAGGTGGCATTCTGATTCACGCTCCAGTTTAAGGTGGCATTCTGATTCACACTCCTGTTTAAGGTGGCACTCTGATTCACCCTCCAGTTTAAGGTGGCATTCTGATTCACACTCCTGTTTAAGGTGGCACTCTGATTCACGCTCCAGTTTAAGTTGGCATTCTGATTCACGCTCCTGTTTAAGGTGGCACTCTGATTCTCGCTCCAGTTTAAGGTGGCATTCTGATTCACGCTCCAGTTTAAGGTGGCATTCTGATTCACGCTCCTGTTTAAGGTGGCAATCTGATTCACACTCCAGTTTAAGGTGGCATTCTGATTCACCCTCCAGTTTAAGTTGGCACTCTGATTCACCCTCCAGTTTAAGTTGGCAATCTGATTCACCCTCCAGTTTAAGTTGGCACTCTGATTCACACTACAGTTTAAGGTGGCATTCTGATTCACCCTCCAGTTTAAGGTGGCACTCTGATTCACCCTCCTGTTTAAGTTGGCATTCTGATTCACCCTCCTGTTTAAGGTGGCACTCTGATTCACCCTCCTGTTTAAGTTGGCTATCTGATTCACACTCCAGTTTAAGGTGGCATTCTGATTCACGCTCCTGTTTAAGGTGGCACTCTGATTCACGCTCCAGTTTAAGGTGGCATTCTGATTCACCCTCCAGTTTAAGGTGGCACTCTGATTCACCCTCCTGTTTAAGTTGGCTATCTGATTCACACTCCAGTTTAAGGTGGCATTCTGATTCACGCTCCTGTTTAAGGTGGCACTCTGATTCATGCTCCAGTTTAAGGTGGCATTCTGATTCACCCTCCTGTTTAAGGTGGCACTCTGATTCACCCTCCTGTTTAAGTTGGCTATCTGATTCACACTCCAGTTTAAGGTGGCATTCTGATTCACGCTCCTGTTTAAGGTGGCACTCTGATTCACGCTCCAGTTTAAGGTGGCATTCTGATTCACCCTCCTGTTTAAGGTGGCACTCTGATTCACCCTCCTGTTTAAGTTGGCTATCTGATTCACACTCCAGTTTAAGGTGGCATTCTGATTCACCCTCCAGTTTAAGTTGGCACTCTGATTCACCCTCCAGTTTAAGTTGGCAATCTGATTCACCCTCCAGTTTAAGTTGGCACTCTGATTCACACTAACAGTTTAAGGTGGCATTCTGATTCACCCTCCAGTTTAAGGTGGCACTCTGATTCACCCTCCTGTTTAAGTTGGCATTCTGATTCACCCTCCTGTTTAAGGTGGCACTCTGATTCACCCTCCTGTTTAAGTTGGCTATCTGATTCACACTCCAGTTTAAGGTGGCATTCTGATTCACGCTCCTGTTTAAGGTGGCACTCTGATTCACGCTCCAGTTTCAGGTGGCATTCTGATTCACGCTCCTGTTTAAGGTGGCACTCTGATTCACGCTCCAGTTTAAGGTGGCATTCTGATTCACGCTCCTGCTTAAGGTGGCAATCTGATTCACCCTCCAGTTTAAGTTGGCAATCTGATTCACACTCCAGTTTAAGGTGGCATTCTGATTCACCCTACAGTTTAAGGTGGCACTCTGATTCACCCTCCAGTTTAAGTTGGCAATCTGATTCACACTCCTGTTTAAGGTGGCACTCTGATTCACCCTCCAGTTTAAGGTGGCATTCTGATTCACACTCCTGTTTAAGGTGGCACTCTGATTCACCCTCCAGTTTAAGGTGGCATTCTGATTCACACTCCTGTTTAAGGTGGCACTCTGATTCACGCTCCAGTTTAAGGTGGCATTCTGATTCACGCTCCTGTTTAAGGTGGCACTCTGATTCACGCTCCAGTTTAAGGTGGCATTCTGATTCACGCTCCAGTTTAAGGTGGCATTCTGATTCACGCTCCTGTTTAAGGTGGCAATCTGATTCACACTCCAGTTTAAGGTGGCATTCTGATTCACCCTCCAGTTTAAGGTGGCACTCGATTCACCATCCAGTTTAAGATGCACTTTGATTCACCCTCCTGTTTAAGGTGGCACATTGATTCACCCTCCTGATTATGTTGGCACTCTGATTCACCCTCCTGATTAAGGTGGCACATTTATTCACCCTCCTGTTTAAGATGGCACTCTTTTTCACCCTCCTGTTTAAGGTGGCACTCTGATTCACCCTCCAGATTAAGGTGGCACTCTGAGTCACCATCCAGTTTAAGGTGGCATTCTGATTCACTTTCCAGTTTAAGATGGCACTCTGGTTCACACCCCAGATTAAGGTGGCACTCTGATTCACCATCCAGTTTAAGGTGGCAATTCGGTTCACTCTCCTGATTAAGGTAGCATTCTGATTCACTTTCCAGTTTAAGATGGCAATCTGATTCACCCTCCAGTTTAAGTTGGCACATTGATTCACCATCCAGTTTAAGGTGGCACTCCGATTCACCCTCCAGTTTAAGTTGGCACTCTAATTCACCCTCCAGTTTAAGTTGGCACTCTGATTCACCCTCCAGTTTAAGGTGGCATTCTGATTCACGCTCCTGTTTAAGGTGGCACTCTGATTCACACTCCAGTTTAAGGTGGCATTCTGATTCACTCTCCTGTTTAAGGTGGCACTCTGATTCACGCTCCAGTTTAAGGTGGCATTCTGATTCACGCTCCTGTTTAAGGTGGCACTCTGATTCACGCTCCAGTTTAAGGTGGCATTCTGATTCACGCTCCAGTTTAAGGTGGCATTCTGATTCACGCTCCTGTTTAAGGTGGCAATCTGATTCACCCTCCAGTTTAAGTTGGCAATCTGATTCACACTCCAGTTTAAGGTGGCATTCTGATTCACCCTCCAGTTTAAGTTGGCACTCTGATTCACCCTCCAGTTTAAGTTGGCAATCTGATTCACCCTCCAGTTTAAGTTGGCATTCTGATTCACACTCCTGTTTAAGGTGGCACTCTGATTCACCCTCCAGTTTAAGGTGGCATTCTGATTCACGCTCCTGTTTAAGGTGGCACTCTGATTCACACTCCAGTTTAAGGTGGCATTCTGATTCACGCTCCAGTTTAAGGTGGCATTCTGATTCACGCTCCTGTTTAAGGTGGCATTCTGATTCACCCTCCAGTTTAAGGTGGCACTCTGATTCACCCTCCAGTTTAAGGTGGCATTCTGATTCACACTCCTGTTTAAGGTGGCACTCTGATTCACGCTCCAGTTTAAGGTGGCATTCTGATTCACGCTCCTGTTTAAGGTGGCACTCTGATTCACGCTCCAGTTTAAGGTGGCACTCTGATTCACGCTCCAGTTTAAGGTGGCATTCTGATTCACACTCCTGTTTAAGGTGGCACTCTGATTCACCCTCCAGTTTAAGGTGGCATTCTGATTCACACTCCTGTTTAAGGTGGCACTCTGATTCACGCTCCAGTTTAAGGTGGCATTCTGATTCACGCTCCTGTTTAAGGTGGCACTCTGATTCACGCTCCAGTTTAAGGTGGCATTCTGATTCACGCTCCAGTTTAAGGTGGCATTCTGATTCACGCTCCTGTTTAAGGTGGCAATCTGATTCACACTCCAGTTTAAGGTGGCATTCTGATTCACCCTCCAGTTTAAGTTGGCACTCTGATTCACCCTCCAGTTTAAGTTGGCAATCTGATTCACCCTCCAGTTTAAGTTGGCACTCTGATTCACACTACAGTTTAAGGTGGCATTCTGATTCACTTTCCAGTTTAAGATGGCACTCTGGTTCACACCCCAGATTAAGTTGGCACTCTGATTCACCCTCCAGTTTAAGTTGGCAATCTGATTCACCCTCCAGTTTAAGTTGGCACTCTGATTCACACTACAGTTTAAGGTGGCATTCTGATTCACCCTCCAGTTTAAGGTGGCACTCTGATTCACCCTCCTGTTTAAGTTGGCATTCTGATTCACCCTCCTGTTTAAGCTGGCACTCTGATTCACCCTCCTGTTTAAGTTGGCTATCTGATTCACACTCCAGTTTAAGGTGGCATTCTGATTCACGCTCCTGTTTAAGGTGGCACTCTGATTCACGCTCCAGTTTAAGGTGGCATTCTGATTCACCCTCCAGTTTAAGGTGGCACTCTGATTCACCCTCCTGTTTAAGTTGGCTATCTGATTCACACTCCAGTTTAAGGTGGCATTCTGATTCACGCTCCTGTTTCAGGTGGCACTCTGATTCACGCTCCAGTTTAAGGTGGCATTCTGATTCACCCTCCTGTTTAAGGTGGCACTCTGATTCACCCTCCTGTTTAAGTTGGCAATCTGATTCACACTCCAGTTTAAGGTGGCATTCTGATTCACGCTCCTGTTTAAGGTGGCACTCTGATTCACGCTCCAGTTTAAGGTGGCATTCTGATTCACCCTCCTGTTTAAGGTGGCACTCTGATTCACCCTCCTGTTTAAGTTGGCTATCTGATTCACACTCCAGTTTAAGGTGGCATTCTGATTCACCCTCCAGTTTAAGTTGGCACTCTGATTCACCCTCCAGTTTAAGTTGGCAATCTGATTCACCCTCCAGTTTAAGTTGGCACTCTGATTCACACTACAGTTTAAGGTGGCATTCTGATTCACCCTCCAGTTTAAGGTGGCACTCTGATTCACCCTCCTGTTTAAGTTGGCATTCTGATTCACCCTCCTGTTTAAGGTGGCACTCTGATTCACCCTCCTGTTTAAGTTGGCTATCTGATTCACACTCCAGTTTAAGGTGGCATTCTGATTCACGCTCCTGTTTAAGGTGGCACTCTGATTCACGCTCCAGTTTAAGGTGGCATTCTGATTCACGCTCCAGTTTAAGGTGGCATTCTGATTCACGCTCCTGTTTAAGGTGGCAATCTGATTCACCCTCCAGTTTAAGTTGGCAATCTGATTCACACTCCAGTTTAAGGTGGCATTCTGATTCACCCTACAGTTTAAGGTGGCACTCTGATTCACCCTCCAGTTTAAGTTGGCAATCTGATTCACACTCCTGTTTAAGGTGGCACTCTGATTCACCCTCCAGTTTAAGGTGGCATTCTGATTCACACTCCTGTTTAAGGTGGCACTCTGATTCACCCTCCAGTTTAAGGTGGCATTCTGATTCACACTCCTGTTTAAGGTGGCACTCTGATTCACGCTCCAGTTTAAGGTGGCACTCTGATTCACGCTCCAGTTTAAGGTGGCATTCTGATTCACGCTCCAGTTTAAGGTGGCATTCTGATTCACGCTCCTGTTTAAGGTGGCAATCTGATTCACACTCCAGTTTAAGGTGGCATTCTGATTCACCCTCCAGTTTAAGGTGGCACTCGATTCACCATCCAGTTTAAGATGCACTTTGATTCACCCTCCTGTTTCAGGTGGCACATTGATTCACCCTCCTGATTATGTTGGCACTCTGATTCACCCTCCTGATTAAGGTGGCACATTTATTCACCCTCCTGTTTAAGATGGCACTCTTTTTCACCCTCCTGTTTAAGGTGGCACTCTGATTCACCCTCCAGATTAAGGTGGCACTCTGAGTCACCATCCAGTTTAAGGTGGCATTCTGATTCACTTTCCAGTTTAAGATGGCACTCTGGTTCACACCCCAGATTAAGGTGGCACTCTGATTCACCATCCAGTTTAAGGTGGCAATTCGGTTCACCCTCCTGATTAAGGTAGCATTCTGATTCACTTTCCAGTTTAAGATGGCACTCTGATTCACCCTCCAGTTTAAGTTGGCACATTGATTCACCATCCAGTTTAAGGTGGCACTCCGATTCACCCTCCAGTTTAAGTTGGCACTCTAATTCACCCTCCAGTTTAAGTTGGCACTCTGATTCACCCTCCAGTTTAAGGTGGCATTCTGATTCACGCTCCTGTTTAAGGTGGCACTCTGATTCACACTCCAGTTTAAGGTGGCATTCTGATTCACTCTCCTGTTTAAGGTGGCACTCTGATTCACGCTCCAGTTTAAGGCGGCATTCTGATTCACGCTCCTGTTTAAGGTGGCACTCTGATTCACGCTCCAGTTTAAGGTGGCATTCTGATTCACGCTCCAGTTTAAGGTGGCATTCTGATTCACGCTCCTGTTTAAGGTGGCAATCTGATTCACCCTCCAGTTTAAGTTGGCAATCTGATTCACACTCCAGTTTAAGGCTGCATTCTGATTCACCCTCCAGTTTAAGTTGGCACTCTGATTCACCCTCCAGTTTAAGTTGGCAATCTGATTCACCCTCCAGTTTAAGTTGGCATTCTGATTCACACTCCTGTTTAAGGTGGCACTCTGATTCACCCTCCAGTTTAAGGTGGCATTCTGATTCACGCTCCTGTTTAAGGTGGCACTCTGATTCACACTCCAGTTTAAGGTGGCATTCTGATTCACGCTCCAGTTTAAGGTGGCATTCTGATTCACGCTCCTGTTTAAGGAGGCATTCTGATTCACCCTCCAGTTTAAGGTGGCACTCTGATTCACCCTCCAGTTTAAGGTGGCATTCTGATTCACAATCCTGTTTAAGGTGGCACTCTGATTCACGCTCCAGTTTAAGGTGGCATTCTGATTCACGCTCCTGTTTAAGGTGGCACTCTGATTCACGCTCCAGTTTAAGGTGGCACTCTGATTCACGCTCCAGTTTAAGGTGGCATTCTGATTCACACTCCTGTTTAAGGTGGCACTCTGATTCACCCTACAGTTTAAGGTGGCATTCTGATTCACCCTACAGTTTAAGGTGGCACTCTGATTCACCCTCCAGTTTAAGTTGGCAATCTGATTCACACTCCTGTTTAAGGTGGCACTCTGATTCACCCTCCAGTTTAAGGTGGCATTCTGATTCACACTCCTGTTTAAGGTGGCACTCTGATTCACCCTCCAGTTTAAGGTGGCATTCTGATTCACACTCCTGTTTAAGGTGGCACTCTGATTCACGCTCCAGTTTAAGGTGGCACTCTGATTCACGCTCCAGTTTAAGGTGGCATTCTGATTCACGCTCCAGTTTAAGGTGGCATTCTGATTCACGCTCCTGTTTAAGGTGGCAATCTGATTCACACTCCAGTTTAAGGTGGCATTCTGATTCACCCTCCAGTTTAAGGTGGCACTCGATTCACCATCCAGTTTAAGATGCACTTTGATTCACCCTCCTGTTTCAGGTGGCACATTGATTCACCCTCCTGATTATGTTGGCACTCTGATTCACCCTCCTGATTAAGGTGGCACATTTATTCACCCTCCTGTTTAAGATGGCACTCTTTTTCACCCTCCTGTTTAAGGTGGCACTCTGATTCACCCTCCAGATTAAGGTGGCACTCTGAGTCACCATCCAGTTTAAGGTGGCATTCTGATTCACTTTCCAGTTTAAGATGGCACTCTGGTTCACACCCCAGATTAAGGTGGCACTCTGATTCACCATCCAGTTTAAGGTGGCAATTCGGTTCACCCTCCTGATTAAGGTAGCATTCTGATTCACTTTCCAGTTTAAGATGGCACTCTGATTCACCCTCCAGTTTAAGTTGGCACATTGATTCACCATCCAGTTTAAGGTGGCACTCCGATTCACCCTCCAGTTTAAGTTGGCACTCTAATTCACCCTCCAGTTTAAGTTGGCACTCTGATTCACCCTCCAGTTTAAGGTGGCATTCTGATTCACGCTCCTGTTTAAGGTGGCACTCTGATTCACACTCCAGTTTAAGGTGGCATTCTGATTCACTCTCCTGTTTAAGGTGGCACTCTGATTCACGCTCCAGTTTAAGGCGGCATTCTGATTCACGCTCCTGTTTAAGGTGGCACTCTGATTCACGCTCCAGTTTAAGGTGGCATTCTGATTCACGCTCCAGTTTAAGGTGGCATTCTGATTCACGCTCCTGTTTAAGGTGGCAATCTGATTCACCCTCCAGTTTAAGTTGGCAATCTGATTCACACTCCAGTTTAAGGCTGCATTCTGATTCACCCTCCAGTTTAAGTTGGCACTCTGATTCACCCTCCAGTTTAAGTTGGCAATCTGATTCACCCTCCAGTTTAAGTTGGCATTCTGATTCACACTCCTGTTTAAGGTGGCACTCTGATTCACCCTCCAGTTTAAGGTGGCATTCTGATTCACGCTCCTGTTTAAGGTGGCACTCTGATTCACACTCCAGTTTAAGGTGGCATTCTGATTCACGCTCCAGTTTAAGGTGGCATTCTGATTCACGCTCCTGTTTAAGGAGGCATTCTGATTCACCCTCCAGTTTAAGGTGGCACTCTGATTCACCCTCCAGTTTAAGGTGGCATTCTGATTCACAATCCTGTTTAAGGTGGCACTCTGATTCACGCTCCAGTTTAAGGTGGCATTCTGATTCACGCTCCTGTTTAAGGTGGCACTCTGATTCACGCTCCAGTTTAAGGTGGCACTCTGATTCACGCTCCAGTTTAAGGTGGCATTCTGATTCACACTCCTGTTTAAGGTGGCACTCTGATTCACCCTCCAGTTTAAGGTGGCATTCTGATTCACACTCCTGTTTAAGGTGGCACTCTGATTCACGCTCCAGTTTAAGGTGGCATTCTGATTCACGCTCCTGTTTAAGGTGGCACTCTGATTCACGCTCCAGTTTAAGGTGGCATTCTGATTCACGCTCCAGTTTAAGGTGGCATTCTGATTCACGCTCCTGTTTAAGGTGGCAATCTGATTCACACTCCAGTTTAAGGTGGCATTCTGATTCACCCTCCAGTTTAAGTTGGCACTCTGATTCACCCTCCAGTTTAAGTTGGCAATCTGATTCACCCTCCAGTTTAAGTTGGCACTCTGATTCACACTACAG
The DNA here is from genome assembly GCF_036365525.1 of Heterodontus francisci. Taxonomy (NCBI): domain Eukaryota; kingdom Metazoa; phylum Chordata; class Chondrichthyes; order Heterodontiformes; family Heterodontidae; genus Heterodontus; species Heterodontus francisci. Next base: position 11,564,216 of record NC_090375.1, on the reverse strand, counting down.
TTTAAGGTGGCATTCTGATTCACTTTCCAGTTTAAGATGGCACTCTGGTTCACACCCCAGATTAAGGTGGCACTCTGATTCACCATCCAGTTTAAGGTGGCACTTCGGTTCACCCTCCTGATTAAGGTGGCATTCTGATTCACTTTCCAGTTTAAGATGGCACTCTGATTCACCCTCCAGTTTAAGTTGGCACATTGATTCACCATCCAGTTTAAGGTGGCACTCCGATTCACCCTCCAGTTTAAGTTGGCACTCTAATTCACCCTCCAGTTTAAGTTGGCACTCTGATTCACCCTCCAGTTTAAGGTGGCATTCTGATTCACGCTCCTGTTTAAGGTGGCACTCTGATTCACACTCCAGTTTAAGGTGGCATTCTGATTCACGCTCCTGTTTAAGGTGGCACTCTGATTCACGCTCCAGTTTAAGGTGGCATTCTGATTCACGCTCCTGTTTAAGGTGGCACTCTGATTCACGCTCCAGTTTAAGGTGGCATTTTGATTCACGCTCCAGTTTAAGGTGGCATTCTGATTCACGCTCCAGTTTAAGGTGGCAATCTGATTCACCCTCCAGTTTAAGTTGGCAATCTGATTCACACTCCAGTTTAAGGTGGCATTCTGATTCACCCTCCAGTTTAAGTTGGCACTCTGATTCACCCTCCAGTTTAAGTTGGCAATCTGATTCACCCTCCAGTTTAAGTTGGCATTCTGATTCACACTCCTGTTTAAGGTGGCACTCTGATTCACCCTCCAGTTTAAGGTGGCATTCTGAATCACGCTCCTGTTTAAGGTGGCACTCTGATTCACACTCCAGTTTAAGGTGGCATTCTGATTCACGCTCCAGTTTAAGGTGGCATTCTGATTCACGCTCCTGTTTAAGGTGGCATTCTGATTCACCCTCCAGTTTAAGGTGGCACTCTGATTTACCCTCCAGTTTAAGGTGGCATTCTGATTCACACTCCTGTTTAAGGTGGCACTCTGATTCACGCTCCAGTTTAAGGTGGCATTCTGATTCACGCTCCTGTTTAAGGTGGCACTCTGATTCACGCTCCAGTTTAAGGTGGCATTCTGATTCACGCTCCAGTTTAAGGTGGCATTCTGATTCACACTCCTGTTTAAGGTGGCACTCTGATTCACCCTCCAGTTTAAGGTGGCATTCTGATTCACACTCCTGTTTAAGGTGGCACTCTGATTCACGCTCCAGTTTAAGGTGGCATTCTGATTCACGCTCCTGTTTAAGGTGGCACTCTGATTCTCGCTCCAGTTTAAGGTGGCATTCTGATTCACGCTCCAGTTTAAGGTGGCATTCTGATTCACGCTCCTGTTTAAGGTGGCAATCTGATTCACCCTCCAGTTTAAGTTGGCACTCTGATTCACACTACAGTTTAAGGTGGCATTCTGATTCACCCTCCAGTTTAAGGTGGCACTCTGATTCACCCTCCTGTTTAAGTTGGCATTCTGATTCACCCTCCTGTTTAAGGTGGCACTCTGATTCACCCTCCTGTTTAAGTTGGCTATCTGATTCACACTCCAGTTTAAGGTGGCATTCTGATTCACGCTCCTGTTTAAGGTGGCACTCTGATTCACGCTCCAGTTTAAGGTGGCATTCTGATTCACCCCCCAGTTTAAGGTGGCACTCTGATTCACCCTCCTGTTTAAGTTGGCTATCTGATTCACACTCCAGTTTAAGGTGGCATTCTGATTCACGCTCCTGTTTAAGGTGGCACTCTGATTCACGCTCCAGTTTAAGGTGGCATTCTGATTCACCCTCCTGTTTAAGGTGGCACTCTGATTCACCCTCCTGTTTAAGTTGGCTATCTGATTCACACTCCAGTTTAAGGTGGCATTCTGATTCACGCTCCTGTTTAAGGTGGCACTCTGATTCACGCTCCAGTTTAAGGTGGCATTCTGATTCACCCTCCTGTTTAAGGTGGCACTCTGATTCACCCTCCTGTTTAAGTTGGCTATCTGATTCACACTCCAGTTTAAGGTGGCATTCTGATTCACCCTCCAGTTTAAGTTGGCACTCTGATTCACCCTCCAGTTTAAGTTGGCAATCTGATTCACCCTCCAGTTTAAGTTGGCACTCTGATTCACACTACAGTTTAAGGTGGCATTCTGATTCACCCTCCAGTTTAAGGTGGCACTCTGATTCACCCTCCTGTTTAAGTTGGCATTCTGATTCACCCTCCTGTTTAAGGTGGCACTCTGATTCACCCTCCTGTTTAAGTTGGCTATCTGATTCACACTCCAGTTTAAGGTGGCATTCTGATTCACGCTCCTGTTTAAGGTGGCACTCTGATTCACGCTCCAGTTTAAGGTGGCATTCTGATTCACGCTCCTGTTTAAGGTGGCACTCTGATTCACGCTCCAGTTTAAGGTGGCATTCTGATTCACGCTCCAGTTTAAGGTGGCATTCTGATTCACGCTCCTGTTTAAGGTGGCACTCTGATTCACCCTCCAGTTTAAGTTGGCAATCTGATTCACACTCCAGTTTAAGGTGGCATTCTGATTCACCCTACAGTTTAAGTTGGCACTCTGATTCACCCTCCAGTTTAAGTTGGCAATCTGATTCACACTCCTGTTTAAGGTGGCACTCTGATTCACCCTCCAGTTTAAGGTGGCATTCTGATTCACACTCCTGTTTAAGGTGGCACTCTGATTCACCCTCCAGTTTAAGGTGGCATTCTGATTCACACTCCTGTTTAAGGTGGCACTCTGATTCACGCTCCAGTTTAAGGTGGCATTCTGATTCACGCTTCTGTTTAAGGTGGCACTCTGATTCACGCTCCAGTTTAAGGTGGCATTCTGATTCACGCTCCAGTTTAAGGTGGCATTCTGATTCACGCTCCTGTTTAAGGTGGCAATCTGATTCACACTCCAGTTTAAGGTGGCATTCTGATTCACCCTCCAGTTTAAGTTGGCACTCTGATTCACCCTCCAGTTTAAGTTGGCAATCTGATTCACCCTCCAGTTTAAGTTGGCACTCTGATTCACCCTCCAGTTTAAGTTGGCACTCTGATTCACACTACAGTTTAAGGTGGCATTCTGATTCACACTCCAGTTTAAGGTGGCACTCTGATTCACCCGCCTGTTTAAGGTGGCACTCTGATTCACCCTCCTGTTTAAGTTGGCAATCTGATTCACACTCCAGTTTAAGGTGGCATTCTGATTCACCCTCCAGTTTAAGTTGGCACTCTGATTCACCCTCCAGTTTAAGTTGGCAATCAGATTCACCCTCCAGTTTAAGGTGGCAATCTGATTCACACTCCAGTTTAAGGTGGCATTCTGATTCACCCTCCAGTTTAAGTTGGCACTCTGATTCACCCTCCAGTTTAAGTTGGCATTCTGATTCACCCTCCAGTTTAAGTTGGCACTCTGATTCACCCTCCAGTTTAAGGTGGCATTCTGATTCACCCTCCAGTTTAAGTTGGCACTCTGATTCACCCTCCAGTTTAAGGTGGCATTCTGATTCACCCTCCAGTTTAAGTTGGCACTCTGATTCACCCTCCAGTTTAAGTTGGCACTCTGATTCACCCTCCAGTTTAAGTTGGCAATCTGATTCACCCTCCAGTTTAAGTTGGCATTCTGATTCACACTCCAGTTTAAGGTGGCACTCTGATTCACGCTCCTGTTTAAGGTGGCATTCTGATTCATGCTCCTGTTTAAGGTGGCACTCTGATTCACCCTCCAGTTTAAGTTGGCACTCTGGTTCCCTTTTCAGTTTAAGGTGGCACTCTGATTCACCCTCCAGTTTAAGTTGGCACTCTTATTCACCCTCCAGTTTAAGTTGGCAATCTGATTCACCCTCCAGTTTAAGTTGGCACTCTGATTCACACTCCAGTTTAAGGTGGCACTCTGATTCACGCTCCTGTTTAAGGTGGCATTCTGATTCACGCTCCTGTTTAAGTTGGCACTCTGATTCACCCTCCAGTTTAAGTTGGCACTCGGATTCACACTACAGTTTAAGGTGGCATTCTGATTCACCCTCCTGTTTAAGTTGGCAATCTGATTCACACTCCAGTTTAAGGTGGCATTCTGATTCACGCTCCTGTTTAAGTTGGCACTCTGATTCACACTCCAGTTTAAGGTGGCACTCTTATTCACCCTCCAGTTTAAGTTGGCACTCTGATTCACACTACAGTTTAAGGTGGCATTCTGATTCACGCTCCTGTTTAAGTTGGCACTCTGATTCACACTCCAGTTTAAGGTGGCATTCTGATTCACCCTCCAGTTTAAGTTGGCACTCTGATTCACACTACAGTTTAAGGTGGCATTCTGATTCACCCTCCAGTTTAAGGTGGCATTCTGATTCACGCTCCTGTTTAAGTTGGCACTCTGATTCACCCTCCAGTTTAAGTTGGCACTCTGATTCACACTACAGTTTAAGGTGGCATTCTGATTCACCTTCCTGTTTAAGTTGGCAATCTGATTCACACTCCAGTTTAAGGTGGCATTCTGATTCACGCTCCTGTTTAAGTTGGCAATCTGATTCACCCTCCAGATTAATTGGCACTCTGATTCACCCTCCAGTTTAAGTTGGCACTCTGATTCACCCTCCAGTTTAAGTTGGCACATTGATTCACCCTCCTGATTATGTTGGCACATTGATTCACCCTCCTGATTATGTTGGCACTCTGATTCACCCTCCTGTTTAAGGTGGCACATTGATTCACCCTCCTGATTATGTTGGCACTCTGATTCACCCTCCTGATTAAGGTGGCACATTTATTCACCCTCCTGTTTAAGATGGCACTCTTTTTCACCCTCCTGTTTAATGTGGCACTCTGATTCACCCTCCAGATTAAGGTGGCACTCTGAGTCACCATCCAGTTTAAGGTGGCATTCTGATTCACTTTCCAGTTTAAGATGGCACTCTGGTTCACACCCCAGATTAAGGTGGCACTCTGATTCATCATCCAGTTTAAGGTGGCACTTCGGTTCACCCTCCTGATTAAGGTGGCATTCTGATTCACTTTCCAGTTTAAGATGGCACTCTGATTCACACTCCTGATTAAGGTGGCACTCTGATTCACCCTCCAGATTAAGGTGGCACTCTGAGTCACCATCCAGTTTAAGGTGGCATTCTGATTCACTTTCCAGTTTAAGATGGCACTCTAATTCACCCTCCAGAGTAAGGTGGCACTCCGATTCACCCTCCAGTTTAAGTTGGCACTCTGATTCACCCTCCAGTTTAAGGTGGCATTCTGATTCACGCTCCTGTTTAAGGTGGCACTCTGATTCACACTCCAGTTTAAGGTGGCATTCTGATTCACGCTCCTGTTTAAGGTGGCACTCTGATTCACGCTCCAGTTTAAGGTGGCATTCTGATTCATGCTCCTGTTTAAGGTGGCACTCTGATTCACGCTCCAGTTTAAGGTGGCATTCTGATTCACGCTCCAGTTTAAGGTGGCATTCTGATTCACGCTCCTGTTTAAGGTGGCAATCTGATTCACCCTCCAGTTTAAGTTGGCACTCTGATTCACCCTCCAGTTTAAGTTGGCAATCTGAATCACACTACAGTTTAAGTTGGCACTCTGATTCACCCTCCAGTTTAAGTTGGCAATCTGATTCACACTCCTGTTTAAGGTGGCACTCTGATTCACCCTCCAGTTTAAGGTGGCATTCTGATTCACACTCCTGTTTAAGGTGGCACTCTGATTCACCCTCCAGTTTAAGGTGGCATTCTGATTCACGCTCCTGTTTAAGGTGGCACTCTGATTCACACTCCAGTTTAAGGTGGCATTCTGATTCACGCTCCTGTTTAAGGTGGCACTCTGATTCACGCTCCAGTTTAAGGTGGCATTCTGATTCACGCTCCTGTTTAAGGTGGCACTCTGAGTCACCATCCAGTTTAAGGTGGCATTCTGATTCTCTTTCCAGTTTAAGATGGCACTTCGGTTCACCCTCCTGATTAAGGTGGCATTCTGATTCACTTTCAAGTTTAAGATGGCATTCTGGTTCACACTCCTGATTAAGGTGGCACTCTGATTCACCCTCCAGTTTAAGTTGGCACATTGATTCACCATCCAGTTTAAGGTGGCACTCCGATTCACCCTCCAGTTTAAGTTGGCACTCTAATTCACCCTCCAGAGTAAGGTGGCACTCCGATTCACCCTCCAGTTTAAGTTGGCACTCTGATTCACCCTCCAGTTTAAGGTGGCATTCTGATTCACGCTCCTGTTTAAGGTGGCACTCTGATTCACACTCCAGTTTAAGGTGGCATTCTGATTCACGCTCCTGTTTAAGGTGGCACTCTGATTCACGCTCCAGTTTAAGGTGGCATTCTGATTCACGCTCCTGTTTAAGGTGGCACTCTGATTCACGCTCCAGTTTAAGTTGGCATTCTGATTCACGCTCCTGTTTAAGGTGGCAATCTGATTCACCCTCCAGTTTAAGTTGGCACTCTGATTCACCCTCCAGTTTAAGTTGGCAATCTGATTCACACTACAGTTTAAGTTGGCACTCTGATTCACCCTCCAGTTTAAGTTGGCAATCTGATTCACACTCCTGTTTAAGGTGGCACTCTGATTCACCCTCCAGTTTAAGGTGGCATTCTGATTCACACTCCTGTTTAAGGTGGCACTCTGATTCACCCTCCAGTTTAAGGTGGCATTCTGATTCACGCTCCTGTTTAAGGTGGCACTCTGATTCACACTCCAGTTTAAGGTGGCATTCTGATTCACGCTCCTGTTTAAGGTGGCACTCTGATTCACGCTCCAGTTTAAGGTGGCATTCTGATTCACGCTCCTGTTTAAGGTGGCATTCTGATTCACCCTCCAGTTTAAGTTGGCACTCTGATTCACCCTCCAGTTTAAGTTGGCAATCTGATTCACCCTCCAGTTTAAGTTGGCAATCTGATTCACACTCCTGTTTAAGGTGGCACTCTGATTCACCCTCCAGTTTAAGGTGGCATTCTGATTCACACTCCTGTTTAAGGTGGCACTCTGATTCACCCTCCAGTTTAAGGTGGCATTCTGATTCACACTCCTGTTTAAGGTGGCACTCTGATTCACGCTCCAGTTTAAGGTGGCATTCTGATTCACGCTCCTGTTTAAGGTGGCACTCTGATTCACGCTCCAGTTTAAGGTGGCATTCTGATTCACGCTCCAGTTTAAGGTGGCATTCTGATTCACGCTCCTGTTTAAGGTGGCAATCTGATTCACACTCCAGTTTAAGGTGGCATTCTGATTCACCCTCCAGTTTAAGTTGGCACTCTGATTCACCCTCCAGTTTAAGTTGGCACTCTGATTCACACTACAGTTTAAGGTGGCATTCTGATTCACACTCCAGTTTAAGGTGGCACTCTGATTCACCCTCCTGTTTAAGGTGGCACTCTGATTCACCCTCCTGTTTAAGTTGGCTATCTGATTCACACTACAGTTTAAGGTGGCATTCTGATTCAAACTCCAGTTTAAGGTGGCATTCTGATTCACGCTCCTGTTTAAGATGGCACTCTGATTCACGCTCCAGTTTAAGGTGGCATTCTGATTCACGATCCTGTTTAAGGTGGCAATCTGATTCACCCTCCAGTTTAAGTTGGCAATCTGATTCACACTCCAGTTTAAGGTGGCATTCTGATTCACGCTCCTGTTTAATGTGGCAATCTGATTCACCCTCCAGTTTAAGTTGGCAATCTGATTCACGCTCCTGTTTAAGGTGGCATTCTGATTCACCCTCCTGTTTAAGGTGGCACTCTGATTCACCCTCCTGTTTAAGTTGGCTATCTGATTCACACTACAGTTTAAGGTGGCATTCTGATTCACACTCCAGTTTAAGGTGGCATTCTGATTCACGCTCCTGTTTAAGGTGGCACTCTGATTCACGCTCCAGTTTAAGGTGGCATTCTGATTCACGCTCCAGTTTAAGGTGGCATTCTGATTCACGCTCCTGTTTAAGGTGGCAATCTGATTCACCCTCCAGTTTAAGTTGGCAATCTGATTCACCCTCCAGTTTAAGGTGGCATTCTGATTCACCCTCCAGTTTAAGTTGGCACTCTGATTCACCCTCCAGTTTAAGTTGGCAATCTGATTCACACTCCTGTTTAAGGTGGCACTCTGATTCACCCTCCATTTTAAGGTGGCATTCTGATTCACACTCCTGTTTAAGGTGGCACTCTGATTCACCCTCCAGTTTAAGGTGGCATTCTGATTCACACTCCTGTTTAAGGTGGCACTCTGATTCACGCTCCAGTTTAAGGTGGCATTCTGATTCACGCTCCAGTTTAAGGTGGCATTCTGATTCACACTCCTGTTTAAGGTGGCACTCTGATTCACGCTCCAGTTTAAGGTGGCATTCTGATTCACGCTCCTGTTTAAGGTGGCACTCTGATTCACGCTCCAGTTTAAGGTGGCATTCTGATTCACGCTCCAGTTTAAGGTGGCATTCTGATTCACGCTCCTGTTTAAGGTGGCAATCTGATTCACACTCCAGTTTAAGGTGGCATTCTGATTCACCCTCCAGTTTAAGTTGGCACTCTGATTCACCCTCCAGTTTAAGTTGGCAATCTGATTCACCCTCCAGTTTAAGTTGGCACTATGATTCACCCTCCAGTTTAAGTTGGCACTCTGATTCACACTACATTTTAAGGTGGCATTCTGATTCACACTCCAGTTTAAGGTGGCACTCTGATTCACCCTCCTGTTTAAGTTGGCATTCTGATTCACCCTCCTGTTTAAGGTGGCACTCTGATTCACCCTCCTGTTTAAGTTGGCTATCTGATTCACACTACAGTTTAAGGTGGCATTCTGATTCACGCTCCTGTTTAAGGTGGCACTCTGATTCACGCTCCAGTTTAAGGTGGCATTCTGATTCACGCTCCTGTTTAAGGTGGCAATCTGATTCACCCTCCAGTTTAAGTTGGCAATCTGATTCACACTCCAGTTTAAGGTGGCATTCTGATTCACGCTCCTGTTTAAGGTGGCAATCTGATTCACCCTCCAGTTTAAGTTGGCAATCTGATTCACACTCCAGTTTAAGGTGGCATTCTGATTCACCCTCCTGTTTATGGTGGCACTCTGATTCACCCTCCTGTTTAAGTTGGCTATCTGATTCACACTACAGTTTAAGGTGGCATTCTGATTCACACTCCAGTTTAAGGTGGCATTCTGATTCACGCTCCTGTTTAAGGTGGCACTCTGATTCACGCTCCAGTTTAAGGTGGCATTCTGATTCACGCTCCAGTTTAAGTTGGCAATCTGATTCACACTCCTGTTTAAGGTGGCACTCTGATTCACCCTCCAGTTTAAGGTGGCATTCTGATTCACCCTCCTGTTTAAGTTGGCTATCTGATTCACACTACAGTTTAAGGTGGCATTCTGATTCACGCTCCTGTTTAAGGTGGCACTCTGATTCACGCTCAAGTTTAAGGTGGCATTCTGATTCACGCTCCTGTTTAAGGTGGCAATCTGATTCACCCTCCAGTTTAAGTTGGCAATCTGATTTACACTCCAGTTTAAGGTGGCATTCTGATTCACGCTCCTGTTTAAGGTGGCAATCTGATTCACCCTCCAGTTTAAGTTGGCAATCTGATTCACACTCCAGTTTAAGGTGGCATTCTGATTCACCCTCCTGTTTAAGGTGGCACTCTGATTCACCCTCCTGTTTAAGTTGGCTATCTGATTCACACTACAGTTTAAGGTGGCATTCTGATTCACACTCCAGTTTAAGGTGGCATTCTGATTCACGCTCCTGTTTAAGGTGGCACTCTGATTCACGCTCCAGTTTAAGGTGGCATTCTGATTCACGCTCCAGTTTAAGTTGGCAATCTGATTCACACTCCTGTTTAAGGTGGCACTCTGATTCACCCTCCAGTTTAAGGTGGCATTCTGATTCACACTCCAGTTTAAGGTGGCACTCTGATTCACCCTCCAGTTTAAGGTGGCATTCTGATTCACGCTCCTGTTTAAGGTGTCACTCTGATTCACGCTCCAGTTTTAGGTGGCATTCTGATTCACGCTCCAGTTTAAGGTGGCATTCTGATTCACGCTCCTGTTTAAGGTGGCAATCTGATTCACACTCCAGTTTAAGGTGGCGTTCTGATTCACCCTCCAGTTTAAGTTGGCACTCTGATTCACCCTCCAGTTTAAGTTGGCAATCTGATTCACACTACAGTTTAAGGTGGCATTCTGATTCACACTCCAGTTTAAGGTGGCACTCTGATTCACCCTCCTGTTTAAGGTGGCACTCTGATTCACCCTCCTGTTTAAGGCGGCACTCTGATTCACCCTCCTGTTTAAGTTGGCAATCTGATTCACACTACAGTTTAAGGTGGCATTCTGATTCACACTCCAGTTTAAGGTGGCACTCTGATTCACCCTCCAGTTTAAGTTGGCAATCTGATTCACACTCCAGTTTAAGGTGGCATTCTGATTCACCCTCCAGTTTAAGTTGGCACTCTGATTCACCCTCCAGTTTAAGTTGGCACTCTGATTCACCCTCCAGTTTAAGTTGGCAATCTGATTCACACTCCAGTTTAAGGTGGCATTCTGATTCACCCTCCAGTTTAAGTTGGCACTCTGATTCACCCTCCAGTTTAAGTTGGCACTCTGATTCACCCTCCAGTTTAAGTTGGCAATCTGATTCACCCTCCAGTTTAAGTTGGCATTCTGATTCACGCTCCTGTTTAAGGTGGCATTCTGACTCACGCTCCTGTTTAAGGTGGCACTCTGATTCACCCTCCAGTTTAAGTTGGCACTCTGGTTCCCTTTTCAGTTTAAGGTGGCACTCTGATTCACCCTCCAGTTTAAGTTGGCACTCTTATTCACCCTCCAGTTTAAGTTGGCAATCTGATTCACCCTCCAGTTTAAGTTGGCACTCTGATTCACACTCCAGTTTAAGGTGGCACTCTGATTCACGCTCCTGTTTAAGGTGGCATTCTGATTCACGCTCCTGTTTAAGGTGGCACTCTGATTCACCCTCCAGTTTAAGTTGGCACTCTGATTCACACTACAGTTTAAGGTGGCATTCTGATTCACCCTCCTGTTTAAGATGGCACTCTTTTTCACCCTCCTGTTTAAGGTGGCACTCTGATTCACCCTCCAGATTAAGGTGGCACTCTGAGTCACCATCCAGTTTAAGGTGGCATTCTGATTCACTTTCCAGTTTAAGATGGCACTCTGGTTCACACCCCAGATTAAGGTGGCACTCTGATTCACCATCCAGTTTAAGGTGGCAATTCGGTTCACTCTCCTGATTAAGGTAGCATTCTGATTCACTTTCCAGTTTAAGATGGCACTCTGATTCACCCTCCAGTTTAAGTTGGCACATTGATTCACCATCCAGTTTAAGGTGGCACTCCGATTCACCCTCCAGTTTAAGTTGGCACTCTAATTCACCCTCCAGTTTAAGTTGGCACTCTGATTCACCCTCCAGTTTAAGGTGGCATTCTGATTCACGCTCCTGTTTAAGGTGGCACTCTGATTCACACTCCAGTTTAAGGTGGCATTCTGATTCACTCTCCTGTTTAAGGTGGCACTCTGATTCACGCTCCAGTTTAAGGTGGCATTCTGATTCACGCTCCTGTTTAAGGTGGCACTCTGATTCACGCTCCAATTTAAGGTGGCATTCTGATTCACGCTCCAGTTTAAGGTGGCATTCTGATTCACGCTCCTGTTTAAGGTGGCAATCTGATTCACCCTCCAGTTTAAGTTGGCAGTCTGATTCACACTCCAGTTTAAGGTGGCATTCTGATTCACCCTCCAGTTTAAGTTGGCACTCTGATTCACCCTCCAGTTTAAGTTGGCAATCTGATTCACCCTCCAGTTTAAGTTGGCATTCTGATTCACACTCCTGTTTAAGGTGGCACTCTGATTCACCCTCCAGTTTAAGGTGGCATTCTGATTCACGCTCCTGTTTAAGGTGGCACTCTGATTCACACTCCAGTTTAAGGTGGCATTCTGATACACGCTCCAGTTTAAGGTGGCATTCTGATTCACGCTCCTGTTTAAGGTGGCATTCTGATTCACCCTCCAGTTTAAGGTGGCACTCTGATTCACCCTCCAGTTTAAGGTGGCATTCTGATTCACACTCCTGTTTAAGGTGGCACTCTGATTCACGCTCCAGTTTAAGGTGGCATTCTGATTCACGCTCCTGTTTAAGGTGGCACTCTGATTCACGCTCCAGTTTAAGGTGGCACTCTGATTCACGCTCCAGTTTAAGGTGGCATTCTGATTCACACTCCTGTTTAAGGTGGCACTCTGATTCACCCTCCAGTTTAAGGTGGCATTCTGATTCACACTCCTGTTTAAGGTGGCACTCTGATTCACGCTCCAGTTTAAGGTGGCATTCTGATTCACGCTCCTGTTTAAGGTGGCACTCTGATTCACGCTCCAGTTTAAGGTGGCATTCTGATTCACGCTCCAGTTTAAGGTGGCATTCTGATTCACGCTCCTGTTTAAGGTGGCAATCTGATTCACACTCCAGTTTAAGGTGGCATTCTGATTCACCCTCCAGTTTAAGTTGGCACTCTGATTCACCCTCCAGTTTAAGTTGGCAATCTGATTCACCCTCCAGTTTAAGTTGGCACTCTGATTCACACTACAGTTTAAGGTGGCATTCTGATTCACTTTCCAGTTTAAGATGGCACTCTGGTTCACACCCCAGATTAAGTTGGCACTCTGATTCACCCTCCAGTTTAAGTTGGCAATCTGATTCACCCTCCAGTTTAAGTTGGCACTCTGATTCACACTACAGTTTAAGGTGGCATTCTGATTCACCCTCCAGTTTAAGGTGGCACTCTGATTCACCCTCCTGTTTAAGTTGGCATTCTGATTCACCCTCCTGTTTAAGGTGGCACTCTGATTCACCCTCCTGTTTAAGTTGGCTATCTGATTCACACTCCAGTTTAAGGTGGCATTCTGATTCACGCTCCTGTTTAAGGTGGCACTCTGATTCACGCTCCAGTTTAAGGTGGCATTCTGATTCACCCTCCAGTTTAAGGTGGCACTCTGATTCACCCTCCTGTTTAAGTTGGCTATCTGATTCACACTCCAGTTTAAGGTGGCATTCTGAATCACGCTCCTGTTTCAGGTGGCACTCTGATTCACGCTCCAGTTTAAGGTGGCATTCTGATTCACCCTCCTGTTTAAGGTGGCACTCTGATTCACCCTCCTGTTTAAGTTGGCAATCTGATTCACACTCCAGTTTAAGGTGGCATTCTGATTCACGCTCCTGTTTAAGGTGGCACTCTGATTCACGCTCCAGTTTAAGGTGGCATTCTGATTCACCCTCCTGTTTAAGGTGGCACTCTGATTCACCCTCCTGTTTAAGTTGGCTATCTGATTCACACTCCAGTTTAAGGTGGCATTCTGATTCACCCTCCAGTTTAAGTTGGCACTCTGATTCACCCTCCAGTTTAAGTTGGCAATCTGATTCACCCTCCAGTTTAAGTTGGCACTCTGATTCACACTACAGTTTAAGGTGGCATTCTGATTCACCCTCCAGTTTAAGGTGGCACTCTGATTCACCCTCCTGTTTAAGTTGGCATTCTGATTCACCCTCCTGTTTAAGGTGGCACTCTGATTCACCCTCCTGTTTAAGTTGGCTATCTGATTCACACTCCAGTTTAAGGTGGCATTCTGATTCACGCTCCTGTTTAAGGTGGCACTCTGATTCACGCTCCTGTTTAAGGTGGCACTCTGATTCACGCTCCAGTTTAAGGTGGCATTCTGATTCACGCTCCAGTTTAAGGTGGCATTCTGATTCACGCTCCTGTTTAAGGTGGCAATCTGATTCACCCTCCAGTTTAAGTTGGCAATCTGATTCACACTCCAGTTTAAGGTGGCATTCTGATTCACCCTACAGTTTAAGGTGGCACTCTGATTCACCCTCCAGTTTAAGTTGGCAATCTGATTCACACTCCAGTTTAAGGTGGCACTCTGATTCACCCTCCAGTTTAAGGTGGCATTCTGATTCACACTCCTGTTTAAGGTGGCACTCTGATTCACCCTCCAGTTTAAGGTGGCATTCTGATTCACACTCCTGTTTAAGGTGGCACTCTGATTCACGCTCCAGTTTAAGGTGGCACTCTGATTCACGCTCCAGTTTAAGGTGGCATTCTGATTCACGCTCCAGTTTAAGGTGGCATTCTGATTCACGCTCCTGTTTAAGGTGGCAATCTGATTCACACTCCAGTTTAAGGTGGCATTCTGATTCACCCTCCAGTTTAAGGTGGCACTCGATTCACCATCCAGTTTAAGATGCACTTTGATTCACCCTCCTGTTTCAGTGGCACATTGATTCACCCTCCTGATTATGTTGGCACTCTGATTCACCCTCCTGATTAAGGTGGCACATTTATTCACCCTCCTGTTTAAGATGGCACTCTTTTTCACCCTCCTGTTTAAGGTGGCACTCTGATTCACCCTCCAGATTAAGGTGGCACTCTGAGTCACCATCCAGTTTAAGGTGGCATTCTGATTCACTTTCCAGTTTAAGATGGCACTCTGGTTCACACCCCAGATTAAGGTGGCACTCTGATTCACCATCCAGTTTAAGGTGGCAATTCGGTTCACCCTCCTGATTAAGGTAGCATTCTGATTCACTTTCCAGTTTAAGATGGCACTCTGATTCACCCTCCAGTTTAAGTTGGCACTCTGATTCACCCTCCAGTTTAAGTTGGCAATCTGATTCACACTCCAGTTTAAGGTGGCATTCTGATTCACCCTCCAGTTTAAGTTGGCACTCTGATTCACCCTCCAGTTTAAGTTGGCACTCTGATTCACCCTCCAGTTTAAGTTGGCAATCTGATTCACCCTCCAGTTTAAGTTGGCATTCTGATTCACGCTCCTGTTTAAGGTGGCATTCTGACTCACGCTCCTGTTTAAGGTGGCACTCTGATTCACCCTCCAGTTTAAGTTGGCACTCTGGTTCCCTTTTCAGTTTAAGGTGGCACTCTGATTCACCCTCCAGTTTAAGTTGGCACTCTTATTCACCCTCCAGTTTAAGTTGGCAATCTGATTCACCCTCCAGTTTAAGTTGGCACTCTGATTCACACTCCAGTTTAAGGTGGCACTCTGATTCACGCTCCTGTTTAAGGTGGCATTCTGATTCACGCTCCTGTTTAAGGTGGCACTCTGATTCACCCTCCAGTTTAAGTTGGCACTCTGATTCACACTACAGTTTAAGGTGGCATTCTGATTCACCCTCCTGTTTAAGATGGCACTCTTTTTCACCCTCCTGTTTAAGGTGGCACTCTGATTCACCCTCCAGATTAAGGTGGCACTCTGAGTCACCATCCAGTTTAAGGTGGCATTCTGATTCACTTTCCAGTTTAAGATGGCACTCTGGTTCACACCCCAGATTAAGGTGGCACTCTGATTCACCATCCAGTTTAAGGTGGCAATTCGGTTCACTCTCCTGATTAAGGTAGCATTCTGATTCACTTTCCAGTTAAAGATGGCACTCTGATTCACCCTCCAGTTTAAGTTGGCACATTGATTCACCATCCAGTTTAAGGTGGCACTCCGATTCACCCTCCAGTTTAAGTTGGCACTCTAATTCACCCTCCAGTTTAAGTTGGCACTCTGATTCACCCTCCAGTTTAAGGTGGCATTCTGATTCACGCTCCTGTTTAAGGTGGCACTCTGATTCACACTCCAGTTTAAGGTGGCATTCTGATTCACTCTCCTGTTTAAGGTGGCACTCTGATTCACGCTCCAGTTTAAGGTGGCATTCTGATTCACGCTCCTGTTTAAGGTGGCACTCTGATTCACGCTCCAATTTAAGGTGGCATTCTGATTCACGCTCCAGTTTAAGGTGGCATTCTGATTCACGCTCCTGTTTAAGGTGGCAATCTGATTCACCCTCCAGTTTAAGTTGGCAATCTGATTCACACTCCAGTTTAAGGTGGCATTCTGATTCACCCTCCAGTTTAAGTTGGCACTCTGATTCACCCTCCAGTTTAAGTTGGCAATCTGATTCACCCTCCAGTTTAAGTTGGCATTCTGATTCACACTCCTGTTTAAGGTGGCACTCTGATTCACCCTCCAGTTTAAGGTGGCATTCTGATTCACGCTCCTGTTTAAGGTGGCACTCTGATTCACCCTCCAGTTTAAGGTGGCATTCTGATTCACACTCCTGTTTAAGGTGGCACTCTGATTCACGCTCCAGTTTAAGGTGGCATTCTGATTCACGCTCCTGTTTAAGGTGGCACTCTGATTCACGCTCCAGTTTAAGGTGGCACTCTGATTCACGCTCCAGTTTAAGGTGGCATTCTGATTCACACTCCTGTTTAAGGTGGCACTCTGATTCACCCTCCAGTTTAAGGTGGCATTCTGATTCACACTCCTGTTTAAGGTGGCACTCTGATTCACGCTCCAGTTTAAGGTGGCATTCTGATTCACGCTCCTGTTTAAGGTGGCACTCTGATTCACGCTCCAGTTTAAGGTGGCATTCTGATTCACGCTCCAGTTTAAGGTGGCATTCTGATTCACGCTCCTGTTTAAGGTGGCAATCTGATTCACACTCCAGTTTAAGGTGGCATTCTGATTCACCCTCCAGTTTAAGTTGGCACTCTGATTCACCCTCCAGTTTAAGTTGGCAATCTGATTCACCCTCCAGTTTAAGTTGGCACTCTGATTCACACTACAGTTTAAGGTGGCATTCTGATTCACTTTCCAGTTTAAGATGGCACTCTGGTTCACACCCCAGATTAAGTTGGCACTCTGATTCACCCTCCAGTTTAAGTTGGCAATCTGATTCACCCTCCAGTTTAAGTTGGCACTCTGATTCACACTACAGTTTAAGGTGGCATTCTGATTCACCCTCCAGTTTAAGGTGGCACTCTGATTCACCCTCCTGTTTAAGTTGGCATTCTGATTCACCCTCCTGTTTAAGGTGGCACTCTGATTCACCCTCCTGTTTAAGTTGGCTATCTGATTCACACTCCAGTTTAAGGTGGCATTCTGATTCACGCTCCTGTTTAAGGTGGCACTCTGATTCACGCTCCAGTTTAAGGTGGCATTCTGATTCACCCTCCAGTTTAAGGTGGCACTCTGATTCACCCTCCTGTTTAAGTTGGCTATCTGATTCACACTCCAGTTTAAGGTGGCATTCTGAATCACGCTCCTGTTTCAGGTGGCACTCTGATTCACGCTCCAGTTTAAGGTGGCATTCTGATTCACCCTCCTGTTTAAGGTGGCACTCTGATTCACCCTCCTGTTTAAGTTGGCAATCTGATTCACACTCCAGTTTAAGGTGGCATTCTGATTCACGCTCCTGTTTAAGGTGGCACTCTGATTCACGCTCCAGTTTAAGGTGGCATTCTGATTCACCCTCCTGTTTAAGGTGGCACTCTGATTCACCCTCCTGTTTAAGTTGGCTATCTGATTCACACTCCAGTTTAAGGTGGCATTCTGATTCACCCTCCAGTTTAAGTTGGCACTCTGATTCACCCTCCAGTTTAAGTTGGCAATCTGATTCACCCTCCAGTTTAAGTTGGCACTCTGATTCACACTACAGTTTAAGGTGGCATTCTGATTCACCCTCCAGTTTAAGGTGGCACTCTGATTCACCCTCCTGTTTAAGTTGGCATTCTGATTCACCCTCCTGTTTAAGGTGGCACTCTGATTCACCCTCCTGTTTAAGTTGGCTATCTGATTCACACTCCAGTTTAAGGTGGCATTCTGATTCACGCTCCTGTTTAAGGTGGCACTCTGATTCACGCTCCTGTTTAAGGTGGCACTCTGATTCACGCTCCAGTTTAAGGTGGCATTCTGATTCACGCTCCAGTTTAAGGTGGCATTCTGATTCACGCTCCTGTTTAAGGTGGCAATCTGATTCACCCTCCAGTTTAAGTTGGCAATCTGATTCACACTCCAGTTTAAGGTGGCATTCTGATTCACCCTACAGTTTAAGGTGGCACTCTGATTCACCCTCCAGTTTAAGTTGGCAATCTGATTCACACTCCTGTTTAAGGTGGCACTCTGATTCACCCTCCAGTTTAAGGTGGCATTCTGATTCACACTCCTGTTTAAGGTGGCACTCTGATTCACCCTCCAGTTTAAGGTGGCATTCTGATTCACACTCCTGTTTAAGGTGGCACTCTGATTCACGCTCCAGTTTAAGGTGGCACTCTGATTCACGCTCCAGTTTAAGGTGGCATTCTGATTCACGCTCCAGTTTAAGGTGGCATTCTGATTCACGCTCCTGTTTAAGGTGGCAATCTGATTCACACTCCAGTTTAAGGTGGCATTCTGATTCACCCTCCAGTTTAAGGTGGCACTCGATTCACCATCCAGTTTAAGATGCACTTTGATTCACCCTCCTGTTTCAGGTGGCACATTGATTCACCCTCCTGATTATGTTGGCACTCTGATTCACCCTCCTGATTAAGGTGGCACATTTATTCACCCTCCTGTTTAAGATGGCACTCTTTTTCACCCTCCTGTTTAAGGTGGCACTCTGATTCACCCTCCAGATTAAGGTGGCACTCTGAGTCACCATCCAGTTTAAGGTGGCATTCTGATTCACTTTCCAGTTTAAGATGGCACTCTGGTTCACACCCCAGATTAAGGTGGCACTCTGATTCACCATCCAGTTTAAGGTGGCAATTCGGTTCACCCTCCTGATTAAGGTAGCATTCTGATTCACTTTCCAGTTTAAGATGGCACTCTGATTCACCCTCCAGTTTAAGTTGGCACATTGATTCACCATCCAGTTTAAGGTGGCACTCCGATTCACCCTCCAGTTTAAGTTGGCACTCTAATTCACCCTCCAGTTTAAGTTGGCACTCTGATTCACCCTCCAGTTTAAGGTGGCATTCTGATTCACGCTCCTGTTTAAGGTGGCACTCTGATTCACACTCCAGTTTAAGGTGGCATTCTGATTCACTCTCCTGTTTAAGGTGGCACTCTGATTCACGCTCCAGTTTAAGGTGGCATTCTGATTCACGCTCCTGTTTAAGGTGGCACTCTGATTCACGCTCCAGTTTAAGGTGGCATTCTGATTCACGCTCCAGTTTAAGGTGGCATTCTGATTCACGCTCCTGTTTAAGGTGGCAATCTGATTCACCCTCCAGTTTAAGTTGGCAATCTGATTCACACTCCAGTTTAAGGTGGCATTCTGATTCACCCTCCAGTTTAAGTTGGCACTCTGATTCACCCTCCAGTTTAAGTTGGCAATCTGATTCACCCTCCAGTTTAAGTTGGCATTCTGATTCACACTCCTGTTTAAGGTGGCACTCTGATTCACCCTCCAGTTTAAGGTGGCATTCTGATTCACGCTCCTGTTTAAGGTGGCACTCTGATTCACACTCCAGTTTAAGGTGGCATTCTGATTCACGCTCCAGTTTAAGGTGGCATTCTGATTCACGCTCCTGTTTAAGGTGGCATTCTGATTCACCCTCCAGTTTAAGGTGGCACTCTGATTCACCCTCCAGTTTAAGGTGGCATTCTGATTCACACTCCTGTTTAAGGTGGCACTCTGATTCACGCTCCAGTTTAAGGTGGCATTCTGATTCACGCTCCTGTTTAAGGTGGCACTCTGATTCACGCTCCAGTTTAAGGTGGCACTCTGATTCACGCTCCAGTTTAAGGTGGCATTCTGATTCACACTCCTGTTTAAGGTGGCACTCTGATTCACCCTCCAGTTTAAGGTGGCATTCTGATTCACACTCCTGTTTAAGGTGGCACTCTGATTCACGCTCCAGTTTAAGGTGGCATTCTGATTCACGCTCCTGTTTAAGGTGGCACTCTGATTCACGCTCCAGTTTAAGGTGGCATTCTGATTCACGCTCCAGTTTAAGGTGGCATTCTGATTCACGCTCCTGTTTAAGGTGGCAATCTGATTCACACTCCAGTTTAAGGTGGCATTCTGATTCACCCTCCAGTTTAAGTTGGCACTCTGATTCACCCTCCAGTTTAAGTTGGCAATCTGATTCACCCTCCAGTTTAAGTTGGCACTCTGATTCACACTACAGTTTAAGGTGGCATTCTGATTCACTTTCCAGTTTAAGATGGCACTCTGGTTCACACCCCAGATTAAGGTGGCACTCTGATTCACCATCCAGTTTAAGGTGGCACTTCGGTTCACCCTCCTGATTAAGGTGGCATTCTGATTCACTTTCCAGTTTAAGATGGCACTCTGATTCACCCTCCAGTTTAAGTTGGCACATTGATTCACCATCCAGTTTAAGGTGGCACTCCGATTCACCCTCCAGTTTAAGTTGGCACTCTAATTCACCCTCCAGTTTAAGTTGGCACTCTGATTCACCCTCCAGTTTAAGGTGGCATTCTGATTCACGCTCCTGTTTAAGGTGGCACTCTGATTCACACTCCAGTTTAAGGTGGCATTCTGATTCACGCTCCTGTTTAAGGTGGCACTCTGATTCACGCTCCAGTTTAAGGTGGCATTCTGATTCACGCTCCTGTTTAAGGTGGCACTCTGATTCACGCTCCAGTTTAAGGTGGCATTTTGATTCACGCTCCAGTTTAAGGTGGCATTCTGATTCACGCTCCAGTTTAAGGTGGCAATCTGATTCACCCTCCAGTTTAAGTTGGCAATCTGATTCACACTCCAGTTTAAGGTGGCATTCTGATTCACCCTCCAGTTTAAGTTGGCACTCTGATTCACCCTCCAGTTTAAGTTGGCAATCTGATTCACCCTCCAGTTTAAGTTGGCATTCTGATTCACACTCCTGTTTAAGGTGGCACTCTGATTCACCCTCCAGTTTAAGGTGGCATTCTGAATCACGCTCCTGTTTAAGGTGGCACTCTGATTCACACTCCAGTTTAAGGTGGCATTCTGATTCACGCTCCAGTTTAAGGTGGCATTCTGATTCACGCTCCTGTTTAAGGTGGCATTCTGATTCACCCTCCAGTTTAAGGTGGCACTCTGATTTACCCTCCAGTTTAAGGTGGCATTCTGATTCACACTCCTGTTTAAGGTGGCACTCTGATTCACGCTCCAGTTTAAGGTGGCATTCTGATTCACGCTCCTGTTTAAGGTGGCACTCTGATTCACGCTCCAGTTTAAGGTGGCATTCTGATTCACCCTCCAGTTTAAGTTGGCACTCTGATTCACACTACAGTTTAAGGTGGCATTCTGATTCACCCTCCTGTTTAAGGTGGCACTCTGATTCACGCTCCTGTTTAAGGTGGCACTCTGATTCTCGCTCCAGTTTAAGGTGGCATTCTGATTCACGCTCCAGTTTAAGGTGGCATTCTGATTCACGCTCCTGTTTAAGGTGGCAATCTGATTCACCCTCCAGTTTAAGTTGGCACTCTGATTCACACTACAGTTTAAGGTGGCATTCTGATTCACCCTCCTGTTTAAGGTGGCACTCTGATTCACGCTCCAGTTTAAGGTGGCATTCTGATTCACGCTCCAGTTTAAGGTGGCATTCTGATTCACACTCCTGTTTAAGGTGGCACTCTGATTCACCCTCCAGTTTAAGGTGGCATTCTGATTCACACTCCTGTTTAAGGTGGCAGTCTGATTCACGCTCCAGTTTAAGGTGGCATTCTGATTCACGCTCCTGTTTAAGGTGGCACTCTGATTCTCGCTCCAGTTTAAGGTGGCATTCTGATTCACGCTCCAGTTTAAGGTGGCATTCTGATTCACGCTCCTGTTTAAGGTGGCAATCTGATTCACCCTCCAGTTTAAGTTGGCACTCTGATTCACACTACAGTTTAAGGTGGCATTCTGATTCACCCTCCAGTTTAAGGTGGCACTCTGATTCACCCTCCTGTTTAAGTTGGCATTCTGATTCACCCTCCTGTTTAAGGTGGCACTCTGATTCACCCTCCTGTTTAAGTTGGCTATCTGATTCACACTCCAGTTTAAGGTGGCATTCTGATTCACGCTCCTGTTTAAGGTGGCACTCTGATTCACGCTCCAGTTTAAGGTGGCATTCTGATTCACCCCCCAGTTTAAGGTGGCACTCTGATTCACCCTCCTGTTTAAGTTGGCTATCTGATTCACACTCCAGTTTAAGGTGGCATTCTGATTCACGCTCCTGTTTAAGGTGGCACTCTGATTCACGCTCCAGTTTAAGGTGGCATTCTGATTCACCCTCCTGTTTAAGGTGGCACTCTGATTCACCCTCCTGTTTAAGTTGGCTATCTGATTCACACTCCAGTTTAAGGTGGCATTCTGATTCACGCTCCTGTTTAAGGTGGCACTCTGATTCACGCTCCAGTTTAAGGTGGCATTCTGATTCACCCTCCTGTTTAAGGTGGCACTCTGATTCACCCTCCTGTTTAAGTTGGCTATCTGATTCACACTCCAGTTTAAGGTGGCATTCTGATTCACCCTCCAGTTTAAGTTGGCACTCTGATTCACCCTCCAGTTTAAGTTGGCAATCTGATTCACCCTCCAGTTTAAGTTGGCACTCTGATTCACACTACAGTTTAAGGTGGCATTCTGATTCACCCTCCAGTTTAAGGTGGCACTCTGATTCACCCTCCTGTTTAAGTTGGCATTCTGATTCACCCTCCTGTTTAAGGTGGCACTCTGATTCACCCTCCTGTTTAAGTTGGCTATCTGATTCACACTCCAGTTTAAGGTGGCATTCTGATTCACGCTCCTGTTTAAGGTGGCACTCTGATTCACGCTCCAGTTTAAGGTGGCATTCTGATTCACGCTCCTGTTTAAGGTGGCACTCTGATTCACGCTCCAGTTTAAGGTGGCATTCTGATTCACGCTCCAGTTTAAGGTGGCATTCTGATTCACGCTCCTGTTTAAGGTGGCACTCTGATTCACCCTCCAGTTTAAGTTGGCAATCTGATTCACACTCCAGTTTAAGGTGGCATTCTGATTCACCCTACAGTTTAAGTTGGCACTCTGATTCACCCTCCAGTTTAAGTTGGCAATCTGATTCACACTCCTGTTTAAGGTGGCACTCTGATTCACCCTCCAGTTTAAGGTGGCATTCTGATTCACACTCCTGTTTAAGGTGGCACTCTGATTCACCCTCCAGTTTAAGGTGGCATTCTGATTCACACTCCTGTTTAAGGTGGCACTCTGATTCACGCTCCAGTTTAAGGTGGCATTCTGATTCACGCTTCTGTTTAAGGTGGCACTCTGATTCACGCTCCAGTTTAAGGTGGCATTCTGATTCACGCTCCAGTTTAAGGTGGCATTCTGATTCACGCTCCTGTTTAAGGTGGCAATCTGATTCACACTCCAGTTTAAGGTGGCATTCTGATTCACCCTCCAGTTTAAGTTGGCACTCTGATTCACCCTCCAGTTTAAGTTGGCAATCTGATTCACCCTCCAGTTTAAGTTGGCACTCTGATTCACCCTCCAGTTTAAGTTGGCACTCTGATTCACACTACAGTTTAAGGTGGCATTCTGATTCACACTCCAGTTTAAGGTGGCACTCTGATTCACCCTCCTGTTTAAGGTGGCACTCTGATTCACCCTCCTGTTTAAGTTGGCAATCTGATTCACACTCCAGTTTAAGGTGGCATTCTGATTCACCCTCCAGTTTAAGTTGGCACTCTGATTCACCCTCCAGTTTAAGTTGGCAATCAGATTCACCCTCCAGTTTAAGGTGGCAATCTGATTCACACTCCAGTTTAAGGTGGCATTCTGATTCACCCTCCAGTTTAAGTTGGCACTCTGATTCACCCTCCAGTTTAAGTTGGCATTCTGATTCAGCCTCCAGTTTAAGTTGGCACTCTGATTCACCCTCCAGTTTAAGGTGGCATTCTGATTCACCCTCCAGTTTAAGTTGGCACTCTGATTCACCCTCCAGTTTAAGGTGGCATTCTGATTCACCCTCCAGTTTAAGTTGGCACTCTGATTCACCCTCCAGTTTAAGTTGGCACTCTGATTCACCCTCCAGTTTAAGTTGGCAATCTGATTCACCCTCCAGTTTAAGTTGGCATTCTGATTCACACTCCAGTTTAAGGTGGCACTCTGATTCACGCTCCTGTTTAAGGTGGCATTCTGATTCATGCTCCTGTTTAAGGTGGCACTCTGATTCACCCTCCAGTTTAAGTTGGCACTCTGGTTCCCTTTTCAGTTTAAGGTGGCACTCTGATTCACCCTCCAGTTTAAGTTGGCACTCTTATTCACCCTCCAGTTTAAGTTGGCAATCTGATTCACCCTCCAGTTTAAGTTGGCACTCTGATTCACACTCCAGTTTAAGGTGGCACTCTGATTCACGCTCCTGTTTAAGGTGGCATTCTGATTCACGCTCCTGTTTAAGTTGGCACTCTGATTCACCCTCCAGTTTAAGTTGGCACTCGGATTCACACTACAGTTTAAGGTGGCATTCTGATTCACCCTCCTGTTTAAGTTGGCAATCTGATTCACACTCCAGTTTAAGGTGGCATTCTGATTCACGCTCCTGTTTAAGTTGGCACTCTGATTCACACTCCAGTTTAAGGTGGCACTCTTATTCACCCTCCAGTTTAAGTTGGCACTCTGATTCACACTACAGTTTAAGGTGGCATTCTGATTCACGCTCCTGTTTAAGTTGGCACTCTGATTCACACTCCAGTTTAAGGTGGCATTCTGATTCACCCTCCAGTTTAAGTTGGCACTCTGATTCACACTACAGTTTAAGGTGGCATTCTGATTCACCCTCCAGTTTAAGGTGGCATTCTGATTCACGCTCCTGTTTAAGTTGGCACTCTGATTCACCCTCCAGTTTAAGTTGGCACTCTGATTCACACTACAGTTTAAGGTGGCATTCTGATTCACCTTCCTGTTTAAGTTGGCAATCTGATTCACACTCCAGTTTAAGGTGGCATTCTGATTCACGCTCCTGTTTAAGTTGGCAATCTGATTCACCCTCCAGATTAATTGGCACTCTGATTCACCCTCCAGTTTAAGTTGGCACTCTGATTCACCCTCCAGTTTAAGTTGGCACATTGATTCACCCTCCTGATTATGTTGGCACATTGATTCACCCTCCTGATTATGTTGGCACTCTGATTCACCCTCCTGTTTAAGGTGGCACATAAATTCACCCTCCTGATTATGTTGGCACTCTGATTCACCCTCCTGATTAAGGTGGCACATTTATTCACCCTCCTGTTTAAGATGGCACTCTTTTTCACCCTCCTGTTTAATGTGGCACTCTGATTCACCCTCCAGATTAAGGTGGCACTCTGAGTCACCATCCAGTTTAAGGTGGCATTCTGATTCACTTTCCAGTTTAAGATGGCACTCTGGTTCACACCCCAGATTAAGGTGGCACTCTGATTCATCATCCAGTTTAAGGTGGCACTTCGGTTCACCCTCCTGATTAAGGTGGCATTCTGATTCACTTTCCAGTTTAAGATGGCACTCTGATTCACACTCCTGATTAAGGTGGCACTCTGATTCACCCTCCAGATTAAGGTGGCACTCTGAGTCACCATCCAGTTTAAGGTGGCATTCTGATTCACTTTCCAGTTTAAGATGGCACTTCGTTTCACCCTCCTGATTAAGGTGGCATTCTGATTCACTTTCCAGTTTAAGATGGCACTCTGGTTCACACTCCTGATTAAGGTGGCACTCTGATTCACCCTCCAGTTTAAGTTGGCACATTGATTCACCATCCAGTTTAAGGTGGCACTCCGATTCACCCTCCAGTTTAAGTTGGCACTCTAATTCACCCTCCAGAGTAAGGTGGCACTCCGATTCACCCTCCAGTTTAAGTTGGCACTCTGATTCACCCTCCAGTTTAAGGTGGCATTCTGATTCACGCTCCTGTTTAAGGTGGCACTCTGATTCACACTCCAGTTTAAGGTGGCATTCTGATTCACGCTCCTGTTTAAGGTGGCACTCTGATTCACGCTCCAGTTTAAGGTGGCATTCTGATTCATGCTCCTGTTTAAGGTGGCACTCTGATTCACGCTCCAGTTTAAGGTGGCATTCTGATTCACGCTCCAGTTTAAGGTGGCATTCTGATTCACGCTCCTGTTTAAGGTGGCAATCTGATTCACCCTCCAGTTTAAGTTGGCACTCTGATTCACCCTCCAGTTTAAGTTGGCAATCTGAATCACACTACAGTTTAAGTTGGCACTCTGATTCACCCTCCAGTTTAAGTTGGCAATCTGATTCACACTCCTGTTTAAGGTGGCACTCTGATTCACCCTCCAGTTTAAGGTGGCATTCTGATTCACACTCCTGTTTAAGGTGGCACTCTGATTCACCCTCCAGTTTAAGGTGGCATTCTGATTCACGCTCCTGTTTAAGGTGGCACTCTGATTCACACTCCAGTTTAAGGTGGCATTCTGATTCACGCTCCTGTTTAAGGTGGCATTCTGATTCACGCTCCAGTTTAAGGTGGCATTCTGATTCACGCTCCTGTTTAAGGTGGCACTCTGAGTCACCATCCAGTTTAAGGTGGCATTCTGATTCACTTTCCAGTTTAAGATGGCACTTCGGTTCACCCTCCTGATTAAGGTGGCATTCTGATTCACTTTCAAGTTTAAGATGGCATTCTGGTTCACACTCCTGATTAAGGTGGCACTCTGATTCACCCTCCAGTTTAAGTTGGCACATTGATTCACCATCCAGTTTAAGGTGGCACTCCGATTCACCCTCCAGTTTAAGTTGGCACTCTAATTCACCCTCCAGAGTAAGGTGGCACTCCGATTCACCCTCCAGTTTAAGTTGGCACTCTGATTCACCCTCCAGTTTAAGGTGGCATTCTGATTCACGCTCCTGTTTAAGGTGGCACTCTGATTCACACTCCAGTTTAAGGTGGCATTCTGATTCACGCTCCTGTTTAATGTGGCACTCTGATTCACGCTCCAGTTTAAGGTGGCATTCTGATTCACGCTCCTGTTTAAGGTGGCACTCTGATTCACGCTCCAGTTTAAGTTGGCATTCTGATTCACGCTCCTGTTTAAGGTGGCAATCTGATTCACCCTCCAGTTTAAGTTGGCACTCTGATTCACCCTCCAGTTTAAGTTGGCAATCTGATTCACACTACAGTTTAAGTTGGCACTCTGATTCACCCTCCAGTTTAAGTTGGCAATCTGATTCACACTCCTGTTTAAGGTGGCACTCTGATTCACCCTCCAGTTTAAGGTGGCATTCTGATTCACACTCCTGTTTAAGGTGGCACTCTGATTCACCCTCCAGTTTAAGGTGGCATTCTGATTCACGCTCCTGTTTAAGGTGGCACTCTGATTCACACTCCAGTTTAAGGTGGCATTCTGATTCACGCTCCTGTTTAAGGTGGCACTCTGATTCACGCTCCAGTTTAAGGTGGCATTCTGATTCACGCTCCTGTTTTAGGTGGCATTCTGATTCACCCTCCAGTTTAAGTTGGCACTCTGATTCACCCTCCAGTTTAAGTTGGCAATCTGATTCACCCTCCAGTTTAAGTTGGCAATCTGATTCACACTCCTGTTTAAGGTGGCACTCTGATTCACCCTCCAGTTTAAGGTGGCATTCTGATTCACACTCCTGTTTAAGGTGGCACTCTGATTCACCCTCCAGTTTAAGGTGGCATTCTGATTCACACTCCTGTTTAAGGTGGCACTCTGATTCACGCTCCAGTTTAAGGTGGCATTCTGATTCACGCTCCTGTTTAAGGTGGCACTCTGATTCACGCTCCAGTTTAAGGTGGCATTCTGATTCACGATCCTGTTTAAGGTGGCAATCTGATTCACCCTCCAGTTTAAGTTGGCAATCTGATTCACACTCCAGTTTAAGGTGGCATTCTGATTCACGCTCCTGTTTAATGTGGCAATCTGATTCACCCTCCAGTTTAAGTTGGCAATCTGATTCACGCTCCTGTTTAAGGTGGCATTCTGATTCACCCTCCTGTTTAAGGTGGCACTCTGATTCACCCTCCTGTTTAAGTTGGCTATCTGATTCACACTACAGTTTAAGGTGGCATTCTGATTCACACTCCAGTTTAAGGTGGCATTCTGATTCACGCTCCTGTTTAAGGTGGCACTCTGATTCACGCTCCAGTTTAAGGTGGCATTCTGATTCACGCTCCAGTTTAAGGTGGCATTCTGATTCACGCTCCTGTTTAAGGTGGCAATCTGATTCACCCTCCAGTTTAAGTTGGCAATCTGATTCACCCTCCAGTTTAAGGTGGCATTCTGATTCACCCTCCAGTTTAAGTTGGCACTCTGATTCACCCTCCAGTTTAAGTTGGCAATCTGATTCACACTCCTGTTTAAGGTGGCACTCTGATTCACCCTCCATTTTAAGGTGGCATTCTGATTCACACTCCTGTTTAAGGTGGCACTCTGATTCACCCTCCAGTTTAAGGTGGCATTCTGATTCACACTCCTGTTTAAGGTGGCACTCTGATTCACGCTCCAGTTTAAGGTGGCATTCTGATTCACGCTCCAGTTTAAGGTGGCATTCTGATTCACACTCCTGTTTAAGGTGGCACTCTGATTCACGCTCCAGTTTAAGGTGGCATTCTGATTCACGCTCCTGTTTAAGGTGGCACTCTGATTCACGCTCCAGTTTAAGGTGGCATTCTGATTCACGCTCCAGTTTAAGGTGGCATTCTGATTCACGCTCCTGTTTAAGGTGGCAATCTGATTCACACTCCAGTTTAAGGTGGCATTCTGATTCACCCTCCAGTTTAAGTTGGCACTCTGATTCACCCTCCAGTTTAAGTTGGCAATCTGATTCACCCTCCAGTTTAAGTTGGCACTATGATTCACCCTCCAGTTTAAGTTGGCACTCTGATTCACACTACAGTTTAAGGTGGCATTCTGATTCACACTCCAGTTTAAGGTGGCACTCTGATTCACCCTCCTGTTTAAGTTGGCATTCTGATTCACCCTCCTGTTTAAGGTGGCACTCTGATTCACCCTCCTGTTTAAGTTGGCTATCTGATTCACACTACAGTTTAAGGTGGCATTCTGATTCACACTCCTGATTAAGGTGGCACTCTGATTCACCCTCCAGTTTAAGTTGGCACATTGATTCACCATCCAGTTTAAGGTGGCACTCCGATTCACCCTCCAGTTTAAGTTGGCACTCTAATTCACCCTCCAGAGTAAGGTGGCACTCCGATTCACCCTCCAGTTTAAGTTGGCACTCTGATTCACCCTCCAGTTTAAGGTGGCATTCTGATTCACGCTCCTGTTTAAGGTGGCACTCTGATTCACACTCCAGTTTAAGGTGGCATTCTGATTCACGCTCCTGTTTAAGGTGGCACTCTGATTCACGCTCCAGTTTAAGGTGGCATTCTGATTCACGCTCCTGTTTAAGGTGGCACTCTGATTCACGCTCCAGTTTAAGTTGGCATTCTGATTCACGCTCCTGTTTAAGGTGGCAATCTGATTCACCCTCCAGTTTAAGTTGGCACTCTGATTCACCCTCCAGTTTAAGTTGGCAATCTGATTCACACTACAGTTTAAGTTGGCACTCTGATTCACCCTCCAGTTTAAGTTGGCAATCTGATTCACACTCCTGTTTAAGGTGGCACTCTGATTCACCCTCCAGTTTAAGGTGGCATTCTGATTCACACTCCTGTTTAAGGTGGCACTCTGATTCACCCTCCAGTTTAAGGTGGCATTCTGATTCACGCTCCTGTTTAAGGTGGCACTCTGATTCACACTCCAGTTTAAGGTGGCATTCTGATTCACGCTCCTGTTTAAGGTGGCACTCTGATTCACGCTCCAGTTTAAGGTGGCATTCTGATTCACGCTCCTGTTTAAGGTGGCATTCTGATTCACCCTCCAGTTTAAGTTGGCACTCTGATTCACCCTCCAGTTTAAGTTGGCAATCTGATTCACACTCCTGTTTAAGGTGGCACTCTGATTCACACTCCTGTTTAAGGTGGCACTCTGATTCACCCTCCAGTTTAAGGTGGCATTCTGATTCACACTCCTGTTTAAGGTGGCACTCTGATTCACCCTCCAGTTTAAGGTGGCATTCTGATTCACACTCCTGTTTAAGGTGGCACTCTGATTCACGCTCCAGTTTAAGGTGGCATTCTGATTCACGCTCCTGTTTAAGGTGGCACTCTGATTCACGCTCCAGTTTAAGGTGGCATTCTGATTCACGCTCCAGTTTAAGGTGGCATTCCGATTCACGCTCCTGTTTAAGGTGGCAATCTGATTCACACTCCAGTTTAAGGTGGCATTCTGATTCACCCTCCAGTTTAAGTTGGCACTCTGATTCACCCTCCAGTTTAAGTTGGCACTCTGATTCACACTACAGTTTAAGGTGGCATTCTGATTCACACTCCAGTTTAAGGTGGCATTCTGATTCACCCTCCTGTTTAAGGTGGCACTCTGATTCACCCTCCTGTTTAAGTTGGCTATCTGATTCACACTACAGTTTAAGGTGGCATTCTGATTCACACTCCAGTTTAAGGTGGCATTCTGATTCACGCTCCTGTTTAAGATGGCACTCTGATTCACGCTCCAGTTTAAGGTGGCATTCTGATTCACGATCCTGTTTAAGGTGGCAATCTGATTCACCCTCCAGTTTAAGTTGGCAATCTGATTCACACTCCAGTTTAAGGTGGCATTCTGATTCACGCTCCTGTTTAATGTGGCAATCTGATTCACCCTCCAGTTTAAGTTGGCAATCTGATTCACGCTCCTGTTTAAGGTGGCATTCTGATTCACCCTCCTGTTTAAGGTGGCACTCTGATTCACCCTCCTGTTTAAGTTGGCTATCTGATTCACACTACAGTTTAAGGTGGCATTCTGATTCACACTCCAGTTTAAGGTGGCATTCTGATTCACGCTCCTGTTTAAGGTGGCACTCTGATTCACGCTCCAGTTTAAGGTGGCATTCTGATTCACGCTCCAGTTTAAGGTGGCATTCTGATTCACGCTCCTGTTTAAGGTGGCAATCTGATTCACCCTCCAGTTTAAGTTGGCAATCTGATTCACCCTCCAGTTTAAGGTGGCATTCTGATTCACCCTCCAGTTTAAGTTGGCACTCTGATTCACCCTCCAGTTTAAGTTGGCAATCTGATTCACACTCCTGTTTAAGGTGGCACTCTGATTCACCCTCCATTTTAAGGTGGCATTCTGATTCACACTCCTGTTTAAGGTGGCACTCTGATTCACCCTCCAGTTTAAGGTGGCATTCTGATTCACACTCCTGTTTAAGGTGGCACTCTGATTCACGCTCCAGTTTAAGGTGGCATTCTGATTCACGCTCCAGTTTAAGGTGGCATTCTGATTCACACTCCTGTTTAAGGTGGCACTCTGATTCACGCTCCAGTTTAAGGTGGCATTCTGATTCACGCTCCTGTTTAAGGTGGCACTCTGATTCACGCTCCAGTTTAAGGTGGCATTCTGATTCACGCTCCAGTTTAAGGTGGCATTCTGATTCACGCTCCTGTTTAAGGTGGCAATCTGATTCACACTCCAGTTTAAGGTGGCATTCTGATTCACCCTCCAGTTTAAGTTGGCACTCTGATTCACCCTCCAGTTTATGTTGGCAATCTGATTCACCCTCCAGTTTAAGTTGGCACTATGATTCACCCTCCAGTTTAAGTTGGCACTCTGATTCACACTACAGTTTAAGGTGGCATTCTGATTCACACTCCAGTTTAAGGTGGCACTCTGATTCACCCTCCTGTTTAAGTTGGCATTCTGATTCACCCTCCTGTTTAAGGTGGCACTCTGATTCACCCTCCTGTTTAAGTTGGCTATCTGATTCACACTACAGTTTAAGGTGGCATTCTGATTCACGCTCCTGTTTAAGGTGGCACTCTGATTCACGCTCCAGTTTAAGGTGGCATTCTGATTCACGCTCCTGTTTAAGGTGGCAATCTGATTCACCCTCCAGTTTAAGTTGGCAATCTGATTCACACTCCAGTTTAAGGTGGCATTCTGATTCACGCTCCTGTTTAAGGTGGCAATCTGATTCACCCTCCAGTTTAAGTTGGCAATCTGATTCACACTCCAGTTTAAGGTGGCATTCTGATTCACCCTCCTGTTTATGGTGGCACTCTGATTCACCCTCCTGTTTAAGTTGGCTATCTGATTCACACTACAGTTTAAGGTGGCATTCTGATTCACACTCCAGTTTAAGGTGGCATTCTGATTCACGCTCCTGTTTAAGGTGGCACTCTGATTCACGCTCCAGTTTAAGGTGGCATTCTGATTCACGCTCCAGTTTAAGTTGGCAATCTGATTCACACTCCTGTTTAAGGTGGCACTCTGATTCACCCTCCAGTTTAAGGTGGCATTCTGATTCACCCTCCTGTTTAAGTTGGCTATCTGATTCACACTACAGTTTAAGGTGGCATTCTGATTCACGCTCCTGTTTAAGGTGGCACTCTGATTCACGCTCAAGTTTAAGGTGGCATTCTGATTCACGCTCCTGTTTAAGGTGGCAATCTGATTCACCCTCCAGTTTAAGTTGGCAATCTGATTTACACTCCAGTTTAAGGTGGCATTCTGATTCACGCTCCTGTTTAAGGTGGCAATCTGATTCACCCTCCAGTTTAAGTTGGCAATCTGATTCACACTCCAGTTTAAGGTGGCATTCTGATTCACCCTCCTGTTTAAGGTGGCACTCTGATTCACCCTCCTGTTTAAGTTGGCTATCTGATTCACACTACAGTTTAAGGTGGCATTCTGATTCACACTCCAGTTTAAGGTGGCATTCTGATTCACGCTCCTGTTTAAGGTGGCACTCTGATTCACGCTCCAGTTTAAGGTGGCATTCTGATTCACGCTCCAGTTTAAGTTGGCAATCTGATTCACACTCCTGTTTAAGGTGGCACTCTGATTCACCCTCCAGTTTAAGGTGGCATTCTGATTCACACTCCAGTTTAAGGTGGCACTCTGATTCACCCTCCAGTTTAAGGTGGCATTCTGATTCACGCTCCTGTTTAAGGTGTCACTCTGATTCACGCTCCAGTTTTAGGTGGCATTCTGATTCACGCTCCAGTTTAAGGTGGCATTCTGATTCACGCTCCTGTTTAAGGTGGCAATCTGATTCACACTCCAGTTTAAGGTGGCGTTCTGATTCACCCTCCAGTTTAAGTTGGCACTCTGATTCACCCTCCAGTTTAAGTTGGCAATCTGATTCACACTACAGTTTAAGGTGGCATTCTGATTCACACTCCAGTTTAAGGTGGCACTCTGATTCACCCTCCTGTTTAAGGTGGCACTCTGATTCACCCTCCTGTTTAAGGCGGCACTCTGATTCACCCTCCTGTTTAAGTTGGCAATCTGATTCACACTACAGTTTAAGGTGGCATTCTGATTCACACTCCAGTTTAAGGTGGCACTCTGATTCACCCTCCAGTTTAAGTTGGCAATCTGATTCACACTCCAGTTTAAGGTGGCATTCTGATTCACCCTCCAGTTTAAGTTGGCACTCTGATTCACCCTCCAGTTTAAGTTGGCACTCTGATTCACCCTCCAGTTTAAGTTGGCAATCTGATTCACACTCCAGTTTAAGGTGGCATTCTGATTCACCCTCCAGTTTAAGTTGGCACTCTGATTCACCCTCCAGTTTAAGTTGGCACTCTGATTCACCCTCCAGTTTAAGTTGGCAATCTGATTCACCCTCCAGTTTAAGTTGGCATTCTGATTCACGCTCCTGTTTAAGGTGGCATTCTGACTCACGCTCCTGTTTAAGGTGGCACTCTGATTCACCCTCCAGTTTAAGTTGGCACTCTGGTTCCCTTTTCAGTTTAAGGTGGCACTCTGATTCACCCTCCAGTTTAAGTTGGCACTCTTATTCACCCTCCAGTTTAAGTTGGCAATCTGATTCACCCTCCAGTTTAAGTTGGCACTCTGATTCACACTCCAGTTTAAGGTGGCACTCTGATTCACGCTCCTGTTTAAGGTGGCATTCTGATTCACGCTCCTGTTTAAGGTGGCACTCTGATTCACCCTCCAGTTTAAGTTGGCACTCTGATTCACACTACAGTTTAAGGTGGCATTCTGATTCACCCTCCTGTTTAAGTTGGCACTCTGATTCACACTCCTGTTTAAGTTGGCACTCTGATTCACACTACAGTTTAAGGTGGCATTCTGATTCACGCTCCTGTTTAAGTTGGCACTCTGATTCACACTCCAGTTTAAGGTGGCACTCTTATTCACCCTCCAGTTTAAGTTGGCACTCTGATTCACACTACAGTTTAAGGTGGCATTCTGATTCACGCTCCTGTTTAAGTTGGCACTCTGATTCACACTCCAGTTTAAGGTGGCATTCTGATTCATCCTCCAGTTTAAGTTGGCACTCTGATTCACACTACAGTTTAAGGTGGCATTCTGATTCACCCTCCAGTTTAAGGTGGCATTCTGATTCACGCTCCTGTTTAAGTTGGCACTCTGATTCACTCTCCAGTTTAAGTTGGCACTCTGATTCACACTCCAGTTTAAGGTGGCACTCTGATTCACGCTCCTGTTTAAGGTGGCATTCTGATTCACGCTCCTGTTTAAGGTGGCACTCTGATTTACCCTCCAGTTTAAGTTGGCACTCTGATTCACACTACAGTTTAAGGTGGCATTCTGATTCTCCCTCCTGTTTAAGTTGGCAATCTGATTCACACTCCAGTTTAAGGTGGCATTCTGATTCACGCTCCTGTTTAAGTTGGCAATCTGATTCACCCTCCAGATTAAGTTGGCAATCTGATTCACACTCCAGTTTAATTGGCACTCTGATTCACCCTCCAGTTTAAGTTGGCACTCTGATTCACCCTCCAGTTTAAGGTGGCACTCGATTCACCATCCAGTTTAAGATGGCACATTGATTCACCCTCCTGATTATGTTGGCAATCTGATTCACCCTCCTGTTTAAGGTGGCACATTGATTCACCCTCCTGATTATGTTGGCACTCTGATTCACCCTCCTGATTAAGGTGGCACATTTATTCACCCTCCTGTTTAAGATGGCACTCTGATTCACCCTCCAGATTAAGGTGGCACTCTGAGTCACCATCCAGTTTAAGGTGGCATTCTGATTCACTTTCCAGTTTAAGATGGCACTCTGGTTCACACCCCAGATTACGGTGGCATTCTGATTCACCATCCAGTTTAAGGTGGCACTTCGGTTCACCCTCCTGATTAAGGTGGCATTCTGATTCACCTTCCAGTTTAAGATGGCACTTCGGTTCACCCTCCTGATTAAGGTGGCATTCTGATTCACTTTCCAGTTTAAGATGGCACTCTGGTTCACACTCCTGATTAAGGTGGCACTCTGATTCACCCTCCAGATTAAGGTGGCACTCTGATTCACCATCCAGTTTAAGGTGGCACTTCGGTTCACCCTCCTGTTTAAGGTGGCAATCTGATTCACCCTCCAGTTTAAGTTGGCACTCTGATTCACCCTCCAGTTTAAGTTGGCAATCTGATTCACACTACAGTTTAAGGTGGCATTCTGATTCACACTCCAGTTTAAGGTGGCACTCTGATTCACCCTCCTGTTTAAGGTGGCACTCTGATTCACCCTCCTGTTTAAGGTGGCACTCTGATTCACCCTCCTGTTTAAGTTGGCAATCTGATTCACACTACAGTTTAAGGTGGCATTCTGATTCACACTCCAGTTTAAGTTGGCACTCTGATTCACCCTCCAGTTTAAGTTGGCAATCTGATTCACACTCCAGTTTAAGGTGGCATTCTGATTCACCCTCCAGTTTAAGTTGGCACTCTGATTCACCCTCCAGTTTAAGTTGGCACTCTGATTCACCCTCCAGTTTAAGTTGGCATTCTGATTCATGCTCCTGTTTAAGGTGGCATTCTGACTCACGCTCCTGTTTAAGGTGGCACTCTGATTCACCCTCCAGTTTAAGTTGGCACTCTGGTTCCTTTTTCAGTTTAAGGTGGCACTCTGATTCACCCTCCAGTTTAAGTTGGCAATCTGATTCACCCTCCAGTTTAAGTTGGCACTCTGATTCACACTCCAGTTTAAGGTGGCACTCTGATTCACGCTCCTGTTTAAGGTGGCATTCTGATTCACGCTCCTGTTTAAGGTGGCACTCTGATTCACCCTCCAGTTTAAGTTGGCACTCTGATTCACACTACAGTTTAAGGTGGCATTCTGATTCACCCTCCTGTTTAAGTTGGCACTCTGATTCACACTCAGTTTAAGGTGGCACTCTTATTCACCCTCCTGTTTAAGTTGGCACTCTGATTCACACTACAGTTTAAGGTGGCATTCTGATTCACGCTCCTGTTTAAGTTGGCACTCTGATTCACACTCCAGTTTAAGGTGGCACTCTTATTCACCCTCCAGTTTAAGTTGGCACTCTGATTCACACTACAGTTTAAGGTGGCATTCTGATTCACGCTCCTGTTTAAGTTGGCACTCTGATTCACACTCCAGTTTAAGGTGGCATTCTGATTCACCCTCCAGTTTAAGTTGGCACTCTGATTCACACTACAGTTTAAGGTGGCATTCTGATTCACCCTCCAGTTTAAGGTGGCATTCTGATTCACGCTCCTGTTTAAGTTGGCACTCTGATTCACACTCCAGTTTAAGTTGGCACTCTGATTCACACTCCAGTTTAAGGTGGCACTCTGATTCACTCTCCTGTTTAAGGTGGCATTCTGATTCACGCTCCTGTTTAAGGTGGCACTCTGATTCACCCTCCAGTTTAAGTTGGCACTCTGATTCACACTACAGTTTAAGGTGGCATTCTGATTCACCCTCCTGTTTAAGTTGGCAATCTGATTCACACTCCAGTTTAAGGTGGCATTCTGATTCACGCTCCTGTTTAAGTTGGCAATCTGATTCACCCTCCAGATTAAGTTGGCAATCTGATTCACACTCCAGTTTAATTGGCACTCTGATTCACCCTCCAGTTTAAGTTGGCACTCTGATTCACCCTCCAGTTTAAGGTGGCACTCGATTCACCATCCAGTTTAAGATGGCACATTGATTCACCCTCCTGATTATGTTGGCACTCTGATTCACCCTCCTGTTTAAGGTGGCACATTGATTCACCCTCCTGATTATGTTGGCACTCTGATTCACCCTCCTGATTAAGGTGGCACATTTATTCACCCTCCTGTTTAAGATGGCACTCTTTTTCACCTCCTGTTTAAGGTGGCACTCTGATTCACCCTCCAGATTAAGGTGGCACTCTGAGTCACCATCCAGTTTAAGGTGGCATTCTGATTCACTTTCCAGTTTAAGATGGCCATCTGGTTCACACCCCAGATTACGGTGGCATTCTGATTCACCATCCAGTTTAAGGTGGCACTTCGGTTCACCCTCCTGATTAAGGTGGCATTCTGATTCACTTTCCAGTTTAAGATGGCACTTCGGTTCACCCTCCTGATTAAGGTGGCATTCTGATTCACTTTCCAGTTTAAGATGGCACTCTGGTTCACACTCCTGATTAAGGTGGCACTCTGATTCACCCTCCAGATTAAGGTGGCACTCTGATTCACCATCCAGTTTAAGGTGGCACTTCGGTTCACCCTCCTGTTTAAGGTGGCACTCTGATTCACCCTCCAGATTAAGGTGGCACTCTGATTCGCCATCCAGTTTAAGGTGGTACTTCGGTTCACCCTCCTGATTAAGGTGGCATTCTGATTCACTTTCCAGTTTAAGATGGCACTTCGGTTCACCCTCCTGATTAAGGTGGCATTCTGATTCACTTTCCAGTTTAAGATGGCACTCTGGTTCACACTCCTGATTAAGGTGGCACTCTGATTCACCCTCCAGTTTAAGTTGGCACATTGATTCACCATCCAGTTTAAGGTGGCACTCCGATTCACCCTCCAGTTTAAGTTGGCACTCTAATTCACCCTCCAGAGTAAGGTGGCACTCCGATTCACCCTCCAGTTTAAGTTGGCACTCTGATTCACCCTCCAGTTTAAGGTGGCATTCTGATTCACGCTCCTGTTTAAGGTGGCACTCTGATTCACACTCCAGTTTAAGGTGGCATTCTGATTCACGCTCCTGTTTAAGGTGGCACTCTGATTCACGCTCCAGTTTAAGGTGGCATTCTGATTCATGCTCCTGTTTAAGGTGGCACTCTGATTCACGCTCCAGTTTAAGGTGGCATTCTGATTCACGCTCCAGTTTAAGGTGGCATTTTGATTCACGCTCCTGTTTAAGGTGGCAATCTGATTCACCCTCCAGTTTAAGTTGGCACTCTGATTCACCCTCCAGTTTAAGTTGGCAATCTGATTCACCCTCCAGTTTAAGCTGGCAATCTGATTCACACTACAGTTTAAGTTGGCACTCTGATTCACCCTCCAGTTTAAGTTGGCAATCTGATTCACACTCCTGTTTAAGGTGGCACTCTGATTCACACTCCTGTTTAAGGTGGCACTCTGATTCACCCTCCAGTTTAAGGTGGCATTCTGATTCACGCTCCTGTTTAAGGTGGCAATCTGATTCACGCTCCAGTTTAAGGTGGCACTCTGATTCACCCTCCAGTTTAAGGTGGCACTCTGATTCACACTCCAGTTTAAGGTGGCATTCTGATTCACGCTCCTGTTTAAGGTGGCACTCTGATTCACGCTCCAGTTTAAGGTGGCATTTTGATTCACGCTCCTGTTTAAGGTGGCATTCTGATTCACCCTCCAGTTTAAGTTGGCACTCTGATTCACCATCCAGTTTAAGTTGGCAATCTGATTCACCCTCCAGTTTAAGTTGGCAATCTGATACACACTCCTGTTTAAGGTGGCACTCTGATTCACCCTCCAGTTTAAGGTGGCATTCTGATTCACACTCCTGTTTAAGGTGGCACTCTGATTCACCCTCCAGTTTAAGTTGGCATTCTGATTCACGCTCCAGTTTAAGGTGGCATTCTGATTCACGCTCCTGTTTAAGGTGGCACTCTGAATCACGCTCCAGTTTAAGGTGGCATTCTGATTCACGCTCCTGTTTAAGGTGGCATTCTGATTCACACTCCTGTTTAAGGTGGCATTCTGATTCACGCTCCTGTTTAAGGTGGCACTCTGATTCACGCTCCAGTTTAAGGTGGCATTCTGATTCACGCTCCTGTTTAAGGTGGCACTCTGATTCACGCTCCAGTTTAAGGTAGCATTCTGATTCACGCTCCTGTTTAAGGTGGCATTCTGATTCACACTCCAGTTTAAGGTGGCATTCTGATTCACGCTCCTGTTTAAGGTGGCACTCTGATTCACGCTCCAGTTTAAGGTGGCATTCTGATTCACGCTCCAGTTTAAGGTGGCATTCTGATTCACGCTCCTGTTTAAGGTGGCACTCTGATTCACCCTCCAGTTTAAGTTGGCAATCTGATTCACCCTCCAGTTTAAGTTGGCACTCTGATTCACCCTCCAGTTTAAGTTGGCACTCTGATTCACACTACAGTTTAAGGTGGCATTCTGATTCACACTCCAGTTTAAGGTGGCACTCTGATTCACCCTCCTGTTTCAGTTGGCATTCTGATTCACCCTCCTGTTTAAGGTGGCACTCTGATTCACCCTCCTGTTTAAGTTGGCTATCTGATTCACACTACAGTTTAAGGTGGCATTCTGATTCACACTCCAGTTTAAGGTGGCATTCTGATTCACGCTCCTGTTTAAGGTGGCACTCTGATTCACCCTCCTGTTTAAGTTGGCTATCTGATTCACACTACAGTTTAAGGTGGCATTCTGATTCACACTCCAGTTTAAGGTGGCATTCTGATTCACCCTCCAGTTTAAGTTGGCACTCTGATTCACCCTCCAGTTTAATTTGGCACTCTGATTCACACTCCAGTTTAAGGTGGCATTCTGATTCACCCTCCAGTTTAAGTTGGCACTCTGATTCACCCTCCAGTTTAAGTTGGCAATCTGATTCACGCTCCTGTTTAAGGTGGCACTCTGATTCACCCTCCAGTTTAAGGTGGCATTCTGATTCACACTCCTGTTTAAGGTGGCACTCTGATTCACCCTCCAGTTTAAGGTGGCATTCTGATTCACACTCCTGTTTAAGGTGGCACTCTGATTCACGCTCCAGTTTAAGGTGGCATTCTGATTCACGCTCCTGTTTAAGGTGGCACTCTGATTCACGCTCCAGTTTAAGGTTGCATTCTGATTCACGCTCCAGTTTAAGGTGGCATTCTGATTCACGCTCCTGTTTAAGGTGGCAATCTGATTCACCCTCCAGTTTAAGGTGGCATTCTGATTCACCCTCCAGTTTAAGTTGGCACTTTGATTCACCCTCCAGTTTAAGTTGGCAATCTGATTCACCCTCCAGTTTAAGTTGGCACTCTGATTCACCCTCCAGTTTAAGTTGGCACTCTGATTCACACTACAGTTTAAGGTGGCATTCTGATTCACACTCCAGTTTAAGGTGGCACTCTGATTCACCCTCCTGTTTAAGTTGGCATTCTGATTCACCCTCCTGTTTAAGGTGGCACTCTGATTCACGCTCCTGTTTAAGTTGGCAATCTGATTCACACTACAGTTTAAGGTGGCATTCTGATTCACACTCCTGTTTAAGGTGGCACTCTGATTCACCCTCCAGTTTAAGTTGGCACTCTGATTCACCCTCCAGTTTAAGTTGGCACTCTTATTCACCCTCCAGTTTAAGTTGGCAATCTGATTCACCCTCCAGTTTAAGTTGGCATTCTGATTCACACTCCAGTTTAAGGTGCACTCTGATTCACTCTCCTGTTTAAGGTGGCATTCTGATTCACGCTCCTGTTTAAGGTGGCACTCTGATTCACCCTCCAGTTTAAGTTGGCACTCTGATTCACACTACAGTTTAAGGTGGCATTCTGATTCACCCTCCTGTTTAAGTTGGCAATCTGATTCACACTCCAGTTTAAGGTGGCACTCTTATTCACCCTCCAGTTTAAGTTGGCACTCTGATTCACACTCCAGTTTAAGGTGGCATTCTGATTCACACTCCAGTTTAAGTTGGCACTCTGATTCACGCTCCTGTTTAAGGTGGCATTCTGATTCACGCTCCTGTTTAAGGTGGCACTCTGATTCACCCTCCAGTTTAAGGTGGCATTCTGATTCACGCTCCTGTTTAAGGTGGCATTCTGATTCACACTCCTGTTTAAGGTGGCATTCTGATTCACGCTCCTGTTTAAGGTGGCACTCTGATTCACGCTCCAGTTTAAGGTGGCATTCTGATTCACGCTCCTGTTTAAGGTGGCACTCTGATTCACGCTCCAGTTTAAGGTGGCATTCTGATTCACGCTCCTGTTTAAGGTGGCAATCTGATTCACCCTCCAGTTTAAGTTGGCAATCTGATTCACACTCCAGTTTAAGGTGGCATTCTGATTCACCCTCCTGTTTAAGGTGGCACTCTGATTCACCCTCCTGTTTAAGTTGGCTATCTGATTCACACTACAGTTTAAGGTGGCATTCTGATTCACACTCCAGTTTAAGGTGGCATTCTGATTCACGCTCCTGTTTAAGGTGGCACTCTGATACACCCTCCTGTTTAAGTTGGCTATCTGATTCACACTACAGTTTAAGGTGGCATTCTGATTCACACTCCAGTTTAAGGTGGCATTCTGATTCACCCTCCAGTTTAAGTTGGCACTCTGATTCACCCTCCAGTTTAAGTTGGCACTCTGATTCACACTCCAGTTTAAGGTGGCATTCTGATTCACCCTCCAGTTTAAGTTGGCACTCTGATTCACCCTCCTGTTTAAGTTGGCAATCTGATTCACACTACAGTTTAAGGTGGCACTCTGATTCACCCTCCAGTTTAAGGTGGCATTCTGATTCACACTCCTGTTTAAGGTGGCACTCTGATTCACCCTCCAGTTTAAGGTGGCATTCTGATTCACACTCCTGTTTAAGGTGGCACTCTGATTCACGCTCCAGTTTAAGGTGGCATTCTGATTCACGCTCCTGTTTAAGGTGGCACTCTGATTCACGCTCCAGTTTAAGGTGGCATTCTGATTCACGCTCCAGTTCAAGGTGGCATTCTGATTCACGCTCCTGTTTAAGGTGGCAATCTGATTCACACTCCAGTTTAAGGTGGCATTCTGATTCACCCTCCAGTTTAAGTTGGCACTTTGATTCACCCTCCAGTTTAAGTTGGCAATCTGATTCACCCTCCAGTTTAAGTTGGCACTCTGATTCACCCTCCAGTTTAAGTTGGCACTCTGATTCACACTACAGTTTAAGGTGGCATTCTGATTCACACTCCAGTTTAAGGTGGCACTCTGATTCACCCTCCTGTTTAAGTTGGCATTCTGATTCACCCTCCTGTTAAAGGTGGCACTCTGATTCACCCTCCTGTTTAAGTTGGCAATCTGATTCACACTACAGTTTAAGGTGGCATTCTGATTCACACTCCAGTTTAAGGTGGCACTCTGATTCACCCTCCAGTTTAAGTTGGCAATCTGATTCACACTCCAGTTTAAGGTGGCATTCTGATTCACCCTCCAGTTTAAGTTGGCACTCTGATTCACCCTCCAGTTTAAGTTGGCACTCTGATTCACCCTCCAGTTTAAGTTGGCACTCTGGTTCCCTTTTCAGTTTAAGGTGGCACTCTGATTCACCCTCCAGTTTAAGTTGGCACTCTTATTCACCCTCCAGTTTAAGTTAGCAATCTGATTCACCCTCCAGTTTAAGTTGGCATTCTGATTCACACTCCAGTTTAAGGTGGCACTCTGATTCACGCTCCTGTTTAAGGTGGCATTCTGATTCACGCTCCTGTTTAAGGTGGCACTCTGATTCACCCTCCAGTTTAAGTTGGCACTCTGATTCACCCTCCAGTTTAAGTTGGCACTCTGATTCACCCTCCAGTTTAAGTTGGCACTCTGGTTCCCTTTTCAGTTTAAGGTGGCACTCTGATTCACCCTCCAGTTTAAGTTGGCACTCTTATTCACCCTCCAGTTTAAGTTGGCACTCTGATTCACCCTCCAGTTTAAGTTGGCACTCTGATTCACCCTCCAGTTTAAGTTGGCACTCTGATTCACACTACAGTTTAAGGTGGCATTCTGATTCACCCTCCTGTTTAAGTTGGCAATCTGATTCACACTCCAGTTTAAGGTGGCACTCTTATTCACCCTCCAGTTTAAGTTGGCACTCTGATTCACACTACAGTTTAAGGTGGCATTCTGATTCACGCTCCTGTTTAAGTTGGCATTCTGATTCACACTCCAGTTTAAGGTGGCACTCTGATTCACGCTCCTGTTTAAGGTGGCATTCTGATTCACGCTCCTGTTTAAGGTGGCACTCTGATTCACCCTCCAGTTTAAGTTGGCACTCTGATTCACACTACAGTTTAAGGTGGCATTCTGATTCACCCTCCTGTTTAAGTTGGCAATCTGATTCACACTACAGTTTAAGGTGGCATTCTGATTCACGCTCCTGTTTAAGTTGGCACTCTGATTCACACTCCAGTTTAAGGTGGCACTCTTATTCACCCTCCAGTTTAAGTTGGCACTCTGATTCACACTACAGTTTAAGGTGGCA
Source organism: Heterodontus francisci (assembly GCF_036365525.1). Lineage (NCBI taxonomy): Eukaryota > Metazoa > Chordata > Chondrichthyes > Heterodontiformes > Heterodontidae > Heterodontus > Heterodontus francisci. The sequence goes on along the minus strand of NC_090375.1, from coordinate 11,521,018 downwards.
TTCTGATTCACGCTCCTGTTTAAGTTGGCACTCTGATTCACACTCCAGTTTAAGGTGGCATTCTGATTCACCCTCCAGTTTAAGTTGGCACTCTGATTCACACTACAGTTTAAGGTGGCATTCTGATTCACCCTCCAGTTTAAGGTGGCATTCTGATTCACCCTCCTGTTTAATGTGGCACTCTGATTCAGACTCCTGGTTAAGGTGGCACTCTGGTTCACACTCCTGATTAAGGTGGCACTCTGATTCACCCTCCTGATTAAGGTGGCACTCCGATTCACCTTCCTGATTAAGCTGGCACACTGATTCACCCTCCTGTTTCAGGTGGCACTCTGATTCACCCTCCAGTTAAAAAGTTGGCACTCTGATTCACCCCCCTGATTAAGGTGGCACTCTGGTTCACACTCCTGATTAAGGTGGCACTCTGATTCAACCTCCTGATTAAGGTGGCGCACTGGTTCACCCTCCAGTTTAAGTTGTCACTCTGATTCACCCCCCTGATTAAGGTGGCACTCTGGTTCACACTCCTGATTAAGGTGGCACATTGATTCACCATCCAGTTTAAGGTGGCACTCTGGTTCACACTCCTGATTAAGGTGGCACATTGATTCACCCTCCTGTTTAATGTGGCACTCTGATTCACCCTCCAGTTTAAGGTGGCATTCTGATTTACCCTCCAAATTAAGATGGCACTCTGGTTCACACTCCTGATTAAGGTGGCACACTGATTCGCCCTCCAGATTAAGGAGGCACTCTGATTCACCCTCCTGTTTAAGGTGGCACTCTGATTCACCCTCCTGATTAAGGTGGCACATTGATTCACCATCCAGTTTAAGGTGGCACTCTGGTTCACCCTTCTGATTAAGGTGGCACTCTGGCTCACACTCCTGATTAAGGTGGCACTCTGATTCACCCTCCTGATTAAGGTGGCAGATTGATTCACCATCCAGTTTAAGGTGGCACTCTGGTTCACCCTTCTGATTAAGGTGGCACTCTGGCTCACACTCCTGATTAAGGTGGCACTCTGATTCACCCTCCTGATTAAGGTGGCACATTGATTCACCATCCAGTTTAAGGTGGCATTCTGATTCACCCTCCAGATTAAGGTGGGACTCTGATTCCCTTTTCAGTTTAAGGTGGCATTCTGATTCGCTTTCCAGTTTAAGATGGCACTCCGATTCACCATCCAGTTTAAGGTGACACTCTGGCTCACACTCCTGATTAAGGTGGCACTCTGATTCACCCTCCTGATTAAGGTGGCACATTGATTCATCATCCAGTTTAAGGTGGCATTCTGATTCACCCTCCAGATTAAGGTGGCACTCTGATTCCCTTTTCAGTTTATGGTGGCATTCTGATTCACCCTCCAGTTTAAGATGGCACTCTGATTCACCATCCAGTTTAAGATGGCAGTCTGATTCACCCTCCAGTTTAAGATGGCACTCTGATTCACCATCCAGTTTAAGATGGCACTCTGATTCACACTCCTGATTAAGGTGGCACTCTGATTCACCCTCCAGTTTAAGTTGGCACTCTGATTCACCCCCCTGATTAAGGTGGCACTCTGGTTCACACTCCTGATTAAGGTGGCACTCTGATTCACCCTCCTGATTAAGGTGGCACATTGATTCACCATCCAGTTTAAGGTGGCATTCTGATTCACCCTCCAGTTTAAGTTGGCACTCTGATTCACCCCCCTGATTAAGGTGGCACTCTGGTTCACCCTCCTGATTAAGGTGGCACATTGATTCACCATCCAGTTTAAGGTGGCATTCTGATTCACCCTCCAGATTAAGGTGGCACTCTGGTTCACACTCCTGATTAAGGTGGCACTCTGATTCACCCTCCTGATTAAGGTGGCACATTGATACACCATCCAGTTTAAGGTGGCATTCTGATTCACCCTCCAGATTAAGGTGGCAATCTGGTTCACACTCCTGATTAAAGTGGCACTCTGGTTCACACTCCTGATTAAGGTGGCATTCTGATTCACCCTCCTGTTTAAGTTGGCAATCTGATTCACCCTCCTGATTAAGGTGGCACTCTGGTTCACACTACAGTTTAAGGTGGCATTCTGATTCACCCTCCTGTTTAAGGTGGCACTCTGGTTCACTCTACAGTTTAAGGTGGCATTCTGATTCACCCTCCAGATTAAGGTGGCAATCTGGTTCACACTCCTGATTAAGGTGGCACTCTGGTTCACACTCCTGATTAAGGTGGCACTCAGGTTCACACTCCTGATTAAGGTGGCATTCTGATTCACCCTCCAGTTTAAGGTGGCACTCTGGTTCACACTACAGTTTAAGGTGGCATTCTGATTCACCCTCCTGTTTAAGTTGGCAATCTGATTCACACTACAGTTTAAGGTGGCATTCGGATTCACGCTCCTGTTTAAGTTGGCACTCTGATTCACACTCCAGTTTAAGGTGGCACTCTTATTCACCCTCCAGTTTAAGTTGGCACTCTGATTCACACTACAGTTTAAGGTGGCATTCTGATTCACGCTCCTGTTTAAGTTGGCACTCTGATTCACACTCCAGTTTAAGGTGGCATTCTGATTCACCCTCCAGTTTAAGTTGGCACTCTGATTCACACTACAGTTTAAGGTGGCATTCTGATTCACCCTCCAGTTTAAGGTGGCATTCTGATTCACCCTCCTGTTTAATGTGGCACTCTGATTCAGACTCCTGGTTAAGGTGGCACTCTGGTTCACACTCCTGATTAAGGTGGCACTCTGATTCACCCTCCTGATTAAGGTGGCACTCCGATTCACCTTCCTGATTAAGCTGGCACACTGATTCACCCTCCTGTTTCAGGTGGCACTCTGATTCACCCTCCAGTTAAAAAGTTGGCACTCTGATTCACCCCCCTGATTAAGGTGGCACTCTGGTTCACACTCCTGATTAAGGTGGCACTCTGATTCAACCTCCTGATTAAGGTGGCGCACTGGTTCACCCTCCAGTTTAAGTTGTCACTCTGATTCACCCCCCATATTAAGGTGGCACTCTGGTTCACACTCCTGATTAAGGTGGCACATTGATTCACCATCCAGTTTAAGGTGGCACTCTGGTTCACACTCCTGATTAAGGTGGCACATTGATTCACCCTCCTGTTTAATGTGGCACTCTGATTCACCCTCCAGTTTAAGGTGGCATTCTGATTTACCCTCCAAATTAAGATGGCACTCTGGTTCACACTCCTGATTAAGGTGGCACACTGATTCGCCCTCCAGATTAAGGAGGCACTCTGATTCACCCTCCTGTTTAAGGTGGCACTCTGATTCACCCTCCTGATTAAGGTGGCACATTGATTCACCATCCAGTTTAAGGTGGCACTCTGGTTCACCCTTCTGATTAAGGTGGCACTCTGGCTCACACTCCTGATTAAGGTGGCACTCTGATTCACCCTCCTGATTAAGGTGGCAGATTGATTCACCATCCAGTTTAAGGTGGCACTCTGGTTCACCCTTCTGATTAAGGTGGCACTCTGGCTCACACTCCTGATTAAGGTGGCACTCTGATTCACCCTCCTGATTAAGGTGGCACATTGATTCACCATCCAGTTTAAGGTGGCATTCCGATACACCCTCCAGATTAAGGTGGGACTCTGATTCCCTTTTCAGTTTAAGGTGGCATCATGATTCGCTTTCCAGTTTAAGATGGCACTCCGATTCACCATCCAGTTTAAGGTGACACTCTGGCTCACACTCCTGATTAAGGTGGCACTCTGATTCACCCTCCTGATTAAGGTGGCACATTGATTCATCATCCAGTTTAAGGTGGCATTCTGATTCACCCTCCAGATTAAGGTGGCACTCTGATTCCCTTTTCAGTTTATGGTGGCATTCTGATTCACCCTCCAGTTTAAGATGGCACTCTGATTCACCATCCAGTTTAAGATGGCATTCTGATTCACCCTCCAGTTTAAGATGGCACTCTGATTCACCATCCAGTTTAAGATGGCACTCTGATTCACACTCCTGATTAAGGTGGCACTCTGATTCACCCTCCAGTTTAAGTTGGCACTCTGATTCACCCCCCTGATTAAGGTGGCACTCTGGTTCACACTCCTGATTAAGGTGGCACTCTGATTCACCCTCCTGATTAAGGTGGCACATTGATTCACCATCCAGTTTAAGGTGGCATTCTGATTCACCCTCCAGTTTAAGTTGGCACTCTGATTCACCCCCCTGATTAAGGTGGCACTCTGATTCACCCTCCTGATTAAGGTGGCACATTGATTCACCATCCAGTTTAAGGTGGCATTCTGATTCACCCTCCAGATTAAGGTGGCACTCTGGTTCACACTCCTGATTAAGGTGGCACTCAGGTTCACACTCCTGATTAAGGTGACACACTGATTCACCCTCCAGTTTAAGGTGGCACTCTGGTTCACACTCCTGTTTAAGGTGGCACTCTGATTTACCATCCGGTTTAAGGTGGCACTCTGGTTCACACTCCTGATTAAGGTGACACTCTGATTCACCTTCCAGATTAAGATGGCACTCTGGTTCACACTCCTGATTAAGGTGGCACTCTGATTAACCTCCAGATTAAGGTGGCACTCTGATTCACCCTCCAGTTTAAGTTGGCACTCTGATTCACCCCCCTGATTAAGGTGGCACTCTGATTCACGCTCCAGTTTAAGGTGGCATTCTGATTCACGCTCCAGTTTAAGGTGGCACTCTGATTCACACTCCAGTTTAAGGTGGCATTCTGATTCACCCTCCAGTTTAAGTTGGCACTCTGATTCACGCTCCTGTTTAAGGTGGCAATCTGATTCACACTCCAGTTTAAGGTGGCATTCTGATTCACCCTCCAGTTTAAGTTGGCACTCTGATTCACCCTCCAGTTTAAGTTGGCAATCTGATTCACCCTCCAGTTTAAGTTGGCACTCTGATTCACCCTCCAGTTTAAGTTGGCACTCTGATTCACACTACAGTTTAAGGTGGCATTCTGATTCACACTCCAGTTTAAGGTGGCACTCTGATTCACGCTCCTGTTTAAGTTGGCATTCTGATTCACCCTCCTGTTTAAGGTGGCACTCTGATTCACCCTCCTGTTTAAGTTGGCTATCTGATTCACACTACAGTTTAAGGTGGCATTCTGATTCACACTCCAGTTTAAGGTGGCATTCTGATTCACGCTCCTGTTTAAGGTGGCACTCTGATTCACGCTCCAGTTTAAGGTGGCATTCTGATTCACGCTCCTGTTTAAGGTGGCACTCTGATTCACGCTCCAGTTTAAGGTGGCATTCTGATTCACGCTCCAGTTTAAGGTGGCATTCTTATTCACCCTCCAGTTTAAGTTGGCAATCTGATTCACACTCCAGTTTAAGGTGGCATTCTGATTCACCCTCCAGTTTAAGTTGGCACTCTGATTCACCCTCCAGTTTAAGTTGGCAATCTGATTCACACTCCTGTTTAAGGTGGCACTCTGATTCACCCTCCAGTTTAAGGTGGCATTCTGATTCACACTCCTGTTTAAGGTGGCACTCTGATTCACCCTCCAGTTTAAGGTGGCAATCTGATTCACACTCCTGTTTAAGGTGGCACTCTTATTCACCCTCCAGTTTAAGTTGGCACTCTGATTCACACTACAGTTTAAGGTGGCATTCTGATTCACGCTCCTGTTTAAGTTGGCACTCTGATTCACACTCCAGTTTAAGGTGGCATTCTGATTCACCCTCCAGTTTAAGTTGGCACTCTGATTCACACTACAGTTTAAGGTGGCATTCTGATTCACCCTCCAGTTTAAGGTGGCATTCTGATTCACCCTCCTGTTTAATGTGGCACTCTGATTCAGACTCCTGGTTAAGGTGGCACTCAGGTTCACACTCCTGATTAAGGTGGCACTCTGATTCACCCTCCTGATTAAGGTGGCACTCCGATTCACCTTCCTGATTAAGCTGGCACACTGATTCACCCTCCTGTTTCAGGTGGCACTCTGATTCACCCTCCAGTTAAAAAGTTGGCACTCTGATTCACCCCCCTGATTAAGGTGGCACTCTGGTTCACACTCCTGATTAAGGTGGCACTCTGATTCAACCTCCTGATTAAGGTGGCGCACTGGTTCACCCTCCAGTTTAAGTTGTCACTCTGATTCACCCCCCTGATTAAGGTGGCACTCTGGTTCACACTCCTGATTAAGGTGGCACATTGATTCACCATCCAGTTTAAGGTGGCACTCTGGTTCACACTCCTGATTAAGGTGGCACATTGATTCACCCTCCTGTTTAATGTGGCACTCTGATTCACCCTCCAGTTTAAGGTGGCATTCTGATTTACCCTCCAAATTAAGATGGCACTCTGGTTCACACTCCTGATTAAGGTGGCACACTGATTCGCCCTCCAGATTAAGGAGGCACTCTGATTCACCCTCCTGTTTAAGGTGGCACTCTGATTCACCCTCCTGATTAAGGTGGCACATTGATTCACCATCCAGTTTAAGGTGGCACTCTGGTTCACCCTTCTGATTAAGGTGGCACTCTGGCTCACACTCCTGATAAAGGTGGCACTCTGATTCACCCTCCTGATTAAGGTGGCAGATTGATTCACCATCCAGTTTAAGGTGGCACTCTGGTTCACCCTTCTGATTAAGGTGGCACTCTGGCTCACACTCTTGATTAAGGTGGCACTCTGATTCACCCTCCTGATTAAGGTGGCACATTGATTCATCATCCAGTTTAAGGTGGCATTCTGATTCACCCTCCAGATTAAGGTGGGACTCTGATTCCCTTTTCAGTTTAAGGTGGCATTCTGATTCGCTTTCCAGTTTAAGATGGCACTCCGATTCACCATCCAGTTTAAGGTGACACTCTGGCTCACACTCCTGATTAAGGTGGCACTCTGATTCACCCTCCTGATTAAGGTGGCACATTGATTCATCATCCAGTTTAAGGTGGCATTCTGATTCACCCTCCAGATTAAGGTGGCACTCTGATTCCCTTTTCAGTTTATGGTGGCATTCTGATTCACCCTCCAGTTTAAGATGGCACTCTGATTCACCATCCAGTTTAAGATGGCATTCTGATTCACCCTCCAGTTTAAGATGGCACTCTGATTCACCATCCAGTTTAAGATGGCACTCTGATTCACACTCCTGATTAAGGTGGCACTCTGATTCACCCTCCAGTTTAAGTTGGCACTCTGATTCACCCCCCTGATTAAGGTGGCACTCTGGTTCACACTCCTGATTAAGGTGGCACTCTGATTCACCCTCCTGATTAAGGTGGCACATTGATTCACCATCCAGTTTAAGGTGGCATTCTGATTCACCCTCCAGTTTAAGTTGGCACTCTGATTCACCCCCCTGATTAAGGTGGCACTCTGGTTCACCCTCCTGATTAAGGTGGCACATTGATTCACCATCCAGTTTAAGGTGGCATTCTGATTCACCCTCCAGATTAAGGTGGCACTCTGGTTCACACTCCTGATTAAGGTGGCACTCTGATTCACCCTCCTGATTAAGGTGGCACATTGATACACCATCCAGTTTAAGGTGGCATTCTGATTCACCCTCCAGATTAAGGTGGCAATCTGGTTCACACTCCTGATTAAAGTGGCACTCTGGTTCACACTCCTGATTAAGGTGGCATTCTGATTCACCCTCCTGTTTAAGTTGGCAATCTGATTCACCCTCCTGATTAAGGTGGCACTCTGGTTCACACTACAGTTTAAGGTGGCATTCTGATTCACCCTCCTGTTTAAGGTGGCACTCTGGTTCACTCTACAGTTTAAGGTGGCATTCTGATTCACCCTCCAGATTAAGGTGGCAATCTGGTTCACACTCCTGATTAAGGTGGCACTCTGGTTCACACTCCTGATTAAGGTGGCACTCAGGTTCACACTCCTGATTAAGGTGGCATTCTGATTCACCCTCCAGTTTAAGGTGGCACTCTGGTTCACACTACAGTTTAAGGTGGCATTCTGATTCACCCTCCTGTTTAAGTTGGCAATCTGATTCACACTACAGTTTAAGGTGGCATTCGGATTCACGCTCCTGTTTAAGTTGGCACTCTGATTCACACTCCAGTTTAAGGTGGCACTCTTATTCACCCTCCAGTTTAAGTTGGCACTCTGATTCACACTACAGTTTAAGGTGGCATTCGGATTCACGCTCCTGTTTAAGTTGGCACTCTGATTCACACTCCAGTTTAAGGTGGCACTCTTATTCACCCTCCAGTTTAAGTTGGCACTCTGATTCACACTACAGTTTAAGGTGGCATTCTGATTCACGCTCCTGTTTAAGTTGGCACTCTGATTCACACTCCAGTTTAAGGTGGCATTCTGATTCACCCTCCAGTTTAAGTTGGCACTCTGATTCACACTACAGTTTAAGGTGGCATTCTGATTCACCCTCCAGTTTAAGGTGGCATTCTGATTCACCCTCCTGTTTAATGTGGCACTCTGATTCAGACTCCTGGTTAAGGTGGCACTCTGGTTCACACTCCTGATTAAGGTGGCACTCTGATTCACCCTCCTGATTAAGGTGGCACTCCGATTCACCTTCCTGATTAAGCTGGCACACTGATTCACCCTCCTGTTTCAGGTGGCACTCTGATTCACCCTCCAGTTAAAAAGTTGGCACTCTGATTCACCCCCCTGATTAAGGTGGCACTCTGGTTCACACTCCTGATTAAGGTGGCACTCTGATTCAACCTCCTGATTAAGGTGGCGCACTGGTTCACCCTCCAGTTTAAGTTGTCACTCTGATTCACCCCCCATATTAAGGTGGCACTCTGGTTCACACTCCTGATTAAGGTGGCACATTGATTCACCATCCAGTTTAAGGTGGCACTCTGGTTCACACTCCTGATTAAGGTGGCACATTGATTCACCCTCCTGTTTAATGTGGCACTCTGATTCACCCTCCAGTTTAAGGTGGCATTCTGATTTACCCTCCAAATTAAGATGGCACTCTGGTTCACACTCCTGATTAAGGTGGCACACTGATTCGCCCTCCAGATTAAGGAGGCACTCTGATTCACCCTCCTGTTTAAGGTGGCACTCTGATTCACCCTCCTGATTAAGGTGGCACATTGATTCACCATCCAGTTTAAGGTGGCACTCTGGTTCACCCTTCTGATTAAGGTGGCACTCTGGCTCACACTCCTGATTAAGGTGGCACTCTGATTCACCCTCCTGATTAAGGTGGCAGATTGATTCACCATCCAGTTTAAGGTGGCACTCTGGTTCACCCTTCTGATTAAGGTGGCACTCTGGCTCACACTCCTGATTAAGGTGGCACTCTGATTCACCCTCCTGATTAAGGTGGCACATTGATTCACCATCCAGTTTAAGGTGGCATTCCGATACACCCTCCAGATTAAGGTGGGACTCTGATTCCCTTTTCAGTTTAAGGTGGCATCATGATTCGCTTTCCAGTTTAAGATGGCACTCCGATTCACCATCCAGTTTAAGGTGACACTCTGGCTCACACTCCTGATTAAGGTGGCACTCTGATTCACCATCCTGATTAAGGTGGCACATTGATTCATCATCCAGTTTAAGGTGGCATTCTGATTCACCCTCCAGATTAAGGTGGCACTCTGATTCCCTTTTCAGTTTATGGTGGCATTCTGATTCACCCTCCAGTTTAAGATGGCACTCTGATTCACCATCCAGTTTAAGATGGCATTCTGATTCACCCTCCAGTTTAAGATGGCACTCTGATTCACCATCCAGTTTAAGATGGCACTCTGATTCACACTCCTGATTAAGGTGGCACTCTGATTCACCCTCCAGTTTAAGTTGGCACTCTGATTCACCCCCCTGATTAAGGTGGCACTCTGGTTCACACTCCTGATTAAGGTGGCACTCTGATTCACCCTCCTGATTAAGGTGGCACATTGATTCACCATCCAGTTTAAGGTGGCATTCTGATTCACCCTCCAGTTTAAGTTGGCACTCTGATTCACCCCCCTGATTAAGGTGGCACTCTGATTCACCCTCCTGATTAAGGTGGCACATTGATTCACCATCCAGTTTAAGGTGGCATTCTGATTCACCCTCCAGATTAAGGTGGCACTCTGGTTCACACTCCTGATTAAGGTGGCACTCAGGTTCACACTCCTGATTAAGGTGACACACTGATTCACCCTCCAGTTTAAGGTGGCACTCTGGTTCACACTCCTGTTTAAGGTGGCACTCTGATTTACCATCCGGTTTAAGGTGGCACTCTGGTTCACACTCCTGATTAAGGTGACACTCTGATTCACCTTCCAGATTAAGATGGCACTCTGGTTCACACTCCTGATTAAGGTGGCACTCTGATTAACCTCCAGATTAAGGTGGCACTCTGATTCACCCTCCAGTTTAAGTTGGCACTCTGATTCACCCCCCTGATTAAGGTGGCACTCTGATTCACGCTCCAGTTTAAGGTGGCATTCTGATTCACGCTCCAGTTTAAGGTGGCACTCTGATTCACACTCCAGTTTAAGGTGGCATTCTGATTCACCCTCCAGTTTAAGTTGGCACTCTGATTCACGCTCCTGTTTAAGGTGGCATTCTGATTCACACTCCAGTTTAAGGTGGCATTCTGATTCACCCTCCAGTTTAAGTTGGCACTCTGATTCACCCTCCAGTTTAAGTTGGCAATCTGATTCACCCTCCAGTTTAAGTTGGCACTCTGATTCACCCTCCAGTTTAAGTTGGCACTCTGATTCACACTACAGTTTAAGGTGGCATTCTGATTCACACTCCAGTTTAAGGTGGCACTCTGATTCACGCTCCTGTTTAAGTTGGCATTCTGATTCACCCTCCTGTTTAAGGTGGCACTCTGATTCACCCTCCTGTTTAAGTTGGCTATCTGATTCACACTACAGTTTAAGGTGGCATTCTGATTCACACTCCAGTTTAAGGTGGCATTCTGATTCACGCTCCCGTTTAAGGTGGCACTCTGATTCACGCTCCAGTTTAAGGTGGCATTCTGATTCACGCTCCTGTTTAAGGTGGCACTCTGATTCACGCTCCAGTTTAAGGTGGCATTCTGATTCACGCTCCAGTTTAAGGTGGCATTCTGATTCACGCTCCAGTTTAAGGTGGCATTCTTATTCACCCTCCAGTTTAAGTTGGCAATCTGATTCACACTCCAGTTTAAGGTGGCATTCTGATTCACCCTCCAGTTTAAGTTGGCACTCTGATTCACCCTCCAGTTTAAGTTGGCAATCTGATTCACACTCCTGTTTAAGGTGGCACTCTGATTCACCCTCCAGTTTAAGGTGGCATTCTGATTCACACTCCTGTTTAAGGTGGCACTCTGATTCACCCTCCAGTTTAAGGTGGCATTCTGATTCACACTCCTGTTTAAGGTGGCACTCTGATTCACGCTCCAGTTTAAGGTGGCATTCTGATTCACGCTCCTGTTTAAGGTGGCATTCTGATTCACGCTCCAGTTTAAGGTGGCATTCTGATTCACCCTCCTGTTTAAGGTGGCAATCTGATTCACACTCCTGTTTAAGGTGGCATTCTGATTCACCCTCCAGTTTAAGTTGGCACTCTGATTCACCCTCCAGTTTAAGTTGGCAATCTGATTCACCCTCCAGTTTAAGTTGGCACTCTGATTCACCCTCCAGTATAAGTTGGCACTCTGATTCACACTCCAGTTTAAGGTGGCACTCTGATTCACCCTCCTGTTTATGTTGGCATTCTGATTCACCCTCCAGTTTAAGTTGGCACTCTAATTCACCCTCCAGTTTAAGTTGGCAATCTGATTCACCCTCCTGTTTATGTTAGCATTCTGATTCACCCTCCAGTTTAAGTTGGCACTCTGATTCACCCTCCAGTTTAAGTTGGCAATCTGATTCACACTCCTGTTTAAGGTGGCACTCTGATTCACCCTCCAGTTTAAGGTGGCATTCTGATTCACACTCCTGTTTAAGGTGGCACTCTGATTCACCCTCCAGTTTAAGGTGGCATTCTGATTCACACTCCTGTTTAAGGTGGCACTCTGATTCACGCTCCAGTTTAAGGTGGCATTCTGATTCACGCTCCTGTTTAAGGTGGCACTCTGATTCACGCTCCAGTTTAAGGTGGCATTCTGATTCACGCTCCAGTTTAAGGTGGCATTCTGATTCACGCTCCTGTTTAAGGTGGCAATCTGATTCACACTCCAGTTTAAGGTGGCATTCTGATTCACCCTCCAGTTTAAGTTGGCACTCTGATACACCCTCCAGTTTAAGTTGGCAATCTGATTCACCCTCCAGTTTAAGTTGGCACTCTGATTCACACTACAGTTTAAGGTGGCATTCTGATTCACACTCCAGTTTAAGGTGGCACTCTGATTCACCCTCCAGTTTAAGGTGGCACTCTGATTCACCCTCCAGTTTAAGGTGGCATTCTGATTCACCCTCCAGTTTAAGGTGGCATTCTGATTCACCCTCCAGTTTAAGGTGGCATTCTGATTCACACTCCTGTTTAAGGTGGCACTCTGATTCACGCTCCAGTTTAAGGTGGCATTCTGATTCACGCTCCTGTTTAAGGTGGCACTCTGATTCACGCTCCAGTTTAAGGTGGCATTCTGATTCACGCTCCAGTTTAAGGTGGCATTCTGATTCACGCTCCTGTTTAAGGTGGCAATCTGATTCACACTCCAGTTTAAGGTGGCATTCTGATTCACCCTCCAGTTTAAGTTGGCACTCTGATACACCCTCCAGTTTAAGTTGGCAATCTGATTCACCCTCCAGTTTAAGTTGGCACTCTGATTCACACTACAGTTTAAGGTGGCATTCTGATTCACACTCCAGTTTAAGGTGGCACTCTGATTCACCCTCCAGTTTAAGTTGGCAATCTGATTCACACTCCAGTTTAAGGTGGCATTCTGATTCACCCTCCAGTTTAAGTTGGCAATCTGATTCACCCTCCAGTTTAAGTTGGCACTCTGATTCACGCTCCTGTTTAAGGTGGCATTCTGATTCACCCTCCAGTTTAAGTTGGCAATCTGATTCACCCTCCAGTTTAAGTTGGCATTCTGATTCACACTCGAGTTTAAGGTGGCACTCTGATTCACGCTCCTGTTTAAGGTGGCATTCTGATTCACGCTCCTGTTTAAGGTGGCACTCTGATTCACCCTCCAGTTTAAGTTGGCACTCTGGTTCCCTTTTCAGTTTAAGGTGGCACTCTGATTCACCCTCCAGTTTAAGTTGGCACTCTTATTCACCCTCCAGTTTAAGTTGGCAATCTGATTCACCCTCCAGTTTAAGTTGGCATTCTGATTCACACTCCAGTTTAAGGTGGCACTCTGATTCACGCTCCTGTTTAAGGTGGCATTCTGATTCACGCTCCTGTTTAAGGTGGCACTCTGATTCACCCTCCAGTTTAAGTTGGCACTCTGATTCACCCTCCTGTTTAAGGTGGCACTCTGATTCACGCTCCTGTTTAAGGTGGCACTCTGATTCACCCTCCAGTTTAAGTTGGCACTCTGATTCACCCTCCTGTTTAAGGTGGCACTCTGATTCACCCTCCAGTTTAAGTTGGCACTCTTATTCACCCTCCAGTTTAAGTTGGCAATCTGATTCACCCTCCAGTTTAAGTTGGCATTCTGATTCACACTCCAGTTTAAGGTGGCACTCTGATTCACGCTCCTGTTTAAGGTGGCATTCTGATTCACGCTCCTGTTTAAGGTGGCACTCTGATTCACCCTCCAGTTTAAGTTGGCACTCTGATTCACACTACAGTTTAAGGTGGCATTCTGATTCACCCTCCTGTTTAAGTTGGCAATCTGATTCACCCTCCAGTTTAAGGTGGCATTCTGATTCACCCTCCTGTTTAAGTTGGCAATCTGATTCACACTCCAGTTTAAGGTGGCATTCTGATTCACGCTCCTGTTTAAGTTGGCACTCTGATTCACACTCCAGTTTAAGGTGGCACTCTTATTCACCCTCCAGTTTAAGTTGGCACTCTGATTCACACTACAGTTTAAGGTGGCATTCTGATTCACACTCCAGTTTAAGGTGGCATTCTGATTCACCCTCCAGTTTAAGTTGGCACTCTGATTCACACTACAGTTTAAGGTGGCATTCTGATTCACCCTCCAGTTTAAGGTGGCATTCTGATTCACGCTCCTGTTTAAGTTGGCACTCTGATTCACACTCCAGTTTAAGTTGGCACTCTGATTCACCCTCCAGTTTAAGTTGGCAATCTGATTCACACTCCTGTTTAAGGTGGCACTCTGATTCACCCTCCAGTTTAAGGTGGCATTCTGATTCACACTCCTGTTTAAGGTGGCACTCTGATTCACCCTCCAGTTTAAGGTGGCATTCTGATTCACACTCCTGTTTAAGGTGGCACTCTGATTCACGCTCCAGTTTAAGGTGGCATTCTGATTCACGCTCCTGTTTAAGGTGGCACTCTGATTCACGCTCCAGTTTAAGGTGGCATTCTGATTCACGCTCCAGTTTAAGGTGGCATTCTGATTCACGCTCCTGTTTAAGGTGGCAATCTGATTCACACTCCAGTTTAAGGTGGCATTCTGATTCACCCTCCAGTTTAAGTTGGCACTCTGATTCACCCTCCAGTTTAAGTTGGCAATCTGATTCACCCTCCAGTTTAAGTTGGCACTCTGATTCACACTACAGTTTAAGGTGGCATTCTGATTCACACTCCAGTTTAAGGTGGCATTCTGATTCACCCTCCTGTTTAAGGTGGCACTCTGATTCACCCTCCTGTTTAAGTTGGCAATCTGATTCACACTACAGTTTAAGGTGGCACTCTGATTCACCCTCCTGTTTAAGTTGGCAATCTGATTCACTCTACAGTTTAAGGTGGCACTCTGATTCACCCTCCAGTTTAAGTTGGCAATCTGATTCATACTCCAGTTTAAGGTGGCATTCTGATTCACCCTCCAGTTTAAGTTGGCACTCTGATTCACCCTCCAGTTTAAGTTGGCACTCTGATTCACGCTCCTGTTTAAGGTGGCACTCTGATTCCCTTTTCAGTTTAAGGTGGCACTCTGATTCACCCTCCTGTTTAAGTTGGCAATCTGATTCACACTACAGTTTAAGGTGGCATTCTGATTCACCCTCCAGTTTAAGTTGGCACTCTGGTTCCCTTTTCAGTTTAAGGTGGCACTCTGATTCACCCTCCTGTTTAAGTTGGCAATCTGATTCACACTACAGTTTAAGGTGGCATTCTGATTCACACTCCAGTTTAAGGTGGCACTCTGATTCACCCTCCAGTTTAAGTTGGCAATCTGATTCACACTCCAGTTTAAGGTGGCATTCTGATTCACCCTCCAGTTTAAGTTGGCACTCTGATTCACCCTCCAGTTTAAGTTGGCACTCTGATTCACGCTCCTGTTTAAGGTGGCATTCTGATTCACCCTCCAGTTTAAGTTGGCACTCTGGTTCCCTTTTCAGTTTAAGGTGGCACTCTGATTCACCCTCCTGTTTAAGTTGGCAATCTGATTCACACTACAGTTTAAGGTGGCATTCTGATTCACACTCCAGTTTAAGGTGGCACTCTGATTCACCCTCCAGTTTAAGTTGGCAATCTGATTCACACTCCAGTTTAAGGTGGCATTCTGATTCACCCTCCAGTTTAAGTTGGCACTCTGATTCACCCTCCAGTTTAAGTTGGCACTCTGATTCACGCTCCTGTTTAAGGTGGCATTCTGATTCACCCTCCAGTTTAAGTTGGCACTCTGGTTCCCTTTTCAGTTTAAGGTGGCACTCTGATTCACCCTCCTGTTTAAGTTGGCAATCTGATTCACACTACAGTTTAAGGTGGCATTCTGATTCACACTCCAGTTTAAGGTGGCACTCTGATTCACCCTCCTGTTTAAGTTGGCATTCTGATTCACCCTCCTGTTTAAGGTGGCATTCTGATTCACGCTCCTGTTTAAGGTGGCACTCTGATTCACGCTCCAGTTTAAGGTGGCATTCTGATTCACGCTCCTGTTTAAGGTGGCACTCTGATTCACGCTCCAGTTTAAGGTGGCATTCTGATTCACGCTCCAGTTTAAGGTGGCATTCTTATTCACCCTCCAGTTTAAGTTGGCAATCTGATTCACACTCCAGTTTAAGGTGGCATTCTGATTCACCCTCCAGTTTAAGTTGGCACTCTGATTCACCCTCCAGTTTAAGTTGGCAATCTGATTCACACTCCTGTTTAAGGTGGCACTCTGATTCACCCTCCAGTTTAAGGTGGCATTCTGATTCACACTCCTGTTTAAGGTGGCACTCTGATTCACCCTCCAGTTTAAGGTGGCATTCTGATTCACACTCCTGTTTAAGGTGGCACTCTGATTCACGCTCCAGTTTAAGGTGGCATTCTGATTCACGCTCCTGTTTAAGGTGGCATTCTGATTCACGCTCCAGTTTAAGGTGGCATTCTGATTCACGCTCCTGTTTAAGGTGGCAATCTGATTCACACTCCAGTTTAAGGTGGCATTCTGATTCACCCTTCAGTTTAAGTTGGCAATCTGATTCACCCTCCAGTTTAAGTTGGCACTCTGATTCACCCTCCAGTTTAAGTTGGCACTCTGATTCACACTCCAGTTTAAGGTGGCACTCTGATTCACCCTCCTGTTTATGTTGGCATTCTGATTCACCCTCCAGTTTAAGTTGGCACTCTAATTCACCCTCCAGTTTAAGTTGGCAATCTGATTCACCCTCCTGTTTATGTTGGCACTCTGATTCACCCTCCAGTTTAAGTTGGCACTCTGATTCACCCTCCAGTTTAAGTTGGCAATCTGATTCACCCTCCAGTTTAAGTTGGCATTCTGATTCACGCTCCTGTTTAAGGTGGCAATCTGATTCACACTCCAGTTTAAGGTGGCATTCTGATTCACCCTCCAGTTTAAGTTGGCACTCTGATTCACCCTCCAGTTTAAGTTGGCAATCTGATTCACCCTCCAGTTTAAGTTGGCACTCTGATTCACACTAAAGTTTAAGGTGGCATTCTGATTCACACTCCAGTTTAAGGTGGCACTCTGATTCACGCTCCTGTTTAAGTTGGCATTCTGATTCACCCTCCTGTTTAAGGTGGCACTCTGATTCACCCTCCTGTTTAAGTTGGCTATCTGATTCACACTACAGTTTAAGGTGGCATTCTGATTCACACTCCAGTTTAAGGTGGCATTCTGATTCACGCTCCTGTTTAAGGTGGCACTCTGATTCACGCTCCAGTTTAAGGTGGCATTCTGATTCACGCTCCTGTTTAAGGTGGCACTCTGATTCACGCTCCAGTTTAAGGTGGCATTCTGATTCACGCTCCAGTTTAAGGTGGCATTCTGATTCACGCTCCAGTTTAAGGTGGCATTCTTATTCACCCTCCAGTTTAAGTTGGCAATCTGATTCACACTCCAGTTTAAGGTGGCATTCTGATTCACCCTCCAGTTTAAGTTGGCACTCTGATTCACACTCCTGTTTAAGTTGGCAATCTGATTCACACTCCTGTTTAAGGTGGCACTCTGATTCACCCTCCAGTTTAAGGTGGCATTCTGATTCACACTCCTGTTTAAGGTGGCACTCTGATTCACCCTCCAGTTTAAGGTGGCATTCTGATTCACACTCCTGTTTAAGGTGGCACTCTGATTCACGCTCCAGTTTAAGGTGGCATTCTGATTCACGCTCCTGTTTAAGGTGGCATTCTGATTCACCCTCCAGTTTAAGTTGGCACTCTGATTCACCCTCCAGTTTAAGTTGGCACTCTGATTCACGCTCCTGTTTAAGGTGGCACTCTGATTCCCTTTTCAGTTTAAGGTGGCACTCTGATTCACCCTCCTGTTTAAGTTGGCAATCTGATTCACACTACAGTTTAAGGTGGCATTCTGATTCACCCTCCAGTTTAAGTTGGCACTCTGGTTCCCTTTTCAGTTTAAGGTGGCACTCTGATTCACCCTCCTGTTTAAGTTGGCAATCTGATTCACACTACAGTTTAAGGTGGCATTCTGATTCACACTCCAGTTTAAGGTGGCACTCTGATTCACCCTCCAGTTTAAGTTGGCAATCTGATTCACACTCCAGTTTAAGGTGGCATTCTGATTCACCCTCCAGTTTAAGTTGGCACTCTGATTCACCCTCCAGTTTAAGTTGGCACTCTGATTCACGCTCCTGTTTAAGGTGGCATTCTGATTCACCCTCCAGTTTAAGTTGGCACTCTGGTTCCCTTTTCAGTTTAAGGTGGCACTCTGATTCACCCTCCTGTTTAAGTTGGCAATCTGATTCACACTACAGTTTAAGGTGGCATTCTGATTCACACTCCAGTTTAAGGTGGCACTCTGATTCACCCTCCAGTTTAAGTTGGCAATCTGATTCACACTCCAGTTTAAGGTGGCATTCTGATTCACCCTCCAGTTTAAGTTGGCACTCTGATTCACCCTCCAGTTTAAGTTGGCACTCTGATTCACGCTCCTGTTTAAGGTGGCATTCTGATTCACCCTCCAGTTTAAGTTGGCACTCTGGTTCCCTTTTCAGTTTAAGGTGGCACTCTGATTCACCCTCCTGTTTAAGTTGGCAATCTGATTCACACTACAGTTTAAGGTGGCATTCTGATTCACACTCCAGTTTAAGGTGGCACTCTGATTCACCCTCCTGTTTAAGTTGGCATTCTGATTCACCCTCCTGTTTAAGGTGGCATTCTGATTCACGCTCCTGTTTAAGGTGGCACTCTGATTCACGCTCCAGTTTAAGGTGGCATTCTGATTCACGCTCCTGTTTAAGGTGGCACTCTGATTCACGCTCCAGTTTAAGGTGGCATTCTGATTCACGCTCCAGTTTAAGGTGGCATTCTTATTCACCCTCCAGTTTAAGTTGGCAATCTGATTCACACTCCAGTTTAAGGTGGCATTCTGATTCACCCTCCAGTTTAAGTTGGCACTCTGATTCACCCTCCAGTTTAAGTTGGCAATCTGATTCACACTCCTGTTTAAGGTGGCACTCTGATTCACCCTCCAGTTTAAGGTGGCATTCTGATTCACACTCCTGTTTAAGGTGGCACTCTGATTCACCCTCCAGTTTAAGGTGGCATTCTGATTCACACTCCTGTTTAAGGTGGCACTCTGATTCACGCTCCAGTTTAAGGTGGCATTCTGATTCACGCTCCTGTTTAAGTTGGCATTCTGATTCACGCTCCAGTTTAAGGTGGCATTCTGATTCACGCTCCTGTTTAAGGTGGCAATCTGATTCACACTCCAGTTTAAGGTGGCATTCTGATTCACCCTCCAGTTTAAGTTGGCAATCTGATTCACCCTCCAGTTTAAGTTGGCACTCTGATTCACCCTCCAGTTTAAGTTGGCACTCTGATTCACACTCCAGTTTAAGGTGGCACTCTGATTCACCCTCCTGTTTATGTTGGCATTCTGATTCACCCTCCAGTTTAAGTTGGCACTCTAATTCACCCTCCAGTTTAAGTTGGCAATCTGATTCACCCTCCTGTTTATGTTGGCACTCTGATTCACCCTCCAGTTTAAGTTGGCACTCTGATTCACCCTCCAGTTTAAGTTGGCAATCTGATTCACCCTCCAGTTTAAGTTGGCACTCTGATTCACCCTCCAGTTTAAGGTGGCATTCTGATTCACGCTCCTGTTTAAGGTGGCAATCTGATTCACACTCCAGTTTAAGGTGGCATTCTGATTCACCCTCCAGTTTAAGTTGGCAATCTGATTCACCCTCCAGTTTAAGTTGGCACTCTGATTCACCCTCCAGTTTAAGTTGGCACTCTGATTCACACTAAAGTTTAAGGTGGCATTCTGATTCACACTCCAGTTTAAGGTGGCACTCTGATTCACGCTCCTGTTTAAGTTGGCATTCTGATTCACCCTCCTGTTTAAGGTGGCACTCTGATTCACCCTCCTGTTTAAGTTGGCTATCTGATTCACACTACAGTTTAAGGTGGCATTCTGATTCACACTCCAGTTTAAGGTGGCATTCTGATTCACGCTCCTGTTTAAGGTGGCACTCTGATTCACGCTCCAGTTTAAGGTGGCATTCTGATTCACGCTCCTGTTTAAGGTGGCACTCTGATTCACGCTCCAGTTTAAGGTGGCATTCTGATTCACGCTCCAGTTTAAGGTGGCATTCTGATTCACGCTCCAGTTTAAGGTGGCATTCTTATTCACCCTCCAGTTTAAGTTGGCAATCTGATTCACACTCCAGTTTAAGGTGGCATTCTGATTCACCCTCCAGTTTAAGTTGGCACTCTGATTCACCCTCCAGTTTAAGTTGGCAATCTGATTCACACTCCTGTTTAAGGTGGCACTCTGATTCACCCTCCAGTTTAAGGTGGCATTCTGATTCACACTCCTGTTTAAGGTGGCACTCTGATTCACCCTCCAGTTTAAGGTGGCATTCTGATTCACACTCCTGTTTAAGGTGGCACTCTGATTCACGCTCCAGTTTAAGGTGGCATTCTGATTCACGCTCCTGTTTAAGGTGGCATTCTGATTCACGCTCCAGTTTAAGGTGGCATTCTGATTCACGCTCCTGTTTAAGGTGGCAATCTGATTCACACCCCTGTTTAAGGTGGCATTCTGATTCACCCTCCAGTTTAAGTTGGCACTCTGATTCACCCTCCAGTTTAAGTTGGCAATCTGATTCACCCTCCAGTTTAAGTTGGCACTCTGATTCACCCTCCAGTTTAAGTTGGCACTCTGATTCACACTCCAGTTTAAGGTGGCACTCTGATTCACCCTCCTGTTTATGTTGGCATTCTGATTCACCCTCCAGTTTAAGTTGGCACTCTAATTCACCCTCCAGTTTAAGTTGGCAATCTGATTCACCCTCCTGTTTATGTTGGCATTCTGATTCACCCTCCAGTTTAAGTTGGCACTCTGATTCACCCTCCAGTTTAAGTTGGCAATCTGATTCACACTCCTGTTTAAGGTGGCACTCTGATTCACCCTCCAGTTTAAGGTGGCATTCTGATTCACACTCCTGTTTAAGGTGGCACTCTGATTCACCCTCCAGTTTAAGGTGGCATTCTGATTCACACTCCTGTTTAAGGTGGCACTCTGATTCACGCTCCAGTTTAAGGTGGCATTCTGATTCACGCTCCTGTTTAAGGTGGCACTCTGATTCACGCTCCAGTTTAAGGTGGCATTCTGATTCACGCTCCAGTTTAAGGTGGCATTCTGATTCACGCTCCTGTTTAAGGTGGCAATCTGATTCACACTCCAGTTTAAGGTGGCATTCTGATTCACACTCCAGTTTAAGTTGGCACTCTGATTCACCCTCCAGTTTAAGTTGGCAATCTGATTCACCCTCCAGTTTAAGTTGGCACTCTGATTCACCCTCCAGTTTAAGTTGGCACTCTGATTCACACTACAGTTTAAGGTGGCATTCTGATTCACACTCCAGTTTAAGGTGGCACTCTGATTCACCCTCCAGTTTAAGTTGGCATTCTGATTCACCCTCCAGTTTAAGTTGGCAATCTGATTCACCCTCCAGTTTAAGTTGGCAATCTGATTCACCCTCCAGTTTAAGTTGGCACTCTGATTCACGCTCCTGTTTAAGGTGGCATTCTGATTCACCCTCCAGTTTAAGTTGGCAATTTGATTCACCCTCCAGTTTAAGTTGGCATTCTGATTCACACTCCAGTTTAAGGTGGCACTCTGATTCACGCTCCTGTTTAAGGTGGCATTCTGATTCACGCTCCTGTTTAAGGTGGCACTCTGATTCACCCTCCAGTTTAAGTTGGCACTCTGGTTCCCTTTTCAGTTTAAGGTGGCACTCTGATTCACCCTCCAGTTTAAGTTGGCATTCTGATTCACACTCCAGTTTAAGGTGGCACTCTGATTCACGCTCCTGTTTAAGGTGGCATTCTGATTCACGCTCCTGTTTAAGTTGGCAATCTGATTCACACTCCAGTTTAAGGTGGCACTCTGATTCACCCTCCAGTTTAATGTGGCATTCTGATTCACCCTCCTGTTTAAGTTGGCAATCTGATTCACACTCCAGTTTAAGGTGGCACTCTGATTCACACTCCAGTTTAAGGTGGCACTCTTATTCACCCTCCAGTTTAAGTTGGCACTCTGATTCACACTCCAGTTTAAGTTGGCATTCTGATTCACCCTCCAGTTTAAGTTGGCAATCTGATTCACACTCCTGTTTAAGGTGGCACTCTGATTCACCCTCCAGTTTAAGGTGGCATTCTGATTCACACTCCTGTTTAAGGTGGCACTCTGATTCACCCTCCAGTTTAAGGTGGCATTCTGATTCACACTCCTGTTTAAGGTGGCACTCTGATTCACGCTCCAGTTTAAGGTGGCATTCTGATTCACGCTCCTGTTTAAGGTGGCACTCTGATTCACGCTCCAGTTTAAGGTGGCATTCTGATTCACGCTCCAGTTTAAGGTGGCATTCTGATTCACGCTCCTGTTTAAGGTGGCAATCTGATTCACACTCCAGTTTAAGGTGGCATTCTGATTCACCCTCCAGTTTAAGTTGGCACTCTGATTCACCCTCCAGTTTAAGTTGGCAATCTGATTCACCCTCCAGTTTAAGTTGGCACTCTGCTTCACACTACAGTTTAAGGTGGCATTCTGATTCACACTCCAGTTTAAGGTGGCATTCTGATTCACCCTCCTGTTTAAGGTGGCACTCTGATTCACCCTCCTGTTTAAGTTGGCAATCTGATTCACACTACAGTTTAAGGTGGCACTCTGATTCACCCTCCTGTTTAAGTTGGCAATCTGATTCACACTACAGTTTAAGGTGGCACTCTGATTCACCCTCCAGTTTAAGTTGGCAATCTGATTCATACTCCAGTTTAAGGTGGCATTCTGATTCACCCTCCAGTTTAAGTTGGCACTCTGATTCACCCTCCAGTTTAAGTTGGCACTCTGATTCACGCTCCTGTTTAAGGTGGCACTCTGATTCCCTTTTCAGTTTAAGGTGGCACTCTGATTCACCCTCCTGTTTAAGTTGGCAATCTGATTCACACTACAGTTTAAGGTGGCATTCTGATTCACGCTCCTGTTTAAGTTGGCACTCTGATTCACACTCCAGTTTAAGGTGGCATTCTGATTCACCCTCCAGTTTAAGTTGGCACTCTGATTCACACTACAGTTTAAGGTGGCACTCTGATTCACCCTCCTGTTTAAGTTGGCAATCTGATTCACCCTCCAGTTTAAGTTGGCATTCTGATTCACACTCCAGTTTAAGGTGGCACTCTGATTCACGCTCCTGTTTAAGGTGGCATTCTGATTCACCCTCCAGTTTAAGTTGGCACTCTGATTCACACTACAGTTTAAGGTGGCACTCTGATTCACCCTCCTGTTTAAGGTGGCATTCTGATTCACCCTCCAGTTTAAGTTGGCACTCTGATTCACACTACAGTTTAAGGTGGCACTCTGATTCACCCTCCTGTTTAAGTTGGCACTCTGATTCACCCTCCTGTTTAAGTTGGCAATCTGATTCACCCTCCAGTTTAAGTTGGCACTCTGATTCACACTACAGTTTAAGGTGGCACTCTGATTCACCCTCCTGTTTAAGTTGGCAATCTGATCCACACTCCAGTTTAAGGTGGCACTCTGATTCACGCTCCTGTTTAAGTTGGCATTCTGATTCACACTCCAGTTTAAGGTGGCACTCTGATTCACGCTCCTGTTTAAGGTGGCATTCTGATTCACACTCCAGTTTAAGGTGGCACACTGATTCACGCTCCTGTTTAAGGTGGCATTCTGATTCACGCTCCTGTTTAAGGTGGCATTCTGATTCACGCTCCTGTTTAAGTTGGCACTCTGATTCACCCTCCAGTTTAAGTTGGCACTCTGATTCACACTACAGTTTAAGTTGGCAATCTGATTCACCCTCCTGTTTAAGGTGGCACTCTTATTCACCCTCCAGTTTAAGTTGGCACTCTGATTCACACTACAGTTTAAGGTGGCATTCTGATTCACGCTCCTGTTTAAGTTGGCACTCTGATTCACACTCCAGTTTAAGGTGGCATTCTGATTCACCCTCCAGTTTAAGTTGGCACTCTGATTCACACTACAGTTTAAGGTGGCATTCTGATTCACCCTCCAGTTTAAGGTGGCATTCTGATTCACGCTCCTGTTTAAGTTGGCACTCTGATTCACACTCCAGTTTAAGGTGGCATTCTGATTCACCCTCCAGTTTAAGTTGGCACTCTGATTCACACTACAGTTTAAGGTGGCACTCTGATTCACCCTCCTGTTTAAGTTGGCAATCTGATTCACACTCCAGTTTAAGGTGGCATTCTGATTCATGCTCCTGTTTAAGTTGGCACTCTTATTCACCCTCCAGTTTAAGTTGGCACTCTGGTTCCCTTTTCAGTTTAAGGTGGCACTCGATTCACCATCCAGTTTAAGATGGCACATTGATTCACCCTCCTGTTTAATGTGGCACTCTGATTCACCATCCTGATTAAGGTGGCACATTGATTCACCCTCCTGTTTAATGTGGCACTCTGATTCACCATCCTGATTAAGGTGGCACATTTATTCACCCTCCTGTTTAAGATGGCAATCTGATTCACCCTCCTGTTTAAGGTGGCACTCTGATTCACCATCCTGATTAAGGTGGCACATTTATTCACCCTCCTGTTTAAGATGGCACTCTTTTTCACACTCCTGATTAAGGTGGCACTCTGATTCACCCTCCTGTTTAAGGTGGCACATTGATTCACCCTCCTGTTTAATGTGGCACTCTGATTCACCCTCCAGTTTAAGGTGGCACTCCGATTCACCATCCAGTTTAAGGTGGCATTCTGATTCACTTTCCAGTTTAAGATGGCACTCTGGTTCACACCCCAGATTAAGGTGGCACTCTGATTCACCATCCAGTTTAAGGTGGCACTTCGGTTCACCCTCCTGATTAAGGTGGCATTCTGATTCACTTTCCAGTTTAAGATGGCACTCTGGTTCACACTCCTGATTAAGGTGGCACATTGATTCACCATCCAGTTTAAGGTGGCACTCCGATTCACCCTCCAGTTTAAGTTGGCACTCTGATTCACCCTCCAGTTTAAGGTGGCATTCTGATTCACGCTCCTGTTTAAGGTGGCACTCTGATTCACACTCCAGTTTAAGGTGGCATTCTGATTCACGCTCCTGTTTAAGGTGGCACTCTGATTCACGCTCCAGTTTAAGGTGGCATTCTGATTCACGCTCCTGTTTAAGGTGGCACTCTGATTCACGCTACAGTTTAAGGTGGCATTCTGATTCACGCTCCAGTTTAAGGTGGCATTCTGATTCACACTCCTGTTTAAGGTGGCAATCTGATTCACCCTCCAGTTTAAGTTGGCACTCTGATTCACCCTCAAGTTTAAGTTGGCAATCTGATTCACCCTCCAGTTTAAATTGGCACTCTGATTCACACTCCTGTTTAAGGTGGCACTCTGATTCACCCTCCAGTTTAAGGTGGCATTCTGATTCACACTCCTGTTTAAGGTGGCATTCTGATTCACCCTCCAGTTTAGGGTGGCATTCTGATTCACACTCCTGTTTAAGGTGGCACTCTGATTCACCCTCCAGTTTAAGGTGGCATTCTGATTCACGCTCCTGTTTAAGGTGGCACTCTGATTCACGCTCCTGTTTAAGGTGGCAATCTGATTTACCCTCCAGTTTAAGTTGGCAATCTGATTCACACTCCGGTTTAAGGTGGCATTCTGATTCACCCTCCAGTTTAAGATGGCACTCTGATTCACCCTCCAGTTTAAGTTGGCAATCTGATTCACCCTCCAGTTTAAGTTGGCATTCTGATTCACACTCCTGTTTAAGGTGGCACTCTGATTCACCCTCCAGTTTAAGGTGGCATTCTGATTCACACTCCTGTTTAAGGTGGCACTCTGATTCACCCTCCTGTTTAAGGTGGCACTCTGATTCACCCTCCAGTTTAAGGTGGCATTCTGATTCACGCTCCTGTTTAAGGTGGCACTCTGATTCACAATCCAGTTTAAGGTGGCATTCTGATTCACGCTCCTGTTTAAGGTGGCACTCTGATTCACGCTCCAGTTTAAGGTGGCATTCTGATTCACGCTCCTGTTTAAGGTGGCACTCTGATTCACGCTCCTGTTTAAGGTGGCACTCTGATTCACGCTCCAGTTTAAGGTGGCATTCTGATTCACGCTCCAGTTTAAGGTGGCACTCTGATTCACCCTCCTGTTTAAGGTGGCACTCTGATTCACCCTCCAGTTTAAGGTGGCATTCTGATTCACGCTCCTGTTTAAGGTGGCACTCTGATTCACTCTCCTGTTTAAGTTGGCAATCTGATTCACACTCCTGTTTAAGGTGGCACTCTGATTCACCCTCCAGTTTAAGGTGGCATTCTGATTCACGCTCCTGTTTAAGGTGGCACTCTGATTCACACTCCAGTTTAAGGTGGCATTCTGATTCACGCTCCTGTTTAAGGTGGCACTCCGATTCACGCTCCAGTTTAAGGTGGCATTCTGATTCACGCTCCTGTTTAAGGTGGCACTCTGATTCACGCTCCTGTTTAAGATGGCACTCTGATTCACGCTCCAGTTTAAGGTGGCATTCTGATTCACGCTCCTGTTTAAGGTGGCAATCTGATTCAAACTCCAGTTTAAGGTGGCATTCTGATTCACCCTCCAGTTTAAGTTGGCACTCTGATTCTCCCTCCAGTTTAAGTTGGCAATCTGATTCACACTCCTGTTTAAGGTGGCACTCTGATTCACCCTCCAGTTTAAGGTGGCATTCTGATTCACACTCCTGTTTAAGGTGGCACTCTGATTCACCCTCCAGTTTAAGGTGGCATTCTGATTCACACTCCTGTTTAAGGTGGCACTCTGATTCACGCTCCAGTTTAAGGTGGCATTCTGATTCACGCTCCTGTTTAAGGTGGCACTCTGATTCACGCTCCAGTTGAAGGTGGCATTCTGATTCACGCTCCAGTTTAAGGTGGCATTCTGATTCACGCTGCTGTTGAAGGTGGCACTCTGGTTCCCTTTTCAGTTTAAGGTGGCATTCTGATTCGCTTTCCAGTTTAAGATGGCACTCTGATTCCCTTTTCAGTTTAAGGTGGCACTCTGATTCACCCTCCAGTTTAAGATGGCACTCTGATTCACACTCCTGATTA
The DNA here is from genome assembly GCF_036365525.1 of Heterodontus francisci. Taxonomy (NCBI): domain Eukaryota; kingdom Metazoa; phylum Chordata; class Chondrichthyes; order Heterodontiformes; family Heterodontidae; genus Heterodontus; species Heterodontus francisci. The sequence continues at coordinate 11,494,021 of NC_090375.1, read as the reverse complement.
AGGTGGCACTCTGATTCACCCTCCAGTTTAAGATGGCACTCTGATTCACACTCCTGATTAAGGTGGCACTCTGGTTCACACTCCTGATTAAGGTGGCACTCTGGTTCACACTCCTGATTAAGGTGGCACTCTGGTTCACCCTCCAGATTAAGGTGGCACTCCGGTTCACACTCCAGATTAAGGTGGCACTCTGGTTCACACTCCTGATGAAGGTGGCACTCTGATTCACTTTCCAGTTTAAGATGGCACTCTGATTCACCCTCCTGATTGAGGTGGCACTCCGATTCACCCTCCAGTTTAAGTTGGCAATCTGATTCCCTTTTCAGTTTAAGGTGGCACTCTGATTCACCATCCAGTTTAAAATGGCACTCTGATTCACCCTCCTGATTAAGGTGGCACTCTGATTCACCCTCCTGTTTAATGTGGCACTCTGATTCACACTCCTGATTAAGGTGGCACTCTGGTTCACACTCCTGATTAAGGTGGCACTCTGATTCACACTCCTGATTAAGGTGGCACTCTGGTTCACACTCCTGATTAAGATGGCACTCTGATTCACACTCCTGATTAAGGTGGCACTCTGATTCACCCTCCAGATTAAGGTGGCACTCTGGTTCACACTCCTGATGAAGGTGGCACTCTGATTCACTTTCCAGTTTAAGATGGCACTCTGATTCACCCTCCTGATTGAGGTGGCACTCTGATTCACCCTCCTGATTAAGGTGGCACTCTGATTCACCCTCCTGATTAAGGTGGCACTCTGGTTCCCTTTTCAGTTTGAGGTGGCATTCTGATTCGCTTTCCAGTTTAAGATGGCACTCTGATTCCCTTTTCAGTTTCAGGTGGCACTCTGATTCACCCTCCAGTTTAAGATGGCACTCTGATTCACCCTCCTGATTAAGGTGGCACTCTGATTCACCCTCCTGATTAAGGTGGCACTCCGATTCACCCTCCAGTTTAAGTTGGCACTCTGATTCCCTTTTCAGTTTAAGTTGGCACTCTGATTCACCCTCCTGTTTAAGTTGGCTCTCTGGTTCACCCTCCAGATTAAGGAGGCACTCTGATTCATAGTCCTGATTAAGGTGGCTCTCTGATTCACCTTCCAGATTAAGGTGGCACTCTGATTCCCTTTTCAGTTTGAGGTGGCACTCTGATTCACCCTCCAGTTTAAGTTGGCACTCTGATTAACCTCCAGATTAAAGTGGCACTCTGGTACACTCTCCTGATTAAGGTGGCACTCTGATTAATCTCCAGATTAAGGTGGCACTCTGGTACACTCTCCCGATTAAGGTGGCACTCTGATTAACCTCCAGATTAAGGCGGCACTCTGATTCACCATCCAGTTTAAGGTGGCATTCTGATTCACCCTCCAGATTAAGGTGGCACTCTGATTCACCATCCAGTTTAAGGTGGCATTCTGATTCACCCTCCAGATTAGGTGGCACTCTGGTTCACAGTCCTGATTAAGGTGGCACTCCGGTTCACCCTCCTGATTAAGGTGGCACTCTGGTGCACACTCCTGTTTAAGGTGGCACTCTGATTTACCATCCGGTTTAAGGTGGCACTCCGGTTCACCCTCCTGATTAAGGTGGCACTCTGGTGCACACTCCTGATTAAGGTGGCATTCTGATTCGCTTTCCAGTTTTAGATGGCACTCTGATTCCCTTTTCAGTTTCAGGTGGCACTCTGATTCACCCTCCAGTTTAAGATGGCACTCTGATTCACCCTCCTGATTAAGGTGGCACTCTGATTCACCCTCCTGATTAAGGTGGCACTCTGATTCACCCTCCTGATTAAGGTGGCACTCTGGTTCCCTTTTCAGTTTGAGGTGGCATTCTGATTCGCTTTCCAGTTTAAGATGGCACTCTGATTCCCTTTTCAGTTTCAGGTGGCACTCTGATTCACCCTCCAGTTTAAGATGGCACTCTGATTCACCCTCCTGATTAAGGTGGCACTCTGATTCACCCTCCTGATTAAGGTGGCACTCCGATTCACCTTCCTGATCAAAGTGGCACTCTGATTCACCATCCAGATAAAGGTGGCACTCTGGTTCCCTTTTCAGTTTAAGGTGGCATTCTGATTCGCTTTCCAGTTTAAGATGGCACTCTGATTCCCTTTTCAGTTTAAGGTGGCACTCTGATTCACCCTCCAGTTTAAGATGGCACTCTGATTCACCCTCCTGTTTAATGTGGCACTCTGATTCACACTCCTGTTTAATGTGGCACTCTGATTCACAGTCCTGATTAAGGTGGCACTCTGATTCACACTCCTGTTTAATGTGGCACTCTGATTCACACTCCTGATTAAGGTGGCACTCTGGTTCACACTACTGATGAAGGTGGCACTCTGATTCACTTTCCAGTTTAAGATGGCACTCTGATTCACCCTCCTGTTTAATGTGGCACTCTGATTCACACTCCTGTTTAATGTGGCACTCTGATTCACAGTCCTGAATAAGGTGGCACTCTGATTCACACTCCTGTTTAATGTGGCACTCTGATTCACACTCCTGATTAAGGTGGCACTCTGGTTCACACTACTGATGAAGGTGGCACTCTGATTCACTTTCCAGTTTAAGATGGCACTCTGATTCACCCTCCTGTTTAATGTGGCACTCTGATTCACACTCCTGTTTAATGTGGCACTCTGATTCACAGTCCTGATTAAGGTGGCACTCTGATTCACACTCCTGTTTAATGTGGCACTCTGATTCACACTCCTGATTAAGGTGGCACTCTGGTTCACACTACTGATGAAGGTGGCACTCTGATTCGCTTTCCAGTTTAAGTTGGCACTCTGATTCCCTTTTCAGTTTAAGGTGGCGCTCTGATTCACCCTCCTGTTTAAGTTGGCACTCTGATTCACCCTCCAGATTAAGGAGGCCCTCTGGTTCACAGTCCTGATCAAGGTGGCTCTCTGATTCACCTTCCAGATTAAGGTGGCACTCTGATTCCCTTTTCAGTTTGAGGTGGCACTCTGATTCACCCTCCAGTTTAAGTTGGCACTCTGGTTCACACTCCTGATTAAGGTGGCACTCTGATTAACCTCCAGATTAAAGTGGCACTCTGGTACACTCTCCTGATTAAGGTGGCACTCTGATTAATCTCCAGGTTAAGGTGGCACTCTGGTACACTCTCCTGATTAAGGTGGCACTCTGATTAACCTCCAGATTAAGGCGGCAATCTGATTCACCATCCAGTTTAAGGTGGCACTCTGATTCACCATCCAGTTTAAGGTGGCATTCTGATTCACCCTCCAGATTAAGGTGGCACTCTGATTCACACTCCTGATTAAGGTGGCACTCTGATTCACCCTCCAGATTAAGGTGGCACTCTGAGTCACCATCCAGTTTAAGGTGGCATTCTGATTCACTTTCCAGTTTGAGATGGCACTCTGGTTCACACCCCAGATTAAGGTGGCACTCTGATTCACCATGCAGTTTAAGGTGGCACTCTGGTTCACACTCCTGATTAAGGTGGCACTCTGGTTCACACTCCTGATTAAGGTGGCACTCTGGTTCACCCTCCAGATTAAGGTGGCACTCCGGTTCACACGCCAGATGAAGGTGGCACTCTGGTTCACACTCCTGATGAAGGTGGCACTCTGATTCACTTTCCAGTTTAAGATGGCACTCCGATTCACCCTCCTGATTGAGGTGGCACTCCGATTCACCCTCCAGTTTAAGTTGGCACTCTGATTCCCTTTTCAGTTTAAGGTGGCACTCTGATTCACCATCCAGTTTAAGATGGCACTCTGATTCACCCTCCTGATTAAGGTGGCACTCTGATTCACCCTCCTGTTTAATGTGGCACTCTGATTCACACTCCTGATTAAGGTGGCACTCTGGTTCACACTCCTGATTAAGGTGGCACTCTGGTTCACACTCCTGATTAAGGTGGCACTCTGATTCACCCTCCAGATTAAGGTGGCACTCCGGTTCACACTCCAGATTAAGGTGGCACTCTGGTTCACACTCCTGATGAAGGTGGCACTCTGATTCACTTTCCAGTTTAAGATGGCACTCTGATTCACCCTCCTGATTGAGGTGGCACTCCGATTCACCCTCCAGTTTAAGATGGCACTCTGATTCCCTTTTCAGTTTAAGTTGGCACTCTGGTTCACCCTCCAGATTAAGGAGGCACTCTGGTTCATAGTCCTGATTAAGGTGGCTCTCTGATTCACCTTCCAGATTAATGTGGCACTCTGATTCCCTTTTCAGTTTGAGGTGGCACTCTGATTCACCCTCCAGTTTAAGTTGGCACTCTGATTAACCTCCAGATTAAAGTGGCACTCTGGTACACTCTCCTGATTAAGGTGGCACTCTGATTAATCTCCAGATTAAGGTGGCACTCTGGTACACTCTCCCGATTAAGGTGGCACTCTGATTAACCTCCAGATTAAGGCGGCACTCTGGTTCACAGTCCTGATTAAGGTGGCACTCCGGTTCACCCTCCTGATTAAGGTGGCACTCTGGTGCACACTCCTGTTTAAGGTGGCACTCTGATTTACCATCCGGTTTAAGGTGGCACTCCGGTTCACCCTCCTGATTAAGGTGGCACTCTGGTGCACACTCCTGATTAAGGTGGCATTCTGATTCGCTTTCCAGTTTTAGATGGCACTCTGATTCCCTTTTCAGTTTCAGGTGGCACTCTGATTCACCCTCCAGTTTAAGATGGCACTCTGATTCACCCTCCTGATTAAGGTGGCACTCTGATTCACCCTCCTGATTAAGGTGGCACTCTGATTCACCCTCCTGATTAAGGTGGCACTCTGGTTCCCTTTTCAGTTTGAGGTGGCATTCTGATTCGCTTTCCAGTTTAAGATGGCACTCTGATTCCCTTTTCAGTTTCAGGTGGCACTCTGATTCACCCTCCAGTTTAAGATGGCACTCTGATTCACCCTCCTGATTAAGGTGGCACTCTGATTCACCCTCCTGATTAAGGTGGCACTCCGATTCACCCTCCAGTTTAAGTTGGCACTCTGATTCCCTTTTCAGTTTAAGTTGGCACTCTGATTCACCCTCCTGTTTAAGTTGGCTCTCTGGTTCACCCTCCAGATTTAGGAGGCACTCTGGTTCATAGTCCTGATTAAGGTGGCTCTCTGATTCACCTTCCAGATTAAGGTGGCACTCTGATTCCCTTTTCAGTTTGAGGTGGCACTCTGATTCACCCTCCAGTTTAAGTTGGCACTCTGATTAACCTCCAGATTAAAGTGGCACTCTGGTACACTCTCCTGATTAAGGTGGCACTCTGATTAATCTCCAGATTAAGGTGGCACTCTGGTACACTCTCCCGATTAAGGTGGCACTCTGATTAACCTCCAGATTAAGGCGGCACTCTGATTCACCATCCAGTTTAAGGTGGCATTCTGATTCACCCTCCAGATTAAGGTGGCACTCTGATTCACCATCCAGTTTAAGGTGGCATTCTGATTCACCCTCCAGATTAGGTGGCACTCTGGTTCACAGTCCTGATTAAGGTGGCACTCCGGTTCACCCTCCTGATTAAGGTGGCACTCTGGTGCACACTCCTGTTTAAGGTGGCACTCTGATTTACCATCCGGTTTAAGGTGGCACTCCGGTTCACCCTCCTGATTAAGGTGGCACTCTGGTGCACACTCCTGATTAAGGTGGCATTCTGATTCGCTTTCCAGTTTTAGATGGCACTCTGATTCCCTTTTCAGTTTCAGGTGGCACTCTGATTCACCCTCCAGTTTAAGATGGCACTCTGATTCACCCTCCTGATTAAGGTGGCACTCTGATTCACCCTCCTGATTAAGGTGGCACTCTGATTCACCCTCCTGATTAAGGTGGCACTCTGGTTCCCTTTTCAGTTTGAGGTGGCATTCTGATTCGCTTTCCAGTTTAAGATGGCACTCTGATTCCCTTTTCAGTTTCAGGTGGCACTCTGATTCACCCTCCAGTTTAAGATGGCACTCTGATTCACCCTCCTGATTAAGGTGGCACTCTGATTCACCCTCCTGATTAAGGTGGCACTCCGATTCACCTTCCTGATCAAAGTGGCACTCTGATTCACCATCCAGATAAAGGTGGCACTCTGGTTCCCTTTTCAGTTTAAGGTGGCATTCTGATTCGCTATCCAGTTTAAGATGGCACTCTGATTCCCTTTTCAGTTTAAGGTGGCACTCTGATTCACCCTCCAGTTTAAGATGGCACTCTGATTCACCCTCCTGTTTAATGTGGCACTCTGATTCACACTCCTGTTTAATGTGGCACTCTGATTCACACTCCTGATTAAGGTGGCACTCTGGTTCACACTACTGATGAAGGTGGCACTCTGATTCACTTTCCAGTTTAAGATGGCACTCTGATTCACCCTCCTGTTTAATGTGGCACTCTGATTCACACTCCTGTTTAATGTGGCACTCTGATTCACAGTCCTGATTAAGGTGGCACTCTGATTCACACTCCTGTTTAATGTGGCACTCTGATTCACACTCCTGATTAAGGTGGCACTCTGGTTCACACTACTGATGAAGGTGGCACTCTGATTCACTTTCCAGTTTAAGATGGCACTCTGATTCACCCTCCTGTTTAATGTGGCACTCTGATTCACACTCCTGTTTAATGTGGCACTCTGATTCACAGTCCTGATTAAGGTGGCACTCTGATTCACACTCCTGTTTAATGTGGCACTCTGATTCACACTCCTGATTAAGGTGGCACTCTGGTTCACACTACTGATGAAGGTGGCACTCTGATTCGCTTTCCAGTTTAAGTTGGCACTCTGATTCCCTTTTCAGTTTAAGGTGGCGCTCTGATTCACCCTCCTGTTTAAGTTGGCACTCTGATTCACCCTCCAGATTAAGGAGGCCCTCTGGTTCACAGTCCTGATCAAGGTGGCTCTCTGATTCACCTTCCAGATTAAGGTGGCACTCTGATTCCCTTTTCAGTTTGAGGTGGCACTCTGATTCACCCTCCAGTTTAAGTTGGCACTCTGGTTCACACTCCTGATTAAGGTGGCACTCTGATTAACCTCCAGATTAAAGTGGCACTCTGGTACACTCTCCTGATTAAGGTGGCACTCTGATTAATCTCCAGATTAAGGTGGCACTCTGGTACACTCTCCTGATTAAGGTGGCACTCTGATTAACCTCCAGATTAAGGCGGCAATCTGATTCACCATCCAGTTTAAGGTGGCACTCTGATTCACCATCCAGTTTAAGGTGGCATTCTGATTCACCCTCCAGATTAAGGTGGCACTCTGATTCACACTCCTGATTAAGGTGGCACTCTGATTCACCCTCCAGATTAAGGTGGCACTCTGAGTCACCATCCAGTTTAAGGTGGCATTCTGATTCACTTTCCAGTTTGAGATGGCACTCTGGTTCACACCCCAGATTAAGGTGGCACTCTGATTCACCATCCAGTTTAAGGTGGCACTCTGGTTCACACTCCTGATTAAGGTGGCACTCTGGTTCACACTCCTGATTAAGGTGGCACTCTGATTCACCCTCCAGATTAAGGTGGCACTCCGGTTCACACGCCAGATTAAGGTGGCACTCTGGTTCACACTCCTGATGACGGTGGCACTCTGATTCACTTTCCAGTTTAAGATGGCACTCTGATTCACCCTCCTGATTGAGGTGGCACTCCGATTCACCCTCCAGTTTAAGTTGGCACTCTGATTCCCTTTTCAGTTTAAGGTGGCACTCTGATTCACCATCCAGTTTAAGATGGCACTCTGATTCACCCTCCTGATTAAGGTGGCACTCTGATTCACCCTCCTGTTTAATGTGGCACTCTGATTCACACTCCTGATTAAGGTGGCACTCTGGTTCACACTCCTGATTAAGGTGGCACTCTGGTTCACACTCCTGATTAAGGTGGCACTCTGATTCACCCTCCAGATTAAGGTGGCACTCCGGTTCACACTCCAGATTAAGGTGGCACTCTGGTTCACACTCCTGATGAAGGTGGCACTCTGATTCACTTTCCAGTTTAAGATGGCACTCTGATTCACCCTCCTGATTGAGGTGGCACTCCGATTCACCCTCCAGTTTAAGTTGGCACTCTGATTCCCTTTTCAGTTTAAGTTGGCACTCTGATTCACCCTCCTGTTTAAGTTGGCTCTTTGATTCACCCTCCAGATTAAGGAGGCACTCTGGTTCATAGTCCTGATTAAGGTGGCTCTCTGATTCACCTTCCAGATTAAGGTGGCTCTCTGATTCCCTTTTCAGTTTGAGGTGGCACTCTGATTCACCCTCCAGTTTAAGTTGGCACTCTGGTTCACACTCCTGATTAAGGTGACACTCTGATTAACCTCCAGATTAAAGTGGCACTCTGGTACACTCTCCTGATTAAGGTGGCACTCTGATTAATCTCCAGATTAAGGTGGCACTCTGGTACACTCTCCCGATTAAGGTGGCACTCTGATTAACCTCCAGATTAAGGCGGCACTCTGATTCACCATCCAGTTTAAGGTGGCATTCTGATTCACCCTCCAGATTAAGGTGGCACTCTGATTCACCATCCAGTTTAAGGTGGCATTCTGATTCACCCTCCAGATTAGGTGGCACTCCGGTTCACCCTCCTGATTAAGGTGGCACTCTGATTCGCTTTCCAGTTTAAGTTGGCACTCTGATTCCCTTTTCAGTTTGAGGTGGCACTCTGATTCACCCTCCAGATTAAGGAGGCCCTCTGGTTCACAGTCCTGATCAAGATGGCACTCTGATTCACCCTCCTGATTGAGGTGGCACTCTGATTCGCTTTCCAGTTTAAGTTGGCACTCTGATTCCCTTTTCAGTTTAAGGTGGCGCTCTGATTCACCCTCCTGTTTAAGTTGGCACTCTGATTCACCTTCCAGATTAAGGTGGCACTCTGATTCCCTTTTCAGTTTGAGGTGGCACTCTGATTCACCCTCCAGTTTAAGTTGGCACTCTGGTACACTCTCCTGATTAAGGTGGCACTCTGATTAATCTCCAGATTAAGGTGGCACTCTGGTACACTCTCCCGATTAAGTTGGCACTCTGATTAACCTCGGGATTAAGGTGGCACTCTGGTACACTCTCCCGATTAAGGTGGCACTCTGATTAACCTCGGGATTAAGGTGGCACTCTGATTCACCATCCAGTTTAAGGTGGCATTCTGATTCACCCTCCAGATTAGGTGGCATTCTGGTTCACACTCCTGATTAAGGGGGCACTCCGGTTCACCCTCCTGATTTAGGTGGCACTCTGATTTAACATCCGGTATAAGGTGGCACTCCGGTTCACACTCCTGATTAAAGTGGCATTCTGATTCCCTTTTCAGTTTAAGGTGGCACTCTGATTCACCATCCAGTTTAAGGTGGCACTCTGGTTCACACTCCCGATTAAGCTGGCATTCTGATTCACTTTCCAGTTTAAGATGGCACTCTGGTTCACACTCCTGATTAAGGTGGCACTCTGATTCACCATCCAGTTTAAGATGGCACTCTGATTCACACTCCCGATTAAGGTGGCATTCTGATTCACTTTCCAGTTTAAGTTGGCACTCTGGTTCACCATCCAGATTAAGGTGGCATTCTGGTTCACACTCCTGATTAAGGTGGCACTCTGGTTCACACTCCTGATTCAGTTGACACACTGATTCACCCTCCTGTTTAAGGTGGCACTCTGGTTCACCATCCAGATTAAGGTGGCACTCTGGTTCACACTCCTGATTAAGGTGGCACTCTGATTCACCCTCCTGATTAAGGTGGCACTTTGATTCACCATCCAGATTAAGGTGGCACTCTGGTTCACACTCCTGATTAAGGTGGCACTCTGATTCACACTCCTGATTAAGATGGCACTCTGATTCACCCTCCTGATTATGGTGGCACTCTGGTTCACCCTCCAGATTAAGGTGGCACTCTGGTGCACACTCCTGTTTAAGGTGGCACTCTGATTTACCATCCGGTTTAAGGTGGCACTCCGGTTCACCCTCCTGATTAAGGTGGCATTCTGATTCACCCTCCAGTTTAAGATGCACTTTGATTCACCCTCCTGTTTAAGGAGGCACATTGATTCACCCTCCTGTTTAAGGTGGCACTCTGATTCACCCTCCTGATTAAGGTGGCACTCTTTTTCACACTCCTGATCAAGGTGGCACTCTGATTCACCCTCCTGTTTAAGATGGCACTCTTTTTCACACTCCTGATTAAGGTGGCACTCTGATTCACCCTCCTGATTAATGTGGCACTCTGATTCACCCTCCTGATTAAGATGGCACTCTGATTCACACTCCTGATTAAGATGGCACTCTGATTCACCCTCCAGATTAAGGAGGCACTCTGATTCACCCTCCTGATTAAGGTGGCACTCTGATTCACCCTCCTGATTAAGCTGGCACTCTGATTCACCCTCCAGTTTAAGGAGGCACTCTGGTTCACACTCCTGATTAAGGTGGCACATTGATTCACCAACCAGTTTCAGGTGGCATTCTGATTCACTTTCCAGATTAAGGTGGCACATTGATTCACCCTCCAGTTTATGTTGGCACATTGATTCACCATCCAGTTTAAGGTGGCACTCTGGTTCACACTCCTGATTAAGGTGGCACATTGATTCACCAACCAGTTTAAGGTGGCATTCTGATTCACTTTCCAGATTAAGGTGGCACATTGATTCACCCTCCAGTTTATGTTGGCACATTGATTCACCATCCAGTTTAAGGTGGCACTCTGATTCACCCTCCAGATTAAGGAGGAACTCTGATTCACCCTCCTGATTAAGGTGGCTCTCTGATTCACCCTCCTGATTAAGCTGGCACTCTGATTCACCCTCCAGTTTAAGGAGGCACTCTGGTTCACACTCCTGATTAAGGTGGCACATTGATTCACCATCCAGTTTAAGGTGGCATTCTGATTCACCTTCCTGATTAAGCTGGCACTCTGATTCACCCTCCAGTTTAAGGTGGCACTCTGATTCACCCTCCTGATTAAGGTGGCACTCTGATTCACCCTCCTGATTAAGGTGGCACATTGATTCACCATCCTGTTTAAGGTGGCATTCTGATTCACCTCCAGATTAAGGGGGCACTCTGGTTCACACTCCTGATTAAGGTGGCACTCTGATTCACCCTCCTGATTAAGGTGGCACATTGATTCACCATCCAGTTTAAGGTGGCATTCTGATTCACCCTCCAGATTAAGGTGGCATTCTGATTCACCCTCCAGATTAAGGTGGCACTCTGGTTCACACTCCTGATTAAGGTGGCACTCTGATTCACCCTCCTGATTAAGGTGGCGCATTGATTCACCATCCAGTTTAAGGTGGCATTCTGATTCACCCTCCAGATTAAGGTGGCATTCTGATTCACCCTCCAGATTAAGGTGGCACTCTGGTTCACCCTCCTGATTAAGTTGGCACTCTGATTCACCCTCCAGATTAAGGTGGCACTCTGGTTCACACTCCTGATTAAGGTGGCACTCTGATTCACCCTCCTGATTAAGGTGGCACATTGATTCACCATCCAGTTTAAGGTGGCATTCTGATTCACCCTCCAGATTAAGGTGGCATTCTGATTCACCCTCCAGATTAAGGTGGCACTCTGGTACACTCTCCTGATTAAGGTGGCACTCTGATTCACCCTCCTGATTAAGGTGGCACTCTGATTAACCTCCAGATTAAGGTGGCACTCTGGTACACTCTCCTGATTAAGGTGGCACTCTGATTAACCTCCAGATTAAGGTGTCACTCTGATTAACCTCGGGGCGGCACAGTGGCGCAGTGGTTAGCACCGCAGCCTCACAGCTCCAGGGACCCGGGTTCGATTCCGGGTACTGCCTGTGTGGAGTTTGCAAGTTCTCCCTGTGTCTGCGTGGGTTTTCTCCGGGTGCTCCAGTTTCCTCCCACAAGCCAAAAGACTTGCAGGTTGATAGGTAAATTGGCCATTATAAATTGTCACTAGTATAGGTAGGTGGTAGGGAAATATAGGGACAGGTGGGGATGTTTGTTGGGAATATGGGATTAGTGTAGGATTAGTATAAAATGGGTGGTTGATGGTCGGCACAGACTCGGTGGGCCGAAGGGCCTGTTTCAGTGCTGTATCTCTAATCTAATCTAATTAAGTTGGCACTCTGGTACACTCTCCTGATTAATGTGGCACTCTGTTTCCCTTTTCAGTTTAAGGTGGCACTCTGATTAACCTCCAGATTAAGGTGGCACTCTGATTCACCCTCCTGATTAAGGTGACACTCTGATTCCCTTTTCAGTTTAAGGTGGCACTCTGATTCACCATCCAGATTAAGGTGGAACTCTGGTTCACACTCCTGATTAAGGTGGCACTCTGATTCACCCTCCTGATTAAGGTGGCACTCTGATTCACCGTCCAGATTAAGGTGGCACTCTGATTCACCATCCAGATTAAGGTGGAACTCTGGTTCACACTCCTGATTAAGGTGGCACTCTGATTCACCCTCCAGTTTAAGTTGGCACTCTGATTCAACCACCTGATTAAGGTGGCACTCTGATTCAACCACCTGATTAAGGTGGCACATTGGTTCACCCTCCAGTTTAAGTTGGCACTCTGATTCACCCCCCTGATTAAGGTGGCACATTGATTCACCATCCAGTTTAAGGTGGCATTCTGATTCGCCCTCCAGATTAAGGTGGCACTCTGGTTCACACTCCTGATTAAGGTGGCAAACTGATTCGCCCTCCAGTTTCAGGATGCACTCTGATTCACCCTCCTGTTTAAGGTGGCACTCTGGTTCACCCTCCTGATTAAGGTGGCACTCTGGCTCACACTCCTGTTGAAGGTGGCACATTGATTCACCATCCAGTTTAAGGTGGCATTCTGATTGACCCTCCAGATTAAGGTGGCACTCTGGTTCACACTCCTAATTAAGGTGGCACATTGATTCACCATCCAGTTTAAGGTGGCAATCTGATTCACCCTCCAGTTTAAGGTGGCACTCTGGTTCACCCTCCTTATTAAGGTGGCACTCTGGCTCACACTCCTGTTGAAGGTGGCACTCTGATTCCCTTTTCAGTTTAAGGTGGAACTCTGATTCACCCTCCTGTTTAAGGTGGCACTCTGATTCACCCTCCTGATTAAGGTGGCACTCTGGTTCACACTCCTGATTAAGGTGGCACTCTGATTCAACCTCCTGATTAAGGTGGCACACTGGTTCACCCTCCAGTTTAAGTTGGCACTCTGATTCACCACCCTGATTAAGGTGGCACTCTGGTTCACACTCCTGATTAAGGTGGCACTCTGGTTAAACTCGAGATTAAGGTGGCATTCTGATTCGCTTTCCAGTTTAAGATGGCACTCTGATTCCCTTTTCAGTTTAAGGTGGCACTCTGATTCACCCTCCAGTTTAAGATGGCACTCTGATTCACCCCCCTGATTAAGGTGGCACTCTGGTTCACACTCCTGATTAAGGTGGCACTCTGATTAACCTCCAGATTAAGGAGGCACTCTGGTACACTCTCCTGATTAAGGTGGCACTCTGATTAACCTCCAGATTAAAGTGGCACTCTGGTACACTCTCCTGATTAAGGTGGCACTCTGATTTACCATCCAGACTAAGGTGGAACTCTGGTTCACACTCCTGATTAAGGTGGCACACTGATTCACCCTCCTCATTAAGGTGGCACTCCGATTCACCTTCCTGATTAAGCTGGCACTCTGATTCACCCCCCTGATTAAGGTGGCGCACTGGTTCACCCTCCAGTTTAAGTTGTCACTCTGATTCACCCTCCAGATTAAGGTGGCACTCTGGTTCACACTCCTGATTAAGGTGGCACTCTGGTTCACACTCCTTATTCAGGTGGCACTCTGATTCAACCCCCTGAATAAGGTGGCACTCTGATTCACACGCCTGATTAAGGTGGCACATTGATTCACCATCCAGTTTAAGGTGGCACTCTGGTTCACACTCCTGATTAAGGTGGCACATTGATTCACCCTCCTGTTTAATGTGGCACATTGATTCACCCTCCTAATTAAGGTGGCACATTGATTCACCATCCAGTTTAAGGTGGCACTCTGGTTCACACTCCTGATTAAGGTGGCACATTGATTCACACTCCTGATTAAGGTGGCACATTGATTCACACGCCTGATTAAGGTGGCACATTGATTCACCATCCAGTTTAAGGTGGCACTCTGGTTCACACTCCTGATTAAGGTGGCACATTGATTCACACTCCTGATTAAGGTGGCACTCATTTTCACCATCCAGTTTAAGGTGGCATTCTTATTCACCCTCCAGATTAAGATGGCACACTGATTCGCCCTCCAGTTTAAGGTGGCACTCTGGTTCACACTCCTGATTAAGGTGGCACATTGATTCACACTCCTGATTAAGGTGGCACTCATTTTCACCATCCAGTTTAAGGTGGCATTCTTATTCACCCTCCAGATTAAGATGGCACACTGATTCGCCCTCCAGTTTAAGGTGGCACTCTGGTTCACACTCCTGATTAAGGTGGCACATTGATTCACACTCCTGATTAAGGTGGCACTCATTTTCACCATCCAGTTTGAGGTGGCATTCTGATTCACCCTCCAGATTAAGATGGCACTCTGATTCACCCTCCAGTTTAAGGTGGCACTCTGGTTCAACCTGCTGATTAAGGTGGCACTCTGGCTCACACTCCTGTTGAAGGTGGCACTCTGATTCCCTTTTCAGTTTAAGGTGGCATTCTGATTCGCTTTCCAGTTTAAGGTGGCACTCTGATTCACTTTTCAGTTTAAGGTGGCACTCTGATTCACCATCCAGTTTAAGATGGCACTCTGATTCACCCTTCTGTTTAAGGTGGCACATTGATTCACCCTCCTGTTTAATGTGGCACTCTGATTCACACTCCTGGTTAAGGTGGCACTCTGGTTCACACTCCTGATTAAGGTGGCACTCCGATTCACCTTCCTCATTAAGCTGGCACACTGATTCACCCTCCTGTTTCAGGTGGCACTCTGATTCACCCTCCAGTTAAAAAGTTGGCACTCTGATTCACCCCCCTGATTAAGGTGGCACTCTGGTTCACACTCCTGATTAAGGTGGCACTCTGATTCAACCTCCTGATTAAGGTGGCGCACTGGTTCACCCTCCAGTTTAAGTTGTCACTCTGATTCACCCCCCTGATTAAGGTGGCGCACTGGTTCACCCTCCAGTTTAAGTTGTCACTCTGATTCACCCCCCTGATTAAGGTGGCACTCTGGTTCACACTCCTGATTAAGGTGGCACATTGATTCACCATCCAGTTTAAGGTGGCACTCTGGGTCACACTCCTGATTAAGGTGGCACATTGATTCACCCTCCTGTTTAAGGTGGCATTCTGATTTACCCTCCAAATTAAGATGGCACTCTGGTTCACACTCCTGATTAAGGTGGCACACTGATTCGCCCTCCAGATTAAGGAGGCACTCTGATTCACCCTCCTGTTTAAGGTGGCACTCTGATTCACCCTCCTGATTAAGGTGGCACATTGATTCACCATCCAGTTTAAGGAGGCACTCTGGTTCACCCTTCTGATTAAGGTGGCACTCTTGCTCACACTCCTGATTAAGGTGGCACTCTGATTCACCCTCCTGATTAAGGTGGCAGATTGATTCACCATCCAGTTTAAGGTGGCACTCTGGTTCACCCTTCTGATTAAGGTGGCACTCTGGCTCACACTCCTGTTGAAGGTGGCACTCTGATTCCCTTTTCAGTTTAAGGTGGAACTCTGATTCACCCTCCTGTTTAAGGTGGCACTCTGATTCACCCTCCTGATTAAGGTGGCACTCTGGTTCACACTCCTGATTAAGGTGGCACTCTGATTCAACCTCCTGATTAAGGTGGCACACTGGTTCACCCTCCAGTTTAAGTTGGCACTCTGATTCACCACCCTGATTAAGGTGGCACTCTGGTTCACACTCCTGATTAAGGTGGCACTCTGGTTAAACTCGAGATTAAGGTGGCATTCTGATTCGCTTTCCAGTTTAAGATGGCACTCTGATTCCCTTTTCAGTTTAAGGTGGCACTCTGATTCACCCTCCAGTTTAAGATGGCACTCTGATTCACCCCCCTGATTAAGGTGGCACTCTGGTTCACACTCCTGATTAAGGTGGCACTCTGATTAACCTCCAGATTAAGGAGGCACTCTGGTACACTCTCCTGATTAAGGTGGCACTCTGATTAACCTCCAGATTAAAGTGGCACTCTGGTACACTCTCCTGATTAAGGTGGCACTCTGATTCACCATCCAGACTAAGGTGGAACTCTGGTTCACACTCCTGATTAAGGTGGCACACTGATTCACCCTCCTCATTAAGGTGGCACTCCGATTCACCTTCCTGATTAAGCTGGCACTCTGATTCACCCCCCTGATTAAGGTGGCGCACTGGTTCACCCTCCAGTTTAAGTTGTCACTCTGATTCACCCTCCAGATTAAGGTGGCACTCTGGTTCACACTCCTGATTAAGGTGGCACTCTGGTTCACACTCCTTATTCAGGTGGCACTCTGATTCAACCCCCTGAATAAGGTGGCACTCTGATTCACACGCCTGATTAAGGTGGCACATTGATTCACCATCCAGTTTAAGGTGGCACTCTGGTTCACACTCCTGATTAAGGTGGCACATTGATTCACCCTCCTGTTTAATGTGGCACATTGATTCACCCTCCTAATTAAGGTGGCACATTGATTCACCATCCAGTTTAAGGTGGCACTCTGGTTCACACTCCTGATTAAGGTGGCACATTGATTCACACTCCTGATTAAGGTGGCACATTGATTCACACGCCTGATTAAGGTGGCACATTGATTCACCATCCAGTTTAAGGTGGCACTCTGGTTCACACTCCTGATTAAGGTGGCACATTGATTCACACTCCTGATTAAGGTGGCACTCATTTTCACCATCCAGTTTAAGGTGGCATTCTTATTCACCCTCCAGATTAAGATGGCACACTGATTCGCCCTCCAGTTTA
This sequence comes from Heterodontus francisci, assembly GCF_036365525.1. NCBI lineage: Eukaryota > Metazoa > Chordata > Chondrichthyes > Heterodontiformes > Heterodontidae > Heterodontus > Heterodontus francisci. Next base: position 11,477,114 of record NC_090375.1, on the reverse strand, counting down.
AGGTGGCACTCTGGTTCACACTCCTGATTAAGGTGGCACATTGATTCACACTCCTGATTAAGGTGGCGCTCATTTTCACCATCCAGTTTAAGGTGGCATTCTTATTCACCCTCCAGATTAAGATGGCACACTGATTCGCCCTCCAGTTTAAGGTGGCACTCTGGTTCACACTCCTGATTAAGGTGGCACATTGATTCACACTCCTGATTAAGGTGGCACTCATTTTCACCATCCAGTTTGAGGTGGCATTCTGATTCACCCTCCAGATTAAGATGGCACTCTGATTCACCCTCCAGTTTAAGGTGGCACTCTGGTTCAACCTGCTGATTAAGGTGGCACTCTGGCTCACACTCCTGTTGAAGGTGGCACTCTGATTCCCTTTTCAGTTTAAGGTGGCATTCTGATTCGCTTTCCAGTTTAAGGTGGCACTCTGATTCACTTTTCAGTTTAAGGTGGCACTCTGATTCACCATCCAGTTTAAGATGGCACTCTGATTCACCCTTCTGTTTAAGGTGGCACATTGATTCACCCTCCTGTTTAATGTGGCACTCTGATTCACACTCCTGGTTAAGGTGGCACTCTGGTTCACACTCCTGATTAAGGTGGCACTCTGATTCACCCTCCTGATTAAGGTGGCACTCCGATTCACCTTCCTCATTAAGCTGGCACACTGATTCACCCTCCTGTTTCAGGTGGCACTCTGATTCACCCTCCAGTTAAAAAGTTGGCACTCTGATTCAACCCCCTGATTAAGGTGGCACTCTGGTTCACACTCCTGATTAAGGTGGCACTCTGATTCAACCTCCTGATTAAGGTGGCGCACTGGTTCACCCTCCAGTTTAAGTTGTCACTCTGATTCACCCCCCTGATTAAGGTGGCGCACTGGTTCACCCTCCAGTTTAAGTTGTCACTCTGATTCACCCCCCTGATTAAGGTGGCACTCTGGTTCACACTCCTGATTAAGGTGGCACATTGATTCACCATCCAGTTTAAGGTGGCACTCTGGGTCACACTCCTGATTAAGGTGGCACATTGATTCACCCTCCTGTTTAAGGTGGCATTCTGATTTACCCTCCAAATTAAGATGGCACTCTGGTTCACACTCCTGATTAAGGTGGCACACTGATTCGCCCTCCAGATTAAGGAGGCACTCTGATTCACCCTCCTGTTTAAGGTGGCACTCTGATTCACCCTCCTGATTAAGGTGGCACATTGATTCACCATCCAGTTTAAGGAGGCACTCTGGTTCACCCTTCTGATTAAGGTGGCACTCTTGCTCACACTCCTGATTAAGGTGGCAGATTGATTCACCATCCAGTTTAAGGTGGCACTCTGGTTCACCCTTCTGATTAAGGTGGCACTCTGGCTCACACTCCTGATTAAGGTGGCACTCTGATTCACCCTCCTGATTAAGGTGGCACATTGATTCACCATTCAGTTTAAGGTGGCATTCTGATTCACCCTCCAGATTAAGGTGGGACTCTGATTCCCTTTTCAGTTTAAGGTGGCATTCTGATTCGCTTTCCAGTTTAAGATGGCACTCCGATTCACCATCCAGTTTAAGGTGACACTCTGGCTCACACTCCTGATTAAGGTGGCACTCTGATTCACCCTCCTGATTAAGGTGGCACATTGATTCATCATCCAGTTTAAGGTGGCATTCTGATTCACCCTCCAGATTAAGGTGGCACTCTGATTCCCTTTTCAGTTTATGGTGGCATTCTGATTCACCCTCCAGTTTAAGATGGCACTCTGATTCACCATCCAGTTTAAGATGGCATTCTGATTCACCCTCCAGTTTAAGATGGCACTCTGATTCACCATCCAGTTTAAGATGGCACTCTGATTCACACTCCTGATTAAGGTGGCACTCTGATTCACCCTCCAGTTTAAGTTGGCACTCTGATTCACCCCCCTGATTAAGGTGGCACTCTGGTTCACACTCCTGATTAAGGTGGCACTCTGATTCACCCTCCTGATTAAGGTGGCACATTGATTCACCATCCAGTTTAAGGTGGCATTCTGATTCACCCTCCAGTTTAAGTTGGCACTCTGATTCACCCCCCTGATTAAGGTGGCACTCTGATTCACCCTCCTGATTAAGGTGGCACATTGATTCACCATCCAGTTTAAGGTGGCATTCTGATTCACCCTCCAGATTAAGGTGGCACTCTGGTTCACACTCCTGATTAAGGTGGCACTCAGGTTCACACTCCTGATTAAGGTGACACACTGATTCACCCTCCAGTTTAAGGTGGCACTCTGGTTCACACTCCTGTTTAAGGTGGCACTCTGATTTACCATCCGATTTAAGGTGGCACTCTGGTTCACACTCCTGATTAAGGTGACACTCTGATTCACCTTCCAGATTAAGATGGCACTCTGGTTCACACTCCTGATTAAGGTGGCACTCTGATTTACCTCCAGATTAAGGTGGCACTCTGATTAACCTCCAGATTAAAGTGGCACTCTGGTACACTCTCCTGATTAAGGTGGCACTCTGATTAACCTCGAGATTAAGTTGGCACTGTGGTACACTCTCCTGATTAAGGTGGCACTCTGATTCCCTTTTCAGTTTAAGGTGGCACTCTGATTCACCCTCCTGTTTCAGGTGGCACTCTGGTTCACACTCCTGATTACGATGGCACTCTGATTCACCCTCCTGATTAAGGTGGCACTCTGATTCACCCTCCTGATTAAGGTGGCACTCTGGTTCACACTCCTGATTACGGTGGCACTCTGATTCACCCTCCTGATTAAGGTGGCACTCTGGTTCACACTCCTGATTAAGGTGGCACTCTGATTCACCCTCCTGATTAAGGTGGCACTCTGGTTCACACTCCTGATTACGGTGGCACTCTGATTCACCCTCCTGATTAAGGTGGCACTCTGATTCAACCTCCTGATTAAGGTGGCGCACTGGTTCACCCTCCAGTTTAAGGTGGCACTCTGATTCACTTTTCAGTTTAAGGTGGCACTCTGATTCACCATCCAGTTTAAGATGGCACTCTGATTCACCCTCCTGTTTAAGGTGGCACATTGATTCAACCTCCTGATTAAGGTGGCGCACTGGTTCACCCTCCAGTTTAAGGTGGCACTCTGATTCACTTTTCAGTTTAAGGTGGCACTCTGATTCACCATCCAGTTTAAGATGGCACTCTGATTCACCCTCCTGATTAAGGTGGCACTCTGGTTCACACTCCTTATTCAGGTGGCACTCTGATTCAACCCCCTGAATAAGGTGGCACTCTGATTCACACGCCTGATTAAGGTGGCACATTGATTCACCATCCAGTTTAAGGTGGCACTCTGGTTCACACTCCTGATTAAGGTGGCACATTGATTCACCCTCCTGTTTAATGTGGCACATTGATTCACCCTCCTAATTAAGGTGGCACATTGATTCACCATCCAGTTTAAGGTGGCACTCTGGTTCACACTCCTGATTAAGGTGGCACATTGATTCACACGCCTGATTAAGGTGGCACATTGATTCACCATCCAGTTTAAGGTGGCACTCTGGTTCACACTCCTGATTAAGGTGGCACATTGATTCACACTCCTGATTAAGGTGGCACTCATTTTCACCATCCAGTTTAAGGTGGCATTCTTATTCACCCTCCAGATTAAGATGGCACACTGATTCGCCCTCCAGTTTAAGGTGGCACTCTGGTTCACACTCCTGATTAAGGTGGCACATTGATTCACACTCCTGATTAAGGTGGCACTCATTTTCACCATCCAGTTTAAGGTGGCATTCTTATTCACCCTCCAGATTAAGATGGCACACTGATTCGCCCTCCAGTTTAAGGTGGCACTCTGGTTCACACTCCTGATTAAGGTGGCACATTGATTCACACTCCTGATTAAGGTGGCACTCATTTTCACCATCCAGTTTGAGGTGGCATTCTGATTCACCCTCCAGATTAAGATGGCACTCTGATTCACCCTCCAGTTTAAGGTGGCACTCTGGTTCAACCTGCTGATTAAGGTGGCACTCTGGCTCACACTCCTGTTGAAGGTGGCACTCTGATTCCCTTTTCAGTTTAAGGTGGCATTCTGATTCGCTTTCCAGTTTAAGGTGGCACTCTGATTCACTTTTCAGTTTAAGGTGGCACTCTGATTCACCATCCAGTTTAAGATGGCACTCTGATTCACCCTTCTGTTTAAGGTGGCACATTGATTCACCCTCCTGTTTAATGTGGCACTCTGATTCACACTCCTGGTTAAGGTGGCACTCTGGTTCACACTCCTGATTAAGGTGGCACTCCGATTCACCTTCCTCATTAAGCTGGCACACTGATTCACCCTCCTGTTTCAGGTGGCACTCTGATTCACCCTCCAGTTAAAAAGTTGGCACTCTGATTCACCCCCCTGATTAAGGTGGCACTCTGGTTCACACTCCTGATTAAGGTGGCACTCTGATTCAACCTCCTGATTAAGGTGGCGCACTGGTTCACCCTCCAGTTTAAGTTGTCACTCTGATTCACCCCCCTGATTAAGGTGGCGCACTGGTTCACCCTCCAGTTTAAGTTGTCACTCTGATTCACCCCCCTGATTAAGGTGGCACTCTGGTTCACACTCCTGATTAAGGTGGCACATTGATTCACCATCCAGTTTAAGGTGGCACTCTGGGTCACACTCCTGATTAAGGTGGCACATTGATTCACCCTCCTGTTTAAGGTGGCATTCTGATTTACCCTCCAAATTAAGATGGCACTCTGGTTCACACTCCTGATTAAGGTGGCACACTGATTCGCCCTCCAGATTAAGGAGGCACTCTGATTCACCCTCCTGTTTAAGGTGGCACTCTGATTCACCCTCCTGATTAAGGTGGCACATTGATTCACCATCCAGTTTAAGGAGGCACTCTGGTTCACCCTTCTGATTAAGGTGGCACTCTTGCTCACACTCCTGATTAAGGTGGCACTCTGATTCACCCTCCTGATTAAGGTGGCAGATTGATTCACCATCCAGTTTAAGGTGGCACTCTGGTTCACCCTTCTGATTAAGGTGGCACTCTGGCTCACACTCCTGTTGAAGGTGGCACTCTGATTCCCTTTTCAGTTTAAGGTGGAACTCTGATTCACCCTCCTGTTTAAGGTGGCACTCTGATTCACCCTCCTGATTAAGGTGGCACTCTGGTTCACACTCCTGATTAAGGTGGCACTCTGATTCAACCTCCTGATTAAGGTGGCACACTGGTTCACCCTCCAGTTTAAGTTGGCACTCTGATTCACCACCCTGATTAAGGTGGCACTCTGGTTCACACTCCTGATTAAGGTGGCACTCTGGTTAAACTCGAGATTAAGGTGGCATTCTGATTCGCTTTCCAGTTTAAGATGGCACTCTGATTCCCTTTTCAGTTTAAGGTGTCACTCTGATTCACCCCCCTGATTAAGGTGGCACTCTGGTTCACACTCCTGATTAAGGTGGCACTCTGATTAACCTCCAGATTAAGGAGGCACTCTGGTACACTCTCCTGATTAAGGTGGCACTCTGATTAACCTCCAGATTAAAGTGGCACTCTGGTACACTCTCCTGATTAAGGTGGCACTCTGATTCACCATCCAGACTAAGGTGGAACTCTGGTTCACACTCCTGATTAAGGTGGCACACTGATTCACCCTCCTCATTAAGGTGGCACTCCGATTCACCTTCCTGATTAAGCTGGCACTCTGATTCACCCCCCTGATTAAGGTGGCGCACTGGTTCACCCTCCAGTTTAAGTTGGCACTCTGATTCACCCTCCAGATTAAGGTGGCACTCTGGTTCACACTCCTGATTAAGGTGGCACTCTGGTTCACACTCCTTATTCAGGTGGCACTCTGATTCAACCCCCTGAATAAGGTGGCACTCTGATTCACACGCCTGATTAAGGTGGCACATTGATTCACCATCCAGTTTAAGGTGGCACTCTGGTTCACACTCCTGATTAAGGTGGCACATTGATTCACCCTCCTGTTTAATGTGGCACATTGATTCACCCTCCTAATTAAGGTGGCACATTGATTCACCATCCAGTTTAAGGTGGCACTCTGGTTCACACTCTTGATTAAGGTGGCACATTGATTCACACTCCTGATTAAGGTGGCACATTGATTCACACGCCTGATTAAGGTGGCACATTGATTCACCATCCAGTTTAAGGTGGCACTCTGGTTCACACTCCTGATTAAGGTGGCACATTGATTCACACTCCTGATTAAGGTGGCACTCATTTTCACCATCCAGTTTAAGGTGGCATTCTTATTCACCCTCCAGATTAAGATGGCACACTGATTCGCCCTCCAGTTTAAGGTGGCACTCTGGTTCACACTCCTGATTAAGGTGGCACATTGATTCACACTCCTGATTAAGGTGGCGCTCATTTTCACCATCCAGTTTAAGGTGGCATTCTTATTCACCCTCCAGATTAAGATGGCACACTGATTCGCCCTCCAGTTTAAGGTGGCACTCTGGTTCACACTCCTGATTAAGGTGGCACATTGATTCACACTCCTGATTAAGGTGGCACTCATTTTCACCATCCAGTTTGAGGTGGCATTCTGATTCACCCTCCAGATTAAGATGGCACTCTGATTCACCCTCCAGTTTAAGGTGGCACTCTGGTTCAACCTGCTGATTAAGGTGGCACTCTGGCTCACACTCCTGTTGAAGGTGGCACTCTGATTCCCTTTTCAGTTTAAGGTGGCATTCTGATTCGCTTTCCAGTTTAAGGTGGCACTCTGATTCACTTTTCAGTTTAAGGTGGCACTCTGATTCACCATCCAGTTTAAGATGGCACTCTGATTCACCCTTCTGTTTAAGGTGGCACATTGATTCACCCTCCTGTTTAATGTGGCACTCTGATTCACACTCCTGGTTAAGGTGGCACTCTGGTTCACACTCCTGATTAAGGTGGCACTCTGATTCACCCTCCTGATTAAGGTGGCACTCCGATTCACCTTCCTCATTAAGCTGGCACACTGATTCACCCTCCTGTTTCAGGTGGCACTCTGATTCACCCTCCAGTTAAAAAGTTGGCACTCTGATTCACCCCCCTGATTAAGGTGGCACTCTGGTTCACACTCCTGATTAAGGTGGCACTCTGATTCAACCTCCTGATTAAGGTGGCGCACTGGTTCACCCTCCAGTTTAAGTTGTCACTCTGATTCACCCCCCTGATTAAGGTGGCGCACTGGTTCACCCTCCAGTTTAAGTTGTCACTCTGATTCACCCCCCTGATTAAGGTGGCACTCTGGTTCACACTCCTGATTAAGGTGGCACATTGATTCACCATCCAGTTTAAGGTGGCACTCTGGGTCACACTCCTGATTAAGGTGGCACATTGATTCACCCTCCTGTTTAAGGTGGCATTCTGATTTACCCTCCAAATTAAGATGGCACTCTGGTTCACACTCCTGATTAAGGTGGCACACTGATTCGCCCTCCAGATTAAGGAGGCACTCTGATTCACCCTCCTGTTTAAGGTGGCACTCTGATTCACCCTCCTGATTAAGGTGGCACATTGATTCACCATCCAGTTTAAGGAGGCACTCTGGTTCACCCTTCTGATTAAGGTGGCACTCTTGCTCACACTCCTGATTAAGGTGGCACTCTGATTCACCCTCCTGATTAAGGTGGCAGATTGATTCACCATCCAGTTTAAGGTGGCACTCTGGTTCACCCTTCTGATTAAGGTGGCACTCTGGCTCACACTCCTGATTAAGGTGGCACTCTGATTCACCCTCCTGATTAAGGGGGCACATTGATTCACCATTCAGTTTAAGGTGGCATTCTGATTCACCCTCCAGATTAAGGTGGGACTCTGATTCCCTTTTCAGTTTAAGGTGGCATTCTGATTCGCTTTCCAGTTTAAGATGGCACTCCGATTCACCATCCAGTTTAAGGTGACACTCTGGCTCACACTCCTGATTAAGGTGGCACTCTGATTCACCCTCCTGATTAAGGTGGCACATTGATTCATCATCCAGTTTAAGGTGGCATTCTGATTCACCCTCCAGATTAAGGTGGCACTCTGATTCCCTTTTCAGTTTATGGTGGCATTCTGATTCACCCTCCAGTTTAAGATGGCACTCTGATTCACCATCCAGTTTAAGATGGCATTCTGATTCACCCTCCAGTTTAAGATGGCACTCTGATTCACCATCCAGTTTAAGATGGCACTCTGATTCACACTCCTGATTAAGGTGGCACTCTGATTCACCCTCCAGTTTAAGTTGGCACTCTGATTCACCCCCCTGATTAAGGTGGCACTCTGGTTCACACTCCTGATTAAGGTGGCACTCTGATTCACCCTCCTGATTAAGGTGGCACATTGATTCACCATCCAGTTTAAGGTGGCATTCTGATTCACCCTCCAGTTTAAGTTGGCACTCTGATTCACCCCCCTGATTAAGGTGGCACTCTGATTCACCCTCCTGATTAAGGTGGCACATTGATTCACCATCCAGTTTAAGGTGGCATTCTGATTCACCCTCCAGATTAAGGTGGCCCTCTGGTTCACACTCCTGATTAAGGTGGCACTCAGGTTCACACTCCTGATTAAGGTGACACACTGATTCACCCTCCAGTTTAAGGTGGCACTCTGGTTCACACTCCTGTTTAAGGTGGCACTCTGATTTACCATCCGATTTAAGGTGGCACTCTGGTTCACACTCCTGATTAAGGTGACACTCTGATTCACCTTCCAGATTAAGATGGCACTCTGGTTCACACTCCTGATTAAGGTGGCACTCTGATTTACCTCCAGATTAAGGTGGCACTCTGATTAACCTCCAGATTAAAGTGGCACTCTGGTACACTCTCCTGATTAAGGTGGCACTCTGATTAACCTCGAGATTAAGTTGGCACTGTGGTACACTCTCCTGATTAAGGTGGCACTCTGATTCCCTTTTCAGTTTAAGGTGGCACTCTGATTCACCCTCCTGTTTCAGGTGGCACTCTGGTTCACACTCCTGATTACGATGGCACTCTGATTCACCCTCCTGATTAAGGTGGCACTCTGATTCACCCTCCTGATTAAGGTGGCACTCTGGTTCACACTCCTGATTACGGTGGCACTCTGATTCACCCTCCTGATTAAGGTGGCACTCTGGTTCACACTCCTGATTAAGGTGGCACTCTGATTCACCCTCCTGATTAAGGTGGCACTCTGGTTCACACTCCTGATTACGGTGGCACTCTGATTCACCCTCCTGATTAAGGTGGCACTCTGAATCAACCTCCTGATTAAGGTGGCGCACTGGTTCACCCTCCAGTTTAAGGTGGCACTCTGATTCACTTTTCAGTTTAAGGTGGCACTCTGATTGACCATCCAGTTTAAGATGGCACTCTGATTCACCCTCCTGTTTAAGGTGGCACATTGATTCACCCTACTGTTTAATGTGGCACTCTGATTCACAGTCCTGGTTAAGGTGGCACTCTGGTTCACACTCCTGATTAAGGTGGCACTCTGACTCACCCTCCTGATTAAGGTGGCACATTGATTCACCCTCCTGTTTAATGTGGCACTCTGATTCACACTCCTGGTTAAGGTGGCACTCTGGTTCACACTCCTGATTAAGGTGGCACTCTGATTCACCCTCCTGTTTCAGGTGGCACTCTGATTCACCCACCAGTTAAAAAGTTGGCACTCTGATTCACCCCCCTGATTAAGGTGGCACTCTGGTTCACACTCCTGATTAAGGTGGCACTCTGATTCAACCTCCTGATTAAGGTGGCGCACTGGTTCACCCTCCAGTTTAAGTTGTCACTCTGGTTCACACTCCTGATTAAGGTGGCACATTGATTCACCATCCAGTTTAAGGTGGCACTCTGGTTCACACTCCTGATTAAGGTGGCACATTGATTCACTCTCCTGTTTAATGTGGCACTCTGATTCACCCTCCAGTTTAAGATGGCACTCTGGTTCACACTCCTGATTAAGGTGGCACTCTGATTCGCCCTCCAGATTAAGGAGGCACTCTGATTCATCCTCCTGTTTAAGGTGGCACTCTGATTCACCCTCCTGATTAAATTGGCACATTGATTCACCATCCAGTTTAAGGTGGCACTCTGGTTCACCCTTCTGATTAAGGTGGCACTCTGGCTCACACTCCTGATTAAGGTGGCACTCTGATTCACCCTCCTGATTAAGGTGGCAGATTGATTCACCATCCAGTTTAAGGTGGCACTCTGGTTCACCCTTCTGATTAAGGTGGCACTCTGGCTCACACTCCTGATTAAGGTGGCACTCTGATTCACCCTCCTGATTAAGGTGGCACATTGATTCACCATCCAGTTTAAGGTGGCATTCTGATTCACCCTCCAGATTAAGGTGGCACTCTGATTCCCTTTTCAGTTTAAGGTGGCATTCTGATTCGCTTTCCAGTTTAAGATGGCACTCTGAGTCACCATCCAGTTTAAGGTGACACTCTGGCTCACACTCCTGATTAAGGTGGCACTCTGATTCACCCTCCTGATTAAGGTGGCACATTGATTCACCATCCAGTTTAAGATGGCACTCTGATTCACCCTCCAGTTTAAGATGGCACTCTGATTCACCATCCAATTTAAGATGGCACTCTGATTCACACTCCTGATTAAGGTGGCACTCTGATTCACCCTCCAGTTTAAGTTGGCACTCTGATTCACCCCCCTGATTAAGGTGGCACTCTGGTTCACACTCCTGATTAAGGTGGCACTCTGATTCACCCTCCTGATTAAGGTGGCACATTGATTCACCATCCAGTTTAAGGTGGCATTCTGATTCACCCTCCAGTTTAAGTTGGCACTCTGATTCACCCCCCTGAATAAGGTGGCACTCTGATTCACCCTCCTGATTAAGGTGGCACATTGATTCACCATCCAGTTTAAGGTGGCATTCTGATTCACCCTCCAGATTAAGGTGGCACTCTGGTTCACACTCCTGATTAAGGTGGCACTCAGGTTCACACTCCTGATTAAGGTGACACACTGATTCACCCTCCAGTTTAAGGTGGCACTCTGGTTCACACTCCTGTTTAAGGTGGCACTCTGATTTACCATCCGGTTTAAGGTGGCACTCTGGTTCACACTCCTGATTAAGGTGACACTCTGATTCACCTTCCAGATTAAGATGGCACTCTGGTTCACACTCCTGATTAAGGTGGCACTCTGATTAACCTCCAGATTAAGGTGGCACTCTGATTAACCTCCAGATTAAGGAGGCACTCTGGTACACTCTCCTGATAAAGGTGGCACTCTGATTAACCTCCAGATTAAAGTGGCACTCTGGTACACTCTCCTGATTAAGGTGGCACTCTGATTAACCTCGAGATTAAGTTGGCACTGTGGTACACTCTCCTGATTAAGGTGGCACTCTGATTCCCTTTTCAGTTTAAGGTGGCACTCTGATTCACCCTCCTGTTTCAGGTGGCACTCTGGTTCACACTCCTGATTACGGTGGCACTCTGATTCACCCTCCTGATTAAGGTGGCACTCTGATTCACCCTCCTGATTAAGGTGGCACTCTGGTTCACACTCCTGATTACGGTGGCACTCTGATTCACCCTCCTGATTAAGGTGGCACTCTGGTTCACACTCCTGATTAAGGTGGCACTCTGATTCACCCTCCTGATTAAGGTGGCACTCTGGTTCACACTCCTGATTATGGTGGCACTCTGATTCACCCTCCTGATTAAGGTGGCACTCTGATTCAACCTCCTGATTAAGGTGGCGCACTGGTTCACCCTCCAGTTTAAGTTGTCACTCTGATTCAACCCCCTGATTAAGGTGGCACTCTGGTTCACACTCCTGATTAAGGTGGCACTCTGATTCACCCTCCTGATTAAGGTGGCACTCTGATTCCCTTTTCAGTTTAAGGTGGCACTCTGATTCACCATCCGATTAAGGTGGCACTCTGATTCACCATCCAGAGTAAGGTGGCACTCTGATTCACCGTCCAGATTAAGGTGGAACTCTGGTTCACACTCCTGATTAAGGTGGCACTCTGATTCAACCTCCTGATTAAGGTGGCACACTGGTTCACCCTCCAGTTTAAGTTGGCACTCTGATTCACCCCCCCTGATTAAGGTGGCACTCTGGTTCACACTCCTGATGAAGGTGGCACATTGATTCACCATCCAGTTTAAGGTGGCATTCTGATTCACCCTCCTGATTAAGGTGGCACATTGATTCACCATCCAGTTTAAGGCTGCATTCTGATTCACCCTCCAGTTTAAGGAGGCACTCTGATTCACCCTCCTGTTTAAGGTGGCACTCTGGTTCACCCTCCTGATTAAGGTGACACACTGATTCACCCTCCAGTTTAAGGTGGCACTCTGGTTCACACTCCTGTTTAAGGTGGCACTCTGATTTACCATCCGGTTTAAGGTGGCACTCTGGTTCACACTCCTGATTAAGGTGACACTCTGATTCACCTTCCAGATTAAGATGGCACTCTGGTTCACACTCCTGATTAAGGTGGCACTCTGATTCACCCTCCTGATTAAGGTGGCACTCTGATTCACCCTCCTGATTAAGGTGGCACTCTGGTTCACACTCCTGATTACGGTGGCACTCTGGTTCACACTCCTGATTATGGTGGCACTCTGATTCACCCTCCTGATTAAGGTGGCACTCTGATTCAACCTCCTGATTAAGGTGGCGCACTGGTTCACCCTCCAGTTTAAGTTGTCACTCTGATTCAACCCCCTGATTAAGGTGGCACTCTGGTTCACACTCCTGATTAAGGTGGCACTCTGATTCACCCTCCTGATTAAGGTGGCACTCTGATTCCCTTTTCAGTTTAAGGTGGCACTCTGATTCACCATCCGATTAAGGTGGCACTCTGATTCACCATCCAGAGTAAGGTGGCACTCTGATTCACCGTACAGATTAAGGTGGAACTCTGGTTCACACTCCTGATTAAGGTGGCACTCTGATTCAACCTCCTGATTAAGGTGGCACACTGGTTCACCCTCCAGTTTAAGTTGGCACTCTGATTCACCCCCCCTGATTAAGGTGGCACTCTGGTTCACACTCCTATTGAAGGTGTCACATTGATTCACCATCCAGTTTAAGTTGGCATTCTGATTTACCCTCCAGATTAAGGTGGCACATTGATTCACCATCCAGTTTAAGGTGGCATTCTGATTCACCCTCCAGTTTAAGGAGGCACTCTGATTCAACCTCCTGATTAAGGTGGCACACTGGTTCACCCTCCAGTTTAAGTTGGCACTCTGATTCACCCCCCCTGATTAAGGTGACACTCTGATTCACCTTCCAGATTAAGATGGCACTCTGATTCACCCTCCTGATTAAGGTGGCACTCTGGTTCACACTCCTGATTACGGTGGCACTCTGGTTCACACTCCTGATTATGGTGGCACTCTGATTCACCCTCCTGATTAAGGTGGCACTCTGATTCAACCTCCTGATTAAGGTGGCGCACTGGTTCACCCTCCAGTTTAAGTTGTCACTCTGATTCAACCCCCTGATTAAGGTGGCACTCTGGTTCACACTCCTGATTAAGGTGGCACTCTGATTCACCCTCCTGATTTAGGTGGCACTCTGATTCCCTTTTCAGTTTAAGGTGGCACTCTGATTCACCATCCGATTAAGGTGGCACTCTGATTCACCATCCAGAGTAAGGTGGCACTCTGATTCACCGTACAGATTAAGGTGGAACTCTGGTTCACACTCCTGATTAAGGTGGCACTCTGATTAACCTCGAGATTAAGTTGGCACTGTGGTACACTCTCCTGATTAAGGTGGCACTCTGATTCCCTTTTCAGTTTAAGGTGGCACTCTGATTCAACCTCCTGATTAAGGTGGCGCACTGGTTCACCCTCCAGTTTAAGTTGTCACTCTGATTCAACCCCCTGATTAAGGTGGCACTCTGGTTCACACTCCTGATTAAGGTGGCACTCTGATTCACCCTCCTGATTTAGGTGGCACTCTGATTCCCTTTTCAGTTTAAGGTGGCACTCTGATTCACCATCCGATTAAGGTGGCACTCTGATTCACCATCCAGAGTAAGGTGGCACTCTGATTCACCGTACAGATTAAGGTGGAACTCTGGTTCACACTCCTGATTAAGGTGGCACTCTGATTCAACCTCCTGATTAAGGTGGCACACTGGTTCACCCTCCAGTTTAAGTTGGCACTCTGATTCACCCCCCCTGATTAAGGTGGCACTCTGGTTCACACTCCTATTGAAGGTGTCACATTGATTCACCATCCAGTTTAAGTTGGCATTCTGATTTACCCTCCAGAGTAAGGTGGCACTCTGATTCACCGTACAGATTAAGGTGGAACTCTGGTTCACACTCCTGATTAAGGTGGCACTCTGATTCAACCTCCTGATTAAGGTGGCACACTGGTTCACCCTCCAGTTTAAGTTGGCACTCTGATTCACCCCCCCTGATTAAGGTGGCACTCTGGTTCACACTCCTATTGAAGGTGTCACATTGATTCACCATCCAGTTTAAGTTGGCATTCTGATTTACCCTCCTGATTAAGGTGGCACATTGATTCACCATCCAGTTTAAGATGGCACTCTGATTCCCTTTTCAGTTTATGGTGGCATTCTGATTCACCCTCCAGTTTAAGATGGCACTCTGATTCACCCTCCAGTTTAAGATGGCACTCTGATTCACCATCCAATTTAAGATGGCACTCTGATTCACACTCCTGATTAAGGTGGCACTCTGATTCACCCTCCAGTTTAAGTTGGCGCTCTGATTCACCCCCCTGATTAAGGTGGCACTCTGGTTCACACTCCTGATTAAGGTGGCACTCTGATTCACCCTCCTGATTAAGGTGGCACATTGATTCACCATCCAGTTTAAGGTGGCATTCTGATTCACCCTCCAGTTTAAGTTGGCACTCTGATTCACCCCCCTGAATAAGGTGGCACTCTGATTCACCCTCCTGATTAAGGTGGCACATTGATTCACCATCCAGTTTAAGGTGGCATTCTGATTCACCCTCCAGATTAAGGTGGCACTCTGGTTCACACTCCTGATTAAGGTGGCACTCAGGTTCACACTCCTGATTAAGGTGACACACTGATTCACCCTCCAGTTTAAGGTGGCACTCTGGTTCACACTCCTGTTTAAGGTGGCACTCTGATTTACCATCCGGTTTAAGGTGGCACTCTGGTTCACACTCCTGATTAAGGTGACACTCTGATTCACCTTCCAGATTAAGATGGCACTCTGGTTCACACTCCTGATTAAGGTGGCACTCTGATTAACCTCCAGATTAAGGTGGCACTCTGATTAACCTCCAGATTAAGGAGGCACTCTGGTACACTCTCCTGATAAAGGTGGCACTCTGATTAACCTCCAGATTAAAGTGGCACTCTGGTACACTCTCCTGATTAAGGTGGCACTCTGATTAACCTCGAGATTAAGTTGGCACTGTGGTACACTCTCCTGATTAAGGTGGCACTCTGATTCCCTTTTCAGTTTAAGGTGGCACTCTGATTCACCCTCCTGTTTCAGGTGGCACTCTGGTTCACACTCCTGATTACGGTGGCACTCTGATTCACCCTCCTGATTAAGGTGGCACTCTGATTCACCCTCCTGATTAAGGTGGCACTCTGGTTCACACTCCTGATTACGGTGGCACTCTGATTCACCCTCCTGATTAAGGTGGCACTCTGGTTCACACTCCTGATTAAGGTGGCACTCTGATTCACCCTCCTGATTAAGGTGGCACTCTGGTTCACACTCCTGATTATGGTGGCACTCTGATTCACCCTCCTGATTAAGGTGGCACTCTGATTCAACCTCCTGATTAAGGTGGCGCACTGGTTCACCCTCCAGTTTAAGTTGTCACTCTGATTCAACCCCCTGATTAAGGTGGCACTCTGGTTCACACTCCTGATTAAGGTGGCACTCTGATTCACCCTCCTGATTAAGGTGGCACTCTGATTCCCTTTTCAGTTTAAGGTGGCACTCTGATTCACCATCCGATTAAGGTGGCACTCTGATTCACCATCCAGAGTAAGGTGGCACTCTGATTCACCGTCCAGATTAAGGTGGAACTCTGGTTCACACTCCTGATTAAGGTGGCACTCTGATTCAACCTCCTGATTAAGGTGGCACACTGGTTCACCCTCCAGTTTAAGTTGGCACTCTGATTCACCCCCCCTGATTAAGGTGGCACTCTGGTTCACACTCCTGATGAAGGTGGCACATTGATTCACCATCCAGTTTAAGGTGGCATTCTGATTCACCCTCCTGATTAAGATGGCACATTGATTCACCATCCAGTTTAAGGCTGCATTCTGATTCACCCTCCAGTTTAAGGAGGCACTCTGATTCACCCTCCTGTTTAAGGTGGCACTCTGGTTCACCCTCCTGATTAAGGTGACACACTGATTCACCCTCCAGTTTAAGGTGGCACTCTGGTTCACACTCCTGTTTAAGGTGGCACTCTGATTTACCATCCGGTTTAAGGTGGCACTCTGGTTCACACTCCTGATTAAGGTGACACTCTGATTCACCTTCCAGATTAAGATGGCACTCTGGTTCACACTCCTGATTAAGGTGGCACTCTGATTCACCCTCCTGATTAAGGTGGCACTCTGATTCACCCTCCTGATTAAGGTGGCACTCTGGTTCACACTCCTGATTACGGTGGCACTCTGGTTCACACTCCTGATTATGGTGGCACTCTGATTCACCCTCCTGATTAAGGTGGCACTCTGATTCAACCTCCTGATTAAGGTGGCGCACTGGTTCACCCTCCAGTTTAAGTTGTCACTCTGATTCAACCCCCTGATTAAGGTGGCACTCTGGTTCACACTCCTGATTAAGGTGGCACTCTGATTCACCCTCCTGATTAAGGTGGCACTCTGATTCCCTTTTCAGTTTAAGGTGGCACTCTGATTCACCATCCGATTAAGGTGGCACTCTGATTCACCATCCAGAGTAAGGTGGCACTCTGATTCACCGTACAGATTAAGGTGGAACTCTGGTTCACACTCCTGATTAAGGTGGCACTCTGATTCAACCTCCTGATTAAGGTGGCACACTGGTTCACCCTCCAGTTTAAGTTGGCACTCTGATTCACCCCCCCTGATTAAGGTGGCACTCTGGTTCACACTCCTATTGAAGGTGTCACATTGATTCACCATCCAGTTTAAGGTGGCATTCTGATTCACCCTCCAGTTTAAGGAGGCACTCTGATTCACCCTCCTGTTTAAGGTGGCACTCTGGTTCACCCTCCTGATTAAGGTGGCACTCTGGCTCACACTCCTATTGAAGGTGGCACATTGATTCACCATCCAGTTTAAGGTGGCATTCTGATTTACCCTCCAGATTAAGGTGGCACTCTGGTTCACACTCCTGATTAAGGTGGCACACTGATTCGCCCTCCAGTTTAAGGTGGCACTCTGGTTCACCCTTCTGATTAAGGTGGCACTCTGGCTCACACTCCAGTTTAAGGTGGCACTCTGATTCCCTTTTCAGTTTAAGGTGGCATTCTGATTCGCTTTCCAGTTTAAGATGGCACTCTGATTCCCTTTTCAGTTTAAGGTGGCACTTTGATTCACCATCCAGTTTAAGATGGCACTCTGATTCACCCTCCTGTTGAAGGTGGCACTCTGGTTCACACTCCTGATTAAGGTGGCACTCTGATTCAACCTCCTGATTAAGGTGGCAGTCTGGTTCACACTCCTGATTAAGGTGGCACTCTGATTCAACCTCCTGATTAAGGTGGCACACTGATTCACCCTCCAGTTTAAGTTGGCACTCTGATTCACCCCCCTGATTAAGGTGGCACTCTGGTTCACACTCCTGATTAAGGTGGCACACTGATTCGCCCTCCAGTTTAAGGAGGCCCTCTGATTCACCCTCCTGCTTAAGGTGGCACTCTGGTTCACCCTCCTGATTAAGGTGGGTCTCTGGCTCACACTCCTGTTGAAGGTGGCACATTGATTCACCATCCAGTTTAAGGTGGCATTCTGATTCACCCTCCAGATTAAGGTGGCACTCTGGTTCACACTCCTGATTAAGGTGGCGCACTGATTCGCCCTCCAGTTTAAGGAGGCACTCTGATTCACCCTCCAGTTTAAGGTGGCACTCTGGTTCACCCTCCTTATTAAGGTGGCACTCTGGCTCACACTGCTGTTGAAGGTGGCACTCTGATTCCCTTTCCAGTTTAAGGTGGCATTCTGATTCGCTTTCCAGTTTAAGATGGCACTCTGATTCCCTTTTCAGTTTAAGGTGGCACTCTGATTCACCCTCCAGATTAAGGTGGCACTCTGGTTCACACTCCAGATTAAGGTGGCACTCTGGTTCACACTCCTGATTAAGGTGGCATTCTGATTCAACCTCCTGATTAAAGTGGCACATTGGTTCACCCTCCAGTTTAAGTTGGCACTCTGATTCACCCCCCTGATTAAGGTGGCACTCTGGTTCACACTCCTGATTAAGGTGGCACTCTGATTCAACCTCCTGATTAAGGTGGCACACTGGTTCACCCTCCAGTTTAAGTTGGCACTCTGATTCACCCCCCCCCTGATTAAGGTGGCACATTGATTCACCATCCAGTTTAAGGTGGCATTCTGATTCACCCTCCAGATTAAGGTGGCACTCTGGTTCACACTCCTGATTAAGGTGGCACACTGATTCGCCCTCCAGTTTAAGGAGGCACTCTGATTCACCCTCCTGTTTAAGGTGGCATTCTGATTCACCCTCCAGATTAAGGTGGCACTCTGGTTCACACTCCTGACTAAGGTGGCACACTGATTCGCCCTCCAGTTTAAGGAGGCACTCTGGTTCACCCTTCTGATTAAGGTGGCACTCTGGCTCACACTCCTGTTGAAGGTGGCACTCTGATTCCCTTTTCAGTTTAAGGTGGCATTCTGATTCGCTTTCCAGTTTAAGATGGCACTCTGATTCCCTTTTCAGTTTAAGATGGCACTTTGATTCACCATCCAGTTTAAGATGGCACTCTGATTCACCCTCCTGTTTAAGGTGGCACTCTGGTTCACACTCCTGATTAAGGTGGCACTCTGATTCACCCCCCTGATTAAGGTGGCACTCTGGTTCACACTCCTGATTAAGGTGGCACTCTGATTCACCCTCCTGATTAAGGTGGCACATTGATTCACCATCCAGTTTAAGGTGGCATTCTGATTCAGCCTCCAGATTAAGGTGGCACTCTGGTTCACACTCCTGATTAAGGTGGCACGCTGATTCGCCCTCCAGTTTAAGGAGGCACTCTGATTCACCCTCCAATTTAAGGTGGCACTCTGGTTCACCCTTCTGATTAAGGTGGCACTCTGGCTCACACTCCTGTTGAAGGTGCCACTCTGATTCCCTTTTCAGTTTAAGGTGGCATTCTGATTCGCTTTCCAGTTTAAGATGGCACTCTGATTCCCTTTTCAGTTTAAGATGGCACTTTGATTCACCATCCAGTTTAAGATGGCACTCTGATTCACCCTCCTGTTGAAGGTGGCACTCTGGTTCACACTCCTGATTAAGGTGGCACTCTGGTTCACACTCCTGATTGAGGTGGCACTCTGATTCAACCTCTTGATTAAGGTGGCACTCTGGTTCACAGTCCTGATTAAGGTGGCACTCTGATTCAACCTCTTGATTAAGGTGGCACTCTGGTTCTCACTCCTGATTAAGGTGGCACACTGATTCACCCTCCAGTTTAAGTTGGCACTCTGATTCACCCCCCTGATTAAGGTGGCACTCTGGTTCACACTCCTGATTAAGGTGGCACTCTGATTCACCCTCCTGATTAAGGTGGCACATTGATTCACCATCCAGTTTAAGTTGGCACTCTGATTCACCCCCCTGATTAAGGTGGCACTCTGGTTCACACTCCTGATTAAGGTGGCACACTGATTCGCCCTCCAGTTTAAGGAGGCACTCTGATTCACCCTCCTGTTTAAGGTGGCACTCTGGTTCACCCTCCTGATTAAGGTGGGACTCTGGCTCACACTCCTGTTGAAGGTGGCACATTGATTCACGATCCAGTTTAAGATGGAACTCTGATTCACCCTCCTGTTTAAGGTGGCACTCTGGTTCACACTCCTGATTAAGGTGGCACTCTGATTCACCCCCCAGTTTAAGGAGGCACTCTGATTCACCCTCCAGTTTAAGGTGGCACTCTGGTTCACCCTCCTGATTAAGGTGGCACTCTGGCTCACACTGCTGTTGAAGGTGGCACTCTGATTCCCTTTCCAGTTTAAGGTGGCATTCTGATTCGCTTTCCAGTTTAAGATGGCACTCTGATTCCCTTTTCAGTTTAAGGTGGCACTCTGATTCACCCTCCAGATTAAGGTGGCACTCTGGTTCACACTCCAGATTAAGGTGGCACTCTGGTTCACACTCCTGATTAAGGTGGCACTCTGATTCAACCTCCTGATTAAGGTGGCACACTGGTTCACCCTCCAGTTTAAGTTGGCACTCTGATTCACCCCCCCTGATTAAGGTGGCACTCTGGTTCACACTCCTGATGAAGGTGGCACTCTGATTCACCCTCCTGATTAAGGTGGCACATTGATTCACCATCCAGTTTAAGGTGGCATTCTGATTCACCCTCCAGATTAAGGTGGCACTCTGGTTCTCACTCCTGATTAAGGTGGCACACTGATTCGCCCTCCAATTTAAGGAGGCACTCTGATTCACCCTCCTGTTTAAGGTGGCACTCTGGTTCACCCTCCTGATTAAGGTGGCACTCTGGCTCACACTCCTATTGAAGGTGGCACATTGATTCACCATCCAGTTGAAGGTGGCATTCTGATTCACCCTCCAGATTAAGGTGGCACTCTGGTTCACACTCCTGACTAAGGTGGCACACTGATTCGCCCTCTAGTTTAAGGAGGCACTCTGGTTCACCCTTCTGATTAAGGTGGCACTCTGGCTCACACTCCTGTTGAAGGTGGCACTCTGATTCCCTTTTCAGTTTAAGGTGGCATTCTGATTCGCTTTCCAGTTTAAGATGGCACTCTGATTCCCTTTTCAGTTTAAGATGGCACTCTGATTCACCCTCCTGTTTAAGGTGGCACTCTGGTTCACACTCCTGATTAAGGTGGCACTCTGATTCACCCCCCTGATTAAGGTGGCACTCTGGTTCACACTCCTGATTAAGGTGGCACTCTGATTCACCCTCCTGATTAAGGTGGCACATTGATTCACCATCCAGTTTAAGGTGGCATTCTGATTCACCCTCTAGATTAAGGTGGCACTCTGGTTCACACTCCTGATTAAGGTGGCACACTGATTCGCCCTTCAGTTTAAGGAGGCACTCTGATTAACCCTCCTGTTTAAGGTGGCACTCTGGTTCACCCTCCTGATTAAGGTGGGACTCTGGCTCACACTCCTGTTGAAGGTGGCACATTGATTCACCATCCAGTTTAAGGTGGCATTCTGATTCACCCTCCAGATTAAGGTGGCACTCTGGTTCACACTCCTGATTAAGGTGGCACACTGATTCGCCCTCCAGTTTAAGGAGGCACTCTGATTCACCCTCCAGTTTAAGGTGGCACTCTGGTTCACCCTCCTGATTAAGGTGGCACTCTGGCTCACACTGCTGTTGAAGGTGGCACTCTGATTCCCTTTTCAGTTTAAGGTGGCATTCTGATTTGCTTTCCAGTTTAAGATGGCACTCTGATTCCCTTTTCAGTTTAAGGTGGCACTCTGGTTCACACTCCAGATTAAGGTGGCACTCTGATTCACCCTCCAGATTAAGGTGGCACTCTGGTTCACACTCCTGATTAAGGTGGCACACTGATTCGCCCTGCAGTTTAAGGAGGCACTCTGATTCACCCTCCTGTTTAAGGTGGCACTCTGGTTCACCCTCCTGATTAAGGTGGCATTCTGATTCACCATCCAGTTTAAGGTGGCACTCTGGTTCACCCTCCTGATTAAGGTGGCATTCTGATTCACCATCCAGTTTAAGATGGCACTCTGGTTCACACTCCTGATTAAGGTGGCATTCTGATTCACCATCCAGTTTAAGGTGGCACTCTGGTTCACCCTCCTGATTAAGGTGGCACTCTGATTCACCCTCCTGATTGAGGTGGCACATTGAATCACCATCCAGTTTAAGGTGACACTCTGATTCACCCTCCACTTTAAGTTGGCACTCTGATTCCCTTTTCAGTTTAAGGTGGCACTCTGATTCACCCTCCAGTTTAAGTTGGCACTCTGATTCCCTTTTCAGTTTAAGGTGGCACTCTGGTTCACCCTTCTGATTAAGGTGGCACTCTGGCTCACACTCCAGTTTAAGGTGGCACTCTGATTCCCTTTTCAGTTTAAGGTGGCATTCTGATTCGCTTTCCAGTTTAAGATGGCACTCTGATTCCCTTTTCAGTTTAAGGTGGCACTTTGATTCACCATCCAGTTTAAGATGGCACTCTGATTCACCCTCCTGTTGAAGGTGGCACTCTGGTTCACACTCCTGATTAAGGTGGCACTCTGATTCAACCTCCTGATTAAGGTGGCAGTCTGGTTCACACTCCTGATTAAGGTGGCACTCTGATTCAACCTCCTGATTAAGGTGGCACACTGATTCACCCTCCAGTTTAAGTTGGCACTCTGATTCACCCCCCTGATTAAGGTGGCACTCTGGTTCACACTCCTGATTAAGGTGGCACACTGATTCGCCCTCCAGTTTAAGGAGGCACTCTGATTCACCCTCCTGCTTAAGGTGGCACTCTGGTTCACCCTCCTGATTAAGGTGGGTCTCTGGCTCACACTCCTGTTGAAGGTGGCACATTGATTCACCATCCAGTTTAAGGTGGCATTCTGATTCACCCTCCAGATTAAGGTGGCACTCTGGTTCACACTCCTGATTAAGGTGGCGCACTGATTCGCCCTCCAGTTTAAGGAGGCACTCTGATTCACCCTCCAGTTTAAGGTGGCACTCTGGTTCACCCTCCTTATTAAGGTGGCACTCTGGCTCACACTGCTGTTGAAGGTGGCACTCTGATTCCCTTTCCAGTTTAAGGTGGCATTCTGATTCGCTTTCCAGTTTAAGATGGCACTCTGATTCCCTTTTCAGTTTAAGGTGGCACTCTGATTCACCCTCCAGATTAAGGTGGCACTCTGGTTCACACTCCAGATTAAGGTGGCACTCTGGTTCACACTCCTGATTAAGGTGGCATTCTGATTCAACCTCCTGATTAAAGTGGCACATTGGTTCACCCTCCAGTTTAAGTTGGCACTCTGATTCACCCCCCTGATTAAGGTGGCACTCTGGTTCACACTCCTGATTAAGGTGGCACTCTGATTCAACCTCCTGATTAAGGTGGCACACTGGTTCACCCTCCAGTTTAAGTTGGCACTCTGATTCACCCCCCCCCCTGATTAAGGTGGCACATTGATTCACCATCCAGTTTAAGGTGGCATTCTGATTCACCCTCCAGATTAAGGTGGCACTCTGGTTCACACTCCTGATTAAGGTGGCACACTGATTCGCCCTCCAGTTTAAGGAGGCACTCTGATTCACCCTCCTGTTTAAGGTGGCATTCTGATTCACCCTCCAGATTAAGGTGGCACTCTGGTTCACACTCCTGACTAAGGTGGCACACTGATTCGCCCTCCAGTTTAAGGAGGCACTCTGGTTCACCCTTCTGATTAAGGTGGCACTCTGGCTCACACTCCTGTTGAAGGTGGCACTCTGATTCCCTTTTCAGTTTAAGGTGGCATTCTGATTCGCTTTCCAGTTTAAGATGGCACTCTGATTCCCTTTTCAGTTTAAGATGGCACTTTGATTCACCATCCAGTTTAAGATGGCACTCTGATTCACCCTCCTGTTTAAGGTGGCACTCTGGTTCACACTCCTGATTAAGGTGGCACTCTGATTCACCCCCCTGATTAAGGTGGCACTCTGGTTCACACTCCTGATTAAGGTGGCACTCTGATTCACCCTCCTGATTAAGGTGGCACATTGATTCACCATCCAGTTTAAGGTGGCATTCTGATTCAGCCTCCAGATTAAGGTGGCACTCTGGTTCACACTCCTGATTAAGGTGGCACGCTGATTCGCCCTCCAGTTTAAGGAGGCACTCTGATTCACCCTCCAATTTAAGGTGGCACTCTGGTTCACCCTTCTGATTAAGGTGGCACTCTGGCTCACACTCCTGTTGAAGGTGCCACTCTGATTCCCTTTTCAGTTTAAGGTGGCATTCTGATTCGCTTTCCAGTTTAAGATGGCACTCTGATTCCCTTTTCAGTTTAAGATGGCACTTTGATTCACCATCCAGTTTAAGATGGCACTCTGATTCACCCTCCTGTTGAAGGTGGCACTCTGGTTCACACTCCTGATTAAGGTGGCACTCTGGTTCACACTCCTGATTAAGGTGGCACTCTGATTCAACCTCTTGATTAAGGTGGCACTCTGGTTCACAGTCCTGATTAAGGTGGCACTCTGATTCAACCTCTTGATTAAGGTGGCACTCTGGTTCTCACTCCTGATTAAGGTGGCACACTGATTCACCCTCCAGTTTAAGTTGGCACTCTGATTCACCCCCCTGATTAAGGTGGCACTCTGGTTCACACTCCTGATTAAGGTGGCACTCTGATTCACCCTCCTGATTAAGGTGGCACATTGATTCACCATCCAGTTTAAGTTGGCACTCTGATTCACCCCCCTGATTAAGGTGGCACTCTGGTTCACACTCCTGATTAAGGTGGCACACTGATTCGCCCTCCAGTTTAAGGAGGCACTCTGATTCACCCTCCTGTTTAAGGTGGCACTCTGGTTCACCCTCCTGATTAAGGTGGGACTCTGGCTCACACTCCTGTTGAAGGTGGCACATTGATTCACGATCCAGTTTAAGATGGAACTCTGATTCACCCTCCTGTTTAAGGTGGCACTCTGGTTCACACTCCTGATTAAGGTGGCACTCTGATTCACCCCCCAGTTTAAGGAGGCACTCTGATTCACCCTCCAGTTTAAGGTGGCACTCTGGTTCACCCTCCTGATTAAGGTGGCACTCTGGCTCACACTGCTGTTGAAGGTGGCACTCTGATTCCCTTTCCAGTTTAAGGTGGCATTCTGATTCGCTTTCCAGTTTAAGATGGCACTCTGATTCCCTTTTCAGTTTAAGGTGGCACTCTGATTCACCCTCCAGATTAAGGTGGCACTCTGGTTCACACTCCAGATTAAGGTGGCACTCTGGTTCACACTCCTGATTAAGGTGGCACTCTGATTCAACCTCCTGATTAAGGTGGCACACTGGTTCACCCTCCAGTTTAAGTTGGCACTCTGATTCACCCCCCCTGATTAAGGTGGCACTCTGGTTCACACTCCTGATGAAGGTGGCACTCTGATTCACCCTCCTGATTAAGGTGGCACATTGATTCACCATCCAGTTTAAGGTGGCATTCTGATTCACCCTCCAGATTAAGGTGGCACTCTGGTTCTCACTCCTGATTAAGGTGGCACACTGATTCGCCCTCCAATTTAAGGAGGCACTCTGATTCACCCTCCTGTTTAAGGTGGCACTCTGGTTCACCCTCCTGATTAAGGTGGCACTCTGGCTCACACTCCTATTGAAGGTGGCACATTGATTCACCATCCAGTTGAAGGTGGCATTCTGATTCACCCTCCAGATTAAGGTGGCACTCTGGTTCACACTCCTGACTAAGGTGGCACACTGATTCGCCCTCTAGTTTAAGGAGGCACTCTGGTTCACCCTTCTGATTAAGGTGGCACTCTGGCTCACACTCCTGTTGAAGGTGGCACTCTGATTCCCTTTTCAGTTTAAGGTGGCATTCTGATTCGCTTTCCAGTTTAAGATGGCACTCTGATTCCCTTTTCAGTTTAAGATGGCACTCTGATTCACCCTCCTGTTTAAGGTGGCACTCTGGTTCACACTCCTGATTAAGGTGGCACTCTGATTCACCCCCCTGATTAAGGTGGCACTCTGGTTCACACTCCTGATTAAGGTGGCACTCTGATTCACCCTCCTGATTAAGGTGGCACATTGATTCACCATCCAGTTTAAGGTGGCATTCTGATTCACCCTCTAGATTAAGGTGGCACTCTGGTTCACACTCCTGATTAAGGTGGCACACTGATTCGCCCTTCAGTTTAAGGAGGCACTCTGATTAACCCTCCTGTTTAAGGTGGCACTCTGGTTCACCCTCCTGATTAAGGTGGGACTCTGGCTCACACTCCTGTTGAAGGTGGCACATTGATTCACCATCCAGTTTAAGGTGGCATTCTGATTCACCCTCCAGATTAAGGTGGCACTCTGGTTCACACTCCTGATTAAGGTGGCACACTGATTCGCCCTCCAGTTTAAGGAGGCACTCTGATTCACCCTCCAGTTTAAGGTGGCACTCTGGTTCACCCTCCTGATTAAGGTGGCACTCTGGCTCACACTGCTGTTGAAGGTGGCACTCTGATTCCCTTTTCAGTTTAAGGTGGCATTCTGATTTGCTTTCCAGTTTAAGATGGCACTCTGATTCCCTTTTCAGTTTAAGGTGGCACTCTGGTTCACACTCCAGATTAAGGTGGCACTCTGATTCACCCTCCAGATTAAGGTGGCACTCTGGTTCACACTCCTGATTAAGGTGGCACACTGATTCGCCCTGCAGTTTAAGGAGGCACTCTGATTCACCCTCCTGTTTAAGGTGGCACTCTGGTTCACCCTCCTGATTAAGGTGGCATTCTGATTCACCATCCAGTTTAAGGTGGCACTCTGGTTCACCCTCCTGATTAAGGTGGCATTCTGATTCACCATCCAGTTTAAGATGGCACTCTGGTTCACACTCCTGATTAAGGTGGCATTCTGATTCACCATCCAGTTTAAGGTGGCACTCTGGTTCACCCTCCTGATTAAGGTGGCACTCTGATTCACCCTCCTGATTGAGGTGGCACATTGAATCACCATCCAGTTTAAGGTGACACTCTGATTCACCCTCCACTTTAAGTTGGCACTCTGATTCCCTTTTCAGTTTAAGGTGGCACTCTGATTCACCCTCCAGTTTAAGTTTGCACTCTGATTCACCCTCCAGATTAAGGAGGCACTCTGGTTCACACTCCTGATTAAGGTGGCACTCTGATTCACCCTCCTGATTAAGGTGGCACTCCGATTCACCTTCCTGATTAAGCTGGCACACTGATTCACCCTCCAGTTAAAAAGTTGGCACACTGGTTCACACTCCTGATTAAGGTGGCACTCTGATTCAACCTCCTGATTAAGGTGGCACATTGCTTCACCCTCCAGTTTAAGTTGGCACTCTAATTCACCCCCCTGATTAAGGTGGCACTCTGATTCACCCTCCTGATTAAGGTGGCACATTGATTCACCATCCAGTTTAAGGTGGCATTCTGATTCACCCTCCAGATTAAGGTGGCACTCTGGTTCACACTCCTGATTAAGGTGGCACACTGATTCGCCCTCCAGTTTAAGGAGGCACTCTGATTCACCCTCCTGATTAAGGTGGCACTCTGGCTCACACTCCTATTGAAGGTGGCACATTGATTCACCATCCAGTTTAAGATGGCATTCTGATTCACCCTCCAGATTAAGGTGGCACTCTGGTTCACACTCCTGATTAAGGTGGCACACTGATTCGCCCTCCAGTTTAAGGAGGCACTCTGATTCACCCTCCAGGTTAAGGTGGCACTCTGGTTCACCCTTCTGATTAAGGTGGCACTCTGGCTCACACTCCTGTTGAAGGTGGCACTCTGATTCCCTTTTCAGTTTAAGATGGCACTTTGATTCACCAACCAGTTTAAGATGGCACTCTGATTCACCCTCCTGTTTAAGGTGGCACTCTGGTTCACACTCCTGATTAAGGTGGCACACTGATTCACCCTCCAGTTTAAGTTGGCACTCAGATTCACCCCCCTGATTAAGGTGGCACTCTGGTTCACACTCCTGATTAAGGTGGCACTCTGATTAACCCTCCTGATTAAGGTGGCACATTGATTCACCATCCAGTTTAAGGTGGCATTCTGATTCACCCTCCAGATTAAGGTGGCACTCTGGTTCACACTCCTGATTAAGGTGGCACACTGATTCGCCATCCAGTTTAAGGAGGCACTCTGATTCAACCTCCAGTTTAAGGTGGCACTCTGGTTCACCCTCCTGATTAAGGTGGCACTCTGGCTCACACTGCTGTTGAAGGTGGCACTCTGATTCCCTTTTCAGTTTAAGGTGGCACTCTGATTCACCCTCCAGATTAAGGTGGCACTCTGATTCACCATCCAGTTTAAGGTGGCACTCCGGTTCACACTCCTGATTAAGGTGGCATTCTGATTCACTTTCCAGTTTAAGATGGCACTCTGGTTCACACTCCTGATTAAGGTGGCATTCTGATTCACCATCCAGTTTAAAGTGGCACTCTGGTTCACACTCCTGATTAAGGTGGCACTCTGATTCACCCTCCTGATTGAGGTGGCACATTGAATCACCATCCAGTTTAAGGTGACACTCTGATTCACCCTCCAGTTTAAGTTGGCACTCTGATTCCCTTTTCAGTTTAAGGTGGCACTGATTTACCCTCCAGTTTAAGTTTGCACTCTGATTCACCCTCCAGATTAAGGAGGCACTCTGGTTCACACTCCTGATTAAGGTGGCTCTCTGATTCACCATCCAGATTAAGGTGGCACTCTGGTTCACACTCCTGATTAAGGTGGCACTCTGATTCACCTTCCAGATTAAGGTGGCACTCTGATTCCCTTTTCAGTTTGAGGTGGCACTCTGATTCACCCACCAGTTTAAGTTGGCATTCTGGTTCACACTCCTGATTAAGGTGGCACTCTGATTAACCTCCAGATTAAGGTGGTACTCTGGTACACTCTCCTGATTCAGGTGGCACTCTGATCAACCTCGAGATTAAGGTGGGACTCTGGTACACTCTCCTGATTAAGGTGGCACTCTGATTCAAACTCCTGATTAAGGTGGCACTCTGATTAACCTCGAGATTAAGGTGGCACTCTGGTACACACTCCTGATTAAGGTGGCACTCTGAATCCCTTTTCAGTTTAAGGTGGCACTCTGATTCACCATCCAGTTTAAGGTGGCACTCTGGTTCACACTCCTGATTAAGGTGGCACATTGATTCACCCTCCTGTTTAATGTGGCACTCTGATTTACCCTCCAGATTAAGATGGCACTCTGGTTCACACTCCTGATTAAGGTGGCACACTGATTCGCCCTCAGATTAAGGAGGCACTCTGATTAACCCTCCTGTTTAAGGTGGCACTCTGATTCACCCTCCTGATTAAGGTGGCACATTGATTCACCATCCAGTTTAAGTTGGCACTCTGATTCACCCTCCTGTTTAAGGTGGCACTCTGGTTCACCCTCCTGATTAAGGTGGCACATTGATTCACCATCCAGTTTAAGGTGGCACTCTGATTCACCCTCCAGATTAAGGTGGCACTCTGGTTCACACTCCTGATTAAGGTGGCACACTGATTCGCCATCCAGTTTAAGGAGGCACTCTGATTCACCCTCCTGTTTAAGGTGGCACTCTGGTTCACCCTCCTGATTAAGGTGGGACTCTGGCTCACACTCCTGTTGAAGGTGGCACATTGATTCACCATCCAGTTTAAGGTGGCATTCTGATTCACCCTCCAGATTAAGGTGGCACTCTGGTTCACACTCCTGATTAAGGTGGCACACTGATTCGCCTTCCAATTTAAGGAGGCACTCTGATTAACCCTCCAGTTTAAGGTGGCACTCTGGTTCACCCTCCTGATTAAGGTGGCACTCTGGCTCACACTGCTGTTGAAGGTGGCACTCTGATTCCCTTTTCAGTTTAAGGTGGCTTCTGATTCGCTTTCCAGTTTAAGATGGCACTCTGATTCCCTTTTCAGTTTAAGGTGGCACTCTGATTCACCCTCCAGTTTAAGATGGCACTCTGATTCACCCTCCTGTTTAAGGTGGCACATTGATTCACCCTCCTGTTTAAGGTGGCACATTGATTCACCATCCTGTTTAATGTGGCACTCTGATTCACCCTCCAGATTAAGGTGGCACTCTGGTTCACACTCCAGATTAAGGTGGCACTCTGTTTCACGCTCCTGATTAAGGTGGCACTCTGATTCACCATCCAGTTTAAGGTGGCACTCCGGTTCACACTCCTGATTAAGGTGGCATTCTGATTCACTTTCCAGTTTAAGATGGCACTTTGGTTCACACTCCTGATTAAGGTGGCATTCTGATTCACCATCCAGTTTAAGGTGGCACTCTGGTTCACACTCCTGATTAAGGTGGCACTCTGATTCACCCTCCTGATTGAGGTGGCACATTGAATCACCATCCAGTTTAAGGTGACACTCTGATTCACCCTCCAGTTTAAGTTGGCACTCTGATTCCCTTTTCAGTTTAAGGTGGCACTCTGATTCACCCTCCTGATTAAGGTAGCACACTGATTAACCTCGAGATTAAGGTGGCACTCTGATTCACCCTCCTGATTAAGTTGGCACTCTGATTCACCCTCCTGATTAAGGTGGCACTCTGATTCCCTTTTCAGTTTAAGGTGGCACTCTGATTCACCATCCCGATTAAGGTGGCACTCTGATTCACCATCCAGAGTAAGGTGGCACTCTGGTTCACACTCCTGATTAAGGTGGCACTCTGATTCACCATCCAGATTAAGGTGGAACTCTGGTTCACACTCCTGATTAAGGTGGCACTCTGATTCACCCTCCTGATTAAGGTGGCACTCCAATTCACCTTCCTGATTAAGCTGGCACACAGATTCACCCTCCAGTTAAAAAGTTGGCACTCTGATACAACCTCCTGATTAAGGTGGCACACTGGTTCACCCTCCAGTTTAAGTTGGCACTCTGATTCACCCCCCCTGATTAAGGTGGCACTCTGGTTCACACTCCTGATGAAGGTGGCACTCTGATTCACCCTCCTGATTAAGGTGGCACATTGATTCACCATCGAGTTTAAGGTGGCATTCTGATTCACCCTCCAGATTAAGGTGGCACTCTGGTTCACACTCCTGATTAAGGTGGCACTCTGATTCACCCTCCTGTTTAAGGTGGCACTCTGGTTCACCCTCCTGATTAAGGTGGCACTCTGGCTCACACTCCTATTGAAGGTGGCACATTGATTCACCATCCAGTTTAAGATGGAACTCTGATTCACCCCCCTGATTAAGGTGGCACTCTGGTTCACACTCCTGATTAAGGTGGCACTCTGATTCACCCCCCTGATTAAGGTGGCACTCTGGTTCACACTCCTGATTAAGGTGGCACTCTGATTCAACCTCCTGATTAAGGTGGCACACTGATTCACCCTCCAGTTTAAGTTGGCACTCTGATTCACCCCCCCTGATTAAGGTGGCACTCTGGTTCACACTCCTGATTAAGGTGGCACAATGATTCGCCCTCCAGTTTAAGGAGGCACTCTGATTCACCCTCCTGTCTAAGGTGGCACTCTGGTTCACCCTCCTGATTAAGGTGAGACTCTGGCTCACACTCCTGTTGAAGGTGGCACATTGATTCACCATCCAGTTTAAGGTGGCATTCTGATTCACCCTCCAGATTAAGGTGGCACTCTGGTTCACACTCCTGATTAAGGTGGCACACTGATTCGCCCTCCAGTTTAAGGAGGCACTCTGATTCACCCTCCAGTTTAAGGTGGCACTCTGGTTCACCCTCCAGTTTAAGATGGCACTCTGATTCACCATCCAGTTTAAGATGGCAATCTGATTCACCCTCCTGTTTAAGGTGGCACATTGATTCACCCTCCTGTTTAAGGTGGCACATTGATTCACCCTCCTGATTAAGGTGGCACTCTGGTTCACACTGCTGTTGAAGGTGGCACTCTGATTCAGTTTTCAGTTTAAGGTGGCATTCTGATTCGCTTTCCAGTTTAAGATGGCACTCTGATTCCCTTTTCAGTTTAAGGTGGCACTCTGATTCACCCTCCAGATTAAGGTGGCACTCTGGTTCACACTCCAGATTAAGGTGGCACTCTGGTTCACACTCCTGATTAAGGTGCCACTCTGATTCACCATCCAGTTTAAGGTGGCACTCCGGTTCACACTCCTGATTAAGGTGGCATTCTGATTCACTTTCCAGTTTAAGATGGCACTCTGGTTCACACTCCTGATTAAGGTGGCATTCTGATTCACCATCCAGTTTAAGGTGGCACTCTGGTTCACACTCCTGATTAAGGTGGCACTCTGATTCACCCTCCTGATTGAGGTGGCACATTGAATCACCATCCAGTTTAAGGTGACACTCTGATTCACCCTCCAGTTTAAGTTGGCACTCTGATTCCCTTTTCAGTTTAAGGTGGCACTCTGATTCACCCTCCAGTTTAAGTTTGCACTCTGATTCACCCTCCAGATTCAGGAGGCACTCTGGTTCACACTCCTGATTAAGGTGGCACTCTGATTCACCTTCCAGATTAAGGTGGCACTCTGATTCCCTTTTCAGTTTGAGGTGGCACTCTGATTCACCCACCAGTTTAAGTTGGCACTCTAGTTCACACTCCTGATTAAGGTGGCACTCTGATTCACCTTCCAGATTAAGGTGGCACTCTGATTCCCTTTTCAGTTTGAGGTGGCACTCTGATTCACCCACCAGTTTAAGGTGGCACTCTGATTCACCTTCCAGATTAAGGTGGCACTCTGATTCCCTTTTCAGTTTGAGGTGGCACTCTGATTCACCCACCAGTTTAAGTTGGCACTCTAGTTCACACTCCTGATTAAAGTGGCACTCTGATTCACCTTCCAGATTAAGGTGGCACTCTGATTCCCTTTTCAGTTTGAGGTGGCACTCTGATTCACCCACCAGTTTAAGGTGGCACTCTGATTCACCATCCAGATTCACTCTGGTACACTCTCCTGATTAAGGTGGCACTCTGATTGACCTCCAGATTAAGGAGGCACTCTGGTACACTCTCCTGATTAAGGTGGCACTCTGATCAACCTCGAGGTTAAGGTGGCACTCTGGTACACTCTCCTGATTAAGGTGGCACTCTGATTCACCCTCCTGATTAAGGTGGCACTCTGATTAACCTCCAGATTAAGGTGGCACTCTGGTACCCTCTCCTGATTAAGGTGGCACTCTGATTAACCTCGAGATTAAGGTGGCACTCTGGTACACTCTCCTGATTAAGGTGGCACTCTGAATCCCTTTTCAGTTTAAGGTGGCACTCTGATTCACCATCCAGATTAAGGTGGCACTCTGATTCACCATCCAGATTAAGGTGGCACACTGATTCGCCCTCCAGTTTAAGGAGGCACTCTGATTCACCCTGCAGTTTAAGGTAGCACGCATGTTCACCCTTCTGATTAAGGTGGCACTCTGGTTCACACTCCTGTTGAAGGTGGCACTCTGATTCCTTTTTCAGTTTAAGGTGGCATTCTGATTCGCTTTCCAGTTTAAGATGGCACTCTGATTCCCTTTTCAGTTTAAGGTGGCACTCTGATTCGCCCTCCAGTTTAAGATGGCACTTTGATTCACCATCCAGTTTAAGATGGCACTCTGATTCACCCTCCTGTTTAAGGTGGCACTCTGATTCACCCCCCTGATTAAGGTGGTACTCTGGTTCACACTCCTGATTAAGGTGGCACTCTGATTCAACCTCCTGATTAAGGTGGCACACTGATTCACCCTCCAGTTTAAGTTGGCACTCTGATTCACCCCCCCCGATTAAGGTGGCACTCTGGTTCACCCTCCTGATTAAGGTGGCACATTGATTCACCATACAGTTTAAGGTGGCATTCTGATTCACCCTCCAGATTAAGGTGGCACTCTGGTTCACACTCCTGATTAAGGTGGCACACTGATTCGCCCTCCAGTTTAAGGAGGCACTCTGATTCACCCTCCTGTTTAAGGTGGCACTCTGGGTCACACTCCTGATTAAGGTGGCACTCTGATTCACCCTCCTGATTGAGGTGGCACATTGAATCACCATCCAGTTTAAGGTGACACTCTGATTCACCCTCCAGTTTAAGTTGGCACTCTGATTCCCTTTTCAGTTTAAGGTGGCACTCTGATTAACCCTCCAGTTTAAGTTTGCACTCTGATTCACCGTCCAGATTAAGGAGGCTCTCTGGTTCACACTCCTGATTAAGGTGGCTCTCTGATTCACCATCCAGATTAAGGTGGCACTCTGGTACACTCTCCTGATTAAGGTGGCACTCTGGTTCACACTCCTGATTAAGGTGGCACTCTGGTTCCCTTTTCAGTTTAAGGTGGCACTCTGATTCACCATCCAGATTAAGGTGGCACTCTGGTTCACACTCCTGATTAAGGTGGCACTCTGATTCACCATCCAGATTAATGTGGCACTCTGGTTCACACTCCTGATTAAGGTGGCACTCTGGTTCACCATCCAGATTAAGGTGGCACTCTGATTCACCATCCAGATTAAGGTGGCACTCTGATTCACCATCCAGATTAAGGTGGCACTCTGGTTCACCATCCAGATTAAGGTGGCACTCTGATTCACCATCCAGATTAAGCTGGCACTCTGATTCACCCTCCTGTTTCAGATGGCACTCTGATTCACCCTCCTGTTTAAGGTGGCACACTGATTCACCCTCCAGTTAAAAAGTTGGCACTCTGATTCACCCCCCTGATTAAGGTGGCACTCTGGTTCACACTCCTGATTAAGGTGGCACACTGATTCGCCCTCCAGTTTAAGGAGGCACTCTGATTCACCCTCCTGTTTAAGGTGGCACTCTGGTTCACCCTCCTGATTAAGGTGGCACTCTGGCTCACACTCCTGTTGAAGGTGGCACTCTGATTCCCTTTTCAGTTTAAGATGGCACTCTGGTTCACACTCCAGTTTAAGATGGCACTCTGATTCACCCTCCTGTTTAAGGTGGCACATTGATTTACCCTCCTGTTTAATGTGGCACTCTGATTCACACTCCTGATTAAGGTGGCACTCTGGTACACTCTCCTGATTAAGGTGGCACTCTGATCAACCTCGAGATTAAGGTGGCACTCTGGTACACTCTCCTGATTAAGGTGGCACTCTGATTAACCTCGAGATTAAGGTGGCACTCTGGTACACTCTCCTGATTAAGGTGGCACTCTGAATCCCTTTTCAGTTTAAGGTGGCACTCTGATTCACCCTCCTGATTAAGGTGGCACTCTGATTCCCTTTTCAGTTTAAGGTGGCACTCTGATTCACCATCCAGATTAAGGTGGCACTCTGATTCACCATCCAGATTAAGGTGGCACACTGATTCGCCCTCCAGTTTAAGGAGGCACTCTGATTCACCCTCCAGTTTAAGGTGGCACGCATGTTCACCCTTCTGATTAAGGTGGCACTCTGGTTCACACTCCTGTTGAAGGTGGCACTCTGATTCCCTTTTCAGTTTAAGGTGGCATTCTGATTCGCTTTCCAGTTTAAGATGGCACTCTGATTCCCTTTCCAGTTTAAGATGGCACTTTGATTCACCATCCAGTTTAAGATGGCACTCTGATTCACCCTCCTGTTTAAGGTGGCACTCTGGTTCACACTCCTGATTAAGGTGGCACTCTGATTCACCCCCCTGATTAAGGTGGCACTCTGGTTCACACTCCTGATTAAGGTGGCACTCTGATTCAACCTCCTGATTAAGGTGGCACACTGATTCACCCTCCAGTTTAAGTTGGCACTCTGATTCACCCCCCCCCCCCCCCCTGATTAAGGTGGCACTCTGGTTCACACTCCTGATGAAGATGTCACTCTGATTCACCCTCCTCATTAAGGTGGCACATTGATTCACCATACAGTTTAAGGTGGCATTCTGATTCACACTCCAGATTAAGGTGGCACTCTGGTTCACACTCCGGTTGAAGGTGGCACATTGATTCACCATCCAGTTTAAGGTGGCATTCTGATTCACCCTCCAGATTAAGGTGGCACTCTGGTTCACACTCCTGATTAAGGTGGCACACTGATTCGCCATCCAATTTAAGGAGGCACTCTGATTCACCCTCCAGTTTAAGGTGGCACTCTGGTTCACCCTCCTGATTAAGGTGGCACTCTGGCTCACACTGCTGTTGAAGGTGGCACTCTGATTCCCTTTTCAGTTTAAGGTGGCATTCTGATTCGCTTTCCAGTTTAAGATGGCACTCTGATTCCCTTTTCAGTTTAAGGTGGCACTCTGATTCACCCTCCAGTTTAAGATGGCACTCTGATTCACCATCCAGTTTAAGATGGCACTCTGATTCACCCTCCTGTTTAAGGTGGCACATTGATTCACCCTCCTTTTTAAGGTGGCACATTGATTCAACCTCCTGTTTAAGGTGGCACTCTGATTCACCCTCCAGATTAAGGTGGCACTCTGGTTCACACTCCAGATTAAGGTGGCACTCTGGTTCACACTCCTGATTAAGGTGGCACTCTGATTCACCATCCAGTTTAAGGTGGCACTCCGGTTCACACTCCTGATTAAGGTGGCATTCTGATTCACTTTCTAGTTTAAGATGGCACTCTGGTTCACACTCCTGATTAAGGTGGCATTCTGATTCACCATCCAGTTTAAGGTGGCACTCTGGTTCACACTCCTGATTAAGGTGGCACTCTGATTCACCCTCCTGATTGAGGTGGCACATTGAATCACCATCCAGTTTAAGGTGACACTCTGATTCACCCTCCAGTTTAAGCTGGCACTCTGATTCCCTTTTCAGTTTAAGGTGGCACTCTGATTCACCCTCCAGTTTAAGTTTGCACTCTGATTCACCCTCCAGATTAAGGAGGCACTCTGGTTCACACTCCTGATTAAGGTGGCTCTCTGATTCACCATCCAGATTAAGGTGGCACTCTGGTTCACACTCCTGATTAAGGTGGCACTCTGATTCACCTTCCAGATTAAGGTGGCACTCTGATTCCCTTTTCAGTTTGACGTGGCACTCTGATTCACCCACCAGTATAAGTTGGCATTCTGGTTCACACTCCTGATTAAGATGGCACTCTGATTCACCATCCAGATTCACACTGGTACACTCTCCTGATTAAGGTGGCACTCTGATCAACCTCGAGATTAAGGTGGCACTCTGGTACACTCTCCTGATTAAGGTGGCACTCTGATTCCCTTTTCATTTTAAGGTGGCACTCTGATTCCCTTTTCAGTTTAAGGTGGCACTCTGATTCACCATCCAGATTAAGGTGGCACTCTGGTTCACACTCCTGATTAAGGTGGCACTCTGATTCACCATCCAGATTAAGGTGGCACTCTGGTTCACACTCCTGATTAAGGAGGCACTCTGGTTCACCATCCAGATTAAGGTGGCAATCTGATTCACCATCCAGATTAAGGTGGCACTCCGATTCACCTTCCTGCATAAGATGGCACTCTGATTCACCCTCCTGTTTCAGATGGTACACTGATTCACCCTCCAGTTTAAGTTGGCTCTCTGATTCACCCTCCTGTTTAAGTTGGCACACTGATTCACCCTCCAGTTAAAAAGTTGGCACTCTGATTCACCCCCCTGATTAAGGTGGCACTCTGATTCACCCCCCTGATTAAGGTGGCACTCTGATTCAACCTCCTGATTAAGGTGGCACATTGCTTCATCCTCCAGTATAAGTTGGCTCTCTGATTCACCCCCCTGATTAAGGTGGCACTCTGACTCACCCCCCTGATTAAGGTGCCACTCTGGTTCACCCTCCTGATTAAGGTGGCACATTGATTCACCATCCAGTGCAAGGTGGCATTCTGATTCACCCTCAAGATTAAGGTGGCACTCTGGTTCACACTCCTGATTAAGGTGGCACACTGATTCGCCCTCCAGTTTAAGGAGGCACTCTGATTCACCCTCCTGTTTAAGGTAGCACTCTGGTTCACCCTCCTGATTAAGGTGGCACTCTGGCTCACACTCCTGTTGAAGGTGGCACTCTGATTCCCTTTTCAGTTTAAGATGGCACTCTGATTCCCTTTTCAGTTTAAGGTGGCACTCTGATTCACCCTCCAGTTTAAGATGGCACTCTGATTCACCCTCCTGTTTAAGGTGGCACATTGATTCACCCTCCTGTTTAATGTGGCACTCTGATTCACACTCCTGATTAAGGTGGCACTCTGGTTCACACTCCTGATTAAGGTGGCACTCTGATTCACCCTCCTGTTTAATGTGGCACTCTGATTCAAACTCCAGAATAAGGTGGCAGTCTGGTTCACACTCCTGATTAAGGTGGCACTCAGGTTCACACTCCTGAATAAGGTGACACACTGATTCACCCTCCAGTTTAAGGAGGCACTCTGATTCACCCTCCTGTTTAAGGTGGCACTCTGGTTCACCCTCCTGATTAAGGTGGCACTCTGGTTCACACTCCTGATTAAGGTGGTACTCTGATTCACCCTCCTGATTAAGGTGGCACATTGATTCCCCCTCCAGATTAAGGTGGCACTCTGGTTCACACTCCTGATTAAGGTGGCATTCTGATTCACACTCCTGATTAAGGTGGCACTCTGGTTCACGCTCCTGATTAAGGTGGCATTCTGATTCACACTCCTGATTAAGGTGGCACTCTGATTCACCCTCCAGTTTAAGGTGGCACTCTGATTCACCCTCCTGATTAAGGTGGCAATCTGATTCACTTTCCAGTTTAAGTTGGCAATCTGATTCCCTTTTCAGTTTAAGGTGGCACTCTGGTTCACACTCCTGATGAAGGTGGCACTCTGATTCACCCTCCTGATTAAGGTAGCACAGTGATTCACCATCCAGTGCAAGGTGGCATTCTGATTCACCCTCAAGATTAAGGTGGCACCATGGTTCACACTCCTGATTAAGGTGGCACACTGATTCGCCATCCAGTTTAAGGAGGCACTCTGATTCACCCTCCTGTTTAAGGTGGCACTCTGGTTCACCCTCCTGATTAAGTTGGCACTCTGGCTCACACTCCTGATTAAGGTGGCACTCTGATTCCCTTTTCAGTTTAAGATGGCACTCTGATTCCCTTTTCAGTTTAAGGTGGCACTCTGATTCACCCTCCAGTTTAAGATGGCACTCTGATTCACCCTCCTGATTAAGGTGGCACATTGATTCACCCTCCTGTTTAATGTGGCACTCTGATTCACACTCCTGATTAAGGTGGCACTCTGGTTCACACTCCTGATTAAGGTGGCACTCTGATTCACCCTCCTGTTTAATGTGGCACTCTGATTCACCCTCCAGAATAAGGTGGCACTCTGGTTCACAATCCTGAATAAGGTGACACACTGACTCACCCTCCAGTTTAAGGAGGCACTCTGATTCACCCTCCTGTTTAAGGTGGCACTCTGGTTCACCCTCCTGATTAAGGTGGCACTCTGGTTCACACTCCTGAATAAGGTGACACACTGACTCACCCTCCAGTTTAAGGAGGCACTCTGATTCACCCTCCTGTTTAAGGTGGCACTCTGGTTCACCCTCCTGATTAAGGTGGCACTCTGGTTCACACTCCTGATTAAGGTGGCACTCTGATTCACCCTCCTGATTAAGGTGGCACATTGATTCCCCCTCCAGATTAAGGTGGCACTCTGGTTCACACTCCTGATTAAGGCGGCATTCTGATTCACACTCCTGATTAAGGTGGCACTCTGATTCACCCTCCAGTTTCAGGTGGCACTCTGATTCACCCTCCTGATTAAGGTGACAATCTGATTCCCTTTTCAGTTTAAGGTGGCACTCTGGTTCACACTCCTGATGAAGGTGGCATTCTGATTCACTTTCCAGTTTAAGTTGGCACTCTGGTTCACACTCCTGATTAAGGTGGCCCATTGATTCACCCTCCTGTTTAATGTGGCACTCTGGTTCACACTCCTGATTAAGGTGGCACTCTGATTCACCCTCCTGATTAAGGTAGCACAGTGATTCACCATCCAGTGCAAGGTGGCATTCTGATTCACCCTCAAGATTAAGGTGGCACTCTGGTTCACACTCCTGATTAAGGTGGCACACTGATTCGCCCTCCAGTTTAAGGAGGCACTCTGATTCACCCTCCAGTTTAAGATGGCACTCTGATTCACCATCCAGATTAAGGTGGCACATTGATTCACCCTCCTGTTTAATGTGGCACTCTGATTCACACTCCTGATTAAGGTGGCACTCTGGTTCACACTCCTGATTAAGGTGGCACTCTGATTCACCCTCCTGTTTAATGTGGCACTCTGATTCACCCTCCAGAATAAGGTGGCACTCTGGTTCACACTCCTGATTAAGGTGGCACTCAGGTTCACACTCCTGAATAAGGTGACACACTGATTTACCCTCCAGTTTAAGGAGGCACTCTGATTCACCCTCCTGTTTAAGGTGGCACTCTGGTTCACCCTCCTGATTAAGGTGGCACTCTGGTTCACACTCCTGATTAAGGTGGCACTCTGATTCACCCTCCTGATTAAGGTGGCACATTGATTCCCCCTCCAGATTAAGGTGGCACTCTGGTTCACACTCCTGATTAAGGTGGCATTCTGATTCACACTCCTGATTAAGGTGGCACTCTGATTCACCCTCCAGTTTAAGGTGACACTCTGATTCACCCTCCTGATTAAGGTGGCAATCTGATTCACTTTCCAGTTTAAGTTGGCAATCTGATTCCCTTTTCAGTTTAAGGTGGCACTCTGATTCACCCTCCAGTTTAAGTTGGCACTCTGATTCACACTCCTGATTAAGGTAGCACATTGATTCACCATCCAGTGCAAGGTGGCATTCTGATTCACCCTCAAGATTAAGGTGGCACTCTGGTTCACACTCCTGATTAAGGTGGCACACTGTTTCGCCCTCCAGTTTAAGGAGGCACTCTGATTCACCCTCCTGTTTAAGGTGGCACTCTGGTTCACCCTTCTGATTAAGGTGGCATTCTGATTCCCTTTTCAGTTTAAGATGGCACTCTGATTCCCTTTTCAGTTTAAGTTGGCACTCTGATTCACCCTCCAGTTTAAGTTGGCACTCTGATTCACCCTCCTGATTAAGGTGGCACTCTGGTTCACACTCCTGATTAAGGTGGCACATTGATTCACCCTCCTGTTTAATGTGGCACTCTATTTCACACAGCTGATTAAGGTGGCTCTCTGATTCACCCTCCTGTTTAAGGTGGAACATTGATTCACCCTCCTGTTTAATGTGGCACTCTTATTCACACTCCAGATTAAGGTGGCACTCTGGTTTACCCTCCTGATTAAGGTGGCACTCTGAGTCACCCTGCTGATTAAGGTGGCATTCTGATTCACTTTCCAGTTTAAGGTGGCACTCTGGTTCACACTCCAGATTAAGGTGGCACTCTGGTTCACACTCCTGATTAAGGTGGCATTCTGATTCACTTTCCTGTTTAAGATGGCACTCTGGTACACACTCCTGATTAAGGTGGCATTGTGATTCACTTTCCAGTTTAAGATGGCACTCTGGTTCACACTCCTGATTAAGGTGGCACACTGATTCACCATCCAGTTTAAGGTGGCACTCCGGTTCACACTCCTGATTAAGGTGGCATTCTGATTCACTTTCCAGTTTAAGATGGCACTCTGGTACACACTCCTGATTAAGGTGGCACTCTGATTCACCCTCCTGATTGAAATGGCAAATTGATTCACCATCCAGTTTAAGGTGGCATTCTGATTCACCCTCCAGATTTAGGTGGCACTCCAATTCACCCTCCAGTTTAAGTTGGCACTCTGATTCACCCTCCAGATTAAGGAGGCACTCTGGTTCACACTCCTGATTAAGGTGGCACTCTGATTCACCTTCCAGATTAAGGTGGCACTCTAATTCACCATCCAGATTAAAGTGGTACTCTGGTTCACACTCCTGATTAAGGTGGCTCTCTGATTCACCATCCAGATTAAGGTGGCACTCTGGTTCACACTCCTGATTAAGGTGGCACTCTGATTCACCTTCCAGATTAAGGTGGCACTCTAATTCACCATCCAGATTAAAGTGGTACTCTGGTTCACACTCCTGATTAAGGTGGCACTCTGATTCACCCTCCTGATTAAGGTGACACTCTGGTTCACACTCCTGATTAAGGTGGCACTCTGATTTACCCTCCTGATTAAGGTGACACTCTGATTCACCTTCCAGATTAGGATGGCACTCTGGTTCACACTCCTGATTAAGGTGGCACTCTGATTTACCCTCCTGATTAAGGTGACACTCTGATTAACCTCCAGATTAAAGTGGCACTCTGGTACACTCTCCTGATTAAGGTGGCACTCTGATTAACCTCGAGATTAAAGTGGCACTCTGGTACACTCTCCAGATTAAGGTGGCACTCTGATTAACCTCCAGATTAAAGTGGCACTCTGGTACACTCTCCTGATTAAGGTGGCACTCTGTTTAACCTCGAGATTAAGGTGGCACTCTGGTACACTCTCCTGATTAAGGTGGCACTCTGATTAACCTCGAGATTAAGGTGGCACTCTGGTGCACTCTCCTGATTAAGGTGGCACTCTGATTAACCTCAAGATTAAGGTGGCACTCTGGTGCACTCTCCTGATTAAGGTGGCACTCTGATTCACCCTCCTGTTTAAGGTGGCATTCTGATTCACCCTCCTGATTAAGGTGGCACTCTGATTCACCCTCCTGATTAAGGTGGCACTCTGATTCCCTTTTCAGTTTAAGGTGGCACTCTGATTCACCATCCAGATTAAGGTGGCACTCTGATTCACCATCCAGATTAAGGTGGCACTCTGGTTCACACTCCTGATTAAGGTGGCACTCTGATTCACCATCCAGATTAAGGTGGAACTCTGGTTCACACTCCTGATTAAGTTGGCTCGCTGATTCACCCTCCTGTTCAAGGTGGCACACTGATTCACCCTCCAGTTAAAAAGTTGGCACTCTGATTCACCCCCCTGATTAAGGTGGCACTCTGATTCACCCTCCAGATTAAGGTGGCACTCTTGTTTACCCTCCTGATTAAGGTGGCACTCTGAGTCACTTTCCAGTTTAAGGTGGCACTCTGGTTCACACTCCAGATTAAGGTGGCACTCTGGTTCACACTCCTGATTAAGGTGGCACTCTGAGTCACTTTCCAGTTGAAGGTGGCACTCTGGTTCACACTCCAGATTAAGGTGGCACTCTGGTTCACACTCCTGATTAAGGTGGCATTCTGATTCACTTTCCTGTTTAAGATGGCACTCTGGTACACACTCCTGATTAAGGTGGCACTCTGATTCACTTTCCAGTTTAAGATGGCACTCTGGTACACACTCCTGATTAAGGAGGCACTCTGGTTCACCATCCAGATTAAGGTGGCACTCTGATTCACCATCCAGATTAAGGTGGCACTCCGATTCACCTTCCTGCATAAGATGGCACTCTGATTCACCCTCCTGTTTCAGATGGTACACTGA
Source organism: Heterodontus francisci (assembly GCF_036365525.1). Classification (NCBI taxonomy): domain Eukaryota; kingdom Metazoa; phylum Chordata; class Chondrichthyes; order Heterodontiformes; family Heterodontidae; genus Heterodontus; species Heterodontus francisci. The sequence continues at coordinate 11,433,912 of NC_090375.1, read as the reverse complement.
TTCACCCTCCAGTTTAAGTTGGCTCTCTGATTCACCCTCCTGTTTAAGTTGGCACACTGATTCACCCTCCAGTTAAAAAGTTGGCACTCTGATTCACCCCCCTGATTAAGGTGGCACTCTGATTCACCCCCCTGATTAAGGTGGCACTCTGATTCAACCTCCTGATTAAGGTGGCACATTGCTTCATCCTCCAGTATAAGTTGGCTCTCTGATTCACCCCCCTGATTAAGGTGGCACTCTGACTCACCCCCCTGATTAAGGTGCCACTCTGGTTCACCCTCCTGATTAAGGTGGCACATTGATTCACCATCCAGTGCAAGGTGGCATTCTGATTCACCCTCAAGATTAAGGTGGCACTCTGGTTCACACTCCTGATTAAGGTGGCACACTGATTCGCCCTCCAGTTTAAGGAGGCACTCTGATTCACCCTCCTGTTTAAGGTAGCACTCTGGTTCACCCTCCTGATTAAGGTGGCACTCTGGCTCACACTCCTGTTGAAGGTGGCACTCTGATTCCCTTTTCAGTTTAAGATGGCACTCTGATTCCCTTTTCAGTTTAAGGTGGCACTCTGATTCACCCTCCAGTTTAAGATGGCACTCTGATTCACCCTCCTGTTTAAGGTGGCACATTGATTCACCCTCCTGTTTAATGTGGCACTCTGATTCACACTCCTGATTAAGGTGGCACTCTGGTTCACACTCCTGATTAAGGTGGCACTCTGATTCACCCTCCTGTTTAATGTGGCACTCTGATTCAAACTCCAGAATAAGGTGGCAGTCTGGTTCACACTCCTGATTAAGGTGGCACTCAGGTTCACACTCCTGAATAAGGTGACACACTGATTCACCCTCCAGTTTAAGGAGGCACTCTGATTCACCCTCCTGTTTAAGGTGGCACTCTGGTTCACCCTCCTGATTAAGGTGGCACTCTGGTTCACACTCCTGATTAAGGTGGTACTCTGATTCACCCTCCTGATTAAGGTGGCACATTGATTCCCCCTCCAGATTAAGGTGGCACTCTGGTTCACACTCCTGATTAAGGTGGCATTCTGATTCACACTCCTGATTAAGGTGGCACTCTGGTTCACGCTCCTGATTAAGGTGGCATTCTGATTCACACTCCTGATTAAGGTGGCACTCTGATTCACCCTCCAGTTTAAGGTGGCACTCTGATTCACCCTCCTGATTAAGGTGGCAATCTGATTCACTTTCCAGTTTAAGTTGGCAATCTGATTCCCTTTTCAGTTTAAGGTGGCACTCTGGTTCACACTCCTGATGAAGGTGGCACTCTGATTCACCCTCCTGATTAAGGTAGCACAGTGATTCACCATCCAGTGCAAGGTGGCATTCTGATTCACCCTCAAGATTAAGGTGGCACCATGGTTCACACTCCTGATTAAGGTGGCACACTGATTCGCCATCCAGTTTAAGGAGGCACTCTGATTCACCCTCCTGTTTAAGGTGGCACTCTGGTTCACCCTCCTGATTAAGTTGGCACTCTGGCTCACACTCCTGATTAAGGTGGCACTCTGATTCCCTTTTCAGTTTAAGATGGCACTCTGATTCCCTTTTCAGTTTAAGGTGGCACTCTGATTCACCCTCCAGTTTAAGATGGCACTCTGATTCACCCTCCTGATTAAGGTGGCACATTGATTCACCCTCCTGTTTAATGTGGCACTCTGATTCACACTCCTGATTAAGGTGGCACTCTGATTCACCCTCCTGTTTAATGTGGCACTCTGATTCACCCTCCAGAATAAGGTGGCACTCTGGTTCACAATCCTGAATAAGGTGACACACTGACTCACCCTCCAGTTTAAGGAGGCACTCTGATTCACCCTCCTGTTTAAGGTGGCACTCTGGTTCACCCTCCTGATTAAGGTGGCACTCTGGTTCACACTCCTGAATAAGGTGACACACTGACTCACCCTCCAGTTTAAGGAGGCACTCTGATTCACCCTCCTGTTTAAGGTGGCACTCTGGTTCACCCTCCTGATTAAGGTGGCACTCTGGTTCACACTCCTGATTAAGGTGGCACTCTGATTCACCCTCCTGATTAAGGTGGCACATTGATTCCCCCTCCAGATTAAGGTGGCACTCTGGTTCACACTCCTGATTAAGGCGGCATTCTGATTCACACTCCTGATTAAGGTGGCACTCTGATTCACCCTCCAGTTTCAGGTGGCACTCTGATTCACCCTCCTGATTAAGGTGACAATCTGATTCCCTTTTCAGTTTAAGGTGGCACTCTGGTTCACACTCCTGATGAAGGTGGCATTCTGATTCACTTTCCAGTTTAAGTTGGCACTCTGGTTCACACTCCTGATTAAGGTGGCCCATTGATTCACCCTCCTGTTTAATGTGGCACTCTGGTTCACACTCCTGATTAAGGTGGCACTCTGATTCACCCTCCTGATTAAGGTAGCACAGTGATTCACCATCCAGTGCAAGGTGGCATTCTGATTCACCCTCAAGATTAAGGTGGCACTCTGGTTCACACTCCTGATTAAGGTGGCACACTGATTCGCCCTCCAGTTTAAGGAGGCACTCTGATTCACCCTCCAGTTTAAGATGGCACTCTGATTCACCATCCAGATTAAGGTGGCACATTGATTCACCCTCCTGTTTAATGTGGCACTCTGATTCACACTCCTGATAAAGGTGGCACTCTGGTTCACACTCCTGATTAAGGTGGCACTCTGATTCACCCTCCTGTTTAATGTGGCACTCTGATTCACCCTCCAGAATAAGGTGGCACTCTGGTTCACACTCCTGATTAAGGTGGCACTCAGGTTCACACTCCTGAATAAGGTGACACACTGATTTACCCTCCAGTTTAAGGAGGCACTCTGATTCACCCTCCTGTTTAAGGTGGCACTCTGGTTCACCCTCCTGATTAAGGTGGCACTCTGGTTCACACTCCTGATTAAGGTGGCACTCTGATTCACCCTCCTGATTAAGGTGGCACATTGATTCCCCCTCCAGATTAAGGTGGCACTCTGGTTCACACTCCTGATTAAGGTGGCATTCTGATTCACACTCCTGATTAAGGTGGCACTCTGATTCACCCTCCAGTTTAAGGTGACACTCTGATTCACCCTCCTGATTAAGGTGGCAATCTGATTCACTTTCCAGTTTAAGTTGGCAATCTGATTCCCTTTTCAGTTTAAGGTGGCACTCTGATTCACCCTCCAGTTTAAGTTGGCACTCTGGTTCACACTCCTGATTAAGGTAGCACATTGATTCACCATCCAGTGCAAGGTGGCATTCTGATTCACCCTCAAGATTAAGGTGGCACTCTGGTTCACACTCCTGATTAAGGTGGCACACTGTTTCGCCCTCCAGTTTAAGGAGGCACTCTGATTCACCCTCCTGTTTAAGGTGGCACTCTGGTTCACCCTTCTGATTAAGGTGGCATTCTGATTCCCTTTTCAGTTTAAGATGGCACTCTGATTCCCTTTTCAGTTTAAGTTGGCACTCTGATTCACCCTCCAGTTTAAGTTGGCACTCTGATTCACCCTCCTGATTAAGGTGGCACTCTGGTTCACACTCCTGATTAAGGTGGCACATTGATTCACCCTCCTGTTTAATGTGGCACTCTATTTCACACAGCTGATTAAGGTGGCTCTCTGATTCACCCTCCTGTTTAAGGTGGAACATTGATTCACCCTCCTGTTTAATGTGGCACTCTTATTCACACTCCAGATTAAGGTGGCACTCTGGTTTACCCTCCTGATTAAGGTGGCACTCTGAGTCACCCTGCTGATTAAGGTGGCATTCTGATTCACTTTCCAGTTTAAGGTGGCACTCTGGTTCACACTCCAGATTAAGGTGGCACTCTGGTTCACACTCCTGATTAAGGTGGCATTCTGATTCACTTTCCTGTTTAAGATGGCACTCTGGTACACACTCCTGATTAAGGTGGCATTCTGATTCACTTTCCAGTTTAAGATGGCACTCTGGTTCACACTCCTGATTAAGGTGGCACACTGATTCACCATCCAGTTTAAGGTGGCACTCCGGTTCACACTCCTGATTAAGGTGGCATTCTGATTCACTTTCCAGTTTAAGATGGCACTCTGGTACACACTCCTGATTAAGGTGGCACTCTGATTCACCCTCCTGATTGAAATGGCAAATTGATTCACCATCCAGTTTAAGGTGGCATTCTGATTCACCCTCCAGATTTAGGTGGCACTCCAATTCACCCTCCAGTTTAAGTTGGCACTCTGATTCACCCTCCAGATTAAGGAGGCACTCTGGTTCACACTCCTGATTAAGGTGGCACTCTGATTCACCTTCCAGATTAAGGTGGCACTCTAATTCACCATCCAGATTAAAGTGGTACTCTGGTTCACACTCCTGATTAAGGTGGCTCTCTGATTCACCATCCAGATTAAGGTGGCACTCTGGTTCACACTCCTGATTAAGGTGGCACTCTGATTCACCTTCCAGATTAAGGTGGCACTCTAATTCACCATCCAGATTAAAGTGGTACTCTGGTTCACACTCCTGATTAAGGTGGCACTCTGATTCACCCTCCTGATTAAGGTGACACTCTGGTTCACACTCCTGATTAAGGTGGCACTCTGATTTACCCTCCTGATTAAGGTGACACTCTGATTCACCTTCCAGATTAGGATGGCACTCTGGTTCACACTCCTGATTAAGGTGGCACTCTGATTTACCCTCCTGATTAAGGTGACACTCTGATTAACCTCCAGATTAAAGTGGCACTCTGGTACACTCTCCTGATTAAGGTGGCACTCTGATTAACCTCGAGATTAAAGTGGCACTCTGGTACACTCTCCAGATTAAGGTGGCACTCTGATTAACCTCCAGATTAAAGTGGCACTCTGGTACACTCTCCTGATTAAGGTGGCACTCTGTTTAACCTCGAGATTAAGGTGGCACTCTGGTACACTCTCCTGATTAAGGTGGCACTCTGATTAACCTCGAGATTAAGGTGGCACTCTGGTGCACTCTCCTGATTAAGGTGGCACTCTGATTAACCTCAAGATTAAGGTGGCACTCTGGTGCACTCTCCTGATTAAGGTGGCACTCTGATTCACCCTCCTGTTTAAGGTGGCATTCTGATTCACCCTCCTGATTAAGGTGGCACTCTGATTCACCCTCCTGATTAAGGTGGCACTCTGATTCCCTTTTCAGTTTAAGGTGGCACTCTGATTCACCATCCAGATTAAGGTGGCACTCTGATTCACCATCCAGATTAAGGTGGCACTCTGGTTCACACTCCTGATTAAGGTGGCACTCTGATTCACCATCCAGATTAAGGTGGAACTCTGGTTCACACTCCTGATTAAGTTGGCTCGCTGATTCACCCTCCTGTTCAAGGTGGCACACTGATTCACCCTCCAGTTAAAAAGTTGGCACTCTGATTCACCCCCCTGATTAAGGTGGCACTCTGATTCACCCTCCAGATTAAGGTGGCACTCTTGTTTACCCTCCTGATTAAGGTGGCACTCTGAGTCACTTTCCAGTTTAAGGTGGCACTCTGGTTCACACTCCAGATTAAGGTGGCACTCTGGTTCACACTCCTGATTAAGGTGGCACTCTGAGTCACTTTCCAGTTGAAGGTGGCACTCTGGTTCACACTCCAGATTAAGGTGGCACTCTGGTTCACACTCCTGATTAAGGTGGCATTCTGATTCACTTTCCTGTTTAAGATGGCACTCTGGTACACACTCCTGATTAAGGTGGCACTCTGATTCACTTTCCAGTTTAAGATGGCACTCTGGTACACACTCCTGATTAAGGTGCCACTCTGATTCCCCGTCCAGTTTAAGGTGGCACTCCGGTTCACACTCCTGATTAAGGTGGCATTCTGATTCACTTTCCAGTTTAAGATGGCACTCTGGTTCACACTCCTGATTAAGGTGGCACTCTGATTCACTTTCCAGTTTAAGATGGCACTCTGGTACACACTCCTGATTAAGGTGCCACTCTGATTCACCGTCCAGTTTTAGGTGGCACTCCGGTTCACACTCCTGATTAAGGTGGCATTCTGATTCACTTTCCAGTTTAAGATGGCACTCTGGTTCACACTCCTGATTAAGGTGGCGCTCTGATTCACCTTCCTGATTAAGGTGGCACATTGATTCACCATCCAGTTTACGGTGGCACTCTGGTTCACACTCCTGATTAAGGTGGCACATTGATTCACCCTCCTGATTAAGGTGGCACTCTGGTTCACACTCCTGATTAAGGTGGCACTCTGATTCACCATCCAGATTAAGGTGGCACTCTGGTTCACACTCCTGATTAAGGTGGCACACTGATTCGCCCTCCTGTTTCAGGGGGCACTCTGATTCACCCTCCTGTTTAAGGTGGCACTCTGGTACACACTCCTGATTAAGGTGGCATTCTGATTCACTTTCCTGTTTAAGATGGCACTCTGGTACACACTCCTGATTAAGGTGCCACTCTGATTCCCCGTCCAGTTTAAGGTGGCACTCCGGTTCACACTCCTGATTAAGGTGGCATTCTGATTCACTTTCCAGTTTAAGATGGCACTCTGGTTCACACTCCTGATTAAGGTGGCACTCTGATTCACTTTCCAGTTTAAGATGGCACTCTGGTGCACACTCCTGATTAAGGTGGCACTCTGATTCACCCTCCAGTTTAAGTTGGCTCGCTGATTCACCCTCCTGTTCAAGGTGGCACACTGATTCACCCACCAGTTAAAAAGTTGGCACTCTGATTCACCCCCCTGATTAAGGTGGCACTCTGATTCACCCTCCAGATTAAGGTGGCACTCTTGTTTACCCTCCTGATTAAGGTGGCACTCTGAGTCACTTTCCAGTTTAAGGTGGCACTCTGGTTCACACTCCAGATTAAGGTGGCACTCTGGTTCACACTCCTGATTAAGGTGGCACTCTGAGTCACTTTCCAGTTGAAGGTGGCACTCTGGTTCACACTCCAGATTAAGGTGGCACTCTGGTTCACACTCCTGATTAAGGTGGCATTCTGATTCACTTTCCTGTTTAAGATGGCACTCTGGTACACACTCCTGATTAAGGTGGCACTCTGATTCACTTTCCAGTTTAAGATGGCACTCTGGTACACACTCCTGATTAAGGTGCCACTCTGATTCCCCGTCCTGTTTAAGGTGGCACTCTGGTTCACACTCCTGATTAAGGTGGCACTCTGATTCACTTTCCAGTTTAAGATGGCACTCTGGTGCACACTCCTGATTAAGGTGGCACTCTGATTCACTTTCCAGTTTAAGATGGCACTCTGGTACACACTCCTGATTAAGGTGGCACATTGATTCACCCTCCTGATTAAGGTGGCACTCTGATTCACCCTCCTGTTTAAGGTGGCACTCTGGTTCACACTCCTGATTAAGGTGGCATTCTGATTCACTTTCCTGTTTAAGATGGCACTCTGGTACACACTCCTGATTAAGGTGCCACTCTGATTCCCCGTCCAGTTTAAGGTGGCACTCCGGTTCACACTCCTGATTAAGGTGGCATTCTGATTCACTTTCCAGTTTAAGATGGCACTCAGGTTCACACTCCTGATTAAGGTGGCACTCTGATTCACTTTCCAGTTTAAGATGGCACTCTGGTGCACACTCCTGATTAAGGTGGCACTCTGATTCACCCTCCAGTTTAAGTTGGCTCGCTGATTCACCCTCCTGTTCAAGGTGGCACACTGATTCACCCTCCAGTTAAAAAGTTGGCACTCTGATTCACCCCCCTGATTAAGGTGGCACTCTTGTTTACCCTCCTGATTAAGGTGGCACTCTGAGTCACTTTCCAGTTTAAGGTGGCACTCTGGTTCACACTCCAGATTAAGGTGGCACTCTGGTTCACACTCCTGATTAAGGTGGCACTCTGAGTCACTTTCCAGTTGAAGGTGGCACTCTGGTTCACACTCCAGATTAAGGTGGCACTCTGGTTCACACTCCTGATTAAGGTGGCATTCTGATTCACTTTCCTGTTTAAGATGGCACTCTGGTACACACTCCTGATTAAGGTGGCACTCTGATTCACTTTCCAGTTTAAGATGGCACTCTGGTACACACTCCTGATTAAGGTGCCACTCTGATTCCCCGTCCAGTTTAAGGTGGCACTCCGGTTCACACTCCTGATTAAGGTGGCATTCTGATTCACTTTCCAGTTTAAGATGGCACTCTGGTTCACACTCCTGATTAAGGTGGCACTCTGATTCACTTTCCAGTTTAAGATGGCACTCTGGTGCACACTCCTGATTAAGGTGGCACTCTGATTCACTTTCCAGTTTAAGATGGCACTCTGGTACACACTCCTGATTAAGGTGCCACTCTGATTCACCGTCCAGTTTTAGGTGGCACTCCGGTTCACACTCCTGATTAAGGTGGCATTCTGATTCACTTTCCAGTTTAAGATGGCACTCTGGTTCACACTCCTGATTAAGGTGGCGCTCTGATTCACCTTCCTGATTAAGGTGGCACATTGATTCACCATCCAGTTTACGGTGGCACTCTGGTTCACACTCCTGATTAAGGTGGCACATTGATTCACCCTCCTGATTAAGGTGGCACTCTGGTTCACACTCCTGATTAAGGTGGCACTCTGATTCACCATCCAGATTAAGGTGGCACTCTGGTTCACACTCCTGATTAAGGTGGCACACTGATTCGCCCTCCTGTTTCAGGGGGCACTCTGATTCACCCTCCTGTTTAAGGTGGCACTCTGGTACACACTCCTGATTAAGGTGGCATTCTGATTCACTTTCCTGTTTAAGATGGCACTCTGGTACACACTCCTGATTAAGGTGCCACTCTGATTCCCCGTCCAGTTTAAGGTGGCACTCCGGTTCACACTCCTGATTAAGGTGGCATTCTGATTCACTTTCCAGTTTAAGATGGCACTCTGGTTCACACTCCTGATTAAGGTGGCACTCTGATTCACTTTCCAGTTTAAGATGGCACTCTGGTGCACACTCCTGATTAAGGTGGCACTCTGATTCACCCTCCAGTTTAAGTTGGCTCGCTGATTCACCCTCCTGTTCAAGGTGGCACACTGATTCACCCACCAGTTAAAAAGTTGGCACTCTGATTCACCCCCCTGATTAAGGTGGCACTCTGATTCACCCTCCAGATTAAGGTGGCACTCTTGTTTACCCTCCTGATTAAGGTGGCACTCTGAGTCACTTTCCAGTTTAAGGTGGCACTCTGGTTCACACTCCAGATTAAGGTGGCACTCTGGTTCACACTCCTGATTAAGGTGGCACTCTGAGTCACTTTCCAGTTGAAGGTGGCACTCTGGTTCACACTCCAGATTAAGGTGGCACTCTGGTTCACACTCCTGATTAAGGTGGCATTCTGATTCACTTTCCTGTTTAAGATGGCACTCTGGTACACACTCCTGATTAAGGTGGCACTCTGATTCACTTTCCAGTTTAAGATGGCACTCTGGTACACACTCCTGATTAAGGTGCCACTCTGATTCCCCGTCCTGTTTAAGGTGGCACTCTGGTTCACACTCCTGATTAAGGTGGCACTCTGATTCACTTTCCAGTTTAAGATGGCACTCTGGTGCACACTCCTGATTAAGGTGGCACTCTGATTCACTTTCCAGTTTAAGATGGCACTCTGGTACACACTCCTGATTAAGGTGGCACATTGATTCACCCTCCTGATTAAGGTGGCACTCTGATTCACCCTCCTGTTTAAGGTGGCACTCTGGTTCACACTCCTGATTAAGGTGGCATTCTGATTCACTTTCCTGTTTAAGATGGCACTCTGGTACACACTCCTGATTAAGGTGCCACTCTGATTCCCCGTCCAGTTTAAGGTGGCACTCCGGTTCACACTCCTGATTAAGGTGGCATTCTGATTCACTTTCCAGTTTAAGATGGCACTCAGGTTCACACTCCTGATTAAGGTGGCACTCTGATTCACTTTCCAGTTTAAGATGGCACTCTGGTGCACACTCCTGATTAAGGTGGCACTCTGATTCACCCTCCAGTTTAAGTTGGCTCGCTGATTCACCCTCCTGTTCAAGGTGGCACACTGATTCACCCTCCAGTTAAAAAGTTGGCACTCTGATTCACCCCCCTGATTAAGGTGGCACTCTTGTTTACCCTCCTGATTAAGGTGGCACTCTGAGTCACTTTCCAGTTTAAGGTGGCACTCTGGTTCACACTCCAGATTAAGGTGGCACTCTGGTTCACACTCCTGATTAAGGTGGCACTCTGAGTCACTTTCCAGTTGAAGGTGGCACTCTGGTTCACACTCCAGATTAAGGTGGCACTCTGGTTCACACTCCTGATTAAGGTGGCATTCTGATTCACTTTCCTGTTTAAGATGGCACTCTGGTACACACTCCTGATTAAGGTGGCACTCTGATTCACTTTCCAGTTTAAGATGGCACTCTGGTACACACTCCTGATTAAGGTGCCACTCTGATTCCCCGTCCAGTTTAAGGTGGCACTCCGGTTCACACTCCTGATTAAGGTGGCATTCTGATTCACTTTCCAGTTTAAGATGGCACTCTGGTTCACACTCCTGATTAAGGTGGCACTCTGATTCACTTTCCAGTTTAAGATGGCACTCTGGTGCACACTCCTGATTAAGGTGGCACTCTGATTCACTTTCCAGTTTAAGATGGCACTCTGGTACACACTCCTGATTAAGGTGGCACATTGATTCACCCTCCTGATTAAGGTGGCACTCTGGTTCACACTCCTGATTAAGGTGGCACTCTGATTCACCATCCAGATTAAGGTGGCACTCTGGTTCACACTCCTGATTAAGGTGGCACACTGATTCGCCCTCCTGTTTCAGGGGGCACTCTGATTCACCCTCCTGTTTAAGGTGGCACTCTGGTTCACACTCCTGATTAAGGTGGCATTCTGATTCACTTTCCTGTTTAAGATGGCACTCTGGTACACACTCCTGATTAAGGTGGCACTCTGATTCACTTTCCAGTTTAAGATGGCACTCTGGTACACACTCCTGATTAAGGTGCCACTCTGATTCCCCGTCCAGTTTAAGGTGGCACTCCGGTTCACACTCCTGATTAAGGTGGCACTCTGATTCACTTTCCAGTTTAAGATGGCACTCTGGTACACACTCCTGATTAAGGTGCCACTCTGATTCCCCGTCCAGTTTAAGGTGGCACTCCGGTTCACACTCCTGATTAAGATGGCACTCTGGTTCACACTCCTGATTAAGGTGGCACTCTGATTCACTTTCCAGTTTAAGATGGCACTCTGGTGCACACTCCTGATTAAGGTGGCACTCTGATTCACCCTCCAGTTTAAGTTGGCTCGCTGATTCACCCTCCTGTTCAAGGTGGCACACTGATTCACCCTCCAGTTAAAAAGTTGGCACTCTGATTCACCCCCCTGATTAAGGTGGCACTCTGATTCACCCTCCAGATTAAGGTGGCGCTCTTGTTTACCCTCCTGATTAAGGTGGCACTCTGAGTCACTTTCCAGTTTAAGGTGGCACTCTGGTTCACACTCCAGATTAAGGTGGCACTCTGGTTCACACTCCTGATTAAGGTGGCACTCTGAGTCACTTTCCAGTTGAAGGTGGCACTCTGGTTCACACTCCAGATTAAGGTGGCACTCTGGTTCACACTCCTGATTAAGGTGGCATTCTGATTCACTTTCCTGTTTAAGATGGCACTCTGGTACACACTCCTGATTAAGGTGGCACTCGGATTCACTTTCCAGTTTAAGATGGCACTCTGGTTCACACTCCTGATTAAGGTGGCACTCTGATTCACTTTCCAGTTTAAGGTGGCACTCTGGTGCACACTCCTGATTAAGGTGGCACTCTGATTCACTTTCCAGTTTAAGATGGCACTCTGGTACACACTCCTGATTAAGGTGCCACTCTGATTCACCGTCCAGTTTAAGGTGGCACTCCGGTTCACACTCCTGATTAAGGTGGCATTCTGATTCACTTTCCAGTTTAAGATGGCACTCTGGTTCACACTCCTGATTAAGGTGGCACATTGATTCACCATCCAGTTTATGGTGGCACTCTGGTTCACACTCCTGATTAAGGTGGCACATTGATTCACCCTCCTGATTAAGGTGGCACTCTGGTTCACACTCCTGATTAAGGTGGCACTCTGATTCACCATCCAGATTAAGGTGGCACTCTGGTTCACACTCCTGATTAAGGTGGCACACTGATTCGCCCTCCTGTTTCAGGGGGCACTCTGATTCACCCTCCTGTTTAAGGTGGCACTCTGGTTCGCCCTCCTGATTAAGGTGGCACTCTGGCTCACACTCCTGTTGAAGGTGGCACTCTGATTCCCTTTTCAGTTTAAGGTGGCACTCTGATTCCCTTTTCAGTATAAGGTGGCAATCTGATTCACACTCCAGTTTAAGATGGCACTCTGATTCACCCTCCTGTTTAAGGTGGCACATTGATTCACCCTCCTGTTCAATGTGGCACTCTGGTTCACACTCCTGATTAAGGTGGCACATTTATTCACGCTCCTGATTAAGGTGGCACTCTGGTTCACACTCGTGATTAAGGTGGCATATTGATTCACCCTCCTGTTTAATGTGGCACTCTGGTTCACACTCCTGATTAAGGTGGCATATTGATTCACCCTCCTGTTTAATGTGGCACTCTGGTTCACACTCCTGATTAAGGTGGCACATTTATTCACACTCCTGATTAAGGTGGCACTCTGGTTCACACTCCTGATTAAGGTGGCACTCTGATTCACCCTCCTGATTAAGATGGCACATTGATTCCCCCTCCAGATTAAGGTGGCACTCTGGTTCACACTCCTGATTAAGGCGGCATTCTGATTCACACTCCTGATTAAGGTGGCACTCTGATTCACCCTCCAGTTTCAGGTGGCACTCTGATTCACCCTCCTGATTAAGGTGACAATCTGATTCCCTTTTCAGTTTAAGGTGGCACTCTGGTTCACACTCCTGATGAAGGTGGCATTCTGATTCACTTTCCAGTTTAAGTTGGCACTCTGGTTCACACTCCTGATTAAGGTGGCCCATTGATTCACCCTCCTGTTTAATGTGGCACTCTGGTTCACACTCCTGATTAAGGTGGCACTCTGATTCACCCTCCTGATTAAGGTAGCACAGTGATTCACCATCCAGTGCAAGGTGGCATTCTGATTCACCCTCAAGATTAAGGTGGCACTCTGGTTCACACTCCTGATTAAGGTGGCACACTGATTCGCCCTCCAGTTTAAGGAGGCACTCTGATTCACCCTCCAGTTTAAGATGGCACTCTGATTCACCATCCAGATTAAGGTGGCACATTGATTCACCCTCCTGTTTAATGTGGCACTCTGATTCACACTCCTGATTAAGGTGGCACTCTGGTTCACACTCCTGATTAAGGTGGCACTCTGATTCACCCTCCTGTTTAATGTGGCACTCTGATTCACCCTCCAGAATAAGGTGGCACTCTGGTTCACACTCCTGATTAAGGTGGCACTCAGGTTCACACTCCTGAATAAGGTGACACACTGATTTACCCTCCAGTTTAAGGAGGCACTCTGATTCACCCTCCTGTTTAAGGTGGCACTCTGGTTCACCCTCCTGATTAAGGTGGCACTCTGGTTCACACTCCTGATTAAGGTGGCACTCTGATTCACCCTCCTGATTAAGGTGGCACATTGATTCCCCCTCCAGATTAAGGTGGCACTCTGGTTCACACTCCTGATTAAGGTGGCATTCTGATTCACACTCCTGATTAAGGTGGCACTCTGATTCACCCTCCAGTTTAAGGTGACACTCTGATTCACCCTCCTGATTAAGGTGGCAATCTGATTCACTTTCCAGTTTAAGTTGGCAATCTGATTCCCTTTTCAGTTTAAGGTGGCACTCTGATTCACCCTCCAGTTTAAGTTGGCACTCTGGTTCACACTCCTGATTAAGGTGGCCCATTGATTCACCCTCCTGTTTAATGTGGCACTCTGGTTTACACTCCTGATTAAGGTAGCACATTGATTCACCATCCAGTGCAAGGTGGCATTCTGATTCACCCTCAAGATTAAGGTGGCACTCTGGTTCACACTCCTGATTAAGGTGGCACACTGTTTCGCCCTCCAGTTTAAGGAGGCACTCTGATTCACCCTCCTGTTTAAGGTGGCACTCTGGTTCACCCTTCTGATTAAGGTGGCATTCTGATTCCCTTTTCAGTTTAAGATGGCACTCTGATTCCCTTTTCAGTTTAAGTTGGCACTCTGATTCACCCTCCAGTTTAAGTTGGCACTCTGATTCACCCTCCTGATTAAGGTGGCACTCTGGTTCACACTCCTGATTAAGGTGGCACATTGATTCACCCTCCTGTTTAATGTGGCACTCTATTTCACACAGCTGATTAAGGTGGCTCTCTGATTCACCCTCCTGTTTAAGGTGGAACATTGATTCACCCTCCTGTTTAATGTGGCACTCTTATTCACACTCCAGATTAAGGTGGCACTCTGGTTTACCCTCCTGATTAAGGTGGCACTCTGAGTCACCCTGCTGATTAAGGTGGCATTCTGATTCACTTTCCAGTTTAAGGTGGCACTCTGGTTCACACTCCAGATTAAGGTGGCACTCTGGTTCACACTCCTGATTAAGGTGGCATTCTGATTCACTTTCCTGTTTAAGATGGCACTCTGGTACACACTCCTGATTAAGGTGGCATTCTGATTCACTTTCCAGTTTAAGATGGCACTCTGGTTCACACTCCTGATTAAGGTGGCACACTGATTCACCATCCAGTTTAAGGTGGCACTCCGGTTCACACTCCTGATTAAGGTGGCATTCTGATTCACTTTCCAGTTTAAGATGGCACTCTGGTACACACTCCTGATTAAGGTGGCACTCTGATTCACCCTCCTGATTGAGGTGGCAAATTGATTCACCATCCAGTTTAAGGTGGCATTCTGATTCACCCTCCAGATTTAGGTGGCACTCCAATTCACCCTCCAGTTTAAGTTGGCACTCTGATTCACCCTCCAGATTAAGGAGGCACTCTGGTTCACACTCCTGATTAAGGCGGCATTCTGATTCACACTCCTGATTAAGGTGGCACTCTGATTCACCCTCCAGTTTCAGGTGGCACTCTGATTCACCCTCCTGATTAAGGTGACAATCTGATTCCCTTTTCAGTTTAAGGTGGCACTCTGGTTCACACTCCTGATGAAGGTGGCATTCTGATTCACTTTCCAGTTTAAGTTGGCACTCTGGTTCACACTCCTGATTAAGGTGGCCCATTGATTCACCCTCCTGTTTAATGTGGCACTCTGGTTCACACTCCTGATTAAGGTGGCACTCTGATTCACCCTCCTGATTAAGGTAGCACAGTGATTCACCATCCAGTGCAAGGTGGCATTCTGATTCACCCTCAAGATTAAGGTGGCACTCTGGTTCACACTCCTGATTAAGGTGGCACACTGATTCGCCCTCCAGTTTAAGGAGGCACTCTGATTCACCCTCCAGTTTAAGATGGCACTCTGATTCACCATCCAGATTAAGGTGGCACATTGATTCACCCTCCTGTTTAATGTGGCACTCTGATTCACACTCCTGATTAAGGTGGCACTCTGGTTCACACTCCTGATTAAGGTGGCACTCTGATTCACCCTCCTGTTTAATGTGGCACTCTGATTCACCCTCCAGAATAAGGTGGCACTCTGGTTCACACTCCTGATTAAGGTGGCACTCAGGTTCACACTCCTGAATAAGGTGACACACTGATTTACCCTCCAGTTTAAGGAGGCACTCTGATTCACCCTCCTGTTTAAGGTGGCACTCTGGTTCACCCTCCTGATTAAGGTGGCACTCTGGTTCACACTCCTGATTAAGGTGGCACTCTGATTCACCCTCCTGATTAAGGTGGCACATTGATTCCCCCTCCAGATTAAGGTGGCACTCTGGTTCACACTCCTGATTAAGGTGGCATTCTGATTCACACTCCTGATTAAGGTGGCACTCTGATTCACCCTCCAGTTTAAGGTGACACTCTGATTCACCCTCCTGATTAAGGTGGCAATCTGATTCACTTTCCAGTTTAAGTTGGCAATCTGATTCCCTTTTCAGTTTAAGGTGGCACTCTGATTCACCCTCCAGTTTAAGTTGGCACTCTGGTTCACACTCCTGATTAAGGTGGCCCATTGATTCACCCTCCTGTTTAATGTGGCACTCTGGTTTACACTCCTGATTAAGGTAGCACATTGATTCACCATCCAGTGCAAGGTGGCATTCTGATTCACCCTCAAGATTAAGGTGGCACTCTGGTTCACACTCCTGATTAAGGTGGCACACTGTTTCGCCCTCCAGTTTAAGGAGGCACTCTGATTCACCCTCCTGTTTAAGGTGGCACTCTGGTTCACCCTTCTGATTAAGGTGGCATTCTGATTCCCTTTTCAGTTTAAGATGGCACTCTGATTCCCTTTTCAGTTTAAGTTGGCACTCTGATTCACCCTCCAGTTTAAGTTGGCACTCTGATTCACCCTCCTGATTAAGGTGGCACTCTGGTTCACACTCCTGATTAAGGTGGCACATTGATTCACCCTCCTGTTTAATGTGGCACTCTATTTCACACAGCTGATTAAGGTGGCTCTCTGATTCACCCTCCTGTTTAAGGTGGAACATTGATTCACCCTCCTGTTTAATGTGGCACTCTTATTCACACTCCAGATTAAGGTGGCACTCTGGTTTACCCTCCTGATTAAGGTGGCACTCTGAGTCACCCTGCTGATTAAGGTGGCATTCTGATTCACTTTCCAGTTTAAGGTGGCACTCTGGTTCACACTCCAGATTAAGGTGGCACTCTGGTTCACACTCCTGATAAAGGTGGCATTCTGATTCACTTTCCTGTTTAAGATGGCACTCTGGTACACACTCCTGATTAAGGTGGCATTCTGATTCACTTTCCAGTTTAAGATGGCACTCTGGTTCACACTCCTGATTAAGGTGGCACACTGATTCACCATCCAGTTTAAGGTGGCACTCCGGTTCACACTCCTGATTAAGGTGGCATTCTGATTCACTTTCCAGTTTAAGATGGCACTCTGGTACACACTCCTGATTAAGGTGGCACTCTGATTCACCCTCCTGATTGAGGTGGCAAATTGATTCACCATCCAGTTTAAGGTGGCATTCTGATTCACCCTCCAGATTTAGGTGGCACTCCAATTCACCCTCCAGTTTAAGTTGGCACTCTGATTCACCCTCCAGATTAAGGAGGCACTCTGGTTCACACTCCTGATTAAGGTGGCACTCTGATTCACCTTCCAGATTAAGGTGGCACTCTAATTCACCATCCAGATTAAAGTGGTACTCTGGTTCACACTCCTGATTAAGGTGGCTCTCTGATTCACCATCCAGATTAAGGTGGCACTCTGGTTCACACTCCTGATTAAGGTGGCACTCTGATTCACCTTCCAGATTAAGGTGGCACTCTAATTCACCATCCAGATTAAAGTGGTACTCTGGTTCACACTCCTGATTAAGGTGGCACTCTGATTCACCTTCCAGATTAAGGTGGCACTCTAATTCACCATCCAGATTAAAGTGGTACTCTGGTTCACACTCCTGATTAAGGTGGCACTCTGGTTCACACTCCTGATTAAGGTGGCACTCTGATTTACCCTCCTGATTAAGGTGACACTCTGATTCACCTTCCAGATTAGGATGGCACTCTGGTTAACACTCCTGATTAAGGTGGCACTCTGATTTACCCTCCTGATTAAGGTGACACTCTGATTAACCTCCAGATTAAAGTGGCACTCTGGTACACTCTCCTGATTAAGGTGGCACTCTGATTAACCTCGAGATTAAAGTGGCACTCTGGTACACTCTCCAGATTAAGGTGGCACTCTGATTAACCTCCAGATTAAAGTGGCACTCTGGTACACTCTCCTGATTAAGGTGGCACTCTGTTTAACCTCGAGATTAAGGTGGCACTCTGGTACACTCTCCTGATTAAGGTGGCACTCTGATTAACCTCGAGATTAAGGTGGCACTCTGGTGCACTCTCCTGATTAAGGTGGCACTCTGTTTAACCTCGAGATTAAGGTGGCACTAAGGTGCACTCTCCTGATTAAGGTGGCACTCTGATTCACCCTCCTGATTAAGGTGGCACTCTGATTCACCCTCCTGATTAAGGTGACACTCTGATTCACCATCCAGTTTAAGGTGGCACTCTGATTCACCATCCAGATTAAGGTGGCACTCTGATTCACCATCCAGATTAAGGTGGCACTCTGGTTCACACTCCTGATTAAGGTGGCACTCTGATTCACCATCCAGATTAAGGTGGAACTCTGGTTCACACTCCTGATTAAGTTGGCTCGCTGATTCACCCTCCTGCTCAAGGTGGCACTCTGAGTCACTTTCCAGTTTAAGGTGGCACTCTGGTT
This sequence comes from Heterodontus francisci, assembly GCF_036365525.1. NCBI lineage: Eukaryota > Metazoa > Chordata > Chondrichthyes > Heterodontiformes > Heterodontidae > Heterodontus > Heterodontus francisci. Next base: position 11,415,548 of record NC_090375.1, on the reverse strand, counting down.
CACACTCCAGATTAAGGTGGCACTCTGGTTCACACTCCTGATTAAGGTGGCACTCTGAGTCACTTTCCAGTTGAAGGTGGCACTCTGGTTCACACTCCAGATTAAGGTGGCACTCTGGTTCACACTCCTGATTAAGGTGGCATTCTGATTCACCTTCCTGTTTAAGATGGCACTCTGGTACACACTCCTGATTAAGGTGGCACTCTGATTCACTTTCCAGTTTAAGATGGCACTCTGGTACACACTCCTGATTAAGGTGCCACTCTGATTCCCCGTCCAGTTTAAGGTGGCACTCCGGTTCACACTCCTGATTAAGGTGGCATTCTGATTCACTTTCCAGTTTAAGATGGCACTCTGGTTCACACTCCTGATTAAGGTGGCACTCTGATTCACTTTCCAGTTTAAGATGGCACTCTGGTGCACACTCCTGATTAAGGTGGCACTCTGATTCACTTTCCAGTTTAAGATGGCACTCTGGTACACACTCCTGATTAAGGTGCCACTCTGATTCACCGTCCAGTTTTAGGTGGCACTCCGGTTCACACTCCTGATTAAGGTGGCATTCCGATTCACTTTCCAGTTTAAGATGGCACTCTGGTTCACACTCCTGATTAAGGTGGCGCTCTGATTCACCTTCCTGATTAAGGTGGCACATTGATTCACCATCCAGTTTACGGTGGCACTCTGGTTCACACTCCTGATTAAGGTGGCACATTGATTCACCCTCCTGATTAAGGTGGCACTCTGGTTCACACTCCTGATTAAGGTGGCACTCTGATTCACCATCCAGATTAAGGTGGCACTCTGGTTCACACTCCTGATTAAGGTGGCACACTGATTCGCCCTCCTGTTTCAGGGGGCACTCTGATTCACCCTCCTGTTTAAGGTGGCACTCTGGTTCACACTCCTGATTAAGGTGGCATTCTGATTCACTTTCCTGTTTAAGATGGCACTCTGGTACACACTCCTGATTAAGGTGGCACTCTGATTCACTTTCCAGTTTAAGATGGCACTCTGGTACACACTCCTGATTAAGGTGCCACTCTGATTCCCCGTCCAGTTTAAGGTGGCACTCCGGTTCACACTCCTGATTAAGGTGGCATTCTGATTCACTTTCCAGTTTAAGATGGCACTCTGGTTCACACTCCTTATTAAGGTGGCACTCTGATTCACTTTCCATTTTAAGATGGCACTCTGGTGCACACTCCTGATTAAGGTGGCACTCTGATTCACCCTCCAGTTTAAGTTGGCTCGCTGATTCACCCTCCTGTTCAAGGTGGCACACTGATTCACCCTCCAGTTAAAAAGTTGGCACTCTGATTCACCCCCCTGATTAAGGTGGCACTCTGATTCACCCTCCAGATTAAGGTGGCACTCTTGTTTACCCTCCTGATTAAGGTGGCACTCTGAGTCACTTTCCAGTTTAAGGTGGCACTCTGGTTCACACTCCAGATTAAGGTGGCACTCTGGTTCACACTCCTGATTAAGGTGGTACTCTGAGTCACTTTCCAGTTGAAGGTGGCACTCTGGTTCACACTCCAGATTAAGGTGGCACTCTGGTTCACACTCCTGATTAAGGTGGCATTCTGATTCACTTTCCTGTTTAAGATGGCACTCTGGTACACACTCCTGAAAAAGGTGGCACTCTGATTCACTTTCCAGTTTAAGATGGCACTCTGGTACACACTCCTGATTAAGGAGCCACTTTGATTCCCCGTCCAGTTTAAGGTGGCACTCCGGTTCACACTCCTGATTAAGGTGGCATTCTGATTCACTTTCCAGTTTAAGATGGCACTCTGGTTCACACTCCTGATTAAGGTGGCACTCTGATTCACTTTCCAGTTTAAGATGGCACTCTGGTGCACACTCCTGATTAAGGTGGCACTCTGATTCACTTTCCAGTTTAAGATGGCACTCTGGTACACACTCCTGATTAAGGTGGCACATTGATTCACCCTCCTGATTAAGGTGGCACTCTGATTCACCCTCCTGTTTAAGGTGGCACTCTGGTTCACACTCCTGATTAAGGTGGCACTCTGATTCACTTTCCAGTTTAAGATGGCACTCTGGTACACACTCCTGATTAAGGTGCCACTCTGATTCCCCGTCCAGTTTAAGGTGGCACTCCGGTTCACACTCCTGATTAAGGTGGCATTCTGATTCACTTTCCAGTTTAAGATGGCACTCTGGTTCACACTCCTGATTAAGGTGGCACTCTGATTCACTTTCCAGTTTAAGATGGCACTCTGGTGCACACTCCTGATTAAGGTGGCACTCTGATTCACTTTCCAGTTTAAGGTGGCACTCTGGTACACACTCCTGATTAAGGTGGCACATTGATTCACCCTCCTGATTAAGGTGGCACTCTGATTCACCCTCCTGTTTAAGGTGGCACTCTGGTTCACACTCCTGATTAAGGTGGCACTCTGATTCACTTTCCAGTTTAAGATGGCACTCTGGTACACACTCCTGATTAAGGTGCCACTCTGATTCCCCGTCCAGTTTAAGGTGGCACTCCGGTTCACACTCCTGATTAAGGTGGCATTCTGATTCACTTTCCAGTTTAAGATGGCACTCTGGTTCACACTCCTGATTAAGGTGGCACTCTGATTCACTTTCCAGTTTAAGATGGCACTCTGGTGCACACTCCTGATTAAGGTGGCACTCTGATTCACCCTCCAGTTTAAGTTGGCTCGCTGATTCACCCTCCTGTTCAAGGTGGCACACCGATTCACCCTCCAGTTAAAAAGTTGGCACTCTGATTCACCCCCCTGATTAAGGTGGCACTCTGATTCACCCTCCAGATTAAGGTGGCACTCTTGTTTACCCTCCTGATTAAGGTGGCACTCTGAGTCACTTTCCAGTTTAAGGTGGCACTCTGGTTCACACTCCAGATTAAGGTGGCACTCTGGTTCACACTCCTGATTAAGGTGGCACTCTGAGTCACTTTCCAGTTGAAGGTGGCACTCTGGTTCACACTCCAGATTAAGGTGGCACTCTGGTTCACACTCCTGATTAAGGTGGCATTCTGATTCACTTTCCTGTTTAAGATGGCACTCTGGTACACACTCCTGATTAAGGTGGCACTCTGATTCACTTTCCAGTTTAAGATGGCACTCTGGTACACACTCCTGATTAAGGTGCCACTCTGATTCCCCGTCCAGTTTAAGGTGGCACTCCGGTTCACACTCCTGATTAAGGTGGCATTCTGATTCACTTTCCAGTTTAAGATGGCACTCTGGTTCACACTCCTGATTAAGGTGGCACTCTGATTCACTTTCCAGTTTAAGATGGCACTCTGGTGCACACTCCTGATTAAGGTGGCACTCTGATTCACTTTCCAGTTTAAGATGGCACTCTGGTACACACTCCTGATTAAGGTGGCACATTGATTCACCCTCCTGATTAAGTTGGCACTCTGGTTCACACTCCTGATTAAGGTGGCACTCTGATTCACCATCCAGATTAAGGTGGCACTCTGGTTCACACTCCTGATTAAGGTGGCACACTGATTCGCCCTCCTGTTTCAGGGGGCACTCTGATTCCCCGTCCAGTTTAAGGTGGCACTCCGGTTCACACTCCTGATTAAGGTGGCATTCTGATTCACTTTCCAGTTTAAGATGGCACTCTGGTTCACACTCCTGATTAAGGTGGCACTCTGATTCACTTTCCAGTTTAAGGTGGCACTCTGGTGCACACTCCTGATTAAGGTGGCACTCTGATTCACCCTCCAGTTTAAGTTGGCTCGCTGATTCACCCTCCTGTTCAAGGTGGCACACTGATTCACCCTCCAGTTAAAAAGTTGGCACTCTGATTCACCCCCCTGATTAAGGTGGCACTCTGATTCACCCTCCAGATTAAGGTGGCGCTCTTGTTTACCCTCCTGATTAAGGTGGCACTCTGAGTCACTTTCCAGTTTAAGGTGGCACTCTGGTTCACACTCCTGATTAAGGTGGCACTCTGAGTCACTTTCCAGTTGAAGGTGGCACTCTGGTTCACACTCCAGATTAAGGTGGCACTCTGGTTCACACTCCTGATTAAGGTGGCATTCTGATTCACTTTCCTGTTTAAGATGGCACTCTGGTACACACTCCTGATTAAGGTGGCACTCTGATTCACTTTCCAGTTTAAGATGGCACTCTGGTTCACACTCCTGATTAAGGTGGCACTCTGATTCACTTTCCAGTTTAAGGTGGCACTCTGGTGCACACTCCTGATTAAGGTGGCACTCTGATTCACTTTCCAGTTTAAGATGGCACTCTGGTACACACTCCTGATTAAGGTGCCACTCTGATTCACCGTCCAGTTTAAGGTGGCACTCCGGTTCACACTCCTGATTAAGGTGGCATTCTGATTCACTTTCCAGTTTAAGATGGCACTCTGGTTCACACTCCTGATTAAGGTGGCGCTCTGATTCACCTTCCTGATTAAGGTGGCACATTGATTCACCATCCAGTTTACGGTGGCACTCTGGTTCACACTCCTGATTAAGGTGGCACATTGATTCACCCTCCTGATTAAGGTGGCACTCTGGTTCACACTCCTGATTAAGGTGGCACTCTGATTCACCATCCAGATTAAGGTGGCACTCTGGTTCACACTCCTGATTAAGGTGGCACACTGATTCGCCCTCCTGTTTCAGGGGGCACTCTGATTCACCCTCCTGTTTAAGGTGGCACTCTGGTTCGCCCTCCTGATTAAGGTGGCACTCTGGCTCACACTCCTGTTGAAGGTGGCACTCTGATTCCCTTTTCAGTTTAAGGTGGCACTCTGATTCCCTTTTCAGTATAAGGTGGCAATCTGATTCACACTCCAGTTTAAGATGGCACTCTGATTCACCCTCCTGTTTAAGGTGGCACATTGATTCACCCTCCTGTTCAATGTGGCACTCTGGTTCACACTCCTGATTAAGGTGGCACATTTATTCACGCTCCTGATTAAGGTGGCACTCTGGTTCACACTCGTGATTAAGGTGGCATATTGATTCACCCTCCTGTTTAATGTGGCACTCTGGTTCACACTCCTGATTAAGGTGGCATATTGATTCACCCTCCTGTTTAATGTGGCACTCTGGTTCACACTCCTGATTAAGGTGGCACATTTATTCACACTCCTGATTAAGGTGGCACTCTGGTTCACACTCCTGATTAAGGTGGCACTCTGATTCACCCTCCTGATTAAGATGGCACATTGATTCACCCTCCTGTTTAAGGTGGCACTCTGAGTCATACTCCTGATTAAGGTGGCACATTGATTCACCGTCCTGATTAAGTTGGCACTCTGATTCACACTCCTGATTAAGGTGGCACATTGATTCACCGTCCTGATTAAGTTGGCACTCTGGTTCACACTCCTGATTAAGGTGGCACTCTGATTCACCATCCAGTTTAAGGTGGCACTCTGGTTCACCCTCCAGTTTAAGGTGGCACTCTGATTCACCCTCCTGATTAAGGAGGGACTCTGGTTCACACTCCTGATTAAGGTGGCACTCTGATTCACCTTCCAGATTAAGGAGGGACTCTGGTTCACACTCCTGATTAAGGAGGCACTCTGGTTCACACTCCTGATGAAGGTGGCTCTCTGATTCACCATCCAGATTAAGGTGGCACTCTGGTTCACACTCCTGATTAAGGTGGCACTCTGATTCACCTTCCAGATTAAGGTGGCACTCTGATTCCCTTTTCAGTTTGAGGTGGCACTCTGATTCACTCTCCAGTTTAAGTTGGCACTCTGATTCACCCTCCAGATTAAGGAGGCACTCTGGTTCACACTCCTGATTAAGGTGGCACTCTGATTCACCTTCCAGATTAAGGTGGCACTCTGATTCCCTTTTCAGTTTAAGGTGGCACTCTGATTCACCATCCAGATTAAGGTGGCACTCTGGTTCACTCTCCTGATTAAGGTGGCACTCTGATTCACCATCCAGATTAAGGTGGAACTCTGGTTCACACTCCTGATTAAGGAGGCACTCTGATTCACCCTCCTGATTATGGTGGCACTCCGATTCACCTTCCTGATTAAGCTGGCACTCTGATTCACCCTCCTGTTTCAGGTGGCACACTGATTCACCCTCCAGTTTAAGTTGGCTCTCTGATTCACCCTACTGTGTAAGGTGGCATACTGATTCACACTCCAGTTAAAAAGTTGGCACTCTGATTCACCCCCCTGATTCAGGTGGCTCTCCGATTCAACCTCCTGTTTAAGGTGGCACACTGATTCACCCTCCAGTTAAAAGGTTGGCACTCTGATTCACCCCCCTGATTAAGGTGGCACTCTGATTCACCCCCCTGATTAAGGTGGCACTCTGGTTCACACTCCTGATTAAGGTGGCACTCTGATTCACCCTCCTGATTAAGGTAGCACATTGATTCACCATCCAGTGTAAGGTGGCATTCTGATTCACCCTCCAGATTAAGGTGGCACTCTGGTTCACACTCCTGATTAAGGTGGCACACTGATTCGCCCTCCAGTTTAAGGAGGCACTCTGATTCACCCTCCTGTTTAAGGTGGAACTCTGGTTCACCCTCCTGATTAAGGTGGCACTCTGGCTCACACTCCTGTTTAAGGTGGCACTCTGATTCCCTTTTCAGTTTAAGGTGGCATTCTTATTCGCTTTCCAGTTTAAGATGGCACTCTGATTCCCTTTTCAGTTTAAGGTGGCACTCTGATTCACCCTCCAGTTTAAGATGGCACTCTGATTCACCATCCAGTTTAAGATGGCACTCTGATTCACCCTCCTGTTTAAGGTGGCACATTGATTCACCCTCCTGTTTAATGTGGCACTCTGATTCACACTCCAGATTAAGATGGCACTCTGATTCACCCTCCTGTTTAAGGTGGCACTCTGATTCACACTCCAGATTAAGGTGGCACTCTGGTTCACACTCCTGTTTAATGTGGCACTCTGATTCACCCTCCTGTTTAATGTGGCACTCTGATTCACCCTCCAGATTAAGGTGGCACTCTGGTTCACCCTCCTGTTTAAGGTGGCACTCTGGTTCACACTCCTGATTAAGGTGGCCCATTGATTCACCCTCCTGTTTAAGGTGGCACTCTGGTTCACACTCCTGATTAAGGTGGCACATTGATTCACCATGCATTTTAAGGTGGCATTCTGATTCACCCTCCTGTTTTAGGTGGCACATTGATTCACACTCCTGATTAAGGTGGCACTCTGGTTCACACACCTGATTAAGGTGGCATATTGATTCACCCTCCTGTTTAAGGTGGCACACTGATTCACCCTCCAGTTAAAAGGTTGGCACTCTGATTCACACTCCTGATTAAGGTGGCACTCTGATTCACACTCCTGATTAAGGTACACTCTGATTCACCCTCCTGATGAAGGTAGCACATTGATTCACCATCCAGTGTAAGGTGGCATTCTGATTCACCCTCCAGATTAAGGTGGCACTCTGGTTCACTCTCCTGATTAAGGTGGCACACTGATTCGCCCTCCAGTTTAAGGAGGCACTCTGATTCACCCTCCTGTTTAAGGTGGCACTCTGGTTCACCCTCCAGATTAAGGTGGCACTCTGGTTCACACTCCTGATTAAGGTGGCACTCTGAGTCACTTTCCAGTTGAAGGTGGCACTCTGGTTCACACTCCAGATTAAGGTGGCACTCTGGTTCACACTCCTGATTAAGGTGGCATTCTGATTCACTTTCCTGTTTAAGATGGCACTCTGGTACACACTCCTGATTAAGGTGGCACTCTGATTCACTTTCCAGTTTAAGATGGCACTCTGGTACACACTCCTGATTAAGGTGCCACTCTGATTCCCCGTCCAGTTTAAGGTGGCACTCCGGTTCACACTCCTGATTAAGGTGGCATTCTGATTCACTTTCCAGTTTAAGATGGCACTCTGGTTCACACTCCTGATTAAGGTGGCACTCTGATTCACTTTCCAGTTTAAGATGGCACTCTGGTGCACACTCCTGATTAAGGTGGCACTCTGATTCACTTTCCAGTTTAAGATGGCACTCTGGTACACACTCCTGATTAAGGTGGCACATTGATTCACCCTCCTGATTAAGGTGGCACTCTGGTTCACACTCCTGATTAAGGTGGCACTCTGATTCACCATCCAGATTAAGGTGGCACTCTGGTTCACACTCCTGATTAAGGTGGCACACTGATTCGCCCTCCTGTTTCAGGGGGCACTCTGATTCACCCTCCTGTTTAAGGTGGCACTCTGGTTCACACTCCTGATTAAGGTGGCATTCTGATTCACTTTCCTGTTTAAGATGGCACTCTGGTACACACTCCTGATTAAGGTGGCACTCTGATTCACTTTCCAGTTTAAGATGGCACTCTGGTACACACTCCTGATTAAGGTGCCACTCTGATTCCCCGTCCAGTTTAAGGTGGCACTCCGGTTCACACTCCTGATTAAGGTGGCATTCTGATTCACTTTCCAGTTTAAGATGGCACTCTGGTTCACACTCCTGATTAAGGTGGCACTCTGATTCACTTTCCAGTTTAAGATGGCACTCTGGTGCACACTCCTGATTAAGGTGGCACTCTGATTCACCCTCCAGTTTAAGTTGGCTCGCTGATTCACCCTCCTGTTCAAGGTGGCACACTGATTCACCCTCCAGTTAAAAAGTTGGCACTCTGATTCACCCCCCTGATTAAGGTGGCACTCTGATTCACCCTCCAGATTAAGGTGGCGCTCTTGTTTACCCTCCTGATTAAGGTGGCACTCTGAGTCACTTTCCAGTTTAAGGTGGCACTCTGGTTCACACTCCAGATTAAGGTGGCACTCTGGTTCACACTCCTGATTAAGGTGGCACTCTGAGTCACTTTCCAGTTGAAGGTGGCACTCTGGTTCACACTCCAGATTAAGGTGGCACTCTGGTTCACACTCCTGATTAAGGTGGCATTCTGATTCACTTTCCTGTTTAAGATGGCACTCTGGTACACACTCCTGATTAAGGTGGCACTCTGATTCACTTTCCAGTTTAAGATGGCACTCTGGTTCACACTCCTGATTAAGGTGGCACTCTGATTCACTTTCCAGTTTAAGGTGGCACTCTGGTGCACACTCCTGATTAAGGTGGCACTCTGATTCACTTTCCAGTTTAAGATGGCACTCTGGTACACACTCCTGATTAAGGTGCCACTCTGATTCACCGTCCAGTTTAAGGTGGCACTCCGGTTCACACTCCTGATTAAGGTGGCATTCTGATTCACTTTCCAGCTTAAGATGGCACTCTTGTTCACACTCCTGATTAAGGTGGCGCTCTGATTCACCTTCCTGATTAAGGTGGCACATTGATTCACCATCCAGTTTACGGTGGCACTCTGGTTCACACTCCTGATTAAGGTGGCACATTGATTCACCCTCCTGATTAAGGTGGCACTCTGGTTCACACTCCTGATTAAGGTGGCACTCTGATTCACCATCCAGATTAAGGTGGCACTCTGGTTCACACTCCTGATTAAGGTGGCACACTGATTCGCCCTCCTGTTTCAGGGGGCACTCTGATTCACCCTCCTGTTTAAGGTGGCACTCTGGTTCGCCCTCCTGATTAAGGTGGCACTCTGGCTCACACTCCTGTTGAAGGTGGCACTCTGATTCCCTTTTCAGTTTAAGGTGGCACTCTGATTCCCTTTTCAGTATAAGGTGGCAATCTGATTCACACTCCAGTTTAAGATGGCACTCTGATTCACCCTCCTGTTTAAGGTGGCACATTGATTCACCCTCCTGTTCAATGTGGCACTCTGGTTCACACTCCTGATTAAGGTGGCACATTTATTCACGCTCCTGATTAAGGTGGCACTCTGGTTCACACTCGTGATTAAGGTGGCATATTGATTCACCCTCCTGTTTAATGTGGCACTCTGGTTCACACTCCTGATTAAGGTGGCATATTGATTCACCCTCCTGTTTAATGTGGCACTCTGGTTCACACTCCTGATTAAGGTGGCACATTTATTCACACTCCTGATTAAGGTGGCACTCTGGTTCACACTCCTGATTAAGGTGGCACTCTGATTCACCCTCCTGATTAAGATGGCACATTGATTCACCCTCCTGTTTAAGGTGGCACTCTGATTCATACTCCTGATTAAGGTGGCACATTGATTCACCGTCCTGATTAAGTTGGCACTCTGATTCACACTCCTGATTAAGGTGGCACATTGATTCACCGTCCTGATTAAGTTGGCACTCTGGTTCACACTCCTGATTAAGGTGGCACTCTGATTCACCATCCAGTTTAAGGTGGCACTCTGGTTCACCCTCCAGTTTAAGGTGGCACTCTGATTCACCCTCCTGATTAAGGAGGGACTCTGGTTCACACTCCTGATTAAGGTGGCACTCTGATTCACCTTCCAGATTAAGGAGGGACTCTGGTTCACACTCCTGATTAAGGAGGCACTCTGGTTCACACTCCTGATGAAGGTGGCTCTCTGATTCACCATCCAGATTAAGGTGGCACTCTGGTTCACACTCCTGATTAAGGTGGCACTCTGATTCACCTTCCAGATTAAGGTGGCACTCTGATTCCCTTTTCAGTTTGAGGTGGCACTCTGATTCACTCTCCAGTTTAAGTTGGCACTCTGATTCACCCTCCAGATTAAGGAGGCACTCTGGTTCACACTCCTGATTAAGGTGGCACTCTGATTCACCTTCCAGATTAAGGTGGCACTCTGATTCCCTTTTCAGTTTAAGGTGGCACTCTGATTCACCATCCAGATTAAGGTGGCACTCTGGTTCACACTCCTGATTAAGGTGGCACTCTGATTCACCATCCAGATTAAGGTGGAACTCTGGTTCACACTCCTGATTAAGGAGGCACTCTGATTCACCCTCCTGATTATGGTGGCACTCCGATTCACCTTCCTGATTAAGCTGGCACTCTGATTCACCCTCCTGTTTCAGGTGGCACACTGATTCACCCTCCAGTTTAAGTTGGCTCTCTGATTCACCCTACTGTGTAAGGTGGCATACTGATTCACACTCCAGTTAAAAAGTTGGCACTCTGATTCACCCCCCTGATTCAGGTGGCTCTCCGATTCAACCTCCTGTTTAAGGTGGCACACTGATTCACCCTCCAGTTAAAAGGTTGGCACTCTGATTCACCCCCCTGATTAAGGTGGCACTCTGATTCACCCCCCTGATTAAGGTGGCACTCTGGTTCACACTCCTGATTAAGGTGGCACTCTGATTCACCCTCCTGATTAAGGTAGCACATTGATTCACCATCCAGTGTAAGGTGGCATTCTGATTCACCCTCCAGATTAAGGTGGCACTCTGGTTCACACTCCTGATTAAGGTGGCACACTGATTCGCCCTCCAGTTTAAGGAGGCACTCTGATTCACCCTCCTGTTTAAGGTGGAACTCTGGTTCACCCTCCTGATTAAGGTGGCACTCTGGCTCACACTCCTGTTTAAGGTGGCACTCTGATTCCCTTTTCAGTTTAAGGTGGCATTCTTATTCGCTTTCCAGTTTAAGATGGCACTCTGATTCCCTTTTCAGTTTAAGGTGGCACTCTGATTCACCCTCCAGTTTAAGATGGCACTCTGATTCACCATCCAGTTTAAGATGGCACTCTGATTCACCCTCCTGTTTAAGGTGGCACATTGATTCACCCTCCTGTTTAATGTGGCACTCTGATTCACACTCCAGATTAAGATGGCACTCTGATTCACCCTCCTGTTTAAGGTGGCACTCTGATTCACACTCCAGATTAAGGTGGCACTCTGGTTCACACTCCTGTTTAATGTGGCACTCTGATTCACCCTCCTGTTTAATGTGGCACTCTGATTCACCCTCCAGATTAAGGTGGCACTCTGGTTCACACTCCTGATTAAGGTGGCACTCAGGTTCACACTCCTGATTAAAGTGACACACTGATTCACCCTCCTGTTTAAGGTGGCACTCTGGTTCACACTCCTGATTAAGGTGGCCCATTGATTCACCCTCCTGTTTAAGGTGGCACTCTGGTTCACACTCCTGATTAAGGTGGCACATTGATTCACCATGCATTTTAAGGTGGCATTCTGATTCACCCTCCTGTTTTAGGTGGCACATTGATTCACACTCCTGATTAAGGTGGCACTCTGGTTCACACACCTGATTAAGGTGGCATATTGATTCACCCTCCTGTTTAAGGTGGCACACTGATTCACCCTCCAGTTAAAAGGTTGGCACTCTGATTCACACTCCTGATTAAGGTGGCACTCTGATTCACACTCCTGATTAAGGTGCACTCTGATTCACCCTCCTGATGAAGGTAGCACATTGATTCACCATCCAGTGTAAGGTGGCATTCTGATTCACCCTCCAGATTAAGGTGGCACACTGATTCGCCCTCCTGTTTAAGGAGGCACTCTGATTCACCCTCCTGTTTAAGGTGGCACTCTGGTTCACCCTCTTGATTAAGGTGGCACTCTGGCTCACACTCCTGTTGAAGGTGGCACTCTGATTCCCTTTTCAGTTTAAGGTGGCACTCTGATTCACCCTCCAGTTTAAGATGGCACTCTGATTCACCATCCAGTTTAAGATGGCACTCTGATTCACCCTCCTGTTTAAGGTGGCACATTGATTCACCCTCCTGTTTAATGTGGCACTCTGATTCACACTCCTGATTAAGGTGGCACTCTGGTTCACACTCCTGATTAAGGTGGCACTCTGATTCACCCTCCTGTTTAATGTGGCACTCTGATTCACCCTCCAGATTAAGGTGGCACTCTGGTTCACACTCCTGATTAAGGTGGCACTCAGGTTCACACTCCTGATTAAGGTGGCACATTTATTCACACTCCTGATTAAAGTGACACACTGATTCACCCTCCTGTTTAAGGTGGCACTCTGATTCTCCCTCCAGATTAAGGTGGCACTCTGGTTCACACTCCTGATTAAGGTGGCACATTTATTCACCCTCCTGTTTAAGGTGGCACTCTGATTCACCCTCCAGATTAAGGTGGCACTCTGATTCACCCTCCTGATTAAGGTGGCACATTGATTCACCATGCATTTTAAGGTGGCATTCTGATTCACCCTCCTGTTTAAGGTGGCACATTGATTCACCCTCCTGTTTAATGTGGCACTCTGATTCACCTTCCAGATTAAGGTGGCACTCTGGTTCACACTCCTGATTAAGGTGGCACTCTGATTCACCCTCCAGATTAAGGTGGCACATTGATTCACACTCCTGATTAAGGTGGCACTCTGGTTCACACTCCTGATTAAGGTGGCACATTTATTCACACTCCTGATTAAGGTGGCACTCTGATTCAACCTCCTGATTAAGGTGGCACTCTGATTCACCCTCCTGATTAAGGTGGCACTCTGATTCAACCTCCTGATTAAGGTGGCACATTGATTCACCCTTCTGTTTAAGGTGGCACTCTGATTCACCCTCCAGTTTAAGGTGGCACTCTGATTCACCCTCCAGATTAAGCTGGCACTTTGGTTCACACTCCTGATTAAGGTGGCACATTTATTCACCCTCCAGATTAAGGTGGCACTCTGATTCACACTCCTGATTAAGGTGGCACTCAGGTTCACCATGCATTTTAAGGTGGCACTCTGATTCACCCTCCAGATTAAGCTGGCACTTTGGTTCACACTCCTGATTAAGGTGGCACATTTATTCACCCTCCAGATTAAGGTGGCACTCTGATTCACCTTCCAGATTAAGGTGGCACATTGATTCACACTCCTGATTAAGGTGGCACTCTGGTTCACACTCCTGATTAAGGTGGCACTCTGATTCACCCTCCAGATTAAGGTGGCACATTGATTCACACTCCTGATTAAGGTGGCACTCTGGTTCACACTCCTGATTAAGGAGGCATATTGATTCACCCTCCTGTTTAATGTGGCACTCTGGTTCACACTCCTGATTAAGGTGGCACATTTATTCACACTCCTGATTAAGGTGGCACTCTGGTTCACACTCCTGATTAAGGTGGCACATTTATTCACACTCTTGATTAAGGTGGCACTCTGATTCACCCTCCTGATTAAGATGGCACATTGATTCACCCTTCTGTTTAAGGTGGCATTCTGATTCACACTCCTGATTAAGGTGGCACATTGAATCACCCTCCTGATTAAGTTGGCACTCTGATTCACACTCCTGATTAAGGTGGCACTCTGATTCACCATCCAGTTTAAGGTGGCACTCTGATTCACCCTCCAGATTAAGGAGGCACTCTGGTTCACACTCCTGATTAAGGAGGCACTCTGGTTCACACTCCTGATGAAGGTGGCTCTCTGATTCACCATCCAGATTAAGGTGGCACTCTGGTTCACACTCCTGATTAAGGTGGCACTCTGATTCACCCTCCAGATTAAGGTGGCACTCTGATTCCCTTTTCAGTTTAAGGTGGCACTCTGATTCACCATCCAGATTTCAGGTGGCACTCTGATTCACCCTCCAGTTTAAGTTGGCACTCTGATACACCCTCCAGATTAAGGAGGCACTCTGGTTCACACTCCTGATTAAGGTGGCACTCTGATTCACCTTCCAGATTAAGGTGGCACTCTGATTCCCTTTTCAGTTTAAGGTGGCACTCTGATTCACCATCCAGATTAAGGTGGCACTCTGGTTCACACTCCTGATTAAGGTGGCACTCTGATTCACCATCCAGATTAAGGTGGAACTCTGGTTCACACTCCTGATTAAGGAGGCACTCTGATTCACCCTCCTGATTATGGTGGCACTCCGATTCACCTTCCTGCATAAGCTGGCACTCTGATTCACCCTCCTGTTTCAGGTGGCTCACTGATTCACCCTCCAGTTTAAGTTGGCTCTCTGATTCACCCGACTGTGTAAGGTGGCATACTGATTCACACTCCAGTTAAAAAGTTGGCACTTTGATTCACCCCCCTGTTTAAGGTGGCTCTCTGATTCAACCTCCTGATTAAGGTGACACATTGCTTCACCCTCCAGTTTAAGTTGGCTCTCCGATTCAACCTCCTGTTTAAGGTGGCACACTGATTCACCCTCCAGTTAAAAGGTTGGCACTCTGATTCACCCCCCTGATTAAGGTGGCACTCTGATTCACCCCCCTGATTAAGGTGGCACTCTGGTTCACACTCCTGATTAAGGTGGCACTCTGATTCACCCTCCTGATTAAGGTAGCACATTGATTCACCATCCAGTGTAAGGTGGCTTTCTGATTCACCCTCCAGATTAAGGTGGCACTCTGGTTCACACTCCTGATTAAGGTGGCACACTGATTCGCCCTCCAGTTTAAGGAGGCACTCTGATTCACCCTCCTGTTTAAGGTGGCACTCTGGTTCACCCTCCTGATTAAGGTGGCACTCTGGCTCAAACTCCTGTTGAAGGTGGCACTCTGATTCCCTTTTCAGTTTAAGGTGGCATTCTGATTCGCTTTCCAGTTTAAGATGGCACTCTGATTCCCTTTTCAGTTTAAGGTGGCACTCTGATTCACCCTCCAGTTTAAGATGGCACTCTGATTCACCATCCAGTTTAAGATGGCACTCTGATTCACCCTCCTGTTTAAGGTGGCACATTGATTCACCCTCCTGTTTAATATGGCACTCTGATTCACACTCCTGATTAAGGTGGCAGTCTGGTTCACACTCCTGATTAAGGTGGCACACTGATTCGCCCTCCAGTTTAAGGAGGCACTCTGGTTCACTCTCCTGATTAAGGTGGCACACTGATTCGCCCTCCAGTTTAAGGAGGCACTCTGATTCACCCTCCTGTTTAAGGTGGCACTCTGGTTCACCCTCTTGATTAAGGTGGCACTCTGGCTCACACTCCTGTTGAAGGTGGCACTCTGATTCCCTTTTCAGTTTAAGGTGGCACTCTGATTCACCCTCCAGTTTAAGATGGCACTCTGATTCACCATCCAGTTTAAGATGGCACTCTGATTCACCCTCCTGTTTAAGGTGGCACATTGATTCACCCTCCTGTTTAATGTGGCACTCTGATTCACACTCCTGATTAAGGTGGCACTCTGGTTCACACTCCTGATTAAGGTGGCACTCTGATTCACCCTCCTGTTTAATGTGGCACTCTGATTCACCCTCCAGATTAAGGTGGCACTCTGGTTCACACTCCTGATTAAGGTGGCACTCAGGTTCACACTCCTGATTAAGGTGGCACATTTATTCACACTCCTGATTAAAGTGACACACTGATTCACCCTCCTGTTTAAGGTGGCACTCTGATTCTCCCTCCAGATTAAGGTGGCACTCTGGTTCACACTCCTGATTAAGGTGGCACATTTATTCACCCTCCTGTTTAAGGTGGCACTCTGATTCACCCTCCAGATTAAGGTGGCACTCTGATTCACCCTCCTGATTAAGGTGGCACATTGATTCACCATGCATTTTAAGGTGGCATTCTGATTCACCCTCCTGTTTAAGGTGGCACATTGATTCACCCTCCTGTTTAATGTGGCACTCTGATTCACCTTCCAGATTAAGGTGGCACTCTGGTTCACACTCCTGATTAAGGTGGCACTCTGATTCACCCTCCAGATTAAGGTGGCACATTGATTCACACTCCTGATTAAGGTGGCACTCTGGTTCACACTCCTGATTAAGGTGGCACATTTATTCACACTCCTGATTAAGGTGGCACTCTGGTTCACACTCCTGATTAAGGAGGCATATTGATTCACCCTCCTGTTTAATGTGGCACTCTGGTTCACACTCCTGATTAAGGTGGCACATTTATTCACACTCCTGATTAAGTTGGCACTCTGGTTCACACTCCTGATTAAGGTGGCACTCTGGTTCACACTCCTGATTAAGGTGGCACATTTATTCACACTCTTGATTAAGGTGGCACTCTGATTCACCCTCCTGATTAAGATGGCACATTGATTCACCCTTCTGTTTAAGGTGGCATTCTGATTCACACTCCTGATTAAGGTGGCACATTGAATCACCCTCCTGATTAAGTTGGCACTCTGATTCACACTCCTGATTAAGGTGGCACTCTGATTCACCATCCAGTTTAAGGTGGCACTCTGATTCACCCTCCAGATTAAGGAGGCACTCTGGTTCACACTCCTGATTAAGGAGGCACTCTGGTTCACACTCCTGATGAAGGTGGCTCTCTGATTCACCATCCAGATTAAGGTGGCACTCTGGTTCACACTCCTGATTAAGGTGGCACTCTGATTCACCCTCCAGATTAAGGTGGCACTCTGATTCCCTTTTCAGTTTAAGGTGGCACTCTGATTCACCATCCAGATTTCAGGTGGCACTCTGATTCACCCTCCAGTTTAAGTTGGCACTCTGATTCACCCTCCAGATTAAGGAGGCACTCTGGTTCACACTCCTGATTAAGGTGGCACTCTGATTCACCTTCCAGATTAAGGTGGCACTCTGATTCCCTTTTCAGTTTAAGGTGGCACTCTGATTCACCATCCAGATTAAGGTGGCACTCTGGTTCACACTCCTGATTAAGGTGGCACTCTGATTCACCATCCAGATTAAGGTGGAACTCTGGTTCACACTCCTGATTAAGGAGGCACTCTGATTCACCCTCCTGATTATGGTGGCACTCCGATTCACCTTCCTGCATAAGCTGGCACTCTGATTCACCCTCCTGTTTCAGGTGGCTCACTGATTCACCCTCCAGTTTAAGTTGGCTCTCTGATTCACCCGACTGTGTAAGGTGGCATACTGATTCACACTCCAGTTAAAAAGTTGGCACTTTGATTCACCCCCCTGTTTAAGGTGGCTCTCTGATTCAACCTCCTGATTAAGGTGACACATTGCTTCACCCTCCAGTTTAAGTTGGCTCTCCGATTCAACCTCCTGTTTAAGGTGGCACACTGATTCACCCTCCAGTTAAAAGGTTGGCACTCTGATTCACCCCCCTGATTAAGGTGGCACTCTGATTCACCCCCCTGATTAAGGTGGCACTCTGGTTCACACTCCTGATTAAGGTGGCACTCTGATTCACCCTCCTGATTAAGGTAGCACATTGATTCACCATCCAGTGTAAGGTGGCTTTCTGATTCACCCTCCAGATTAAGGTGGCACTCTGGTTCACACTCCTGATTAAGGTGGCACACTGATTCGCCCTCCAGTTTAAGGAGGCACTCTGATTCACCCTCCTGTTTAAGGTGGCACTCTGGTTCACCCTCCTGATTAAGGTGGCACTCTGGCTCACACTCCTGTTGAAGGTGGCACTCTGATTCCCTTTTCAGTTTAAGGTGGCATTCTGATTCGCTTTCCAGTTTAAGATGGCACTCTGATTCCCTTTTCAGTTTAAGGTGGCACTCTGATTCACCCTCCAGTTTAAGATGGCACTCTGATTCACCATCCAGTTTAAGATGGCACTCTGATTCACCCTCCTGTTTAAGGTGGCACATTGATTCACCCTCCTGTTTAATATGGCACTCTGATTCACACTCCTGATTAAGGTGGCAGTCTGGTTCACACTCCTGATTAAGGTGGCACACTGATTCGCCCTCCAGTTTAAGGAGGCACTCTGATTCACCCTCCTGTTTAAGGTGGCACTCTGGTTCACCCTCCTGATTAAGGTGGCACTCTGGCTCACACTCCTGTTGAAGGTGGCACTCTGATTCCCTTTTCAGTTTAAGGTGGCATTCTGATTCGCTTTCCAGTTTAAGATGGCACTCTGATTCCCTTTTCAGTTTAAGGTGGCACTCTGATTCACCCTCCAGTTTAAGATGGCACTCTGATTCACCATCCAGTTTAAGATGGCACTCTGATTCACCCTCCTGTTTAAGGTGGCACATTGATTCACCCTCCTGTTTAATGTGGCACTCTGATTCACACTCCTGATTAAGGTGGCAGTCTGGTTCACACTCCTGATTAAGGTGGCACTCTGATTCACCCTCCAGTTTAAGGTGGCACTCTGATTCACCCTCCAGTTTAGTTGGCACTCTGATTCACCCTCCAGTTTAAGGCGGCACTCTGATTCACCCTCCAGTTTAGGTTGGCACTCTGATTTACCCTCACGTTTAAGGTGGCACTCTGATACACCCTCCAGTTTAAGTTGGCATTCTGATTCACCCTCCAGTTTAAGGCGGCACTCTGATTCACCCTCCAGTTTAGGTTGGCACTCTGATTTACCCTCACGTTTAAGGCGGCACTCTGATTCACCCTCCAGTTTAAGGTGGCACTCTGATTTACCCTCACGTTTAAGGTGGCACTCTGATACACCCTCCAGTTTAAGGTGGCACTCTGATATACCCTCCAGTTTAAGGTGGCACTCTGATTTACCCTCACATTTAAGGTGGCACTCTGATACACCCTCCAGCTTAATGTGGCAATCTGATTCAACCTGCAGTTTAAGGTGGCACTCTGATACACCCTCCAGTTTAAGGTGGCACTCTGATACAACCTCCAGTTTAAGGTGGCACTCTGATTTACCCTCATGTTTAATGTGGCACTCTGATTCATCCTCCAGCTTAATGTGGCAATCTGATTCACCCTCAAGTTTAAGGTGGCACTCTGATTTACCCTCACGTTTAAGGTGGCATTCTGATTCACCCTCCTGTTTAAGGTGGCACATTGATTCACCCTCCTGTTTAATGTGGCACTCTGATTCACCTTCCAGATTAAGGTGGCACTCTGGTTCACACTCCTGATTAAGGTGGCACTCTGATTCACCCTCCAGATTAAGGTGGCACATTAATTCACACTCCTGATTAAGGTGGCACTCTGGTTCACACTCCTGATTAAGGTGGCACATTTATTCACACTCCTGATTAAGGTGGCACTCAGATTCAACCTCCTGATTAAGGTGGCACTCTGATTCACCCTCCTGATTAAGGTGGCACTCTGATTCAACCTCCTGATTAAGGTGGCACTCTGATTCACCCTCCTGATTAAGGTGGCACATTGATTCACCCTTCTGTTTAAGGTGGCACTCTGATTCACCCTCCAGTTTAAGGTGGCACTCTGATTCACCCTCCAGATTAAGCTGGCACTTTGGTTCACACTCCTGATTAAGGTGGCACATTTATTCACCCTCCAGATTAAGGTGGCACTCTGATTCACACTCCTGATTAAGGTGGCACTCAGGTTCACCATGCATTTTAAGGTGGCACTCTGATTCACCCTCCAGATTAAGCTGGCACTTTGGTTCACACTCCTGATTAAGGTGGCACATTTATTCACCCTCCAGATTCAGGTGGCACTCTGATTCACCTTCCAGATTAAGGTGGCACATTGATTCACACTCCTGATTAAGGTGGCACTCTGGTTCACACTCCTGATTAAGGTGGCACTCTGATTCACCCTCCAGATTAAGGTGGCACATTGATTCACACTCCTGATTAAGGTGGCACTCTGGTTCACACTCCTGATTAAGGAGGCATATTGATTCACCCTCCTGTTTAATGTGGCACTCTGGTTCACACTCCTGATTAAGGTGGCACATTTATTCACACTCCTGATTAAGTTGGCACTCTGGTTCACACTCCTGATTAAGGTGGCACTCTGGTTCACACTCCTGATTAAGGTGGCACATTTATTCACACTCTTGATTAAGGTGGCACTCTGATTCACCCTCCTGATTAAGATGGCACATTGATTCACCCTTCTGTTTAAGGTGGCATTCTGATTCACACTCCTGATTAAGGTGGCACATTGAATCACCCTCCTGATTAAGTTGGCACTCTGATTCACACTCCTGATTAAGGTGGCACTCTGATTCACCATCCAGTTTAAGGTGGCACTCTGATTCACCCTCCAGATTAAGGAGGCACTCTGGTTCACACTCCTGATTAAGGAGGCACTCTGGTTCACACTCCTGATGAAGGTGGCTCTCTGATTCACCATCCAGATTAAGGTGGCACTCTGGTTCACACTCCTGATTAAGGTGGCACTCTGATTCACCCTCCAGATTAAGGTGGCACTCTGATTCCCTTTTCAGTTTAAGGTGGCACTCTGATTCACCATCCAGATTTCAGGTGGCACTCTGATTCACCCTCCAGTTTAAGTTGGCACTCTGATTCACCCTCCAGATTAAGGAGGCACTCTGGTTCACACTCCTGATTAAGGTGGCACTCTGATTCACCTTCCAGATTAAGGTGGCACTCTGATTCCCTTTTCAGTTTAAGGTGGCACTCTGATTCACCATCCAGATTAAGGTGGCACTCTGGTTCACACTCCTGATTAAGGTGGCACTCTGATTCACCATCCAGATTAAGGTGGAACTCTGGTTCACACTCCTGATTAAGGAGGCACTCTGATTCACCCTCCTGATTATGGTGGCACTCCGATTCACCTTCCTGCATAAGCTGGCACTCTGATTCACCCTCCTGTTTCAGGTGGCTCACTGATTCACCCTCCAGTTTAAGTTGGCTCTCTGATTCACCCGACTGTGTAAGGTGGCATACTGATTCACACTCCAGTTAAAAAGTTGGCACTTTGATTCACCCCCCTGTTTAAGGTGGCTCTCTGATTCAACCTCCTGATTAAGGTGACACATTGCTTCACCCTCCAGTTTAAGTTGGCTCTCCGATTCAACCTCCTGTTTAAGGTGGCACACTGATTCACCCTCCAGTTAAAAGGTTGGCACTCTGATTCACCCCCCTGATTAAGGTGGCACTCTGATTCACCCCCCTGATTAAGGTGGCACTCTGGTTCACACTCCTGATTAAGGTGGCACTCTGATTCACCCTCCTGATTAAGGTAGCACATTGATTCACCATCCAGTGTAAGTGGCTTTCTGATTCACCCTCCAGATTAAGGTGGCACTCTGGTTCACACTCCTGATTAAGGTGGCACACTGATTCGCCCTCCAGTTTAAGGAGGCACTCTGATTCACCCTCCTGTTTAAGGTGGCACTCTGGTTCACCCTCCTGATTAAGGTGGCACTCTGGCTCACACTCCTGTTGAAGGTGGCACTCTGATTCCCTTTTCAGTTTAAGGTGGCATTCTGATTCGCTTTCCAGTTTAAGATGGCACTCTGATTCCCTTTTCAGTTTAAGGTGGCACTCTGATTCACCCTCCAGTTTAAGATGGCACTCTGATTCACCATCCAGTTTAAGATGGCACTCTGATTCACCCTCCTGTTTAAGGTGGCACATTGATTCACCCTCCTGTTTAATATGGCACTCTGATTCACACTCCTGATTAAGGTGGCAGTCTGGTTCACACTCCTGATTAAGGTGGCACACTGATTCGCCCTCCAGTTTAAGGAGGCACTCTGATTCACCCTCCTGTTTAAGGTGGCACTCTGGTTCACCCTCCTGATTAAGGTGGCACTCTGGCTCACACTCCTGTTGAAGGTGGCACTCTGATTCCCTTTTCAGTTTAAGGTGGCATTCTGATTCGCTTTCCAGTTTAAGATGGCACTCTGATTCCCTTTTCAGTTTAAGGTGGCACTCTGATTCACCCTCCAGTTTAAGATGGCACTCTGATTCACCATCCAGTTTAAGATGGCACTCTGATTCACCCTCCTGTTTAAGGTGGCACATTGATTCACCCTCCTGTTTAATGTGGCACTCTGATTCACACTCCTGATTAAGGTGGCAGTCTGGTTCACACTCCTGATTAAGGTGGCACTCTGATTCACCCTCCAGTTTAAGGTGGCACTCTAATTCACCCTCCAGTTTAAGGTGGCACTCTGATTCACCCTCCAGTTTAGTTGGCACTCTGATTCACCCTCCAGTTTAAGGCGGCACTCTGATTCACCCTCCAGTTTAGGTTGGCACTCTGATTTACCCTCACGTTTAAGGTGGCACTCTGATTCACCCTCCAGTTTAGTTGGCACTCTGATTCACCCTCCAGTTTAAGGCGGCACTCTGATTCACCCTCCAGTTTAGGTTGGCACTCTGATTTACCCTCACGTTTAAGGTGGCACTCTGATACACCCTCCAGTTTAAGTTGGCATTCTGATTCACCCTCCAGTTTAAGGTGGCACTCTGATTTACCCTCACGTTTAAGGTGGCACTCTGATACACCCTCCAGTTTAAGGTGGCACTCTGATATACCCTCCAGTTTAAGGTGGCACTCTGATTTACCCTCACATTTAAGGTGGCACTCTGATACACCCTCCAGCTTAATGTGGCAATCTGATTCAACCTGCAGTTTAAGGTGGCACTCTGATACACCCTCCAGTTTAAGGTGGCACTCTGATACAACCTCCAGTTTAAGGTGGCACTCTGATTTACCCTCACGTTTAATGTGGCACTCTGATTCATCCTCCAGCTTAATGTGGCAATCTGATTCACCCTCAAGTTTAAGGTGGCACTCTGATTTACCCTCACGTTTAAGGTGGCACTCTGATACACCCTCCAGTTTAAGATGGCACTCTGATTCACCCTCACATTTAAGGTGGCACTCTGATTCACCCTCTTGTTTAAGGTGGCACTCTGATTTACCCTCACGTTTAAGGTGGCACTCTGATACACCCTCCAGTTTAAGGTGGCACTCTGATTAACTCTCCAGTTTAAGGTGCACTCTGATTCACCGTCACGTTTAAGGTGGCACTCTGATTCACCCTCAGTTTAAGGTGGCACTCTGATTCACCCTCCAGTTTAAGCTGGCACTCTGATTCACCCTCCAGTTTAAGTTGGCAATCTGATACACCCTCCTGTTTAAGGTGACACTCTGATTCACCCTCCAGTTTAAGCTGGCACTCTGATTCACCCTCCAGTTTAAGCTGGCAAACTGATTCACCCTCCAGTTTAAGCTGGCACTCTGATTAACTCTCCAGTTTAAGGTGGCACTCTGATTTACCCTTAAGTTTAAGGTGACACTCTGATTCACCCTCCAGTTTAATTTGGAACTCTGATTCACCCTCCAGTTTAAGGTGGCACTCTGATTTACCCTTAAGTTTAAGGTGACACTCTGATTCACCCTCCAGTTTAATTTGGAACTCTGATTCACCCTCCAGTTTAAGGTGGCACTCTGATTAACTCTCCAGTTTAAGGTGGCACTCTGATTAACTCTCCAGTTTAAGGTGCACTCTGATTCACCGTCACGTTTAAGGTGGCACTCTGATTCACCCTCAGTTTAAGGTGGCACTCTGATTCACCCTCCAGTTTAAGCTGGCACTCTGATTCACCCTCCAGTTTAAGTTGGCAATCTGATTCACCCTCCAGTTTAAGCTGGCACTCTGATTCACCCTCCAGTTTAAGCTGGCAAACTGATTCACCCTCCAGTTTAAGCTGGCACTCTGATACACCCTCCAGTTGATGGTGGCACTCTGATTTACCCTTAAGTTTAAGGTGACACTCTGATTCACCCTCCAGTTTAATTTGGAACTCTGATTCACCCTCCAGTTTAAGGTGGCACTCTGATTAACTCTCCAGTTTAAGGTGGCACTCTGATTTACCCTTAAGTTTAAGGTGACACTCTGATTCACCCTCCAGTTTAAGCTGGCAAACTGATTCACCCTCCAGTTTAAGCTGGCACTCTGATACACCCTCCAGTTGATGGTGGCACTCTGATTAACTCTCCAGTTTAAGGTGGCACTCTGATTTACCCTTAAGTTTAAGGTGACACTCTGATTCACCCTCCAGTTTAATTTGGAACTCTGATTCACCCTCCAGTTTAAGGTGGCACTCTGATTAACTCTCCAGTTTAAGGTGGCACTCTGATTTACCCTTAAGTTTAAGGTGACACTCTGATTCACCCTCCAGTTTAAGCTGGCAAACTGATTCACCCTCCAGTTTAAGCTGGCACTCTGATACACCCTCCAGTTGATGGTGGCAATCTGATTCACCCTCCAGTTTAATTTGGAACTCTGATTCACCCTCCAGTTTAAGGTGGCACTCTGATTAACTCTCCAGTTTAAGGTGGCACTCTGATTTACCCTTAAGTTTAAGGTGACACTCTGATTCACCCTCCAGTTTAAGGTGGCAAACTGATTCACCCTCCAGTTTAAGCTGGCAAACTGATTCACCCTCCAGTATAAGGTGGCACTCTGATTAACTCTCCAGTTTAAGGTGGCACTCTGATTTACCCTTAAGTTTAAGGTGACACTCTGATTCACCCTCCAGTTTAAGCTGGCAAACTGATTCACCCTCCAGTTTAAGCTGGCACTCTGATTCACCCTCCATTTTAAGGTGACACTCTGATTCACCCTCCAGTTTAAGCTGGCAAACTGATTCACCCTCCAGTTTAAGCTGGCACTCTGATACACCCTCCTGTTTAAGGTGGCACTCTGATTTACCCTCCAGTTTAAGGTGGCACTCTGATTCACCCTCACGTTTAAGGTGGCACTCTGATTCACCCTCCAGTTTAAGGTGGCACTCTGATTCACCCTCCAGTTTAAGGTGACACTCTGATACACCCTCCTGTTTAAGGTGGCACTCTGATTTACCTCCAGTTTAAGGTGGCACTCTGATTCACCCTCACGTTTAAGGTGGCACTCTGATTTACTCTCAAGTTTAATTTGGCATTCTGATTCACCCACCAGTATAAGGTGGTACTCTGATTCACCCTCCAGTTTAAGGTGGCACTCTGATTCACCCTCCAGTTTAAGTTGGCACTCTGATTCACCCTCACGTTTAAGGTGGCACTCTGATTCACCCTCCTGTTTAAGGTGGCACTCCGATTCACCCTCCAGTTTACGTTGGACCTCTGATTCACCCTCCAGTTGAAGTTGGCACTCTGATTCACCCTCCAGTTTCAGTTGGCACTCTGATTCACCCTCCAGTTTAAGGTGGCACTCTGATTCACCCTCCAGTTTAAGTTGGCACTCTGATTCACCCTCCAGTTTAAGGTGGCAATCTGATTCACCCTCCAGTTTAAGCTGCCACTCTGATTCACCCTCCAGTTTACGTTGGACCTCTGATTCACCCTCCAGTTTAAGGTGGCACTCTGATTCACCCTCCAGATTAAGCTGGCACTCTGATTCACCCTCCAGTTTAAGTTGGCAATCTGATTCACCCTCAGTTTAAGGTGTCACTCTGATTCACCCTCCAGTTTAAGTTGGCACTCTGATTCACCCTCCAGTTTAAGGTGGCACTCTGATTCACCCTCCAGATTAAGCTGGCACTCTGATTCACCCTCCAGTTTAAGGTGGCACTCTGATTCACCCTCCAGTTTAAGGTGGCACTCTGATTCACCCTCCAGTTTAAGTTGGCAATCTGATTCACCCTCCAGTTTAAGTTGGCACTCTGATTCACCCTCCAGTTTAAGGTGGCACTCTGATTCACCCTCCAGTTTACGTTGGACCTCTGATTCACCCTCCAGTTGAAGTTGGCACTCTGATTCACCCTCCAGTTTCAGTTGGCACTCCGATTCACCCTCCAGTTTACGTTGGACCTCTGATTCACCCTCCAGTTGACGTTGGCACTCTGATTCACCCTCCAGTTTCAGTTGGCACTCTGATTCACCCTCCAGTTTAAGGTGGCACTCTGATTCACCCTCCAGTTTAGTTGGCACTCTGATTCACCCTCCAGTTTAAGGCGGCACTCTGATTCACCCTCCAGTTTAGGTTGGCACTCTGATTTACCCTCACGTTTAAGGTGGCACTCTGATACACCCTCCAGTTTAAGTTGGCATTCTGATTCACCCTCCAGTTTAAGGTGGCACTCTGATTTACCCTCACGTTTAAGGTGGCACTCTGATACACCCTCCAGTTTAAGGTGGCACTCTGATATACCCTCCAGTTTAAGGTGGCACTCTGATTTACCCTCACATTTAAGGTGGCACTCTGATACACCCTCCAGCTTAATGTGGCAATCTGATTCAACCTGCAGTTTAAGGTGGCACTCTGATACACCCTCCAGTTTAAGGTGGCACTCTGATACAACCTCCAGTTTAAGGTGGCACTCTGATTTACCCTCACGTTTAATGTGGCACTCTGATTCATCCTCCAGCTTAATGTGGCAATCTGATTCACCCTCAAGTTTAAGGTGGCACTCTGATTTACCCTCACGTTTAAGGTGGCACTCTGATACACCCTCCAGTTTAAGATGGCACTCTGATTCACCCTCACATTTAAGGTGGCACTCTGATTCACCCTCTTGTTTAAGGTGGCACTCTGAATTACCCTCACGTTTAAGGTGGCACTCTGATACACCCTCCAGTTTAAGGTGGCACTCTGATTAACTCTCCAGTTTAAGGTGCACTCTGATTCACCGTCACGTTTAAGGTGGCACTCTGATTCACCCTCAGTTTAAGGTGGCACTCTGATTCACCCTCCAGTTTAAGCTGGCACTCTGATTCACCCTCCAGTTTAAGTTGGCAATCTGATACACCCTCCTGTTTAAGGTGACACTCTGATTCACCCTCCAGTTTAAGCTGGCACTCTGATTCACCCTCCAGTTTAAGCTGGCAAACTGATTCACCCTCCAGTTTAAGCTGGCACTCTGATTAACTCTCCAGTTTAAGGTGGCACTCTGATTTACCCTTAAGTTTAAGGTGACACTCTGATTCACCCTCCAGTTTAATTTGGAACTCTGATTCACCCTCCAGTTTAAGGTGGCACTCTGATTTACCCTTAAGTTTAAGGTGACACTCTGATTCACCCTCCAGTTTAATTTGGAACTCTGATTCACCCTCCAGTTTAAGGTGGCACTCTGATTAACTCTCCAGTTTAAGGTGGCACTCTGATTAACTCTCCAGTTTAAGGTGCACTCTGATTCACCGTCACGTTTAAGGTGGCACTCTGATTCACCCTCAGTTTAAGGTGGCACTCTGATTCACCCTCCAGTTTAAGCTGGCACTCTGATTCACCCTCCAGTTTAAGTTGGCAATCTGATTCACCCTCCAGTTTAAGCTGGCACTCTGATTCACCCTCCAGTTTAAGCTGGCAAACTGATTCACCCTCCAGTTTAAGCTGGCACTCTGATACACCCTCCAGTTGATGGTGGCACTCTGATTTACCCTTAAGTTTAAGGTGACACTCTGATTCACCCTCCAGTTTAATTTGGAACTCTGATTCACCCTCCAGTTTAAGGTGGCACTCTGATTAACTCTCCAGTTTAAGGTGGCACTCTGATTTACCCTTAAGTTTAAGGTGACACTCTGATTCACCCTCCAGTTTAAGCTGGCAAACTGATTCACCCTCCAGTTTAAGCTGGCACTCTGATACACCCTCCAGTTGATGGTGGCACTCTGATTAACTCTCCAGTTTAAGGTGGCACTCTGATTTACCCTTAAGTTTAAGGTGACACTCTGATTCACCCTCCAGTTTAATTTGGAACTCTGATTCACCCTCCAGTTTAAGGTGGCACTCTGATTAACTCTCCAGTTTAAGGTGGCACTCTGATTTACCCTTAAGTTTAAGGTGACACTCTGATTCACCCTCCAGTTTAAGCTGGCAAACTGATTCACCCTCCAGTTTAAGCTGGCACTCTGATACACCCTCCAGTTGATGGTGGCAATCTGATTCACCCTCCAGTTTAATTTGGAACTCTGATTCACCCTCCAGTTTAAGGTGGCACTCTGATTAACTCTCCAGTTTAAGGTGGCACTCTGATTTACCCTTAAGTTTAAGGTGACACTCTGATTCACCCTCCAGTTTAAGGTGGCAAACTGATTCACCCTCCAGTTTAAGCTGGCAAACTGATTCACCCTCCAGTATAAGGTGGCACTCTGATTAACTCTCCAGTTTAAGGTGGCACTCTGATTTACCCTTAAGTTTAAGGTGACACTCTGATTCACCCTCCAGTTTAAGCTGGCAAACTGATTCACCCTCCAGTTTAAGCTGGCACTCTGATTCACCCTCCATTTTAAGGTGACACTCTGATTCACCCTCCAGTTTAAGCTGGCAAACTGATTCACCCTCCAGTTTAAGCTGGCACTCTGATACACCCTCCTGTTTAAGGTGGCACTCTGATTTACCCTCCAGTTTAAGGTGGCACTCTGATTCACCCTCACGTTTAAGGTGGCACTCTGATTCACCCTCCAGTTTAAGGTGGCACTCTGATTCACCCTCCAGTTTAAGGTGACACTCTGATACACCCTCCTGTTTAAGGTGGCACTCTGATTTACCTCCAGTTTAAGGTGGCACTCTGATTCACCCTCACGTTTAAGGTGGCACTCTGATTTACTCTCAAGTTTAATTTGGCATTCTGATTCACCCACCAGTATAAGGTGGTACTCTGATTCACCCTCCAGTTTAAGGTGGCACTCTGATTCACCCTCCAGTTTAAGTTGGCACTCTGATTCACCCTCACGTTTAAGGTGGCACTCTGATTCACCCTCCTGTTTAAGGTGGCACTCCGATTCACCCTCCAGTTTACGTTGGACCTCTGATTCACCCTCCAGTTGAAGTTGGCACTCTGATTCACCCTCCAGTTTCAGTTGGCACTCTGATTCACCCTCCAGTTTAAGGTGGCACTCTGATTCACCCTCCAGTTTAAGTTGGCACTCTGATTCACCCTCCAGTTTAAGGTGGCAATCTGATTCACCCTCCAGTTTAAGCTGCCACTCTGATTCACCCTCCAGTTTACGTTGGACCTCTGATTCACCCTCCAGTTTAAGGTGGCACTCTGATTCACCCTCCAGATTAAGCTGGCACTCTGATTCACCCTCCAGTTTAAGTTGGCAATCTGATTCACCCTCAGTTTAAGGTGTCACTCTGATTCACCCTCCAGTTTAAGTTGGCACTCTGATTCACCCTCCAGTTTAAGGTGGCACTCTGATTCACCCTCCAGATTAAGCTGGCACTCTGATTCACCCTCCAGTTTAAGGTGGCACTCTGATTCACCCTCCAGTTTAAGGTGGCACTCTGATTCACCCTCCAGTTTAAGTTGGCAATCTGATTCACCCTCCAGTTTAAGTTGGCACTCTGATTCACCCTCCAGTTTAAGGTGGCACTCTGATTCACCCTCCAGTTTACGTTGGACCTCTGATTCACCCTCCAGTTGAAGTTGGCACTCTGATTCACCCTCCAGTTTCAGTTGGCACTCCGATTCACCCTCCAGTTTACGTTGGACCTCTGATTCACCCTCCAGTTGACGTTGGCACTCTGATTCACCCTCCAGTTTCAGTTGGCACTCTGATTCACCCTCCAGTTTAAGGTGGCACTCTGATTCACCCTCCAGTTTAGTTGGCACTCTGATTCACCCTCCAGTTTAAGGCGGCACTCTGATTCACCCTCCAGTTTAGGTTGGCACTCTGATTTACCCTCACGTTTAAGGTGGCACTCTGATACACCCTCCAGTTTAAGTTGGCATTCTGATTCACCCTCCAGTTTAAGGTGGCACTCTGATTTACCCTCACGTTTAAGGTGGCACTCTGATACACCCTCCAGTTTAAGGTGGCACTCTGATATACCCTCCAGTTTAAGGTGGCACTCTGATTTACCCTCACATTTAAGGTGGCACTCTGATACACCCTCCAGCTTAATGTGGCAATCTGATTCAACCTGCAGTTTAAGGTGGCACTCTGATACACCCTCCAGTTTAAGGTGGCACTCTGATACAACCTCCAGTTTAAGGTGGCACTCTGATTTACCCTCACGTTTAATGTGGCACTCTGATTCATCCTCCAGCTTAATGTGGCAATCTGATTCACCCTCAAGTTTAAGGTGGCACTCTGATTTACCCTCACGTTTAAGGTGGCACTCTGATACACCCTCCAGTTTAAGATGGCACTCTGATTCACCCTCACATTTAAGGTGGCACTCTGATTCACCCTCTTGTTTAAGGTGGCACTCTGAATTACCCTCACGTTTAAGGTGGCACTCTGATACACCCTCCAGTTTAAGGTGGCACTCTGATTAACTCTCCAGTTTAAGGTGCACTCTGATTCACCGTCACGTTTAAGGTGGCACTCTGATTCACCCTCAGTTTAAGGTGGCACTCTGATTCACCCTCCAGTTTAAGTTGGCAATCTGATACACCCTCCTGTTTAAGGTGACACTCTGATTCACCCTCCAGTTTAAGCTGGCACTCTGATTCACCCTCCAGTTTAAGCTGGCACTCTGATTCACCCTCCATTTTAAGGTGACACTCTGATTCACCCTCCAGTTTAAGCTGGCAAACTGATTCACCCTCCAGTTTAAGCTGGCACTCTGATACACCCTCCTGTTTAAGGTGGCACTCTGATTTACCCTCCAGTTTAAGGTGGCACTCTGATTCACCCTCACGTTTAAGGTGGCACTCTGATTCACCCTCCAGTTTAAGGTGCACTCTGATTCACCGTCACGTTTAAGGTGGCACTCTGATTAACTCTCCAGTTTAAGGTGCACTCTGATTCACCGTCACGTTTAAGGTGGCACTCTGATTCACCCTCAGTTTAAGCTGGCACTCTGATTCACCCTCCAGTTTAAGTTGGCAATCTGATACACCCTCCTGTTTAAGGTGACACTCTGATTCACCCTCCAGTTTAAGCTGGCACTCTGATTCACCCTCCAGTTTAAGCTGGCAAACTGATTCACCCTCCAGTTTAAGCTGGCACTCTGATTAACTCTCCAGTTTAAGGTGGCACTCTGATTTACCCTTAAGTTTAAGGTGACACTCTGATTCACCCTCCAGTTTAATTTGGAACTCTGATTCACCCTCCAGTTTAAGGTGGCACTCTGATTTACCCTTAAGTTTAAGGTGACACTCTGATTCACCCTCCAGTTTAATTTGGAACTCTGATTCACCCTCCAGTTTAAGGTGGCACTCTGATTAACTCTCCAGTTTAAGGTGGCACTCTGATTAACTCTCCAGTTTAAGGTGCACTCTGATTCACCGTCACGTTTAAGGTGGCACTCTGATTCACCCTCAGTTTAAGGTGGCACTCTGATTCACCCTCCAGTTTAAGCTGGCACTCTGATTCACCCTCCAGTTTAAGTTGGCAATCTGATTCACCCTCCAGTTTAAGCTGGCACTCTGATTCACCCTCCAGTTTAAGCTGGCAAACTGATTCACCCTCCAGTTTAAGCTGGCACTCTGATACACCCTCCAGTTG
The DNA here is from genome assembly GCF_036365525.1 of Heterodontus francisci. Classification (NCBI taxonomy): domain Eukaryota; kingdom Metazoa; phylum Chordata; class Chondrichthyes; order Heterodontiformes; family Heterodontidae; genus Heterodontus; species Heterodontus francisci. The sequence goes on along the minus strand of NC_090375.1, from coordinate 11,383,757 downwards.
ATGGTGGCACTCTGATTTACCCTTAAGTTTAAGGTGACACTCTGATTCACCTTCCAGTTTAATTTGGAACTCTGATTCACCCTCCAGTTTAAGGTGGCACTCTGATTAACTCTCCAGTTTAAGGTGGCACTCTGATTTACCCTTAAGTTTAAGGTGACACTCTGATTCACCCTCCAGTTTAAGCTGGCAAACTGATTCACCCTCCAGTTTAAGCTGGCACTCTGATACACCCTCCAGTTGATGGTGGCACTCTGATTAACTCTCCAGTTTAAGGTGGCACTCTGATTTACCCTTAAGTTTAAGGTGACACTCTGATTCACCCTCCAGTTTAATTTGGAACTCTGATTCACCCTCCAGTTTAAGGTGGCACTCTGATTAACTCTCCAGTTTAAGGTGGCACTCTGATTTACCCTTAAGTTTAAGGTGACACTCTGATTCACCCTCCAGTTTAAGCTGGCAAACTGATTCACCCTCCAGTTTAAGCTGGCACTCTGATACACCCTCCAGTTGATGGTGGCAATCTGATTCACCCTCCAGTTTAATTTGGAACTCTGATTCACCCTCCAGTTTAAGGTGGCACTCTGATTAACTCTCCAGTTTAAGGTGGCACTCTGATTTACCCTTAAGTTTAAGGTGACACTCTGATTCACCCTCCAGTTTAAGGTGGCAAACTGATTCACCCTCCAGTTTAAGCTGGCAAACTGATTCACCCTCCAGTATAAGGTGGCACTCTGATTAACTCTCCAGTTTAAGGTGGCACTCTGATTTACCCTTAAGTTTAAGGTGACACTCTGATTCACCCTCCAGTTTAAGCTGGCAAACTGATTCACCCTCCAGTTTAAGCTGGCACTCTGATTCACCCTCCATTTTAAGGTGACACTCTGATTCACCCTCCAGTTTAAGCTGGCAAACTGATTCACCCTCCAGTTTAAGCTGGCACTCTGATACACCCTCCTGTTTAAGGTGGCACTCTGATTTACCCTCCAGTTTAAGGTGGCACTCTGATTCACCCTCACGTTTAAGGTGGCACTCTGATTCACCCTCCAGTTTAAGGTGGCACTCTGATTCACCCTCCAGTTTAAGGTGACACTCTGATACACCCTCCTGTTTAAGGTGGCACTCTGATTTACCTCCAGTTTAAGGTGGCACTCTGATTCACCCTCACGTTTAAGGTGGCACTCTGATTTACTCTCAAGTTTAATTTGGCATTCTGATTCACCCACCAGTATAAGGTGGTACTCTGACTCACCCTCCAGTTTAAGGTGGCACTCTGATTCACCCTCCAGTTTAAGTTGGCACTCTGATTCACCCTCACGTTTAAGGTGGCACTCTGATTCACCCTCCTGTTTAAGGTGGCACTCCGATTCACCCTCCAGTTTACGTTGGACCTCTGATTCACCCTCCAGTTGAAGTTGGCACTCTGATTCACCCTCCAGTTTCAGTTGGCACTCTGATTCACCCTCCAGTTTAAGGTGGCACTCTGATTCACCCTCCAGTTTAAGTTGGCACTCTGATTCACCCTCCAGTTTAAGGTGGCAATCTGATTCACCCTCCAGTTTAAGCTGCCACTCTGATTCACCCTCCAGTTTACGTTGGACCTCTGATTCACCCTCCAGTTTAAGGTGGCACTCTGATTCACCCTCCAGATTAAGCTGGCACTCTGATTCACCCTCCAGTTTAAGTTGGCAATCTGATTCACCCTCAGTTTAAGGTGTCACTCTGATTCACCCTCCAGTTTAAGTTGGCACTCTGATTCACCCTCCAGTTTAAGGTGGCACTCTGATTCACCCTCCAGATTAAGCTGGCACTCTGATTCACCCTCCAGTTTAAGGTGGCACTCTGATTCACCCTCCAGTTTAAGGTGGCACTCTGATTCACCCTCCAGTTTAAGTTGGCAATCTGATTCACCCTCCAGTTTAAGTTGGCACTCTGATTCACCCTCCAGTTTAAGGTGGCACTCTGATTCACCCTCCAGTTTAAGTTGGCAATCTGATTCACCCTCCAGTTTAAGGTGGCACTCTGATTCACCCTGCAGATTAAGCTGGCAATCTGATTTACTCTCAAGTTTAAGTTGGCACTCTGATTCACCCTCCAGTTTAAGTTGGCAATCTGATTCACCCTCCAGTTTAAGTTGGCACTCTGATTCACCCTCCAGTTTAAGGTGGCACTCTGATTCACCCTCCAGTTTAAGTTGGCAATCTGATTCACCCTCCAGTTTAAGTTGGCACTCTGATTCACACTCCAGTTTAAGTTGGCACTCTGATTCACCCTCCAGTTTAAGTTGGCAATCTGATTCACCCTGCAGATTAAGCTGGCAATCTGATTTACTCTCAAGTTTAAGTTGGCACTCTGATTCACCCTCCAGATTAAGCTGGCAATCTGATTTACTCTCAAGATTAAGTTGGCACTCTGATTCACCCTCCAGTTTAAGTTGGCAATCTGATTCACCCTCCAGATTAAGCTGGCAATCTGATTTACTCTCAAGTTTAAGTTGGCACTCTGATTCACCCTCCAGATTAAGCTGGCAATCTGATTTACTCTCAAGTTTAAGTTGGCACTCTGATTCACCCTCCAGTTTAAGTTGGCAATCTGATTCACCCTGCAGATTAAGCTGGCAATCTGATTTACTCTCAAGTTTAAGTTGGCACTCTGATTCACCCTCCAGATTAAGCTGGCAATCTGATTTACTCTCAAGTTTAAGTTGGCACTCTGATTCACCCTGCAGATTAAGCTGGCAATCTGATTTACTCTCAAGTTTAAGTTGGCACTCTGATTCACCCTCCAGATTAAGCTGGCAATCTGATTTACTCTCAAGTTTAAGTTGGCACTCTGATTCACCCTCCAGATTAAGCTGGCAATCTGATTTACTCTCAAGTTTAAGTTGGCACTCTGATACACCCTCCAGTTTAAGTTGGCAATCTGATTCACCCTGCAGATTAAGCTGGCAATCTGATTTACTCTCAAGTTTAAGTTGGCACTCTGATTCACCCTCCAGATTAAGCTGGCAATCTGATTTACTCTCAAGTTTAAGTTGGCACTCTGATTCACCCTCCAGATTAAGCTGGCAATCTGATTTACTCTCAAGTTTAAGTTGGCACTCTGATTCACCCTCCAGTTTAAGTTGGCAATCTGATTCACCCTGCAGATTAAGCTGGCAATCTGATTTACTCTCAAGTTTAAGTTGGCACTCTGATTCACCCTCCAGATTAAGCTGGCAATCTGATTTACTCTCAAGTTTAAATTGGCACTCTGATTCACCCTCCAGATTAAGCTGGCAATCTGATTTACTCTCAAGTTTAAGTTGGCACTCTGATTCACCCTCCAGATTAAGCTGGCAATCTGATTTACTCTCAAATTTAAGTTGGCACTCTGATTCACCCTCCAGTTTAAGTTGGCAATCTGATTCACCCTGCAGATTAAGCTGGCAATCTGATTTACTCTCAAGTTTAAGTTGGCACTCTGATTCACCCTCCAGATTAAGCTGGCAATCTGATTTACTCTCAAGTTTAAGTTGGCACTCTGATTCACCCTCCAGTTTAAGTTGGCAATCTGATTCACCCTGCAGATTAAGCTGGCAATCTGATTTACTCTCAAGTTTAAGTTGGCACTCTGATTCACCCTCCAGTTTAAGTTGGCAATCTGATTCACCCTCCAGTTTAAGTTGGCACTCTGATTCACACTCCAGTTTAAGTTGGCAATCTGATTCACCCTCCAGTTTAAGTTGGCACTCTGATTCATACTCCAGTTTAAGTTGGCAATCTGATACACCCTCCTGTTTAAGCTGGCACTCTGATTCACACTCCAGTTTAAGTTGGCAATCTGATACACCCTCCTGTTTAAGGTGACACTCTGATTCACCCTCCAGTTTCAGGTGGCACTCTGATTAACTCTCCAGTTTAAGGTGGCACTCTGATTCACCCTCCAGTTTCAGGTGGCACTCTGATTAACTCTCCAGTTTAAGGTGGCACTCTGATTTACCCTTAAGTTTAAGGTGGCACTCTGATTTAACCTCAAGGTTACTTTGGCACTCTGACTCACCCTCCTGTTTTCGGTGGCACTCTGATTCACCCTCATGTTTAAGTTGGCATTGTCATTCTCCCTCCTGTTCAAGGTGGCATTCAGATTCACCCTCCAGTTTTCGATGGCACTCTGTTCACCCTCCAGTTTAAGTTGGCAATCTGATTTACTCTCAAGTTTAAGGTGGCACTCTGATTCACCCTCAGTTTAATGTGGCACTCTGATTCATCCTCCAGTTTAAGGTGGCACTCTGATTTACTCTCAAGTTTAAGGTGGCACTCTGATTCGCCCTCAGTTTAAGGTGGCACTCTGATTCACCCTCCAGTTTAAGGTGGCACTCTGATTTACTCACGTTTAAGGTGGCACTCTGATTTACTCACGTTTAAGGTGGCACTCAGATTTACTCTCAAGTTTAAGGTGGCACTCTGATTCACCCTCATGTTTAAGGTGGCACTCTGATTCACCCTCCAGTTTAAGCTGGCACTCTGATACACCCTCCTGTTTAAGGTGACACTCTGATTCACCCTCCAGTTTAAGCTGGCAAACTGATTCACCCTCCAGTTTAATTTGGAACTCTGATTCACCCTCCAGTTTAAGGTGGCACTCTGATTAACTCTCCAGTTTAAGGTGGCACTCTGATTTACCCTTAAGTTTAAGGTGGCACTCTGATTCACCCTCCAGTTTCAGGTGGCACTCTGATTAACTCTCCAGTTTAAGGTGGCACTCTGATTTACCCTTAAGTTTAAGGTGACACTCTGATTCACCCTCCAGTTTAAGCTGGCAAACTGATTCACCCTCCAGTTTAAGCTGGCACTCTGATTCACCCTCCATTTTAAGGTGACACTCTGATTCACCCTCCAGTTTAAGCTGGCAAACTGATTCACCCTCCAGTTTAAGCTGGCACTCTGATACACCCTCCTGTTTAAGGTGGCACTCTGATTTACCCTCCAGTTTAAGGTGGCACTCTGATTCACCCTCACGTTTAAGGTGGCACTCTGATTCACCCTCCAGTTTAAGGTGGCACTCTGATTCACCCTCCAGTTTAAGGTGACACTCTGATACACCCTCCTGTTTAAGGTGGCACTCTGATTTACCTCCAGTTTAAGGTGGCACTCTGATTCACCCTCACGTTTAAGGTGGCACTCTGATTTACTCTCAAGTTTAATTTGGCATTCTGATTCACCCACCAGTATAAGGTGGTACTCTGATTCACCCTCCAGTTTAAGGTGGCACTCTGATTCACCCTCCAGTTTAAGTTGGCACTCTGATTCACCCTCACGTTTAAGGTGGCACTCTGATTCACCCTCCAGTTTAAGGTGACACTCTGATACACCCTCCTGTTTAAGGTGGCACTCTGATTTACCTCCAGTTTAAGGTGGCACTCTGATTCACCCTCACGTTTAAGGTGGCACTCTGATTTACTCTCAAGTTTAATTTGGCATTCTGATTCACCCACCAGTATAAGGTGGTACTCTGATTCACCCTCCAGTTTAAGGTGGCACTCTGATTCACCCTCCAGTTTAAGTTGGCACTCTGATTCACCCTCACGTTTAAGGTGGCACTCCGATTCACCCTCCAGTTTACGTTGGACCTCTGATTCACCCTCCAGTTGAAGTTGGCACTCTGATTCACCCTCCAGTTTCAGTTGGCACTCTGATTCACCCTCCAGTTTAAGGTGGCACTCTGATTCACCCTCCAGTTTAAGTTGGCACTCTGATTCACCCTCCAGTTTAAGGTGGCAATCTGATTCACCCTCCAGTTTAAGCTGCCACTCTGATTCACCCTCCAGTTTACGTTGGACCTCTGATTCACCCTCCAGTTTAAGGTGGCACTCTGATTCACCCTCCAGATTAAGCTGGCACTCTGATTCACCCTCCAGTTTAAGTTGGCAATCTGATTCACCCTCAGTTTAAGGTGTCACTCTGATTCACCCTCCAGTTTAAGTTGGCACTCTGATTCACCCTCCAGTTTAAGGTGGCACTCTGATTCACCCTCCAGATTAAGCTGGCACTCTGATTCACCCTCCAGTTTAAGGTGGCACTCTGATTCACCCTCCAGTTTAAGGTGGCACTCTGATTCACCCTCCAGTTTAAGTTGGCAATCTGATTCACCCTCCAGTTTAAGTTGGCACTCTGATTCACCCTCCAGTTTAAGGTGGCACTCTGATTCACCCTCCAGTTTAAGTTGGCAATCTGATTCACCCTCCAGTTTAAGGTGGCACTCTGATTCACCCTGCAGATTAAGCTGGCAATCTGATTTACTCTCAAGTTTAAGTTGGCACTCTGATTCACCCTCCAGTTTAAGTTGGCAATCTGATTCACCCTCCAGTTTAAGTTGGCACTCTGATTCACCCTCCAGTTTAAGGTGGCACTCTGATTCACCCTCCAGTTTAAGTTGGCAATCTGATTCACCCTCCAGTTTAAGTTGGCACTCTGATTCACACTCCAGTTTAAGTTGGCACTCTGATTCACCCTCCAGTTTAAGTTGGCAATCTGATTCACCCTGCAGATTAAGCTGGCAATCTGATTTACTCTCAAGTTTAAGTTGGCACTCTGATTCACCCTCCAGATTAAGCTGGCAATCTGATTTACTCTCAAGTTTAAGTTGGCACTCTGATTCACCCTCCAGTTTAAGTTGGCAATCTGATTCACCCTCCAGATTAAGCTGGCAATCTGATTTACTCTCAAGTTTAAGTTGGCACTCTGATTCACCCTCCAGATTAAGCTGGCAATCTGATTTACTCTCAAGTTTAAGTTGGCACTCTGATTCACCCTCCAGTTTAAGTTGGCAATCTGATTCACCCTGCAGATTAAGCTGGCAATCTGATTTACTCTCAAGTTTAAGTTGGCACTCTGATTCACCCTCCAGATTAAGCTGGCAATCTGATTTACTCTCAAGTTTAAGTTGGCACTCTGATTCACCCTCCAGATTAAGCTGGCAATCTGATTTACTCTCAAGTTTAAGTTGGCACTCTGATTCACCCTCCAGATTAAGCTGGCAATCTGATTTACTCTCAAGTTTAAGTTGGCACTCTGATTCACCCTCCAGATTAAGCTGGCAATCTGATTTACTCTCAAGTTTAAGTTGGCACTCTGATACACCCTCCAGTTTAAGTTGGCAATCTGATTCACCCTGCAGATTAAGCTGGCAATCTGATTTACTCTCAAGTTTAAGTTGGCACTCTGATTCACCCTCCAGATTAAGCTGGCAATCTGATTTACTCTCAAGTTTAAGTTGGCACTCTGATTCACCCTCCAGATTAAGCTGGCAATCTGATTTACTCTCAAGTTTAAGTTGGCACTCTGATTCACCCTCCAGTTTAAGTTGGCAATCTGATTCACCCTGCAGATTAAGCTGGCAATCTGATTTACTCTCAAGTTTAAGTTGGCACTCTGATACACCCTCCAGATTAAGCTGGCAATCTGATTTACTCTCAAGTTTAAGTTGGCACTCTGATTCACCCTCCAGATTAAGCTGGCAATCTGATTTACTCTCAAGTTTAAGTTGGCACTCTGATTCACCCTCCAGATTAAGCTGGCAATCTGATTTACTCTCAAGTTTAAGTTGGCACTCTGATTCACCCTCCAGTTTAAGTTGGCAATCTGATTCACCCTGCAGATTAAGCTGGCAATCTGATTTACTCTCAAGTTTAAGTTGGCACTCTGATTCACCCTCCAGATTAAGCTGGCAATCTGATTTACTCTCAAGTTTAAGTTGGCACTCTGATTCACCCTCCAGTTTAAGTTGGCAATCTGATTCACCCTGCAGATTAAGCTGGCAATCTGATTTACTCTCAAGTTTAAGTTGGCACTCTGATTCACCCTCCAGTTTAAGTTGGCAATCTGATTCACCCTCCAGTTTAAGTTGGCACTCTGATTCACACTCCAGTTTAAGTTGGCAATCTGATTCACCCTCCAGTTTAAGTTGGCACTCTGATTCATACTCCAGTTTAAGTTGGCAATCTGATACACCCTCCTGTTTAAGCTGGCACTCTGATTCACACTCCAGTTTAAGTTGGCAATCTGATACACCCTCCTGTTTAAGGTGACACTCTGATTCACCCTCCAGTTTCAGGTGGCACTCTGATTAACTCTCCAGTTTAAGGTGGCACTCTGATTCACCCTCCAGTTTCAGGTGGCACTCTGATTAACTCTCCAGTTTAAGGTGGCACTCTGATTTACCCTTAAGTTTAAGGTGGCACTCTGATTTAACCTCAAGGTTACTTTGGCACTCTGACTCACCCTCCTGTTTTCGGTGGCACTCTGATTCACCCTCATGTTTAAGTTGGCATTGTCATTCTCCCTCCTGTTCAAGGTGGCATTCAGATTCACCCTCCAGTTTTCGATGGCACTCTGTTCACCCTCCAGTTTAAGTTGGCAATCTGATTTACTCTCAAGTTTAAGGTGGCACTCTGATTCACCCTCAGTTTAATGTGGCACTCTGATTCATCCTCCAGTTTAAGGTGGCACTCTGATTTACTCTCAAGTTTAAGGTGGCACTCTGATTCGCCCTCAGTTTAAGGTGGCACTCTGATTCACCCTCCAGTTTAAGGTGGCACTCTGATTTACTCACGTTTAAGGTGGCACTCTGATTTACTCACGTTTAAGGTGGCACTCAGATTTACTCTCAAGTTTAAGGTGGCACTCTGATTCACCCTCATGTTTAAGGTGGCACTCTGATTCACCCTCCAGTTTAAGCTGGCACTCTGATACACCCTCCTGTTTAAGGTGACACTCTGATTCACCCTCCAGTTTAAGCTGGCAAACTGATTCACCCTCCAGTTTAATTTGGAACTCTGATTCACCCTCCAGTTTAAGGTGGCACTCTGATTAACTCTCCAGTTTAAGGTGGCACTCTGATTTACCCTTAAGTTTAAGGTGGCACTCTGATTCACCCTCCAGTTTCAGGTGGCACTCTGATTAACTCTCCAGTTTAAGGTGGCACTCTGATTTACCCTTAAGTTTAAGGTGGCACTCTGATTTAACCTCAAGGTTACTTTGGCACTCTGACTCACCCTCCTGTTTTCGGTGGCACTCTGATTCACCCTCATGTTTAAGTTGGCATTGTCATTCACCCTCCTGTTCAAGGTGGCATTCAGATTCACCCTCCAGTTTTCGATGGCACTCTGTTCACCCTCCAGTTTAAGTTGGCAATCTGATTTACTCTCAAGTTTAAGGTGGCACTCTGATTCACCCTCAGTTTAATGTGGCACTCTGATTCCTTCAGTTTAAGGTGGCACTCTGATTTACTCTCAAGTTTAAGGTGGCATTCTGATTCACCCTCACGTTTAAGGTGGCACTCCGATTCACCCTCCAGTTTACGTTGGACCTCTGATTCACCCTCCAGTTGAAGTTGGCACTCTGATTCACCCTCCAGTTTAAGTTGGCACTCTGATTCACCCTCCAGTTTAAGGTGGCAATCTGATTCACCCTCCAGTTTAAGCTGCCACTCTGATTCACCCTCCAGTTTAAGGTGGCACTCTGATTCACCCTCCAGATTAAGCTGGCACTCTGATTCACCCTCCAGTTTAAGTTGGCAATCTGATTCACCCTCAGTTTAAGGTGTCACTCTGATTCACCCTCCAGTTTAAGTTGGCACTCTGATTCACCCTCCAGTTTAAGGTGGCACTCTGATTCACCCTCCAGTTTAAGGTGGCACTCTGATTCACCCTCCAGTTTAAGTTGGCACTCTGATTCACCCTCCAGTTTAAGGTGGCACTCTGATTCACCCTCCAGTTTAAGTTGGCAATCTGATTCACCCTCCAGTTTAAGGTGGCACTCTGATTCACCCTCCAGATTAAGCTGGCAATCTGATTTACTCTCAAGTTTAAGTTGGCAATCTGATTTACACTCAAGTTTAAGTTGGCAATCTGATTCACCCTCCAGTTTGACGTGCCACTCTGATTCACCCTCCAGTTTAAGCTGGCACTCTGATTCACCCTCCAGTTTAAGGTGGCACTCTGATTCACCCTCCAGTTTAAGTTGGCACTCTGATTCACCCTCCAGTTTAAGCTGGCACTCTGATTCACCCTCCAGTTTAAGCTGGCACTCTGGTTCCCTTTTCAGTTTAAGGTGTCACTCTGATTCACCCTCCAGTTTAAGCTGGCACTCTGATTCACCCTCCAGTTTAAGGTGGCACTCTGATTCACCCTCCAGTTTAAGCTGGCACTCTGATTCACCCTCCAGTTTAAGGTGGCACTCTGATTCACCCTCCAGTTTAAGCTGGCACTCTGATTCACCCTCCAGTTTAAGGTGGCACTCTGATTCACCCTCCAGTTTAAGTTGGCATTCTGATTCACCCTCCAGTTTAAGGTGGCACTCTGATTCACCCTCCAGATTAAGCTGGCAATCTGATTTACTCTCAAGTTTAAGTTGGCAATCTGATTTACACTCAAGTTTAAGTTGGCAATCTGATTCACCCTCCAGTTTAAGCTGGCACTCTGATACACCCTCCAGTTTAAGCTGGCACTCTGATACACCCTCCAGTTGAAGGTGGCAATCTGATTCACCCTCCAGTTTAATTTGGAACGCTGATTCACCCTCCAGTTTAAGGTGGCACTCTGAGTAACTCTCCAGTTTAAGGTGGCACTCTGATTTACCCTTAAGTTTAAGGTGGCACTCTGATTCACCCTCCAGTTTAAGCTGGCACTCTGATTCACCCTCCAGTTTAAGCTGCCACTCTGATTCACCCTCCAGTTTACGTTGGACCTCTGATTCACCCTCCAGTTTAAGGTGGCACTCTGATTCACCCTCCAGATTAAGCTGGCACTCTGATTCACCCTCCAGTTTAAGTTGGCAATCTGATTCACCCTCAGTTTAAGGTGTCACTCTGATTCACCCTCCAGTTTAAGTTGGCACTCTGATTCACCCTCCAGATTAAGCTGGCACTCTGATTCACCCTCCAGTTTAAGGTGGCACTCTGACTCACCCTCCAGTTTAAGGTGGCACTCTGATTCACCCTCCAGATTAAGCTGGCAATCTGATTTACTCTCAAGTTTAAGTTGGCACTCTGATTCACCCTCCAGTTTAAGTTGGCAATCTGATTCACCCTGCAGATTAAGCTGGCAATCTGATTTACTCTCAAGTTTAAGTTGGCACTCTGATTCACCCTCCAGATTAAGCTGGCAATCTGATTTACTCTCAAGTTTAAGTTGGCACTCTGATTCACCCTCCAGTTTAAGTTGGCAATCTGATTCACCCTGCAGATTAAGCTGGCAATCTGATTTACTCTCAAGTTTAAGTTGGCACTCTGATTCACCCTCCAGTTTAAGTTGGCAATCTGATTCACCCTCCAGTTTAAGTTGGCACTCTGATTCACACTCCAGTTTAAGTTGGCAATCTGATTCACCCTCCAGTTTAAGTTGGCACTCTGATTCATACTCCAGTTTAAGTTGGCAATCTGATACACCCTCCTGTTTAAGCTGGCACTCTGATTCACACTCCAGTTTAAGTTGGCAATCTGATACACCCTCCTGTTTAAGGTGACACTCTGATTCACCCTCCAGTTTCAGGTGGCACTCTGATTAACTCTCCAGTTTAAGGTGGCACTCTGATTCACCCTCCAGTTTCAGGTGGCACTCTGATTAACTCTCCAGTTTAAGGTGGCACTCTGATTTACCCTTAAGTTTAAGGTGGCACTCTGATTTAACCTCAAGGTTACTTTGGCACTCTGACTCACCCTCCTGTTTTCGGTGGCACTCTGATTCACCCTCATGTTTAAGTTGGCATTGTCATTCTCCCTCCTGTTCAAGGTGGCATTCAGATTCACCCTCCAGTTTTCGATGGCACTCTGTTCACCCTCCAGTTTAAGTTGGCAATCTGATTTACTCTCAAGTTTAAGGTGGCACTCTGATTCACCCTCAGTTTAATGTGGCACTCTGATTCATCCTCCAGTTTAAGGTGGCACTCTGATTTACTCTCAAGTTTAAGGTGGCACTCTGATTCGCCCTCAGTTTAAGGTGGCACTCTGATTCACCCTCCAGTTTAAGGTGGCACTCTGATTTACTCACGTTTAAGGTGGCACTCTGATTTACTCACGTTTAAGGTGGCACTCAGATTTACTCTCAAGTTTAAGGTGGCACTCTGATTCACCCTCATGTTTAAGGTGGCACTCTGATTCACCCTCCAGTTTAAGCTGGCACTCTGATACACCCTCCTGTTTAAGGTGACACTCTGATTCACCCTCCAGTTTAAGCTGGCAAACTGATTCACCCTCCAGTTTAATTTGGAACTCTGATTCACCCTCCAGTTTAAGGTGGCACTCTGATTAACTCTCCAGTTTAAGGTGGCACTCTGATTTACCCTTAAGTTTAAGGTGGCACTCTGATTCACCCTCCAGTTTCAGGTGGCACTCTGATTAACTCTCCAGTTTAAGGTGGCACTCTGATTTACCCTTAAGTTTAAGGTGGCACTCTGATTTAACCTCAAGGTTACTTTGGCACTCTGACTCACCCTCCTGTTTTCGGTGGCACTCTGATTCACCCTCATGTTTAAGTTGGCATTGTCATTCACCCTCCTGTTCAAGGTGGCATTCAGATTCACCCTCCAGTTTTCGATGGCACTCTGTTCACCCTCCAGTTTAAGTTGGCAATCTGATTTACTCTCAAGTTTAAGGTGGCACTCTGATTCACCCTCACGTTTAAGGTGGCACTCCGATTCACCCTCCAGTTTACGTTGGACCTCTGATTCACCCTCCAGTTGAAGTTGGCACTCTGATTCACCCTCCAGTTTAAGTTGGCACTCTGATTCACCCTCCAGTTTAAGGTGGCAATCTGATTCACCCTCCAGTTTAAGCTGCCACTCTGATTCACCCTCCAGTTTACGTTGGACCTCTGATTCACCCTCCAGTTTAAGGTGGCACTCTGATTCACCCTCCAGTTTAAGTTGGCAATCTGATTCACCCTCAGTTTAAGGTGTCACTCTGATTCACCCTCCAGATTAAGCTGGCACTCTGATTCACCCTCCAGTTTAAGTTGGCAATCTGATTCACCCTCAGTTTAAGGTGTCACTCTGATTCACCCTCCAGTTTAAGTTGGCAATCTGATTCACCCTCCAGTTTAAGGTGGCACTCTGATTCACCCTCCAGTTTAAGGTGGCACTCTGATTCACCCTCCAGTTTAAGGTGGCACTCTGATTCACCCTCCAGTTTAAGTTGGCAATCTGATTCACCCTCCAGTTTAAGGTGGCACTCTGATTCACCCTCCAGATTAAGCTGGCAATCTGATTTACTCTCAAGTTTAAGTTGGCAATCTGATTTACACTCAAGTTTAAGTTGGCAATCTGATTCACCCTCCAGTTTGACGTGCCACTCTGATTCACCCTCCAGTTTAAGCTGGCACTCTGATTCACCCTCCAGTTTAAGGTGGCACTCTGATTCACCCTCCAGTTTAAGTTGGCACTCTGATTCACCCTCCAGTTTAAGCTGGCACTCTGATTCACCCTCCAGTTTAAGCTGGCACTCTGGTTCCCTTTTCAGTTTAAGGTGGCACTCTGATTCACCCTCCAGTTTAAGCTGGCACTCTGATTCACCCTCCAGTTTAAGGTGGCACTCTGATTCACCCTCCAGTTTAAGGTGGCACTCTGATTCACCCTCCAGTTTAAGCTGGCACTCTGATTCACCCTCCAGTTTAAGGTGGCACTCTGATTCACCCTCCAGTTTAAGGTGGCACTCTGATTCACCCTCCAGTTTAAGGTGGCACTCTGATTCACCCTCCAGTTTAAGCTGGCACTCTGATTCACCCTCCAGTTTAAGGTGGCACTCTGATTCACCCTCCAGTTTAAGTTGGCATTCTGATTCACCCTCCAGTTTAAGGTGGCACTCTGATTCACCCTCCAGATTAAGCTGGCAATCTGATTTACTCTCAATTTTAAGTTGGCAATCTGATTTACACTCAAGTTTAAGTTGGCAATCTGATTCACCCTCCAGTTTAAGCTGGCACTCTGATACACCCTCCAGTTTAAGCTGGCACTCTGATACACCCTCCAGTTGAAGGTGGCAATCTGATTCACCCTCCAGTTTAATTTGGAACGCTGATTCACCCTCCAGTTTAAGGTGGCACTCTGAGTAACTCTCCAGTTTAAGGTGGCACTCTGATTTACCCTTAAGTTTAAGGTGGCACTCTGATTCACCCTCCAGTTTAAGCTGGCACTCTGATTCACCCTCCAGTTTAAGCTGCCACTCTGATTCACCCTCCAGTTTACGTTGGACCTCTGATTCACCCTCCAGTTTAAGGTGGCACTCTGATTCACCCTCCAGATTAAGCTGGCACTCTGATTCACCCTCCAGTTTAAGTTGGCAATCTGATTCACCCTCAGTTTAAGGTGTCACTCTGATTCACCCTCCAGTTTAAGTTGGCACTCTGATTCACCCTCCAGATTAAGCTGGCACTCTGATTCACCCTCCAGTTTAAGGTGGCACTCTGACTCACCCTCCAGTTTAAGGTGGCACTCTGATTCACCGTCCAGTTTAAGGTGGCACTCTGATTCACCCTCCAGTTTAAGGTGGCACTCTGATTCACCCTCCAGTTTAAGCTGGCACTCTGATTCACCCTCCAGTTTAAGGTGGCACTCTGATTCACCCTCCAGTTTAAGGTGGCACTCTGATTCACCCTCCAGTTTAAGTTGGCACTCTGATTCACCCTCCAGTTTAAGGTGGCACTCTGATTCACCCTCCAGTTTAAGTTGGCAATCTGATTCACCCTCCAGTTTAAGGTGGCAATCTGATTTACTCTCAAGTTTAAGTTGGCAATCTGATTCAGTTTCCAGTTTAAGGTGGCACTCTGATTAACTCTCCAGTTTAATTTGGAACTCTGATTCACCCTCCATTTTAAGGTGGCACTCTGATTCACCCTCCAGTTTAAGTTGGCAATCTGATTCACCCTCCAGTTTAAGGTGGCACTCTGATTCACCCTCCAGATTAAGCTGGCAAACTGATTCACCCTCCTGTTTAAGCTGGCAATCTTATTAACTCTCCAGTTTAATTTGGAACTCTGATTCACCCTCCAGATTAAGCTGGCAATCTGATTCACCCTCCAGTTTAAGCTGGCACTCTGATTCACCCTCCAGATTAAGTTGGCAATCTGATTCACCCTCCAGTTTAAGCTGGCAATCTGATTAACTCTCCAGTTTAATTTGGAACTCTGATTCACCCTCCAGATTAAGCTGGCACTCTGATTAACTCTCCAGTTTAATTTGGAACTCTGATTCACCCTCCATTTTAAGGTGGCAATCTGATTCACCCTCCAGATTAAGCTGGCAATCTGATTTACTCTCAAGATTAAGTTGGCAATCTGATTTACTCTCAAGTTTAAGGTGGCACTCTGATTC
Organism: Heterodontus francisci; assembly: GCF_036365525.1. Lineage (NCBI taxonomy): Eukaryota > Metazoa > Chordata > Chondrichthyes > Heterodontiformes > Heterodontidae > Heterodontus > Heterodontus francisci. The sequence continues at coordinate 11,368,416 of NC_090375.1, read as the reverse complement.
ACCCTCCAGATTAAGCTGGCAATCTGATTTACTCTCAAGTTTAAGTTGGCAATCTGATTTACTCTCAAGTTTAAGTTGGCACTCTGATTCACCCTCCAGTTTAAGCTGGCACTCTGATTAACTCTCCAGTTTAATTTGGAACTCTGATTCACCCTCCATTTTAAGGTGGCACTCTGATTCACCCTCCAGATTAAGCTGGCAATCTGATTTACTCTCAAGTTTAAGTTGGCACTCTGATTAACTCTCCAGTTTAATTTGGAACTCTGATTAACTCTCCAGTTTAAGGTGGCACTCTGATTTACCCTTAAGTTTAAGGTGGCACTCTGATTCACACTCCAGTTTAAGTTGGCAATCTGATACACCTTCCTGTTTAAGGTGACACTCTGATTCACCCTCCAGTTTAAGCTGGCAAACTGATTCACCCTCCAGTTTAAGCTGGCACTCTGATACACCCTCCAGTTGATGGTGGCAATCTGATTCACCCTCCAGTTTAATTTGGAACTCTGATTCACCCTCCAGTTTAAGGTGGCACTCTGATTTACCCTTAAGTTTAAGGTGGCACTCTGATTCACCCTCCAGTTTAAGCTGGCACTCTGATTCACCCTCCAGTTTAATGTGGCACTCTGATTCATCCTCCAGTTTAAGGTGGCAATCTGATTCACCCTCCAGTTTAAGTTGGCAATCTGATTTACCATCCAGTTTAAGGTGGCACTCTGATTTACCATCCAGTTTAAGGTAGCACTCTGATTCACCCTCAGTTTAATGTGGCACTCTGATTCACCCTCCAGTTTAAGGTGGCAATCTGATTCACCCTCCAGTTTAAGGTGGCACTCTGATTTACCATCCAGTTTAAGGTGGCACTCTGATTTACCCTCCAGTTTAAGGTGGCACGCTGATTTACTCTCCAGTTTAAGATAGCACTCTGATTCACCCTCACGTTTAAGGTGGCACTCTGATTCACCCTCCAGTTTAAGGTGGCACTCTGATTCACCTTCCAGTTTAAGGTGACACTCTGATACACCCTCCTGTTTAAGGTGGCACTCTGATTTACCCTCCAGTTTAAGGTGGCACTCTGATTCACCCTCACGTTTAAGGTGGCACTCTGATTCACCCTCCAGTTTTAGGTGGCACTCTGATTCACCCTCCAGTTTAAGGTGACACTCTGATTCACCCTCCTGTTTAAGGTGGCACTCTGATTTACCCTCCAGTTTAAGGTGGCACTCTGATTCACCCTCACGTTTAAGGTGGCACTCTGATTTACTCTCAAGTTTAATTTGGCATTCTGATTCACCCTCCAGTTTAAGCTGGCACTCTGATTCACACTCCAGTTTAAGCTGGCACTCTGATTCACACTCCAGTTTAAGTTGGCAATCTGATACACCCTCCTGTTTAAGGTGACACTCTGATTCACCCTCCAGTTTCAGGTGGCACTCTGATTAACTCTCCAGTTTAAGGTGGCACTCTGATTCACCCTCCAGTTTCAGGTGGCACTCTGATTAACTCTCCAGTTTAAGGTGGCACTCTGATTTACCCTTAAGTTTAAGGTGGCACTCTGATTTAACCTCAAGGTTACTTTGGCACTCTGACTCACCCTCCTGTTTTCGGTGGCACTCTGATTCACCCTCCTGTTTAAGGTGGTATTCAGATTCACCCTCCAGTTTTCGATGGCACTCTGTTCACCCTCCAGTTTAAGTTGGCAATCTGATTTACTCTCAAGTTTAAGGTGGCACTCTGATTCACCCTCAGTTTAATGTGGCACTCTGATTCATCCTCCAGTTTAAGGTGGCACTCTGATTTACTCTCAAGTTTAAGGTGGCACTCTGATTCGCCCTCAGTTTAAGGTGGCACTCTGATTCACCCTCCAGTTTAAGGTGGCACTCTGATTTACTCTCAAGTTTAAGTTGGCAATCTGATTTACACTCAAGTTTAAGTTGGCAATCTAATTCACCCTCCAGTTTAAGGTGGCACTCTGATTCACCCTCCAGTTTAAGGTGGCACTCTGATTCACCCTCCAGTTTAAGGTGGCACTCTGATTCACCCTCCAGTTTAAGTTGGCAATCTGATTCACCCTCCAGTTTAAGGTGGCACTCTGATTCACCCTCCAGATTAAGCTGGCAATCTGATTTACTCTCAAGTTTAAGTTGGCACTCTGATTCAGTTTCCAGTTTAAGGTGGCACTCTGATTCACCCTCCAGTTTAAGCTGGCACTCTGATACACCCTCCAGTTGAAGGTGGCACTCTGATTAACTCTCCAGTTTAAGGTGGCACTCTGATTTACACTTAAGTTTAAGGTGGCACTCTGATTCACCCTCCAGTTTAAGCTGGCACTCTGATTCACACTCCAGTTTAAGTTGGCAATCTGATACACCCTCCTGTTTAAGGTGACACTCTGATACACCCTCCAGTTGATGGTGGCAATCTGATTTACCCTTAAGTTTAAGGTGGCACTCTGATTTAACCTCAAGATTACTTTGGCACTCTGACTCACCCTCCTGTTTTCGGTGGCACTCTGATTCACCCTCATGTTTAAGTTGGCATTGTCATTCACCCTCCTGTTTAAGGTGGCATTCAGATTCACCCTCCAGTTTTCGATGGCACTCTGTTCACCCTCCAGTTTAATGTGGCACTCTGATTCATCCTCCAGTTTAAGTTGGCAATCTGATTTACCATCCAGTTTAAGGTGGCACTCTGATTTTCCATCCAGTTTAAGGTGGCACTCTGATTTTCCATCCAGTTTAAGGTGGCACTCTGATTCACCCTCAGTTTAATGTGGCACTCTGATTCATCCTCCAGTTTAAGGTGGCAATCTGATTCACCCTCCAGTTTAAGTTGGCAATCTGATTTACCATCCAGTTTAAGGTGGCACTCTGATTTTCCATCCAGTTTAAGGTGGCACTCTGATTCACCCTCAGTTTAATGTGGCACTCTGATTCATCCTCCAGTTTAAGGTGGCAATCTGATTCACCCTCCAGTTTAAGTTGGCAATCTGATTTACCATCCAGTTTAAGGTGGCACTCTGATTCACCCTCAGTTTAATGTGGCACTCTGATTCACCCTCCAGTTTAAGGTGACACTCTGATTCACCCTCCAGTTTAAGGTGGCACTCTGATTTACCATCCAGTTTAAGGTGGCACTCTGATTTACCCTCCAGTTTAAGGTGGCACGCTGATTTACTCTCCAGTTTAAGATAGCACTCTGATTCACCCTCACGTTTAAGGTGGCACTCTGATTCACCCTCCAGTTTAAGGTGGCACTCTGATTCACCTTCCAGTTTAAGGTGACACTCTGATACACCCTCCTGTTTAAGGTGGCACTCTGATTTACCCTCCAGTTTAAGGTGGCACTCTGATTCACCCTCACGTTTAAGGTGGCACTCTGATTCACCCTCCAGTTTTAGGTGGCACTCTGATTCACCCTCCAGTTTAAGGTGACACTCTGATACACCCTCCTGTTTAAGGTGGCACTCTGATTTACCCTCCAGTTTAAGGTGGCACTCTGATTCACCCTCACGTTTAAGGTGGCACTCTGATTTACTCTCAAGTTTAATTTGGCATTCTGATTCACCCTCCAGTTTAAGCTGGCACTCTGATTCACACTCTAGTTTAAGCTGGCACTCTGATTCACACTCCAGTTTAAGTTGGCAATCTGATACACCCTCCTGTTTAAGGTGACACTCTGATTCACCCTCCAGTTTCAGGTGGCACTCTGATTAACTCTCCAGTTTAAGGTGGCACTCTGATTCACCCTCCAGTTTCAGGTGGCACTCTGATTAACTCTCCAGTTTAAGGTGGCACTCTGATTTACCCTTAAGTTTAAGGTGGCACTCTGATTTAACCTCAAGGTTACTTTGGCACTCTGACTCACCCTCCTGTTTTCGGTGGCACTCTGATTCACCCTCCTGTTTAAGGTGGTATTCAGATTCACCCTCCAGTTTTCGATGGCACTCTGTTCACCCTCCAGTTTAAGTTGGCAATCTGATTTACTCTCAAGTTTAAGGTGGCACTCTGATTCACCCTCAGTTTAATGTGGCACTCTGATTCATCCTCCAGTTTAAGGTGGCACTCTGATTTACTCTCAAGTTTAAGGTGGCACTCTGATTCGCCCTCAGTTTAAGGTGGCACTCTGATTCACCCTCCAGTTTAAGGTGGCACTCTGATTTACTCACGTTTAACGTGGCACTCTGATTTACTCACGTTTAAGGTGGCACTCTGATTTACTCACGTTTAAGGTGGCACTCTGATTTACTCTCAAGTTTAAGGTGGCACTCTGATTCACCCTCATGTTTAAGGTGGCACTCTGATTCACCCTCCAGTTTAAGCTGGCACTCTGATACACCCTCCTGTTTAAGGTGACACTCTGATTCACCCTCCAGTTTAAGCTGGCAAACTGATTCACCCTCCAGTTTAATTTGGAACTCTGATTCACCCTCCAGTTTAAGGTGGCACTCTGATTAACTCTCCAGTTTAAGGTGGCACTCTGATTTACCCTTAAGTTTAAGGTGGCACTCTGATTCACCCTCCTGTTTAAGGTGGCACTCCGATTCACCCTCCAGTTTACGTTGGACCTCTGATTCACCCTCCAGTTGAAGTTGGCACTCTGATTCACCCTCCAGTTTAAGGTGGCAATCTGATTCACCCTCCAGTTTAAGCTGCCACTCTGATTCACCCTCCAGTTTACGTTGGACCTCTGATTCACCCTCCAGATTAAGCTGGCACTCTGATTCACCCTCCAGTTTAAGTTGGCACTCTGATTCACCCTCCAGTTTAAGTTGGCACTCTGATTCACCCTCAGTTTAAGGTGTCACTCTGATTCACCCTCCAGTTTAAGTTGGCACTCTGATTCACCCTCCAGATTAAGCTGGCACTCTGATTCACCCTCCAGTTTAAGGTGGCACTCTGATTCACCCTCCAGTTTAAGGTGGCACTCTGATTCACCCTCCAGTTTAAGTTGGCACTCTGATTCACCCTCCAGTTTAAGGTGGCACTCTGATTCACCCTCCAGTTTAAGTTGGCAATCTGATTCACCCTCCAGTTTAAGGTGGCACTCTGATTCACCCTCCAGATTAAGCTGGCAATCTGATTTACTCTCAAGTTTAAGTTGGCACTCTGATTCACCCTCCAGTTTAAGGTGGCATTCTGATTTACACTCAAGTTTAAGTTGGCACTCTGATACACCCTCCAGTTTGACGTGGCACTCTGATTCAGTTTCCAGTTTAAGGTGGCACTCTGATTCACCCTCCACTTTAAGCTGGCACTCTGATTCACCCTCCAGTTGAAGTTGGCACTCTGATTCACCCTCCAGTTTAAGGTGGCACTCTGATTAACTCTCCAGTTTAAGGTGGCACTCTGATTTACCCTTAAGTTTAAGGTGGCACTCTGATTTAACCTCAAGGTTACTTTGGCACTCTGACTCACCCTCCTGTTTTCGGTGGCACTCTGATTCACCCTCATGTTTAAGTTGGCATTGTCATTCTCCCTCCTGTTCAAGGTGGCATTCAGATTCACCCTCCAGTTTTCGATGGCACTCTGTTCACCCTCCAGTTTAAGTTGGCAATCTGATTTACTCTCAAGTTTAAGGTGGCACTCTGATTCACCCTCAGTTTAATGTGGCACTCTGATTTACTCTCAAGTTTAAGGTGGCACTCTGATTCACCCTCACGTTTAAGGTGGCACTCTGATTCACCCTCCTGTTTAAGGTGGCACTCCGATTCACCCTCCAGTTTACGTTGGACCTCTGATTCACCCTCCAGTTGAAGTTGGCACTCTGATTCACCCTCCAGTTTAAGGTGGCAATCTGATTCACCCTCCAGTTTAAGCTGCCACTCTGATTCACCCTCCAGTTTACGTTGGACCTCTGATTCACCCTCCAGATTAAGCTGGCACTCTGATTCACCCTCCAGTTTAAGTTGGCACTCTGATTCACCCTCCAGTTTAAGTTGGCACTCTGATTCACCCTCAGTTTAAGGTGTCACTCTGATTCACCCTCCAGTTTAAGTTGGCACTCTGATTCACCCTCCAGATTAAGCTGGCACTCTGATTCACCCTCCAGTTTAAGGTGGCACTCTGATTCACCCTCCAGTTTAAGGTGGCACTCTGATTCACCCTCCAGTTTAAGTTGGCACTCTGATTCACCCTCCAGTTTAAGGTGGCACTCTGATTCACCCTCCAGTTTAAGTTGGCAATCTGATTCACCCTCCAGTTTAAGGTGGCACTCTGATTCACCCTCCAGATTAAGCTGGCAATCTGATTTACTCTCAAGTTTAAGTTGGCACTCTGATTCACCCTCCAGTTTAAGGTGGCACTCTGATTCACCCTCCAGTTTAAGTTGGCACTCTGATTCACCCTCCAGTTTAAGGTGGCACTCTGATTCACCCTCCAGTTTAAGTTGGCAATCTGATTCACCCTCCAGTTTAAGGTGGCATTCTGATTTACACTCAAGTTTAAGTTGGCACTCTGATACACCCTCCAGTTTGACGTGGCACTCTGATTCAGTTTCCAGTTTAAGGTGGCACTCTGATTCACCCTCCACTTTAAGCTGGCACTCTGATACACCCTCCAGTTGAAGGTGGCAATCTGATTCACCCTCCAGTTTAATTTGGAACTCTGATTCACCCTCCAGTTTAAGGTGGCACTCTGATTAACTCTCCAGTTTAAGGTGGCACTCTGATTTACCCTTAAGTTTAAGGTGGCACTCTGATTCACCCTCCAGTTTAAGCTGGCACTCTGATTCACACTCCAGTTTAATTTGGCAATCTGATACACCCTCCTGTTTAAGGTGACACTCTGATTCACCCTCCAGTTTAAGCTGGCAAACTGATTCACCCTCCAGTTTAAGGTGGCACTCTGATTTACCCTTAAGTTTAAGGTGGCACTCTGATTTAACCTCAAGGTTACTTTGGCACTCTGACTCACCCTCCTGTTTTCGGTGGCACTCTGATTCACCCTCATGTTTAAGTTGGCACTCTGATTCACCCTCCACTTTAAGCTGGCACTCTGATACACCCTCCACTTTAAGCTGGCACTCTGATACACCCTCCAGTTGAAGGTGGCAATCTGATTCACCCTCCAGTTTAAGGTGGCACTCTGATTCACCCTCCACTTTAAGCTGGCACTCTGATACACCCTCCAGTTGAAGGTGGCAATCTGATTCACCCTCCAGTTTAATTTGGAACTCTGATTCACCCTCCAGTTTAAGGTGGCACTCTGATTAACTCTCCAGTTTAAGGTGGCACTCTGATTCACCCTCAGTTTAATGTGGCACTCTGATTCATCCTCCAGTTTAAGGTGGCAATCTGATTCACCCTCCAGTTTAAGTTGGCAATCTGATTCACCCTCCAGTTTAAGGTGACACTCTGATTCACCCTCCAGTTTAAGGTGGCACTCTGATTTACCATCCAGTTTAAGGTGGCACTCTGATTTACCCTCCAGTTTAAGGTGGCACGCTGATTTACTCTCCAGTTTAAGGTGACACTCTGATACACTCTCCTGTTTAAGGTGGCACTCTGATTCACCCTCACGTTTAAGGTGGCACTCTGATTCACCCTCACGTTTAAGGTGACACTCTGATACACTCTCCTGTTTAAGGTGGCACTCTGATTTACCCTCCAGTTTAAGGTGGCACTCTGATTCACCCTCACGTTTAAGGTGGCACTCTGATTCACCCTCACGTTTAAGGTGGCACTCTGATTCACCCTCCAGTTTAAGGTGGCACTCTGATTCACCCTCCAGTTTAAGGTGACACTCTGATACACTCTCCTGTTTAAGGTGGCACTCTGATTTACCCTCCAGTTTAAGGTGGCACTCTGATTCACCCTCACGTTTAAGGTGGCACTCTGATTCACCCTCCAGTTTAAGGTGGCACTCTGATTCACCCTCCAGTTTAAGGTGATACTCTGATACACCCTCCTGTTTAAGGTGGCACTCTGATTTACCCTCCAGTTTAAGGTGGCACTCTGATTCACCCTCACGTTTAAGGTGGCACTCTGATTCACCCTCCAGTTTAAGGTGGCACTCTGATTCACCCTCCAGTTTAAGGTGACACTCTGATACACCCTCCTGTTTAAGGTGGCACTCTGATTTACCCTCCAGTTTAAGGTGGCACTCTGATTCACCCTCACGTTTAAGGTGGCACTCTGATTTACTCTCAAGTTTAATTTGGCATTCTGATTCACCCACCAGTTTAAGGTGGTACTCTGATTCACCCTCCAGTTTAAGGTGGCACTCTGATTCACCCTCCAGTTTAAGTTGGCACTCTGATTCACCCTCACGTTTAAGGTGGCACTCTGATTCACCCTCCTGTTTAAGGTGGCACTCCGATTCACCCTCCAGTTTACGTTGGACCTCTGATTCACCCTCCAGTTTAAGGTGGCACTCTGATTCACCCTCCAGATTAAGCTGGCACTCTGATTCACCCTCCAGTTTAAGTTGGCACTCTGATTCACCCTCCAGTTTAAGGTGGCACTCTGATTCACCCTCCAGATTAAGCTGGCACTCTGATTCACCCTCCAGTTTAAGTTGGCACTCTGATTCACCCTCCAGTTTAAGGTGGCACTCTGATTCACCCTCCAGTTTAAGTTGGCAATCTGATTCACCCTCCAGTTTAAGTTGGCACTCTGATTCACCCTCCAGTTTAAGGTGGCACTCTGATTCACCCTCCAGTTTAAGTTGGCAATCTGATTCACCCTCCAGTTTAAGGTGGCACTCTGATTCACCCTCCAGATTAAGCTGGCAATCTGATTTACTCTCAAGTTTAAGTTGGCACTCTGATTCACCCACCAGTTTAAGTTGGCAATCTGATTTACACTCAAGTTTAAGTTGGCACTCTGATTCACCCTCCAGTTTAAGGTGTCACTCTGATTCAGTTTCCTGTTTGTGGTGGCACTCTGATTCACCCTCCAGTTTGACGTGGCACTCTGATTCAGTTTCCAGTTTAAGGTGGCACTCTGATTTACCCTTAAGTTTAAGGTGGCACTCTGATTCACCCTCCAGTTTAAGCTGGCACTCTGATTCACACTCCAGTTTAAGCTGGCACTCTGATTCACACTCCAGTTTAAGTTGGCAATCTGATACACCCTCCTGTTTAAGGTGACACTCTGATTCACCCTCCAGTTTAAGCTGGCAAACTGATTCACCCTCCAGTTTAAGTTGGCAATCTGATACACCCTCCTGTTTAAGGTGACACTCTGATTCACCCTCCAGTTTAAGCTGGCAATCTGATACACCCTCCTGTTTAAGGTGACACTCTGATTCACCCTCCAGTTTAAGCTGGCAAACTGATTCACCCTCCAGTTTAAGCTGGCACTCTGATTCACACTCCAGTTTAAGTTGGCAATCTGATACACCCTCCTGTTTAAGGTGACACTCTGATTCACCCTCCAGTTTAAGCTGGCAATCTGATTCACCCTCCAGTTTAATTTGGAACTCTGATTCACCCTCCAGTTTAAGGTGGCACTCTGATTAACTCTCCAGTTTAAGGTGGCACTCTGATTTACCCTTAAGTTTAAGGTGGCACTCTGATTCACCCTCCAGTTTAAGCTGGCACTCTGATTCACACTCCAGTTTAAGCTGGCACTCTGATTCACCCTCCAGTTTAAGCTGGCAAACTGATTCACCCTCCAGTTTAAGCTGGCACTCTGATACACCCTCCAGTTTAATTTGGAACTCTGATTCATCCTCCAGCTTAATGTGGCACTCTGATTTACTCTCAAGTTTAAGGTGGCACTCTGATTCACCCTCACGTTTAAGGTGGCACTCTGATTCATCCTCCAGTTTAAGGTGGCACTCTGATTTACTCTCAAATTTAAGGTGGCACTCTGATTCACCCTCATGTTTAAGGTGGCACTCTGATTCATCCTCCAGCTTAATGTGGCACTCTGATTTACTCTCAAGTTTAAGGTGGCACTCTGATTCACCCTCTCGTTTAAGGTGGCACTCTGATTCATCCTCCAGTTTAAGGTGGCACTCTGATTCACCCTCCAGCTTAATGTGGCACTCTGATTCACCCTCACGTTTAAGGTGGCACTCTGATTCATCCTCCAGTTTAAGGTGGCACTCTATTGACCCTCAAGTTTATGGTGGCGCTCTGATTCACCCTCATGTTTAAGGTGCACTCCGATTCACCCTCCAGTTTAAGTTGGCAATCTGATTCACCCTCCAGTTTAAGGTGGCATTCTGATTCACCCTCCAGTTTAAGTTGGCAATCTGATTCACCCTCCAATTTAAGGTGGCATTCTGATTCACCCTCCAGTTTACGTTGGACCTGTGATTCACCCTCCAGATTAAGCTGGCACTCTGATTCACCCTCCAGTTTAAGTTGGCAATCTGATTCACCCTCAGTTTAAGGTGTCACTCTGATTCACCCTCCAGTTTAAGTTGGCACTCTGATTCACCCTCCAGTTTAAGGTGGCACTCTGATTCACCCTCCAGATTAAGTTGGCACTCTGATTCACCCTCCAGTTTAAGGTGGCACTCTGATTCACCCTCCAGTTTAAGTGGGCAATCCGATTCACCCTCCAGTTTCAGGTGGCACTCTGATTCACCCTCCAGTTTAAGTTGGCAATCCGATTCACCCTCCAGTTTAAGGTGGCACTCTGATTCACCCTCCAGTTTAAGGTGGCACTCTAATTCACCCTCCAGTTTAAGGTGGCACTCTGATTCACCCTCCAGTTTAGTTGGCACTCTGATTCACCCTCCAGTTTAAGGCGGCACTCTGATTCACCCTCCAGTTTAGGTTGGCACTCTGATTTACCCTCACGTTTAAGGTGGCACTCTGATTCACCCTCCAGTTTAGTTGGCACTCTGATTCACCCTCCAGTTTAAGGCGGCACTCTGATTCACCCTCCAGTTTAGGTTGGCACTCTGATTTACCCTCACGTTTAAGGTGGCACTCTGATTCACCCTCCAGTTTAAGGTGGCACTCTGATTTACCCTCACGTTTAAGGTGGCACTCTGATACACCCTCCAGTTTAAGTTGGCATTCTGATTCACCCTCCAGTTTAAGGTGGCACTCTGATTTACCCTCACGTTTAAGGTGGCACTCTGATACACCCTCCAGTTTAAGGTGGCACTCTGATATACCCTCCAGTTTAAGGTGGCACTCTGATTTACCCTCACATTTAAGGTGGCACTCTGATACACCCTCCAGCTTAATGTGGCAATCTGATTCAACCTGCAGTTTAAGGTGGCACTCTGATACACCCTCCAGTTTAAGGTGGCACTCTGATTCACCCTCCAGTTTAAGTGGGCAATCCGATTCACCCTCCAGTTTCAGGTGGCACTCTGATTCACCCTCCAGTTTAAGTTGGCAATCCGATTCACCCTCCAGTTTAAGGTGGCACTCTGATTCACCCTCCAGTTTAAGGTGGCACTCTAATTCACCCTCCAGTTTAAGGTGGCACTCTGATTCACCCTCCAGTTTAGTTGGCACTCTGATTCACCCTCCAGTTTAAGGCGGCACTCTGATTCACCCTCCAGTTTAGGTTGGCACTCTGATTTACCCTCACGTTTAAGGTGGCACTCTGATTCACCCTCCAGTTTAGTTGGCACTCTGATTCACCCTCCAGTTTAAGGCGGCACTCTGATTCACCCTCCAGTTTAGGTTGGCACTCTGATTTACCCTCACGTTTAAGGTGGCACTCTGATTCACCCTCCAGTTTAAGGTGGCACTCTGATTTACCCTCACGTTTAAGGTGGCACTCTGATACACCCTCCAGTTTAAGTTGGCATTCTGATTCACCCTCCAGTTTAAGGTGGCACTCTGATTTACCCTCACGTTTAAGGTGGCACTCTGATACACCCTCCAGTTTAAGGTGGCACTCTGATATACCCTCCAGTTTAAGGTGGCACTCTGATTTACCCTCACATTTAAGGTGGCACTCTGATACACCCTCCAGCTTAATGTGGCAATCTGATTCAACCTGCAGTTTAAGGTGGCACTCTGATACACCCTCCAGTTTAAGGTGGCACTCTGATTCATCCTCCAGCTTAATGTGGCACTCTGATTTACTCTCAAGTTTAAGTTAGCACTCTGATTCACCCTCCAGTTTAAGGTGGCACTCTGATTCACCCTCCAGTTTAGGTTGGCATGCTGATTTACCCTCACGTTTAAGGTGGCACTCTGAATCACCCTCCAGTTTAAGTTGGCAATCTGATTCACCCTCCAGTTTAAGGTGGCTCTCTGATTTACCCTCCAGTTTAAGTTGGTAATCTGATTCACCCTCCAGTTTAAGGTGGCACTCTGATTCACCCTCCAGTTTAAGTTGGTAATCTGATTCACCCTCCAGTTTAAGGTGGCACTCTGATTCACCCTCCAGTTTAAGTTGGTAATCTGATTCACCCTCCAGTTTAAGTTGGCAATCTGATTCACCCTCCAGTTTAAGGTGGCACTCTGATTCACCCTCCAGTTTAAGTTGGCAATCTGATTCACCCTCCAGTTTAAGGTGGCACTCTGATTCACCCTCTCGTTTAAGGTGGCACTCTGATTCATCCTCCAGTTTAAGGTGGCACTCTGATTCACCCTCCAGCTTAATGTGGCACTCTGATTCACCCTCACGTTTAAGGTGGCACTCTGATTCATCCTCCAGTTTAAGGTGGCACTCTATTGACCCTCAAGTTTATGGTGGCGCTCTGATTCACCCTCATGTTTAAGGTGCACTCCGATTCACCCTCCAGTTTAAGTTGGCAATCTGATTCACCCTCCAGTTTAAGGTGGCATTCTGATTCACCCTCCAGTTTAAGTTGGCAATCTGATTCACCCTCCAATTTAAGGTGGCATTCTGATTCACCCTCCAGTTTACGTTGGACCTCTGATTCACCCTCCAGATTAAGCTGGCACTCTGATTCACCCTCCAGTTTAAGTTGGCAATCTGATTCACCCTCAGTTTAAGGTGTCACTCTGATTCACCCTCCAGTTTAAGTTGGCACTCTGATTCACCCTCCAGTTTAAGGTGGCACTCTGATTCACCCTCCAGATTAAGTTGGCACTCTGATTCACCCTCCAGTTTAAGGTGGCACTCTGATTCACCCTCCAGTTTAAGTGGGCAATCCGATTCACCCTCCAGTTTCAGGTGGCACTCTGATTCACCCTCCAGTTTAAGTTGGCAATCCGATTCACCCTCCAGTTTAAGGTGGCACTCTGATTCACCCTCCAGTTTAAGGTGGCACTCTAATTCACCCTCCAGTTTAAGTTGGTAAACTGATTCACCCTCCAGTTTAAGTTGGCAATCTGATTCACCCTCCAGTTTAAGGTGGCACTCTGATTCACCCTCCAGTTTAAGTTGGCAATCTGATTCACCCTCCAGTTTAAGGTGGCACTCTGATTCACCCTCTCGTTTAAGGTGGCACTCTGATTCACCCTCACGTTTAAGGTGGCACTCTGAGTCACCCTCCAGTTTAAGGTGGCACTCTGATTCACCCTCCAGTTTAAGTTGGCACTCTGATTCACCCTCCAGTTTAAGGTGGCACTCTGATTCACCCTCCAGTTTAAGTTGGCAATCTGATTCGCACTCCAGTTTAAGTTGGCATTCTGATTCACACTCCAGTTTAGGTTGGCAATCTGATTCACCCTCCAGTTTGACGTGGCAATCTGATTCAGCCTCCAGTTTAAGTTGGCAATCTGATTCACCCTCCAGTTTAAGGTGGCACTCTGATTCACCCTCCAGTTTAAGGTGGCACTCTGATTCACCCTCCAGTTTAAGGTGGCACTCTGATTCACCCTCCAGTTTAGGTTGGCACTATGATTCACCCTACAGTTTAAGGTGGCACTCTGATTCACCCTCCAGTTTAAGTTGGTAATCTGATTCACCCTCCAGTTTAAGGTGGCACTCTGATTCACCCTCCAGTTTAGGTTGGCACTATGATTCACCCTCCAGTTTAAGGTGGCACTCTGATTCACCCTCCAGTTTAGGTTGGCACTCTGATTCACCCTCCAGTTTAAGGTGGCATGCTGATTTACACTCACATTTAAGGTGGCACTCTGATTCACCCTCAGTTTAAGGTGGCACTCTGATTCACCCTCCAGTTTAGGTTGGCATGCTGATTTACACTCACATTTAAGGTGGCACTCTGATTCACCCTCAGTTTAAGGTGGTACTCTGATTCACCCTCCAGTTCAAGGTGGCACTCTGTTACATCCTCCAGCTTAATGTGGCACTCTGATTCACCCTCCAGTTTAAGGTGGCACTCTGATTCACCCTCCAGTTTAAGGTGGCACTCTGATTCACCCTCTTGTTTAAGGTGGCACTCTGATTTACCCTCACGTTTAAGGTGGCACTCTGATACACCCTCCAGTTTAAGGTGGCACTCTGATTAACTCTCCAGTTTAAGGTGCACTCTGATTCACCGTCACGTTTAAGGTGGCATCTGATTCACCCTCAGTTTAAGGTGGCACTCTGATTTACCCTCACGTTTAAGGTGGCACTCTGATATACCCTCCAGTTTAAGGTGGCACTCTGATTAACTCTCCAGTTTAAGGTGGCACTCTGATTCACCCTCTCGTTTAAGGTGGCACTCTGATTCACCCTCACGTTTAAGGTGGCACTCTAATTCACTCTCAGTTTAAGGTGGCACTCTGATTCACCCTCCAGTTTAAGGTGGCACTCTGATTCACCCTCCAGTTTAGGTTGGCACTCTGATTAACTCTCCAGTTTAAGGTGACACTCTGATTTACCCTCACGTTTAAGGTGGCACTCTGATTCACACTCAGTTCAAGATGGCACTCTGATTCATCCTCCAGCTTAATGTGGCACTCTGATTTACCCTCATGTTTAAGGTGGCACTCTGATACACCCTCCAGCTTAATGTGGCAATCTGATTCACCCTCAAGTTTAAGGTGGCACTCTGAATTACCCTCCAGTTTACGGTGGCACTCTGATTCACCCTCCAGTTTAAGTTGGTAATCTGATTCACCCTCCAGTTTAAGGTGGCACTCTGATTCACCCTCCAGTTTAAGTTGGTAATCTGATTCACCCTCCAGTTTAAGGTGGCATTCTGATTCACCCTCCAGTTTAGGTTGGCACTATGATTCACCCTCCAGTTTAAGGTGGCACTCTGATTCACCCTCCAGTTTAGGTTGGCACTATGATTCACCCTCCAGTTTAAGGTGGCATTCTGATTCACCCTCCAGTTTAGTTTGGCACTCTGATTCACCCTCCAGTTTAAGGTGGCATGCTGATTTACACTCACATTTAAGGTGGCACTCTGATTCACCCTCAGTTTAAGGTGGCACTCTGATTCACCCTCCAGTTTAGGTTGGCATGCTGATTTACACTCACATTTAAGGTGGCACTATGATTCACCCTCAGTTTAAGGTGGCACTCTGATTCACCCTCCAGTTCAAGGTGGCACTCTGTTTCATCCTCCAGCTTAATGTGGCACTCTGATTCACCCTCCAGTTTAAGGTGGCACTCTGATTCACCCTCCAGTTTAAGGTGGCACTCTGATTCGCCCTCAGTTTAAGGTGGCACTCTGATTCACCCTCCAGTTTAAGGTGGCACTCTGATTCACCCTCCAGTTTAGGTTGGCATGCTGATTTACCCTCACGTTTAAGGTGGCACTCTGATTCACCCTCAGTTTAAGGTGGCACTCTGATTCACCCTCCAGTTTAAGGTGGCACTCTGATTCACCCTCCAGTTTAAGGTGGCAATCTGATTCACCCTCCAGATTAAGCTGGCACTCTGATACACCCTCCAGTTTAAGGTGGCACTCTGATTAACTCTCCAGTTTAAGGTGGCACTCTGATTCACCCTCACGTTTAAGGTGGCACTCTGATTCACCCTCAGTTTAAGGTGGCACTCTGATTCACCCTCCAGTTTAGGTTGGCATGCTAATTTACCCTCACGTTTAAGGTGGCACTCTGATTCACCCTCAGTTTAAGGTGGCTCTCAGATTCACCCTCCAGTTTAAGGTGGCACTCTGATTCACCCTCCAGTTTAAGTTGGCAATCTGATTCACCCTCCAGTTTAAGGTGGCACTCTGATTCACCCTCCAGATTAAGCTGGCACTCTGATACACCCTCCAGTTTAAGGTGGCACTCTGATTCACCCTCCAGTTTAGGTTGGCACTCTGATCCACCCTCCGGTTTAATGTGGCACTCTGATTCACCCTCCAGTTTAAGTTGGCACTCTGATTCACCCTCCAGTTTAAGATGGCACTCTGATTCACCCTCAGTTTAAGTTGGCACTCTGATGTACCCTCATGTTTAAGTTGGCACTCTGATTCACCCTCCAGTTTAAGGTGGCACTCTGATTCACCCTCCAGTTTAAGTTGGCACTCTGATTCACCCTCAGTTTAAGGTGGCACTCTGATTTACCCTCCAGTTTAAGGTGGCACTCTGATTAACTCTCCAGTTTAATGTGGCACTCTGATTCACCGTCACGTTTAAGGTGGCATCTGATTCACCCTCAGTTTAAGGTGGCACTCTGATTTACCCTCACGTTTAAGGTGGCACTCTGATATACCCTCCAGTTTAAGGTGGCACTCTGATTAACTCTCCAGTTTAAGGTGGCACTCTGATTCACCCTCTCGTTTAAGGTGGCACTCTGATTCACCCTCACGTTTAAGGTGGCACTCTAATTCACTCTCAGTTTAAGGTGGCACTCTGATTCACCCTCCAGTTTAAGGTGGCACTCTGATTCACCCTCCAGTTTAGGTTGGCACTCTGATTAACTCTCCAGTTTAAGGTGACACTCTGATTTACCCTCACGTTTAAGGTGGCACTCTGATTCACACTCAGTTCAAGATGGCACTCTGATTCATCCTCCAGCTTAATGTGGCACTCTGATTTACCCTCATGTTTAAGGTGGCACTCTGATACACCCTCCAGCTTAATGTGGCAATCTGATTCACCCTCAAGTTTAAGGTGGCACTCTGAATTACCCTCCAGTTTACGGTGGCACTCTGATTCACCCTCCAGTTTAAGTTGGTAATCTGATTCACCCTCCAGTTTAAGGTGGCACTCTGATTCACCCTCCAGTTTAAGTTGGTAATCTGATTCACCCTCCAGTTTAAGGTGGCATTCTGATTCACCCTCCAGTTTAGGTTGGCACTATGATTCACCCTCCAGTTTAGGTTGGCATGCTAATTTACCCTCACGTTTAAGGTGGCACTCTGATTCACCCTCAGTTTAAGGTGGCTCTCAGATTCACCCTCCAGTTTAAGGTGGCACTCTGATTCACCCTCCAGTTTAAGTTGGCAATCTGATTCACCCTCCAGTTTAAGGTGGCACTCTGATTCACCCTCCAGATTAAGCTGGCACTCTGATACACCCTCCAGTTTAAGGTGGCACTCTGATTCACCCTCCAGTTTAGGTTGGCACTCTGATCCACCCTCCGGTTTAATGTGGCACTCTGATTCACCCTCCAGTTTAAGTTGGCACTCTGATTCACCCTCCAGTTTAAGATGGCACTCTGATTCACCCTCAGTTTAAGTTGGCACTCTGATGTACCCTCATGTTTAAGTTGGCACTCTGATTCACCCTCCAGTTTAAGGTGGCACTCTGATTCACCCTCCAGTTTAAGTTGGCACTCTGATTCACCCTCAGTTTAAGGTGGCACTCTGATTTACCCTCCAGTTTAAGGTGGCACTCTGATTAACTCTCCAGTTTAATGTGGCACTCTGATTCACCGTCACGTTTAAGGTGGCATCTGATTCACCCTCAGTTTAAGGTGGCACTCTGATTTACCCTCACGTTTAAGGTGGCACTCTGATATACCCTCCAGTTTAAGGTGGCACTCTGATTAACTCTCCAGTTTAAGGTGGCACTCTGATTCACCCTCTCGTTTAAGGTGGCACTCTGATTCACCCTCACGTTTAAGGTGGCACTCTAATTCACTCTCAGTTTAAGGTGGCACTCTGATTCACCCTCCAGTTTAAGGTGGCACTCTGATTCACCCTCCAGTTTAGGTTGGCACTCTGATTAACTCTCCAGTTTAAGGTGACACTCTGATTTACCCTCACGTTTAAGGTGGCACTCTGATTCACACTCAGTTCAAGATGGCACTCTGATTCATCCTCCAGCTTAATGTGGCACTCTGATTTACCCTCATGTTTAAGGTGGCACTCTGATACACCCTCCAGCTTAATGTGGCAATCTGATTCACCCTCAAGTTTAAGGTGGCACTCTGAATTACCCTCCAGTTTACGGTGGCACTCTGATTCACCCTCCAGTTTAAGTTGGTAATCTGATTCACCCTCCAGTTTAAGGTGGCACTCTGATTCACCCTCCAGTTTAAGTTGGTAATCTGATTCACCCTCCAGTTTAAGGTGGCATTCTGATTCACCCTCCAGTTTAGGTTGGCACTATGATTCACCCTCCAGTTTAAGGTGGCACTCTGATTCACCCTCCAGTTTAGGTTGGCACTATGATTCACCCTCCAGTTTAAGGTGGCATTCTGATTCACCCTCCAGTTTAGTTTGGCACTCTGATTCACCCTCCAGTTTAAGGTGGCATGCTGATTTACACTCACATTTAAGGTGGCACTCTGATTCACCCTCAGTTTAAGGTGGCACTCTGATTCACCCTCCAGTTTAGGTTGGCATGCTGATTTACACTCACATTTAAGGTGGCACTATGATTCACCCTCAGTTTAAGGTGGCACTCTGATTCACCCTCCAGTTCAAGGTGGCACTCTGTTTCATCCTCCAGCTTAATGTGGCACTCTGATTCACCCTCCAGTTTAAGGTGGCACTCTGATTCACCCTCCAGTTTAAGGTGGCACTCTGATTCGCCCTCAGTTTAAGGTGGCACTCTGATTCACCCTCCAGTTTAAGGTGGCACTCTGATTCACCCTCCAGTTTAGGTTGGCATGCTGATTTACCCTCACGTTTAAGGTGGCACTCTGATTCACCCTCAGTTTAAGGTGGCACTCTGATTCACCCTCCAGTTTAAGGTGGCACTCTGATTCACCCTCCAGTTTAAGGTGGCAATCTGATTCACCCTCCAGATTAAGCTGGCACTCTGATACACCCTCCAGTTTAAGGTGGCACTCTGATTAACTCTCCAGTTTAAGGTGGCACTCTGATTCACCCTCACGTTTAAGGTGGCACTCTGATTCACCCTCAGTTTAAGGTGGCACTCTGATTCACCCTCCAGTTTAGGTTGGCATGCTAATTTACCCTCACGTTTAAGGTGGCACTCTGATTCACCCTCAGTTTAAGGTGGCTCTCAGATTCACCCTCCAGTTTAAGGTGGCACTCTGATTCACCCTCCAGTTTAAGTTGGCAATCTGATTCACCCTCCAGTTTAAGGTGGCACTCTGATTCACCCTCCAGATTAAGCTGGCACTCTGATACACCCTCCAGTTTAAGGTGGCACTCTGATTCACCCTCCAGTTTAGGTTGGCACTCTGATCCACCCTCCGGTTTAATGTGGCACTCTGATTCACCCTCCAGTTTAAGTTGGCACTCTGATTCACCCTCCAGTTTAAGATGGCACTCTGATTCACCCTCAGTTTAAGTTGGCACTCTGATGTACCCTCATGTTTAAGTTGGCACTCTGATTCACCCTCCAGTTTAAGGTGGCACTCTGATTCACCCTCCAGTTTAAGTTGGCACTCTGATTCACCCTCAGTTTAAGGTGGCACTCTGATTTACCCTCAGGTTTAAGGTGGCACTCTGATTAACTCTCCAGTTTAATGTGGCACTCTGATTCACCCTCACGTTTAAGGTGGCACTCTGATTCACCCTCACGTTTAAGGTGGCACTCTAATTCACCCTCAGTTTAAGGTGGCACTCTGATTCACCCTCCAGTTTAAGGTGGCATTCTGATTAACTCTCCAGTTTAAGGTGCACTCTGATTCACCCTCAGTTTAAGTGGCACTCTGATTCACCCTCAGTTCAAGGTGGCACTCTGTTTCATCCTCCAGCTTAATGTGGCACTCTGATTTACTCTCAAGTTTAAGTTGGCACTCTGATTCACCCTCCAGTTTAAGGTGGCACTCTGATTCACCCTCCATTTTAGGTTGGCATGCTGATTTACCCTCACGTTTAAGGTGGCACTCTGATTTACCCTCACGTTTAAGGTGGCACTCTGATACACCCTCCAGCTTAATGTGGCAATCTGATTCACCCTCAGTTTAAGGTGGCACTCTGATTCACCCTCCAGTTTAGGTTGGCATGCTGATTGACACTCACGTTTAAGGTGGCACTCTGATTTACCCTCACGTTTAAGGTGGCACTCTGATTCACCCTCCAGTTTAAGGTGGCACTCTGATTCACCCTCCAGTTTAAGGTGGCACTCTGATTCACCCTCCAGTTTAAGTTGGCAATCTGATTCGCACTCCAGTTTAAGTTGCCATTCTGATTCACACTCCAGTTTAGGTTGGCAATCTGATTCACCCTCCAGTTTGACGTGGCAATCTGATTCACCCTCCAGTTTAAGTTGGCAATCTGATTCACCCTCCAGTTTAAGGTGGCACTCTGATTCACCCTCCAGTTTAAGGTGGCACTCTGATTCACCCTCCAGTTTAAGGTGGCACTCTGATTCACCCTCCAGTTTAGGTTGGTAATCTGATTCACCCTCCTGTTTAAGGTGGCACTCTGATTCACCCTCCAGTTTAAGTTGGTAATCTGATTCACCCTCCAGTTTAAGGTGGCACTCTGATTCACCCTCCAGTTTAGGTTGGCACTATGATTCACCCTCCAGTTTAAGGTGGCACTCTGATTCACCCTCCAGTTTAGGTTGGCACTCTGATTCACCCTCCAGTTTAAGGTGGCATGCTGATTTACACTCACATTTAAGGTGGCACTCTGATTCACCCTCAGTTTAAGGTGGCACTCTGATTCACCCTCCAGTTTAGGTTGGCATGCTGATTTACACTCACATTTAAGGTGGCACTCTGATTCACCCTTAGTTTAAGGTGGCACTCTGATTCACCCTCCAGTTCAAGGTGGCACTCTGTTTCATCCTCCAGCTTAATGTGGCACTCTGATTCACCCTCCAGTTTAAGGTGGCACTCTGATTCACCCTCCAGTTCAAGGTGGCACTCTGTTTCATCCTCCAGCTTAATGTGGCACTCTGATTCACCCTCCAGTTTAAGGTGGCACTCTGATTCACCCTCCAGTTTAAGGTGGCACTCTGATTCGCCCTCAGTTTAAGGTGGCACTCTGATTCACCCTCCAGTTTAAGGTGGCACTCTGATTCACCCTCCAGTTTAAGGTGGCACACTGATTCACGCTCCAGTTTAAGGTGGCACTCTGATTGACACTCCAGTTTAAGGTGGCACTCTGATTCACCCTCAAGTTTAAGGTGACACTCTGATTCACACTCCAGTTTAAGGTGGCACTCTGATTCACACTCCAGTTTAAGGTGGCACTCTGATTCACCCTCCACTTTTAAGGTGGCACTCTGATTCACACTCCAGTTTAAGATGGCACTCTGATTCACCCTCCATTTTAAGGTGGCATTCTGATTCACCCTCCAGATTAAGTTGGCATTCTGATTCACCCTCCAGTTTAAGTTGGCATTCTGATTCACCCTCCTGTTTAATGTGGCACTCTGATTCACCCTCCAGATTAAGTTGGCATTCTGATTCACCCTCCTGTTTAAGTTGGCATTCTGATTCACACTCCAGTTTAATGTGGCACTCTGATTCACCCTCCAGATTAAGTTGGCATTCTGATTCACCCTCCTGTTTAATGTGGCACTCTGATTCACACTCCAGTTTAAGTTGGCACTCTGATTCACCCTCCATATTAAGTTGGCATTCTGTTTCACCCTCCTGTTTAAGGTGGCACTCTGATTCACCCTCCAGTTTAAGTTGGCACTTTGATTCACCCTCCTGTTTAAGTTGCACTCTGATTCACCCTCCTGTTTAAGTTGGCATTCTGATTCACCCTTCTGTTTAAGTTGGCACTCTGATTCACCCTCCATATTAAGTTGGCATTCTGTTTCACCCTCCTGTTTAAGGTGGCACTCTGATTCACCCTCCAGTTTAAGTTGGCACTCTGATTCACCCTCCTGTTTCAGTTGGCATTCTGTTTCACCCTCCTGTTTAAGGTGGCACTCTGATTCACCCTCCAGTTTAAGTTGGCACTCTGTTTCACCCTCCTGTTAAAGGTGGCACTCTGATTCACCCTCCAGTTTAAGTTGGCATTCTGTTTCACCCTCCTGTTTAAGGTGGCACTCTGATTCACCATCCAGTTTAAGTTGGCACTCTGTTTCACCCTCCTGTTTAAGGTGGCACTCTGTTTCACTCTCCTGTTTAAGGTGGCACTCTGATTCACCCTCCAGTTTAAGTTGGCATTCTGTTTCACACTCCTGTTTAAGGTGGCACTCTGTTTCACCCTCCTGTTTAAGGTGGCATTCTGTTTCACCCTCCAGTTTAAGGTGGCACACTGATTCACACTCCAGTTTAAGGTGGCACTCTGATTCACCCACCTGTTCAAATTGGCAATCTGATTCACCCTCCATTTTAAGGTGGCACTCTGGTTCACACTCCAGTTTAAGGTGGCACTCTGATTCACCCTCCTGTTTAAAGTGGCACTCTGATTCACCCTCCTGTTTAAAGTGGCACTCTGATTCACAATCCTGTTTAAAGTGGCAATCTGATTCTCCCTCCAGTTTAAGGTGGCACTCTGATTCACCCTCCAGTTTAAGGTGGCACTCTGATTCACCCTCCTGTTTAAGGTGGCAATCTGATTCACCCTCCAGTTTAAGGTGGCACTCTGATTCACCCTCCAGTTTAAGGTGGCAATCTGATTCACCCTCCAGTTTAAGGTGGCAATCTGATTCACCCTCCAGTTTAAAGTGGCAATCTGATTCACCCTCCAGTTTAAGGTGGCACTCTGATTCACCCTCCTGTTTAAGGTGGCACTCTGATTCACCCTCCAGTTTAAGGTGGCACTCTGATTCACCCTCCAGTTTAAGGTGGCACTCTGATTCACCCTCCAGTTTAAGGTGGCACACTGATTCACACTCCAGTTTAAGGTGGCACTCTGATTCACACTCCAGTTTAAGTTGGCACTCTGAATCACCCTCCAGTTTAAGGTGGCACTCTGATTCAACCTTCTGTTTAAATTGGCACTCTTTTTCACACTCCAGTTTAAGTTGGCACTCTGATTCACCCTCCAGTTTAAGGTGGCACTCTGATTCACCCTCCAGTTTAAGGTGGCACTCTGATTCACCGTCCAGTTTAAGGTGGCACTCTGATTCACCCTCCAGTTTAAGGTGGCACTCTGATTCACCCTCCTGTTTAAGGTGGCAATCTGATTCACCCTCCAGTTTAAGGTGGCAGTCTGATTCACCCTCCAGTTTAAGGTGGCACTCTGATTCACCCTCCAGTTTAAGGTGGCACACTGATTCACGCTCCAGTTTAAGGTGGCACTCTGATTCACCCTCCTGTTTAAGGTGGCACTCTGATTCACCCTCCAGTTTAAGGTGGCACTCTGATTCACCCTTCTGTTCAAATTGGCAATCTGATTCACCCTCCACTTTTAAGGTGGCACTCTGATTGACACTCCAGTTTAAGGTGGCACTCTGATTCACCCTCCACTTTTAAGGTGGCACTCTGATTCACACTCCAGTTTAAGGTGGCACTCTGATTCTACCCTCTATTTTAAGGTGGCATTCTGATTCACCCTCCAGATTAAGTTGGCATTCTGATTCACCCTCCTGTTTAAGTTGGCACTCTGATTCACCCTCCAGTTTAAGGTGGCACTCTGATTCACCCTTCTGTTTAAATTGGCACTCTGATTCACACTCCAGTTTAAGTTGGCACTCTGATTCACACTCCAGTTTAAGGTGGCACTCTGATTCTACCCTCCATTTTAAGGTGGCATTCTGATTCACCCTCCAGATTAAGTTGGCATTCTGATTCACCCTCCTGTTTAAGTTGGCACTCTGATTCACCCTCCAGTTTAAGGTGGCACTCTGATTCACCCTTCTGTTTAAATTGGCACTCTGATTCACACTCCAGTTTAAGTTGGCACTCTGATTCACCCTCCAGTTTAAGGTGGCACTCTGATTCACCCTTCTGTTTAAATTGGCACTCTTTTTCACACTCTAGTTTAAGTTGGCACTCTGATTCACCCTCCAGTTTAAGGTGGCACTCTGATTCACCCTCCAGTTTAAGTTGGCACTCTGATTCACCCTCCAGTTTAAGGTGGCACTCTGATTCACCCTTCTGTTTAAATTGGCACTCTTTTTCACACTCCAGTTTAAGTTGGCACTCTGATTCACCCTCCAGTTTAAGGTGGCACTCTGATTCACCCTTCTGTTTAAATTGGCACTCTTTTTCACACTCCAGTTTAAGTTGGCACTCTGATTCACGCTCCAGTTTAAGGTGGCACTCTGATTCACCCTCCAGTTTAAGGTGGCACTCTGATTCACCCTCCAGTTTAAGGTGGCACTCTGATTCACCCTCCTGTTTAAGGTGGCAATCTGATTCACCCTCCAGTTTAAGGTGGCAATCTGATTCACCCTCCAGTTTAAGGTGGCACACTGATTCACGCTCCAGTTTAAGGTGGCACTCTGATTCACCCTCCTGTTTAAGGTGGCACTCTGATTCACCCTCCAGTTTAAGGTGGCACTCTGATTCACCCTCCTGTTTAAGGTGGCAATCTGATTCACAATCCACTTTTAAGGTGGCACTCTGAGTGACACTCCAGTTTAAGGTGGCACTCTGATTCACCCTCCACTTTTAAGGTGGCACTCTGATTGACACTCCAGTTTAAGGTGGCACTCTGATTCACCCTCCATTTTAAGGTGGCATTCTGATTCACCCTCCAGATTAAGTTGGCATTCTGATTCACCCTCCTGTTTAAGTTGGCACTCTGATTCACCCTCAAGTTTAAGGTGACACTCTGATTCACACTCCAGTTTAAGGTGGCACTCTGATTCACCCTCCAGTTTAAGGTGGCACTCTGATTCACCCTCCACCTTTAAGGTGGCACTCTGATTCACACTCCAGTTTAAGGTGGCACTCTGATTCACCCTCCATTTTAAGGTGGCATTCTGATTCACCCTCCAGATTAAGTTGGCATTCTGATTCACCCTCCTGTTTAAGTTGGCATTCTGAGTCACCCTCATGTTTAATGTGGCACTCTGATTCACCCTCCTGTTTAAGTTGGCATTCTGATTCACCCTCCTGTTTAAGTTGGCATTCTGATTCACCCTCCTGTTTAATGTGGCACTCTGATTCACACTCCAGTTTAAGGTGGCACTCTGATTCACCCTCCTGTTTAAGTTGGCACTCTGATTCACCCTCCATATTAAGTTGGCATTCTGTTTCACCCTCCTGTTTAAGGTGGCACTCT
Source organism: Heterodontus francisci (assembly GCF_036365525.1). Classification (NCBI taxonomy): domain Eukaryota; kingdom Metazoa; phylum Chordata; class Chondrichthyes; order Heterodontiformes; family Heterodontidae; genus Heterodontus; species Heterodontus francisci. The sequence continues at coordinate 11,343,169 of NC_090375.1, read as the reverse complement.
GATTCACCCTCCAGTTTAAGTTGGCACTCTGATTCACCCTCCTGTTTAAGTTGCACTCTGATTCACCCTCCTGTTTAAGTTGGCATTCTGATTCACCCTCCTGTTTAAGTTGGCACTCTGATTCACCCTCCATATTAAGTTGGCATTCTGTTTCACCCTCCTGTTTAAGGTGGCACTCTGATTCACCCGCCAGTTTCAGTTGGCACTCTGATTCACCCTCCTGTTTCAGTTGGCATTCTGTTTCACCCTCCTGTTTAAGGTGGCACTCTGATTCACCCTCCAGTTTAAGTTGGCACTCTGTTTCACCCTCCTGTTAAAGGTGGCACTCTGATTCACCCTCCAGTTTAAGTTGGCATTCTGTTTCACCCTCCTGTTTAAGGTGGCACTCTGATTCACCCTCCTGTTTCAGTTGGCATTCTGTTTTACCCTCCTGTTTAAGGTGGCACTCTGATTCACCCTCCAGTTTAAGTTGGCATTCTGTTTCACACTCCTGTTTAAGGTGGCACTCTGTTTCACCCTCCTGTTTAAGGTGGCATTCTGTTTCACCCTCCTGTTTAAGGTGGCACTCTGATTCACCCTCCTGTTTCAGTTGGCATTCTGTTTTACCCTCCTGTTTAAGGTGGCACTCTGATTCACCCTCCTGTTTCAGTTGGCATTCTGTTTCACCCTCCTGTTTAAGGTGGCACTCTGTTTCACCCTCCAGTTTAAGGTGGCACTCTGATTCACCCTCCTGTTTAAGTTGGCACTCTGATTCACCCTCCATATTAAGTTGGCATTCTGTTTCACCCTTCAGTTTAAGTTGGCACTCTGATTCACCCTCCTGTTTAAGTTGGCATTCTGTTTCACCCTCCTGTTTAAGGTGGCACTCTGATTCACCCTCCTGTTTCAGTTGGCATTCTGTTTCACCCTCCTGTTTAAGGTGGCACTCTGATTCACCCTCCAGTTTAAGTTGGCATTCTGTTTCACCCTCCTGTTTAATGTGGCACTCTGATTCACCCTCCAGTTTAAGTTGGCACTCTGTTTCACCCTCCTGTTTAAGGTGGCACTCTGTTTCACCCTCCTGTTTAAGGTGGCATTCTGATGCACCCTTCTGTTTAAGGTGGCACTCTGATTCACCCTCCTGTTTAAGTTGGCATACTGTTTCACCCTCCTGTTTAAGGTGGCATTCTGTTTCACCCTCCTGTTTAAGGTGGCACTCTGATTCACCCTCCAGATTAAGTTGGCACTGTGATTCGCCCTCCTGTTTAAGGTGGCACTCTGATTCACCCTCCAGTTTAAGTTGGCATTCTGTTTCACCCTCCTGTTTAAGGTGGCACTCTGATTCACCCTCCAGTTTAAGTTGGCACTCTGTTTCACCCTCCTGTTTAAGGTGGCACTCTGTTTCACCCTCCTGTTTAAGGTGGCATTCTGTTTGACACCTCCTGTTGAAGGTGGCATTCTGTTTCACCCTTCTGTTTAAGGTGGCACACTGATTCACCCTCCTGTTTAAGGTGGCACTCTGATTCACCCTCCTGTTTAAGTTGGCATTCTGTTTCACCCTCCTGTTTAAGGTGGCATTCTGTTTCACCCTCCTGTTTAAGGTGGCACTCTGATTCACCCTCCAGATTATGTTGGCACTCTGTTTCACCCTCCTGTTTAAGGTGGCACTCTGATTCACCCTCCAGATTATGTTGGCACTCTGTTTCACCCTCCTGTTTAAGGTGGCACTCTGATTCACCCTCCAGATTACGTTGGCACTCTGTTTCACCCTCCTGTTTAAGGTGGCACTCTGATTCACCCTCCAGATTATGTTGGCACTCTGTTTCACCCTCCTGTTTAAGGTGGCATTCTGTTTCACCCTCCTGTTTAAGGTGGCACTCTGATTCACCCTCCAGTTTAAGTTGGCATTCTGTTTCACCCTCCTGTTTAAGGTGGCATACTGTTTCACCCTTCTGTTTAAGGTGGCACTCTGATTCACCCTCCTGTTTAAGGTGGCATTCTGTTTCACCCTCCTGTTTAAGGTGGCACTCTGATTCACCCTCCAGATTATGTTGGCACTCTGTTTCACCCTCCTGTTTAAGGTGGCACTCTGATTCACCCTCCAGATTACGTTGGCACTCTGTTTCACCCTCCTGTTTAAGGTGGCACTCTGATTCACCCTCCAGATTATGTTGGCACACTGATTCACCCTCCAGTTTAAGTTGGCATTCTGTTTCACCCTCCTGTTTAAGGTGGCATTCTGTTTCACTCTCCTGTTAAAGGTGGCACTCTGATTCACCATCCAGTATAAGTTGGCACTCTGTTTCACCCTCCTGTTTAAGGTGGCATTCTGTTTCACCCTCCTGTTAAAGGTGGCACTCTGATTCACCCTCCAGTTTAAGTTGGCATTCTGTTTCACCCTCCTGTTAAAGGTGGCACTCTGATTCACCATCCAGTATAAGTTGGCACTCTGTTTCACCCTCCTGTTTAAGGTGGCACTCTGTTTCACCCTCCTGTTTAAGGTGGCATTCTGTTTCACCCTCCTGTTTAAGGTGGCACTCTGATTCACCCTCCTGTTTCAGTTGGCATTCTGTTTTACCCTCCTGTTTAAGGTGGCACTCTGATTCACCCTCCAGTTTAAGTTGGCATTCTGTTTCACACTCCTGTTTAAGGTGGCACTCTGTTTCACCCTCCTGTTTAAGGTGGCATTCTGTTTCACCCTCCTGTTTAAGGTGGCACTCTGATTCACCCTCCTGTTTCAGTTGGCATTCTGTTTTACCCTCCTGTTTAAGGTGGCACTCTGATTCACACTCCTGTTTCAGTTGGCATTCTGTTTCACCCTCCTGTTTAAGGTGGCACTCTGATTCACCCTCCAGTTTAAGTTGGCACTCTGTTTCACCCTCCAGTTTAAGGTGGCACTCTGATTCACCCTCCTGTTTAAGTTGGCACTCTGATTCACCCTCCATATTAAGTTGGCATTCTGTTTCACCCTTCAGTTTAAGTTGGCACTCTGATTCACCCTCCTGTTTAAGTTGGCATTCTGTTTCACCCTCCTGTTTAAGGTGGCACTCTGATTCACCCTCCTGTTTCAGTTGGCATTCTGTTTCACCCTCCTGTTTAAGGTGGCACTCTGATTCACCCTCCAGTTTAAGTTGGCATTCTGTTTCACCCTCCTGTTTAAGGTGGCACTCTGATTCACCCTCCAGTTTAAGTTGGCACTCTGTTTCACCCTCCTGTTTAAGGTGGCACTCTGTTTCACCCTCCTGTTTAAGGTGGCATTCTGTTTGACCCTCCTGTTTAAGGTGGCATTCTGATTCACCCTTCTGTTTAAGGTGGCTCTGTAATTCACCCTCCTGTTTAAGTTGGCATACTGTTTCACCCTCCTGTTTAAGGTGGCATTCTGTTTCACCCTCCTGTTTAAGGTGGCACTCTGATTCACCCTCCAGATTAAGTTGGCACTGTGATTCGCCCTCCTGTTTAAGTTGGCATTCTGTTTCACCCTCCTGTTTAAGGTGGCACTCTGATTCACCCTCCAGTTTAAGTTGGCACTCTGTTTCACCCTCCTGTTTAAGGTGGCACTCTGTTTCACCCTCCTGTTTAAGGTGGCATTCTGTTTGACCCTCCTGTTTAAGGTGGCATTCTGATTCACCCTTCTGTTTAAGGTGGCACTCTGATTCACCCTCCTGTTTAAGTTGGCATTATGTTTCACACTCCTGTTTAAGGTGGCATTCTGTTTCACCCTTCTGTTTAAGGTGGCACTCTGATTCACCCTCCTGTTTAAGGTGGCACTCTGATTCACCCTCCTGTTTAAGTTGGCATTCTGTTTCACCCTCCTGTTTAAGGTGGCATTCTGTTTCACCCTCCTGTTTAAGGTGGCACTCTGATTCACCCTCCAGATTATGTTGGCACTCTGTTTCACCCTCCTGTTTAAGGTGGCACTCTGATTCACCCTCCAGATTATGTTGGCACTCTGTTTCACCCTCCTGTTTAAGGTGGCACTCTGATTCACCCTCCAGATTACGTTGGCACTCTGTTTCACCCTCCTGTTTAAGGTGGCACTCTGATTCACCCTCCAGATTATGTTGGCACTCTGTTTCACCCTCCTGTTTAAGGTGGCACTCTGATTCATCCTCCAGATTAATTTGGCACTGTGATTCGCCCTCCTGTTTAAGTTGGCACTCTGATTCACCCTCCAGATTACGTTGGCACTCTGTTTCACCCTCCTCTTTAAGGTGGCACTCTGATTCACCCTCCAGTTTAAGGTGGCAATCTGATTCACCCTCCAGTTTAAGGTGGCATTCTGTTTCACCCTCCTGTTTAAGGTGGCACTCTGATTCACCCTCCAGTTTAAGGTTACACTCTGATTCACCCTCCTGTTTAAAGTGGCACTCTGATTCACCCTCCAGGTTAAGGTGGCATTCTGTTTCACCCTCCTGTTTAAGGTGGCACTCTGATTCACCATCCAGTTTCAGTTGGCATTCTGTTTCACATTCCTGTTTAAGGTGGCACTCTGTTTCACCCTCCTGTTTAAGGTGGCATTCTGTTTCACCCTCCTGTTTAAGGTGGCACTCTGATTCACCCTCCTGTTTCAGTTGGCATTCTGTTTTACCCTCCTGTTTAAGGTGGCACTCTGATTCACACTCCTGTTTCAGTTGGCATTCTGTTTCACCCTCCTGTTTAAGGTGGCACTCTGATTCACCCTCCAGTTTAAGTTGGCACTCTGTTTCACCCTCCAGTTTAAGGTGGCACTCTGAAACACCCTCCTGTTTAAGTTGGCACTCTGATTCACCCTCCATATTAAGTTGGCATTCTGTTTCACCCTTCAGTTTAAGTTGGCACTCTGATTCACCCTCCTGTTTAAGTTGGCATTCTGTTTCACCCTCCTGTTTAAGGTGGCACTCTGATTCACCCTCCTGTTTCAGTTGGCATTCTGTTTCACCCTCCTGTTTAAGGTGGCACTCTGATTCACCCTCCAGTTTAAGTTGGCATTCTGTTTCACCCTCCTGTTTAAGGTGGCACTCTGATTCACCCTCCAGTTTAAGTTGGCACTCTGTTTCACCCTCCTGTTTAAGGTGGCACTCTGTTTCACCCTCCTGTTTAAGGTGGCATTCTGTTTGACCCTCCTGTTTAAGGTGGCATTCTGATTCACCCTTCTGTTTAAGGTGGCACTCTGATTCACCCTCCTGTTTAAGTTGGCATACTGTTTCACCCTCCTGTTTAAGGTGGCATTCTGTTTCACCCTCCTGTTTAAGGTGGCACTCTGATTCACCCTCCAGATTAAGTTGGCACTGTGATTCGCCCTCCTGTTTAAGGTGGCACTCTGATTCACCCTCCAGTTTAAGTTGGCATTCTGTTTCACCCTCCTGTTTAAGGTGGCACTCTGATTCACCCTCCAGTTTAAGTTGGCACTCTGTTTCACCCTCCTGTTTAAGGTGGCACTCTGTTTCACCCTCCTGTTTAAGGTGGCATTCTGTTTGACCCTCCTGTTTAAGGTGGCATTCTGATTCACCCTTCTGTTTAAGGTGGCACTCTGATTCACCCTCCTGTTTAAGTTGGCATTATGTTTCACACTCCTGTTTAAGGTGGCATTCTGTTTCACCCTTCTGTTTAAGGTGGCACTCTGATTCACCCTCCTGTTTAAGGTGGCACTCTGATTCACCCTCCTGTTTAAGTTGGCATTCTGTTTCACCCTCCTGTTTAAGGTGGCATTCTGTTTCACCCTCCTGTTTAAGGTGGCACTCTGATTCACCCTCCAGATTATGTTGGCACTCTGTTTCACCCTCCTGTTTAAGGTGGCACTCTGATTCACCCTCCAGATTTTGTTGGCACTCTGTTTCACCCTCCTGTTTAAGGTGGCACTCTGATTCACCCTCCAGATTACGTTGGCACTCTGTTTCACCCTCCTGTTTAAGGTGGCACTCTGATTCACCCTCCAGATTATGTTGCACTCTGTTTCACCCTCCTGTTTAAGGTGGCACTCTGATTCATCCTGCAGATTAAGTTGGCACTGTGATTCGCCCTCCTGTTTAAGTTGGCACTCTGATTCACCCTCCAGATTACGTTGGCACTCTGTTTCACCCTCCTCTTTAAGGTGGCACTCTGATTCACCCTCCAGTTTAAGGTGGCAATCTGATTCACCCTCCTGTTTAAGGTGGCACTCTGATTCACCCTCCAGTTTAAGGTGGCACTCTGATTCACCCTCCTGTTTAAAGTGGCACTCTGATTCACCCTCCAGTTTAAGGTGGCAATCTGATTCACACTTCTGTTTAAATTGGCAATCTGATTCGCCCTCCTGTTTAAGGTGGCACTCTGATTCACCCTCCAGTTTAAGGTGGCACTCTGATTCACCCTCCAGTTTAAGGTGGCACTCTGATTCACACTCCAGTTTAAGTTGGCAATCTGATTCACCCTCCATTTTAAGGTGGCACTCTGATTCACCCTTCTGTTTAAATTGGCACTCTGATTGACACTCCAGTTTAAGGTGGCACTCTGGTTCACACTCCAGTTTAAAGTGGCACTCTGATTCACACTCCAGTTTAAGTTGGCAATCTGATGCACCCTCCATTTTAAGGTGGCACTGATTCACACTCCAGTTTAAGGTGGCACTCTGATTCACCCTCCAGTATAAGGTGGCACTCTGATTCACCCTCCAGTTTAAGGTGGCACTCTGATTCACACTCCAGTTTAAGGTGGCACTCTGATTCACCTTCCAGTTTAAGGTGGCATTCTGATTCACCCTCCAGATTAAGTTGGCAATCTGATTCACCCTCCAGATTAAGGTGGCACTCTGATTCACCCTCCAGTTTAAGGTGGCACTCTGATTCACCCTCCAGTTTAAGGTGGCACTCTGATTCACACTCCAGTTTAAGGTGGCACTCTGATTCACCCTCCTGTTTAATTTGGCATTCTGATTCACCCTCCTGTTAAATGTGGCACTCTGATTCACCCTCCTGTTTAATGTGGCACTCTGATTCACCCTCCAGATTAAGTTGGCATTCTGATTCACCCTCCTGTTTAAGTTGGCATTCTGATTCACCCTCCTGTTTAATGTGGCACTCTGATTCACTCTCCAGTTTAAGGTGGCACTCTGATTCACCCTCCATATTAAGTTGGCATTCTGATTCACCCTCCTGTTTAAGTTGGCATTCTGATTCACCCTCCTGTTTAATGTGGCACTCTGATTCACCCTCCAGATTAAGTTGGCATTCTGATTCACCCTCCTGTTTAAGTTGGCATTCTGATTCACCCTCCTGTTTAATGTGGCACTCTGATTCACTCTCCAGTTTAAGGTGGCACTCTGATTCACCCTCCATATTAAGTTGGCATTCTGATTCACCCTCCTGTTTAAGTTGGCATTCTGATTCACCCTCCTGTTTAATGTGGCACTCTGTTTCACCCTCCTGTTTAAGGTGGCATTCTGTTTCACCCTCCTGTTTAAGGTGGCACTCTGATTCACCCTCCAGATTACGTTGGCACTCTGTTTCACCCTCCTGTTTAAGGTGGCACTCTGATTCACCCTCCAGATTATGTTGGCACTCTGTTTCACCCTCCTGTTTAAGGTGGCACTCTGATTCATCCTCCAGATTAAGTTGGCACTGTGATTCGCCCTCCTGTTTAAGTTGGCACTCTGATTCACCCTCCAGATTACGTTGGCACTCTGTTTCACCCTCCTCTTTAAGGTGGCACTCTGATTCACCCTCCAGTTTAAGGTGGCAATCTGATTCACCCTCCTGTTTAAGTTGGCACTCTGATTCACCCTCCAGTTTAAGGTGGCACTCTGATTCTCACTCCAGTTTAAGGTGGCACTCTGATTCACCCTCCTGTTTAATTTGGCATTCTGATTCACCCTCCTGTTAAATGTGGCACTCTGATTCACCCTCCTGTTTAATGTGGCACTCTGATTCACCCTCCAGATTAAGTTGGCATTCTGATTCACCCTCCTGTTTAAGTTGGCATTCTGATTCACCCTCCTGTTTAATGTGGCACTCTGATTCACACTCCAGTTTAAGGTGGCACTCTGATTCACCCTCCATATTAAGTTGGCATTCTGTTTCACCCTCCTGTTTAAGGTGGCATTCTGTTTCACCCTCCTGTTTAAGGTGGCACTCTGATTCACCCTCCAGATTACGTTGGCACTCTGTTTCACCCTCCTGTTTAAGGTGGCACTCTGATTCACCCTCCAGATTATGTTGGCACTCTGTTTCACCCTCCTGTTTAAGGTGGCACTCTGATTCATCCTCCAGATTAAGTTGGCACTGTGATTCGCCCTCCTGTTTAAGTTGGCACTCTGATTCACCCTCCAGATTACGTTGGCACTCTGTTTCACCCTCCTCTTTAAGGTGGCACTCTGATTCACCCTCCAGTTTAAGGTGGCAATCTGATTCACCCTCCTGTTTAAGTTGGCACTCTGATTCACCCTCCAGTTTAAGGTGGCACTCTGATTCACCCTCCAGTTTAAGGTGGCACACTGATTCACCCTCCAGTTTAAGGTGGCACTCTGATTCACACTCCAGTTTAAGTTGGCAATCTGATTCACCCTCCATTTTAAGGTGGCACTGATTCACACTCCAGTTTAAGGTGGCACTCTGATTCACCCTCCAGTTTAAGGTGGCACTCTGATTCACCCTCCAGTTTAAGGTGGCACTCTGATTCACACTCCAGTTTAAGGTGGCACTCTGATTCACCCTCCAGTTTAAGGTGGCATTCTGATTCACCCTCCAGATTAAGTTGGCATTCTGATTCACCCTCCTGTTTAATTTGGCATTCTGATTCACCCTCCTGTTAAATGTGGCACTCTGATTCACCCTCCTGTTTAATGTGGCACTCTGATTCACCCTCCAGATTAAGTTGGCATTCTGATTCACCCTCCTGTTTAAGTTGGCATTCTGATTCACCCTCCTGTTTAATGTGGCACTCTGATTCACCCTGCATATTAAGTTGGCATTCTGTTTCACCCTCCTGTTTAAGGTGGCACTCTGATTCACCCTCCAGTTTAAGTTGGCACTCTGATTCACCCTCCTGTTTAAGTTGGCATTCTGTTTCACCCTCCTGTTTAAGGTGGCACTCTGATTCACCCTCCTGTTTCAGTTGGCAATCTGATTCACCCTCCTGTTTAAAGTGGCACTCTGATTCACCCTCCTGTTTAAAGTGGCACTCTGATTCACCCTCCAGTTTAAGGTGGCACTCTGATTCACCCTCCTGTTTCAGTTGGCAATCTGATTCACCCTCCTGTTTAAAGTGGCACTCTGATTCACCCTCCTGTTTAAGGTGGCAATCTGATTCACCCTCCAGTTGAAGGTGGCAATCTGATTCACCCTCCAGTTGAAGGTGGCAATCTGATTCACCCTCCAGTTTAAGGTGGCACTCTGATTCACCCTCCAGTTTAAGGTGGCAATCTGGTTCACACTTGTGTTTAAATTGGCAATCTGATTCACATCCCTATTTAAGGTGGCAGTCTGATTAGTCCTTATCTTAAGTTGGCACTCTGATTCGCCCTCCTGTTTAAGGTGGCACTCTGATTCACCCTCCAGTTTAAGGTGGCACTCTGATTCACCCTCCAGTTTAAGGTGGCACTCTGATTCACACTCCAGTTTAAGGTGGCACTCTGATTCACACTCCAGTTTAAGGTGGCACTCTGATTCACACTCCAGTTTAAGTTGGCACTCTGATTCACCCTGCATTTTAAGGTGGCACTCTGGTTCACATTCCAGTTTAAGGTGGCACTCTGATTCACCCTCCATATTAAGTTGGCATTCTGTTTCACCCTCCTGTTTAAGGTGGCACTCTGATTCACCCTCCAGTTTAAGTTGGCACTCTGATTCACCCTCCTGTTTAAGTTGGCATTCTGATTCACCCTCCTGTTTAAAGTGGCACTCTGATTCACCCTCCTGTTTAAAGTGGCACTCTGATTCACCCTCCAGTTTAAGGTGGCACTCTGATTCACCCTCCTGTTTCAGTTGGCAATCTGATTCACCCTCCTGTTTAAAGTGGCACTCTGATTCACCCTCCTGTTTAAGGTGGCAATCTGATTCACCCTCCAGTTGAAGGTGGCAATCTGATTCACCCTCCAGTTGAAGGTGGCAATCTGATTCACCCTCCAGTTTAAGGTGGCACTCTGATTCACCCTCCAGTTTAAGGTGGCAATCTGGTTCACACTTGTGTTTAAATTGGCAATCTGATTCACATCCCTATTTAAGGTGGCAGTCTGATTAGTCCTTATCTTAAGTTGGCACTCTGATTCGCCCTCCTGTTTAAGGTGGCACTCTGATTCACCCTCCAGTTTAAGGTGGCACTCTGATTCACCCTCCAGTTTAAGGTGGCACTCTGATTCACACTCCAGTTTAAGGTGGCACTCTGATTCACACTCCAGTTTAAGGTGGCACTCTGATTCACACTCCAGTTTAAGTTGGCACTCTGATTCACCCTGCATTTTAAGGTGGCACTCTGGTTCACATTCCAGTTTAAGGTGGCACTCTGATTCACCCTCCATATTAAGTTGGCATTCTGTTTCACCCTCCTGTTTAAGGTGGCACTCTGATTCACCCTCCTGTTTAAGTTGGCATTCTGATTCACCCTCCTGTTTAAAGTGGCACTCTGATTCACCCTCCTGTTTAAAGTGGCACTCTGATTCACCCTCCAGTTTAAGGTGGCACTCTGATTCACCCTCCTGTTTCAGTTGGCACTCTGATTCACCCTCCTGTTTAAGGTGGCACTCTGATTCACCCTCCAGTTTAAGGTGGCACTCTGATTCACCCTCCTGTTTAAGGTGGCAATCTGATTCACCCTCCAGTTTAAGGTGGCACTCTGCTTCACCCTCCAGTTTAAGGTGGCAATCTGATTCACACTTCTGTTTAAATTGGCAATCTGATTCACACTCCTATTTAAGGTGGCAGTCTGATTCGCCCTTAGCTTAAGTTGGCACTCTGATTCGCCCTCCTGTTTAAGGTGGCACTCTGATTCACACTCCAGTTTAAGTTGGCACTCTGATTCACCCTGCATTTTAAGGTGGCACTCTGTTCACACTCCAGTTTAAGGTGGCACTCTGATTCACCCTCCAGTTTAAGGTGGCACTCTGATTCACCCTTCTGTTTAAATTGGCAATCTGATTCACCCTCCAGTTTAAGGTGGCACTCTGATTCACCCTCCAGTTTAAGGTGGCACTCTGATTCACCCTCCTGTTTAAGGTGGCAATCTGATTCACCCTCCAGTTTAAGGTGGCAATCTGATTCACCCTCCAGTTTAAGGTGGCACTCTGATTCACACTCCAGTTTAAGGTGGCACTCTGATTCACCCTTCATTTTAAGGTGGCAATCTGATTCACCCTCACGTTTAAGGTGGCACTCTGATTCACACTCCAGTTTAAGGTGGCACTCTGATTCACCCTCCATTTTAAGGTGGCACTCTGATTCACCCTCCTGTTTAAGTTGGCACTCTGATTCGCACTCCAGTTTAAGGTGGCACTCTGATTCACCCTCCTGTTTAAGTTGGCACTCTGATTCACCCTCCATATTAAGTTGGCATTCTGTTTCACCCTCCTGTTTAAGGTGGCACTCTGATTCACCCTCCAGTTTAAGTTGGCACTCTGATTCACCCTCCTGTTTAAGTTGCACTCTGATTCACCCTCCTGTTTAAGTTGGCATTCTGATTCACCCTCCTGTTTAAGTTGGCACTCTGATTCACCCTCCATATTAAGTTGGCATTCTGTTTCACCCTCCTGTTTAAGGTGGCACTCTGATTCACCCTCCAGTTTCAGTTGGCACTCTGATTCACCCTCCTGTTTAAGTTGGCATTCTGATTCACCCTCCTGTTTAATGTGGCACTCTGATTCACACTCCAGTTTAAGGTGGCACTCTGCTTCACCCTCCTGTTTAAGTTGGCACTCTGATTCACCCTCCATATTAAGTTGGCAATCTGTTTCACCCTCCTGTTTAAGGTGGCACTCTGATTCACCCTCCAGTTTAAGTTGGCACTCTGATTCACCCTCCTGTTTAAGTTGCACTCTGATTCACCCTCCTGTTTAAGTTGGCATTCTGATGCACCCTCCTGTTTAAGTTGGCACTCTGATTCACCCTCCATATTAAGTTGGCATTCTGTTTCACCCTCCTGTTTAAGGTGGCACTCTGATTCACCCTCCAGTTTCAGCTGGCACTCTGATTCACCCTCCTGTTTCAGTTGGCATTCTGTTTCACCCTCCTGTTTAAGGTGGCACTCTGATTCACCCTCCAGTTTAAGTTGGCACTCTGTTTCACCCTCCTGTTAAAGGTGGCACGCTGATTCACCCTCCAGTTTAAGTTGGCATTCTGTTTCACCCTCCTGTTTAAGGTGGCACTCTGATTCACCCTCCAGTTTAAGTTGGCATTCTGTTTCACCCTCCTGTTTAAGGTGGCACTCTGATTCACCATCCAGTTTAAGTTGGCACTCTGTTTCACCCTCCTGTTTAAGGTGGCACTCTGTTTCACCCTCCTGTTTAAGGTGGCATTCTGTTTCACCCTCCTGTTTAAGGTGGCACTCTGATTCACCCTCCTGTTTCAGTTGGCATTCTGTTTTACCCTCCTGTTTAAGGTGGCACTCTGATTCACCCTCCAGTTTAAGTTGGCATTCTGTTTCACACTCCTGTTTAAGGTGGCACTCTGTTTCACCCTCCTGTTTAAGGTGGCATTCTGTTTCACCCTCCTGTTTAAGGTGGCACTCTGATTCACCCTCCTGTTTCAGTTGGCATTCTGTTTTACCCTCCTGTTTAAGGTGGCACTCTGATTCACCCTCCAGTTTAAGTTGGCATTCTGTTTCACCCTCCTGTTTAAGGTGGCACTCTGATTCACCCTCCATATTAAGTTGGCATTCTGTTTCACCCTCCTGTTTAAGGTGGCACTCTGATTCACCCTCCAGTTTAAGTTGGCACTCTGATTCACCCTCCAGTTTAAGTTGGCACTCTGATTCACGCTCCTGTTTCAGTTGGCACTCTGTTTCACCCTCCTGTTTAAGGTGGCATTCTGTTTCACCCTCCTGTTTAAGTTGGCACTCTCATTCACCCTCCATATTATGTTGGCATTCTGTTTCACCCTCCTGTTTAAGGTGGCATTCTGATTCACCCTTCTGTTTAAGGTGGCACTCTGATTCACCCTCCTGTTTAAGTTGGCATACTGTTTCACCCTCCTGTTTAAGGTGGCATTCTGTTTCACCCTCCTGTTTAAGGTGGCACTCTGATTCACCCTCCAGATTAAGTTGGCATTCTGTTCCACCCTCCTGTTTAAGGTGGCACTCTGTTTCACCCTCCTGTTTAAGGTGGCACTCTGTTTCACCCTCCTGTTTAAGGTGGCATTCTGTTTGACCCTCCTGTTTAAGGTGGCATTCTGATTCACCCTTCTGTTTAAGGTGGCACTCTGATTCACCCTCCTGTTTAAGTTGGCATTATGTTTCACACTCCTGTTTAAGGTGGCATTCTGTTTCACCCTCCTGTTTAAGGTGGCACTCTGATTCACCCTCCAGATTAAGTTGGCACTGTGATTCGCCCTCCTGTTTAAGGTGGCACTCTGATTCACCCTCCAGATTAAGTTGGCATTCTGTTCCACCCTCCTGTTTAAGGTGGCACTCTGTTTCACCCTCCTGTTTAAGGTGGCACTCTGTTTCACCCTCCTGTTTAAGGTGGCATTCTGTTTGACCCTCCTGTTTAAGGTGGCATTCTGATTCACCCTTCTGTTTAAGGTGGCACTCTGATTCACCCTCCTGTTTAAGTTGGCATTATGTTTCACACTCCTGTTTAAGGTGGCATTCTGTTTCACCCTCCTGTTTAAGGTGGCATTCTGATTCACCCTCCAGATTAAGTTGGCACTGTGATTCGCCCTCCTGTTTAAGGTGGCACTCTGATTCACCCTCCAGTTTAAGTTGGCACTCTGTTTCACCCTCCTGTTTAAGGTGGCATTCTGTTTCACCCTCCTGTTTAAGGTGGCATTCTGATTCACCCTTCTGTTTAAGGTGGCACTCTGATTCACCCTCCTGTTTAAGGTGGCACTCTGATTCACCCTCCTGTTTAAGTTGGCATTCTGTTTCACCCTCCTGTTTAAGGTGGCATTCTGTTTCACCCTCCTGTTTAAGGTGGCACTCTGATTCACCCTCCAGATTACGTTGGCACTCTGTTTCACCCTCCTGTTTAAGGTGGCACTCTGATTCACCCTCCAGATAATGTTGGCACTCTGTTTCACCCTCCTGTTTAAGGTGGCACTCTGATTCATCCTCCAGATTAAGTTGGCACTGTGATTCGCCCTCCTGTTTAAGTTGGCACTCTGATTCACCCTCCAGATTACGTTGGCACTCTGTTTCACCCTCCTCTTTAAGGTGGCACTCTGATTCACCCTCCAGTTTAAGGTGGCAATCTGATTCACCCTCCTGTTTAAGTTGGCACTCTGATTCACCCTCCAGTTTAAGGTGGCACTCTGATTCACCCTCCTGTTTAAAGTGGCACTCTGATTCACCCTCCAGTTTAAGGTGGCAATCTGATTCACACTTCTGTTTAAATTGGCAATCTGATTCGCCCTCCTGTTTAAGGTGGCACTTTGATTCACCCTCCAGTTTAAGGTGGCACTCTGATTCACCCTCCAGTTTAAGGTGGCACACTGATTCACACTCCAGTTTAAGGTGGCACTCTGATTCACCCTCCATTTTAAGGTGGCACTCTGATTCACCCTTCTGTTTAAATTGGCACTCTGATTGACACTCCAGTTTAAGGTGGCACTCTGGTTCACACTCCAGTTTAAGGTGGCACTCTGATTCACACTCCAGTTTAAGTTGGCAATCTGATTCACCCTCCATTTTAAGGTGGCACTGATTCACACTCCAGTTTAAGGTGGCACTCTGATTCACCCTCCAGTTTAAGGTGGCACTCTGATTCACACTCCAGTTTAAGGTGGCACTCTGATTCACCTTCCAGTTTAAGGTGGCATTCTGATTCACCCTCCAGATTAAGTTGGCATTCTGATTCACACTCCTGTTTAATTTGGCATTCTGATTCACCCTCCTGTTAAATGTGGCACTCTGATTCACCCTCCTGTTTAATGTGGCACTCTGATTCACCCTCCAGATTAAGTTGGCATTCTGATTCACCCTCCTGTTTAAGTTGGCATTCTGATTCACCCTCCTGTTTAATGTGGCACTCTGATTCACACTCCAGTTTAAGGTGGCACTCTGATTCACCCTGCATATTAAGTTGGCATTCTGTTTCACCCTCCTGTTTAAGGTGGCACTCTGATTCACCCTCCAGTTTAAGTTGGCACTCTGATTCACCCTCCTGTTTAAGTTGGCATTCTGTTTCACCCTCCTGTTTAAGGTGGCACTCTGATTCACCCTCCTGTTTCAGTTGGCAATCTGATTCACCCTCCTGTTTAAAGTGGCACTCTGATTCACCCTCCTGTTTAAAGTGGCACTCTGATTCACCCTCCAGTTTAAGGTGGCACTCTGATTCACCCTCCTGTTTCAGTTGGCAATCTGATTCACCCTCCTGTTTAAAGTGGCACTCTGATTCACCCTCCTGTTTAAAGTGGCACTCTGATTCACCCTCCAGTTTAAGGTGGCACTCTGATTCACCCTCCTGTTTAAGGTGGCAATCTGATTCAGCCTCCAGTTGAAGGTGGCAATCTGATTCACCCTCCAGTTTAAGGTGGCACTCTGATTCACCCTCCAGTTTAAGGTGGCAATCTGATTCACACTTCTGTTTAAATTGGCAATCTGATTCACACCCCTATTTAAGGTGGCAGTCTGATTAGCCCTTAGCTTAAGTTGGCACTCTGATTCGCCCTCCTGTTTAAGGTGGCACTCTGATTCACCCTCCAGTTTAAGGTGGCACACGATTCACACTCCAGTTTAAGGTGGCACTCTGATTCGCCCTCCTGTTTAAGGTGGCACTCTGATTCACCCTCCAGTTTAAGGTGGCACATTGATTCACACTCCAGTTTAAGGTGGCACTCTGATTCACACTCCAGTTTAAGGTGGCACTCTGATTCACACTCCAGTTTAAGTTGGCACTCTGATTCACCCTCCATTTTAAGGTGGCACTCTGGTTCACATTCCAGTTTAAGGTGGCACTCTGATTCACCCTCCTGCTTAAAGTGGCACTCTGATTCACCCTCCTGTTTAAAGTGGCACTCTGATTCACCCTCCAGTTTAAGGTGGCACTCTGATTCACCCTCCTGTTTCAGTTGGAAATCTGATTCACCCTCCTGTTTAAAGTGGCAATCTGATTCACCCTCCAGTTTAAGGTGGCACTCTGATTCACCCTCCAGTTTAAGGTGGCACTCTGATTCACCCTCCTGTTTAAGGTGGCAATCTGATTCACCCTCCAGTTTAAGGTGGCACTCTGATTCACCCTCCAGTTTAAGGTGGCAATCTGATTCACACTTCTGTTTAAATTGGCAATCTGATTCACACTCCTATTTAAGGTGGCAGTCTGATTCGCCCTTAGCTTAAGTTGGCACTCTGATTCACCCTCCAGTTTAAGGTGGCACTCTGATTCACCCTCCAGTTTAAGGTGGCACACTGATTTACACTCCAGTTTAAGGTGGCACTCTGATTCACCCTCCAGTTTAAGGTGGCACACTGATTTACACTCCAGTTTAAGTTGGCATTATGTTTCACACTCCTGTTTAAGGTGGCATTCTGATTCACCCTTCTGTTTAAGGTGGCACTCTGATTCACCCTCCAGATTAAGTTGGCACTGTGATTCGCCCTCCTGTTTAAGGTGGCACTCTGATTCACCCTCCAGTTTAAGTTGGCACTCTGTTTCACCCTCCTGTTTAAGGTGGCATTCTGTTTCACCCTCCTGTTTAAGGTGGCATTCTGATTCACCCTTCTGTTTAAGGTGGCACTCTGATTCACCCTCCTGTTTAAGGTGGCACTCTGATTCACCCTCCTGTTTAAGTTGGCATTCTGTTTCACCCTCCTGTTTAAGGTGGCATTCTGTTTCACCCTCCTGTTTAAGGTGGCACTCTGATTCACCCTCCAGATTACGTTGGCACTCTGTTTCACCCTCCTGTTTAAGGTGGCACTCTGATTCACCCTCCAGATTATGTTGGCACTCTGTTTCACCCTCCTGTTTAAGGTGGCACTCTGATTCATCCTCCAGATTAAGTTGGCACTGTGATTCGCCCTCCTGTTTAAGTTGGCACTCTGATTCACCCTCCAGATTACGTTGGCACTCTGTTTCACCCTCCTCTTTAAGGTGGCACTCTGATTCACCCTCCAGTTTAAGGTGGCAATCTGATTCACCCTCCTGTTTAAGTTGGCACTCTGATTCACCCTCCTGTTTAAGGTGGCACTCTGATTCATCCTCCTGTTTAAAGTGGCACTCTGATTCACCCTCCAGTTTAAAGTGGCAATCTGATTCACACTTCTGTTTAAATTGGCAATCTGATTCGCCCTCCTGTTTAAGGTGGCACTTTGATTCACCCTCCTGTTTAAGGTGGCACTCTGATTCATCCTTCTGTTTAAATTGGCACTCTGATTGACACTCCAGTTTAAGGTGGCACTCTGGTTCACACTCCAGTTTAAGGTGGCACTCTGATTCACACTCCAGTTTAAGTTGGCAATCTGATTCACCCTCCATTTTAAGGTGGCACTGATTCACCCTCCAGTTTAAGGTGGCACTCTGATTCACCCTCCAGTTTAAGGTGGCACTCTGATTCACCCTCCAGTTTAAGGTGGCACTCTGATTCACACTCCAGTTTAAGGTGGCAATCTGATTCACCCTCCTGTTTAAGTTGGCACTCTGATTCACCCTCCAGTTTAAGGTGGCACTCTGATTCACCCTCCTGTTTAAAGTGGCACTCTGATTCACCCTCCAGTTTAAGGTGGCAATCTGATTCACACTTCTGTTTAAATTGGCAATCTGATTCGCCCTCCTGTTTAAGGTGGCACTTTGATTCACCCTCCAGTTTAAGGTGGCACTCTGATTCACCCTCCAGTTTAAGGTGGCACACTGATTCACACTCCAGTTTAAGGTGTCACTCTGATTCACCCTCCATTTTAAGGTGGCACTCTGATTCACCCTTCTGTTTAAATTGGCACTCTGATTGACACTCCAGTTTAAGGTGGCACTCTGGTTCACACTCCAGTTTAAGGTGGCACTCTGATTCACACTCCAGTTTAAGTTGGCAATCTGATTCACCCTCCATTTTAAGGTGGCACTGATTCACACTCCAGTTTAAGGTGGCACTCTGATTCACCCTCCAGTTTAAGGTGGCACTCTGATTCACCCTCCAGTTTAAGGTGGCACTCTGATTCACACTCCAGTTTAAGGTGGCACTCTGATTCACCTTCCAGTTTAAGGTGTCATTCTGATTCACCCTCCAGATTAAGTTGGCATTCTGATTCACACTCCTGTTTAATTTGGCATTCTGATTCACCCTCCTGTTAAATGTGGCACTCTGATTCACCCTCCTGTTTAATGTGGCACTCTGATTCACCCTCCAGATTAAGTTGGCATTCTGATTCACCCTCCTGTTTAAGTTGGCATTCTGATTCACCCTCCTGTTTAATGTGGCACTCTGATTCACACTCCAGTTTAAGGTGGCACTCTGATTCACCCTGCATATTAAGTTGGCATTCTGTTTCACCCTCCTGTTTAAGGTGGCACTCTGATTCACCCTCCAGTTTAAGTTGGCACTCTGATTCACCCTCCTGTTTAAGTTGGCATTCTGTTTCACCCTCCTGTTTAAGGTGGCACTCTGATTCACCCTCCTGTTTCAGTTGGCAATCTGATTCACCCTCCTGTTTAAAGTGGCACTCTGATTCACCCTCCTGTTTAAAGTGGCACTCTGATTCACCCTCCAGTTTAAGGTGGCACTCTGATTCACCCTCCTGTTTCAGTTGGCAATCTGATTCACCCTCCTGTTTAAAGTGGCACTCTGATTCACCCTCCTGTTTAAAGTGGCACTCTGATTCACCCTCCAGTTTAAGGTGGCACTCTGATTCACCCTCCTGTTTAAGGTGGCAATCTGATTCAGCCTCCAGTTGAAGGTGGCAATCTGATTCACCCTCCAGTTTAAGGTGGCACTCTGATTCACCCTCCAGTTTAAGGTGGCAATCTGATTCACACTTCTGTTTAAATTGGCAATCTGATTCACACCCCTATTTAAGGTGGCAGTCTGATTAGCCCTCAGCTTAAGTTGGCACTCTGATTCGCCCTCCTGTTTAAGGTGGCACTCTGATTCACCCTCCTGTTTAAGGTGGCACACGATTCACACTCCAGTTTAAGGTGGCACTCTGATTCGCCCTCCTGTTTAAGGTGGCACTCTGATTCACCCTCCAGTTTAAGGTGGCACACTGATTCACACTCCAGTTTAAGGTGGCACTCTGATTCACACTCCAGTTTAAGGTGGCACTCTGATTCACACTCCAGTTTAAGTTGGCACTCTGATTCACCCTCCATTTTAAGGTGGCACTCTGGTTCACATTCCAGTTTAAGGTGGCACTCTGATTCACCCTCCTGCTTAAAGTGGCACTCTGATTCACCCTCCTGTTTAAAGTGGCACTCTGATTCACCCTCCAGTTTAAGGTGGCACTCTGATTCACCCTCCTGTTTCAGTTGGAAATCTGATTCACCCTCCTGTTTAAAGTGGCAATCTGATTCACCCTCCAGTTTAAGGTGGCACTCTGATTCACCCTCCAGTTTAAGGTGGCACTCTGATTCACCCTCCTGTTTAAGGTGGCAATCTGATTCACCCTCCAGTTTAAGGTGGCACTCTGATTCACCCTCCAGTTTAAGGTGGCAATCTGATTCACACTTCTGTTTAAATTGGCAATCTGATTCACACTCCTATTTAAGGTGGCAGTCTGATTCGCCCTTACCTTAAGTTGGCACTCTGATTCACCCTCCAGTTTAAGGTGGCACTCTGATTCACCCTCCAGTTTAAGGTGGCACACTGATTTACACTCCAGTTTAAGGTGGCACTCTGATTCACCCTCCAGTTTAAGGTGGCACACTGATTTACACTCCAGTTTAAGGTGGCATTCTGTTTGACCCTCCTGTTTAAGGTGGCATTCTGATTCACCCTTCTGTTTAAGGTGGCACTCTGATTCACCCTCCTGTTTAAGTTGGCATTATGTTTCACACTCCTGTTTAAGGTGGCATTCTGTTTCACCCTCCTGTTTAAGGTGGCACTCTGATTCACCCTCCAGATTAAGTTGGCACTGTGATTCGCCCTCCTGTTTAAGGTGGCACTCTGATTCACCCTCCAGTTTAAGTTGGCACTCTGTTTCACCCTCCTGTTTAAGGTGGCATTCTGTTTCACCCTCCTGTTTAAGGTGGCATTCTGATTCACCCTTCTGTTTAAGGTGGCACTCTGATTCACCCTCCTGTTTAAGGTGGCACTCTGATTCACCCTCCTGTTTAAGTTGGCATTCTGTTTCACCCTCCTGTTTAAGGTGGCATTCTGTTTCACCCTCCTGTTTAAGGTGGCACTCTGATTCACCCTCCAGATTACGTTGGCACTCTGTTTCACCCTCCTGTTTAAGGTGGCACTCTGATTCACCCTCCAGATTATGTTGGCACTCTGTTTCACCCTCCTGTTTAAGGTGGCACTCTGATTCATCCTCCAGATTAAGTTGGCACTGTGATTCGCCCTCCTGTTTAAGTTGGCACTCTGATTCACCCTCCAGATTACGTTGGCACTCTGTTTCACCCTCCTCTTTAAGGTGGCACTCTGATTCACCCTCCAGTTTAAGGTGGCAATCTGATTCACCCTCCTGTTTAAGTTGGCACTCTGATTCACCCTCCAGTTTAAGGTGGCACTCTGATTCATCCTCCTGTTTAAAGTGGCACTCTGATTCACCCTCCAGTTTAAGGTGGCAATCTGATTCACACTTCTGTTTAAATTGGCAATCTGATTCGCCCTCCTGTTTAAGGTGGCACTTTGATTCACCCTCCTGTTTAAGGTGGCACTCTGATTCACCCTCCAGTTTAAGGTGGCACACTGATTCACACTCCAGTTTAAGGTGGCACTCTGATTCACCCTTCTGTTTAAATTGGCACTCTGATTGACACTCCAGTTTAAGGTGGCACTCTGGTTCACACTCCAGTTTAAGGTGGCACTCTGATTCACACTCCAGTTTAAGTTGGCAATCTGATTCACCCTCCATTTTAAGGTGGCACTGATTCACCCTCCAGTTTAAGGTGGCACTCTGATTCACCCTCCAGTTTAAGGTGGCACTCTGATTCACCCTCCAGTTTAAGGTGGCACTCTGATTCACACTCCAGTTTAAGGTGGCACTCTGATTCACCTTCCAGTTTAAGGTGGCATTCTGATTCACCCTCCAGATTAAGTTGGCATTCTGATTCACACTCCTGTTTAATTTGGCATTCTGATTCACCCTCCTGTTAAATGTGGCACTCTGATTCACCCTCCTGTTTAATGTGGCACTCTGATTCACCCTCCAGATTAAGTTGGCATTCTGATTCACCCTCCTGTTTAAGTTGGCATTCTGATTCACCCTCCTGTTTAATGTGGCACTATGATTCACACTCCAGTTTAAGGTGGCACTCTGATTCACCCTGCATATTAAGTTGGCATTCTGTTTCACCCTCCTGTTTAAGGTGGCACTCTGATTCACCCTCCAGTTTAAGTTGGCACTCTGATTCACCCTCCTGTTTAAGTTGGCATTCTGTTTCACCCTCCTGTTTAAGGTGGCACTCTGATTCACCCTCCTGTTTCAGTTGGCAATCTGATTCACCCTCCTGTTTAAAGTGGCACTCTGATTCACCCTCCTGTTTAAAGTGGCACTCTGATTCACCCTCCAGTTTAAGGTGGCACTCTGATTCACCCTCCTGTTTCAGTTGGCAATCTGATTCACCCTCCTGTTTAAAGTGGCACTCTGATTCACCCTCCTGTTTAAAGTGGCACTCTGATTCACCCTCCAGTTTAAGGTGGCACTCTGATTCACCCTCCTGTTTAAGGTGGCAATCTGATTCACCCTCCAGTTGAAGGTGGCAATCTGATTCACCCTCCAGTTTAAGGTGGCACTCTGATTCACCCTCCAGTTTAAGGTGGCAATCTGATTCACACTTCTGTTTAAATTGGCAATCTGATTCACACCCCTATTTAAGGTGGCAGTCTGATTAGCCCTTAGCTTAAGTTGGCACTCTGATTCGCCCTCCTGTTTAAGGTGGCACTCTGATTCACCCTCCAGTTTAAGGTGGCACACGATTCACACTCCAGTTTAAGGTGGCACTCTGATTCGCACTCCTGTTTAAGGTGGCACTCTGATTCACCCTCCAGTTTAAGGTGGCACACTGATTCACACTCCAGTTTAAGGTGGCACTCTGATTCACACTCCAGTTTAAGTTGGCACTCTGATTCACCCTCCATTTTAAGGTGGCACTCTGGTTCACATTCCAGTTTAAGGTGGCACTCTGATTCACCCTCCTGTTTAAAGTGGCACTCTGATTCACCCTCCTGTTTAAGGTGGCACTCTGATTCACCCTCCTGTTTCAGTTGGAAATCTGATTCACCCTCCTGTTTAAGGTGGCAATCTGATTCACCCTGCAGTTTAAGGTGGCACTCTGATTCACCCTCCAGTTTAAGGTGGCAATCTGATTCACACTTCTGTTTAAATTGGCAATCTGATTCACACTCCTATTTAAGGTGGCAGTCTGATTCGCCCTTAGCTTAAGTTGGCACTCTGATTCACCCTCCAGTTTAAGGTGGCACTCTGATTCACCCTCCAGTTTAAGGTGGCACACTGATTTACACTCCAGTTTAAGGTGGCACTCTGATTCACCCTCCAGTTTAAGGTGGCACTCTGATTCACCCTCCAGTTTAAGGTGGCACTCTGATTCACCCTTCTGTTTAAATTGGCACTCTTTTTCACACTCCAGTTTAAGTTGGCAATCTGATTCACCCTTCTGTTTAAATTGGCAATCTGATTCACCCTCCAGTTTAAGTTGGCAATCTGATTCACCCTTCTGTTTAAATTGCCATCTGATTCACACTCCAGTTTAAGGTGGCACTCTGATTCACCCTCCAGTTTAAGGTGGCACTCTGATTCACCCTTCTGTTTAAATTGGCAATCTGATTCACCCTCCAGTTTAAGGTGGCACTCTGATTCACCCTCCAGTTTAAGGTGGCACTCTGATTCACCCTCCAGTTTAAGGTGGCACACTGATTTACACTCCAGTTTAAGGTGGCACTCTGATTCACACTCCAGTTTAAGGTGGCACTCTGATTCACCCTCCAGTTTAAGTTGGCAATCTGATTCACCTTCTGTTTAAATTGGCAATCTGATTCACACTCCAGTTTAAGGTGGCACTCTGATTCACCCTTCTGTTTAAATTGGCAATCTGATTCACACTCCAGTTTAAGGTGGCACTCTGATTCACCCTCCAGTTTAAGGTGGCACTCTGATTCACCCTTCTGTTTAAATTGGCACTCTTTTTCACACTCCAGTTTAAGTTGGCAATCTGATTCACCCTTCTGTTTAAATTGGCAATCTGATTCACCCTCCAGTTTAAGGTGGCACTCTGATTCACCCTCCAGTTTAAGGTGGCACTCTGATTCACCCTCCAGTTTAAGGTGGCACTCTGATTCACCCTCCTGTTTAAGGTGGCACTCTGATTCACCCTCCTGTTTAAGGTGGCAATCTGATTCACCCTCCAGTTTAAGGTGGCACTCTGATTCACCCTCCAGTTTAAGGTGGCACTCTGATTCAACCTCCAGTTTAAGGTGGCACACTGATTCACGCTCCAGTTTAAGGTGGCACACTGATTCACACTCCTGTTTAAGTTGGCACTCTGATTCACCCTCCAGTTTAAGGTGGCACTCTGATTCACACTCCAGTTTAAGGTGGCACTCTGATTCACACTCCAGTTTAAAGTGGCACTCTGATTCACCCTCCATTTTAAGGTGGCATTCTGATGCACCCTCCAGATTAAGTTGGCATTCTGATTCACCCTCCTGTTTAAGTTGGCATTCTGATTCACCCTCCTGTTTAATGTGGCACTCTGATTCACCCTCCAGATTAAGTTGGCATTCTGATTCACCCTCCTGTTTAATGTGGCACTCTGATTCACACTCCAGTTTAAGGTGGCACTCTGATTCACCCTCCTGTTTAAGTTGGCACTCTGATTCACCCTCCATATTAAGTTGGCATTCTGATTCACCCTCCTGTTTAAGGTGGCACTCTGATTCACCCTCCAGTTTAAGTTGGCACTCTGATTCACCCTCCTGTTTAAGTTGCACTCTGATTCACACTCCTGTTTAAGTTGGCATTCTGATTCACCCTCCTGTTTAAGTTGGCACTCTGATTCACCCTCCATATTAAGTTGGCATTCTGTTTCACCCTCCTGTTTAAGGTGGCACTCTGATTCACCCTCCAGTTTCAGTTGGCACTCTGATTCACCCACCTGTTTCAGTTGGCATTCTGTTTCACCCTCCTGTTTAAGGTGGCACTCTGATTCACCCTCCTGTTAAAGGTGGCACTCTGATTCACCCTCCACTTTAAGTTGGCATTCTGTTTCACCCTCCTGTTTAAGGTGGCACTCTGATTCACCCTCCAGTTTAAGTTGGCATTCTGTTTCACCCTCCTGTTTAAGGTGGCACTCTGATTCACCATCCAGTTTAAGTTGGCACTCTGTTTCACCCTCCTGTTTAAGGTGGCACTCTGTTTCACCCTCCTGTTTAAGGTGGCATTCTGTTTCACCCTCCTGTTTAAGGTGGCACTCTGATACACCCTCCAGTTTAAGTTGGCATTCTGTTTCACACTCCTGTTTAAGGTGGCAATCTGTTTCACCCTCCTGTTTAAGGTGGCATTCTATTTCACCCTCCTGTTTAAGGTGGCACTCTGATTCACCCTCCTGTTTAAGTTGGCATTCTGTTTCACCCTCCTGTTTAAGGTGGCACTCTGATTCTCCCTCCATATTAAGTTGGCATTCTGTTTCACCCTCCTGTTTAAGGTGGCACTCTGATTCACCCTCCAGTATAAGTTGGCACTCTGATTCACCCTCCAGTTTAAGTTGGCACTCTGATTCACCCTCCTGTTTCAGTTGGCACTCTGTTTCACCCTCCTGTTTAAGGTGGCATTCTGTTTCACCCTCCTGTTTAAGTTGGCACTCTGATTCACCCTCCATATTATGTTGGCATTCTGTTTCACCCTCCTGTTTAAGGTGGCACTCTGATTCACCCTCCTGTTTAAGTTGGCATTCTGATTCACCCTCCTGTTTCAGTTGGCATTCTGTTTCACCCTCCTGTTTAAGGTGGCATTCTGTTTCACCCTCCTGTTTAAGGTGGCACTCTGATTCACCCTCCAGTTTAAGGTGGCACTCTGATTCACCCTCCTGTTTAAGTTGGCACTCTGATTCACCATCCTGTTTAAGGTGGCACTCTGATTCACCCTCCTGTTTCAGTTGGCATTCTGTTTCACCCTCCTGTTTAAGGTGGCACTCTGATTCACCTCCAGTTTAAGTTGGCATTCTGTTTCACCCTCCTGTTTAAGGTGGCACTCTGATTCACCCTCCAGTTTAAGTTGGCATTCTGTTTCACCCTCCTGTTTAAGGTGGCACTCTGATTCACCATCCAGTTTAAGTTGGCACTCTGTTTCACCCTCCTGGTTAAGGTGGCACTCTGTTTCACCCTCCAGTTTAAGGTGGCACTCTGATTCACCCTCCTGTTTCAGTTGGCATTCTGTTTTACCCTCCTGTTTAAGGTGGCACTCTGATTCACCCTCCAGTTTAAGCTGGCATTCTGTTTCACACTCCTGTTTAAGGTGGCACTCTGTTTCACCCTCCTGTTTAAGGTGGCATTCTGTTTCACCCTCCTGTTTAAGGTGGCACTCTGATTCACCCTCCTGTTTCAGTTGGCATTCTGTTTTACCCTCCTGTTTAAGGTGGCACTCTGATTCACCCTCCAGTTTAAGTTGGCATTCTGTTTCACACTCCTGTTTAAGGTGGCACTCTGTTTCACCCTCCTGTTTAAGGTGGCATTCTGTTTCACCCTCCTGTTTAAGGTGGCACTCTGATTCACCCTCCAGTTTAAGTTGGCATTCTGTTTTACCCTCCTGTTTAAGGTGGCACTCTGTTTCACCCTCCTGTTTAAGTTGGCACTCTGTTTCACCCTCCTGTTTAAGGTGGCACTCTGATTCACCCTCCTGTTTCAGTTGGCATTCTGTTTTACCCTCCTGTTTAAGGTGGCACTCTGATTCACCCTCCAGTTTAAGTTGGCATTCTGTTTCACACTCCTGTTTAAGGTGGCACTCTGTTTCACCCTCCTGTTTAAGGTGGCATTCTGTTTCACCCTCCTGTTTAAGGTGGCACTCTGATTCACCCTCCTGTTTCAGTTGGCATTCTGTTTTACCCTCCTGTTTAAGGTGGCACTCTGATTCACCCTCCAGTTTAAGTTGGCATTCTGTTTCACCCTCCTCTTTAAGGTGGCACTCTGATTCACCCTCCATATTAAGTTGGCATACTGTTTCACCCTCCTGTTTAAGGTGGCACTCTGATTCACCCTCCAGTTTAAGTTGGCACTCTGATTCACCCTCCTGTTTCAGTTGGCACTCTGTTTCACCCTCCTGTTTAAGGTGGCACTCTGATTCACCCTCCAGTTTAAGTTGGCATTCTGTTTCACCCTCCTGTTTAAGGTGGCACTCTGATTCACCCTCCATATTAAGTTGGCATTCTGTTTCACCCTCCTGTTTAAGGTGGCACTCTGATTCACCCTCCAGTATAAGTTGGCACTCTGATTCACCCTCCAGTTTAAGTTGGCACTCTGATTCACCCTCCTGTTTCAGTTGGCACTCTGTTTCACCCTCCTGTTTAAGGTGGCATTCTGTTTCACCCTCCTGTTTAAGTTGGCACTCTGATTCACCCTCCATATTATGTTGGCATTCTGTTTCACCCTCCTGTTTAAGGTGGCACTCTGATTCACCCTCCTGTTTAAGTTGGCATTCTGATTCACCCTCCTGTTTCAGTTGGCATTCTGTTTCACCCTCCTGTTTAAGGTGGCATTCTGTTTCACCCTCCTGTTTAAGGTGGCACTCTGATTCACCCTCCAGTTTAAGGTGGCACTCTGATTCACCCTCCTGTTTAAGTTGGCACTCTGATTCACCATCCTGTTTAAGGTGGCACTCTGATTCACCCTCCTGTTTCAGTTGGCATTCTGTTTCACCCACCTGTTTAAGTTGGCATTCTGTTTCACCCTCCTGTTTAAGGTGGCACTCTGATTCACCCTCCAGTTTAAGTTGGCATTCTGTTTCACCCTCCTGTTTAAGGTGGCACTCTGATTCACCCTCCAGTTTAAGTTGGCATTCTGTTTCACCCTCCTGTTTAAGGTGGCACTCTGATTCACCATCCAGTTTAAGTTGGCACTCTGTTTCACCCTCCTGTTTAAGGTGGCACTCTGTTTCACCCTCCAGTTTAAGGTGGCACTCTGATTCACCCTCCTGTTTCAGTTGGCATTCTGTTTTACCCTCCTGTTTAAGGTGGCACTCTGATTCACCCTCCAGTTTAAGCTGGCATTCTGTTTCACACTCCTGTTTAAGGTGGCACTCTGTTTCACCCTCCTGTTTAAGGTGGCATTCTGTTTCACCCTCCTGTTTAAGGTGGCATTCTGTTTTACCCTCCTGTTTAAGGTGGCACTCTGATTCACCCTCCAGTTTAAGTTGGCATTCTGTTTCACACTCCTGTTTAAGGTGGCACTCTGTTTCACCCTCCTGTTTAAGGTGGCATTCTGTTTCACCCTCCTGTTTAAGGTGGCACTCTGATTCACCCTCCAGTTTAAGTTGGCATTCTGTTTTACCCTCCTGTTTAAGGTGGCACTCTGTTTCACCCTCCTGTTTAAGTTGGCACTCTGTTTCACCCTCCTGTTTCAGTTGGCACTCTGTTTCACCCTCCTGTTTAAGGTGGCACTCTGATTCACCCTCCTGTTTCAGTTGGCATTCTGTTTTACCCTCCTGTTTAAGGTGGCACTCTGATTCACCCTCCAGTTTAAGTTGGCATTCTGATTCACCCTCCTGTTTAAGGTGGCACTCTGATTCACCCTCCAGTTTAAGTTGGCATTCTGTTTCACACTCCTGTTTAAGGTGGCACTCTGTTTCACCCTCCTGTTTAAGGTGGCATTCTGTTTCACCCTCCTGTTTAAGGTGGCACTCTGATTCACCCTCCTGTTTCAGTTGGCATTCTGTTTTACCCTCCTGTTTAAGGTGGCACTCTGATTCACCCTCCAGTTTAAGTTGGCATTCTGTTTCACCCTCCTGTTTAAGGTGGCACTCTGATTCACCCTCCATATTAAGTTGGCATTCTGTTTCACCCTCCTGTTTAAGGTGGCACTCTGATTCACCCTCCAGTTTAAGTTGGCACTCTGATTCACCCTCCTGTTTCAGTTGGCACTCTGTTTCACCCTCCTGTTTAAGGTGGCATTCTGTTTCACCCTCCTGTTTAAGTTGGCACTCTGATTCACCCTCCATATTATGTTGGCATTCTGTTTCACCCTCCTGTTTAAGGTGGCACTCTGATTCACCCTCCTGTTTAAGTTGGCACTCTGATTCACCCTCCTGTTTCAGTTGGCATTCTGTTTCACCCTCCTGTTTAAGGTGGCACTCTGATTTACCCTCCAGTTTAAGTTGGCATTCTGTTTCACCCTCCTGTTTAAGGTGGCATTCTGTTTCACCCTCCTGTTTAAGGTGGCACTCTGATTCACCCTCCAGTTTAAGGTGGCACTCTGATTCACCCTCCTGTTTAAGTTGGCACTCTGATTCACCATCCTGTTTAAGTTGGCATTCTGTTTCACCCTCCTGTTTAAGGTGGCACTCTGATTCACCCTCCTGTTTCAGTTGGCATTCTGTTTCACCCACCTGTTTAAGTTGGCATTCTGTTTCACCCTCCTGTTTAAGGTGGCACTCTGATTCACCCTCCAGTTTAAGTTGGCACTCTGTTTCACCCTCCTGTTTAAGGTGGCACTCTGATTCACCCTCCAGTTTAAGTTGGCACTCTGTTTCACCCTCCTGTTTAAGGTGGCATTCTGTTTCACCCTCCTGTTTAAGGTGGCATTCTGATTCAACCTTCTGTTTAAGGTGGCACTCTGATTCACCCTCCTGTTTAAGGTGGCACTCTGATTTACCCTCCTGTTTAAGTTGGCATTCTGTTTCAACCTCCGGTTTAAGGTGGCATTCCGTTTCACCCTCCTATTTGAGGTGGCACTCTGATTCACCCTGCAGATTACGTTGGCACTCTGTATCACCCTCCTGTTTAAGGTGGCACTCTGATTCACCCTCCAGATTATGTTGGCACTCTGTTTCACCCTCCTGTTTAAGGTGGCACTCTGATTCACCCTCCAGATTAAGTTGGCACGGTGATTCGCCCTCCTGTTTAAGGTGGCACTCTGATTCACCCTCCAGATTACGTTGGCACTCTGTTTCACCCTCCTGTTTAAGGTGGCACTCTGATTCACCCTCCTGTTTCAGTTGGCATTCTGATTCACCCTCCTGTTTAAGTTGGCAC
The DNA here is from genome assembly GCF_036365525.1 of Heterodontus francisci. NCBI lineage: Eukaryota > Metazoa > Chordata > Chondrichthyes > Heterodontiformes > Heterodontidae > Heterodontus > Heterodontus francisci. The sequence goes on along the minus strand of NC_090375.1, from coordinate 11,313,744 downwards.
TCTGATTCACCCTCCAGTTTAAGGTGGCACTCTGATTCACACTTCTGTTTAAATTGGCAATCTGATTCGCCCTCCTGTTTAAGGTGGCACTCTGATTCACCCTCCAGTTTAAGGTGGCACTCTGATTCACCCTCCAGTTTAAGGTGGCACACTGATTCACCCTCCAGTTTAAGGTGGCACTCTGATTCACACTCCAGTTTAAGGTGGCACTCTGATTCACCCTCCATTTTAAGGTGGCATTCTGATTCACCCTCCAGATTAAGTTGGCATTCTGATTCACCCTCCTGTTTAAGTTGGCATTCTGATTCACCCTCCTGTTTAATGTGGCACTCTGATTCACCCTCCAGATTAAGTTGGCATTCTGATTCACCCTCCTGTTTAAGTTGGCATTCTGATTCACCCTCCTGTTTAATGTGGCACTCTGATTCACACTCCAGTTTAAGGTGGCACTCTGATTCACCCTCCTGTTTAAGTTGGCACTCTGATTCACCCTCCATATTAAGTTGGCATTCTGTTTCACCCTCCTGTTTAAGGTGGCACTCTGATTCACCCTCCAGTTTAAGTTGGCACTCTGATTCAACCTCCTGTTTAAGTTGCACTCTGATTCACCCTCCTGTTTAAGTTGGCATTCTGATTCACCCTCCTGTTTAAGTTGGCACTCTGATTCACCCTCCATATTAAGTTGGCATTCTGTTTCACCCTCCTGTTTAAGGTGGCACTCTGATTCACCCTCCAGTTTAAGTTGGCACTCTGATTCACCCTCCTGTTTCAGTTGGCATTCTGTTTCACCCTCCTGTTTAAGGTGGCACTCTGATTCACCCTCCAGTTTAAGTTGGCACTCTGTTTCACCCTCCTGTTAAAGGTAGCACTCTGATTCACCCTCCAGTTTAAGTTGGCATTCTGTTTCACCCTCCTGTTTAAGGTGGCACTCTGATTCACCCTCCAGTTTAAGTTGGCATTCTGTTTCACCCTCCTGTTTAAGGTGGCACTCTGATTCACCATCCAGTTTAAGTTGGCACTCTGTTTCACCCTCCTGTTTAAGGTGGCATTCTGTTTCACCCTCCTGTTTAAGGTGGCACTCTGATTCACCCTCCTGTTTCAGTTGGCATTCTGTTTTACCCTCCTGTTTAAGGTGGCACTCTGATTCACCCTCCAGTTTAAGTTGGCATTCTGTTTCACACTCCTGTTTAAGGTGGCACTCTGTTTCACCCTCCTGTTTAAGGTGGCATTCTGTTTCACCCTCCTGTTTCAGGTGGCACTCTGATTCACCCACCTGTTTCAGTTGGCATTCTGTTTCACCCTCCTGTTTAAAGTGGCACTCTGATTCACCCTCCATATTAAGTTGGCATTCTGTTTCACCCTCCTGTTTAAGGTGGCACTCTGATTCACCCTCCAGTTTAAGTTGGCACTCTGATTCACCCTCCTGTTTCAGTTGGCACTCTGTTTCACCCTCCTGTTTAAGGTGGCATTCTGTTTCACCCTCCTGTTTAAGTTGGCACTCTGATTCACCCTCCATATTATGTTGGCATTCTGTTTCACCCTCCTGTTTAAGGTGGCACTCTGATTCAACCTCCAGATTATGTTGGCACTCTGTTTCACCCTCCTGTTTAAGGTGGCACTCTGATTCACCCTCCAGATTAAGTTGGCACGGTGATTCGCCCTCCTGTTTAAGGTGGCACTCTGATTCACCCTCCAGATTACGTTGGCACTCTGTTTCACCCTCCTGTTTAAGGTGGCACTCTGATTCACCCTCCTGTTTCAGTTGGCATTCTGATTCACCCTCCTGTTTAAGTTGGCACTCTGATTCACCCTCCAGTTTAAGGTGGCACTCTGATTCACACTTCTGTTTAAATTGGCAATCTGATTCGCCCTCCTGTTTAAGGTGGCACTCTGATTCACCCTCCAGTTTAAGGTGGCACTCTGATTCACCCTCCAGTTTAAGGTGGCACACTGATTCACCCTCCAGTTTAAGGTGGCACTCTGATTCACACTCCAGTTTAAGGTGGCACTCTGATTCACCCTCCATTTTAAGGTGGCATTCTGATTCACCCTCCAGATTAAGTTGGCATTCTGATTCACCCTCCTGTTTAAGTTGGCATTCTGATTCACCCTCCTGTTTAATGTGGCACTCTGATTCACCCTCCAGATTAAGTTGGCATTCTGATTCACCCTCCTGTTTAAGTTGGCATTCTGATTCACCCTCCTGTTTAATGTGGCACTCTGATTCACCCTCCTGTTTAAGTTGGCACTCTGATTCACCCTCCATATTAAGTTGGCATTCTGTTTCACCCTCCTGTTTAAGGTGGCACTCTGATTCACCCTCCAGTTTAAGTTGGCACTCTGATTCAACCTCCTGTTTAAGTTGCACTCTGATTCACCCTCCTGTTTAAGTTGGCATTCTGATTCACCCTCCTGTTTAAGTTGGCACTCTGATTCACCCTCCATATTAAGTTGGCATTCTGTTTCACACTCCTGTTTAAGGTGGCACTCTGATTCACCCTCCAGTTTAAGTTGGCACTCTGATTCAACCTCCTGTTTAAGTTGCACTCTGATTCACCCTCCTGTTTAAGTTGGCATTCTGATTCACCCTCCAGTTTAAGTTGGCACTCTGATTCAACCTCCTGTTTAAGTTGCAGTCTGATTCACCCTCCTGTTTAAGTTGGCATTCTGATTCACCCTCCTGTTTAAGTTGGCACTCTGATTCACCCTCCATATTAAGTTGGCATTCTGTTTCACCCTCCTGTTTAAGGTGGCACTCTGATTCACCCTCCAGTTTAAGTTGGCACTCTGATTCAACCTCCTGTTTAAGTTGCACTCTGATTCACCCTCCTGTTTAAGTTGGCATTCTGATTCACCCTCCTGTTTAAGTTGGCACTCTGATTCACCCTCCATATTAAGTTGGCATTCTGTTTCACCCTCCTGTTTAAGGTGGCACTCTGATTCACCCTCCAGTTTAAGTTGGCACTCTGATTCACCCTCCTGTTTCAGTTGGCATTCTGTTTCACCCTCCTGTTTAAGGTGGCACTCTGATTCACCCTCCAGTTTAAGTTGGCACTCTGTTTCACCCTCCTGTTAAAGGTGGCACTCTGATTCACCCTCCAGTTTAAGTTGGCATTCTGTTTCACCCTCCTGTTTAAGGTGGCACTCTGATTCACCCTCCAGTTTAAGTTGGCATTCTGTTTCACCCTCCTGTTTAAGGTGGCACTCTGATTCACCATCCAGTTTAAGTTGGCACTCTGTTTCACCCTCCTGTTTAAGGTGGCATTCTGTTTCACCCTCCTGTTTAAGGTGGCACTCTGATTCACCCTCCTGTTTCAGTTGGCATTCTGTTTTACCCTCCTGTTTAAGGTGGCACTCTGATTCACCCTCCAGTTTAAGTTGGCATTCTGTTTCACACTCCTGTTTAAGGTGGCACTCTGTTTCACCCTCCTGTTTAAGGTGGCATTCTGTTTCACCCTCCTGTTTCAGGTGGCACTCTGATTCACCCACCTGTTTCAGTTGGCATTCTGTTTCACCCTCCTGTTTAAAGTGGCACTCTGATTCACCCTCCATATTAAGTTGGCATTCTGTTTCACCCTCCTGTTTAAGGTGGCACTCTGATTCACCCTCCAGTTTAAGTTGGCACTCTGATTCACCCTCCAGTTTAAGTTGGCACTCTGATTCACCCTCCTGTTTCAGTTGGCACTCTGTTTCACCCTCCTGTTTAAGGTGGCATTCTGTTTCACCCTCCTGTTTAAGTTGGCACTCTGATTCACCCTCCATATTATGTTGGCATTCTGTTTCACCCTCCTGTTTAAGGTGGCACTCTGATTCAACCTCCTGTTTAAGTTGGCATTCTGATTCACCCTCCTGTTTCAGTTGGCATTCTGTTTCACCCTCCTGTTTAAGGTGGCACTCTGATTCACCCTCCAGTTTAAGTTGGCATTCTGTTTCACCCTCCTGTTTAAGGTGGCATTCTGTTTCACCCTCCTGTTTAAGGTGGCACTCTGATTCACCCTCCAGTTTAAGGTGGCATTCTGTTTCACCCTCCAGTTTAAGGTGGCACTCTGATTCACACTCCAGTTTAAGGTGGCACTCTGATTCACCCTCCATTTTAAGGTGGCATTCTGATTCACCCTCCAGATTAAGTTGGCATTCTGATTCACCCTCCTGTTTAAGTTGGCATTCTGATTCACCCTCCTGTTTAATGTGGCACTCTGATTCACCCTCCAGATTAAGTTGGCATTCTGATTCACCCTCCTGTTTAAGTTGGCATTCTGATTCACCCTCCTGTTTAATGTGGCACTCTGATTCACACTCCAGTTTAAGGTGGCACTCTGATTCACCCTCCTGTTTAAGTTGGCACTCTGATTCACCCTCCTGTTTAAGTTGGCATTCTGTTTCACCCTCCTGTTTAAGGTGGCACTCTGATTCACCCTCCAGTTTAAGTTGGCACTCTGATTCACCCTCCTGTTTAAGTTGCACTCTGATTCACCCTCCTGTTTAAGTTGGCATTCTGATTCACCCTCCTGTTTAAGTTGGCACTCTGATTCACCCTCCATATTAAGTTGGCATTCTGTTTCACCCTCCTGTTTAAGGTGGCACTCTGATTCACCCTCCAGTTTAAGTTGGCACTCTGATTCACCCTCCTGTTTCAGTTGGCATTCTGTTTCACCCTCCTGTTTAAGGTGGCACTCTGATTCACCCTCCAGTTTAAGTTGGCACTCTGTTTCACCCTCCTGTTAAAGGTGGCACTCTGATTCACCCTCCAGTTTAAGTTGGCATTCTGTTTCACCCTCCTGTTTAAGGTGGCACTCTGATTCACCCTCCAGTTTAAGTTGGCATTCTGTTTCACCCTCCTGTTTAAGGTGGCACTCTGATTCACCATCCAGTTTAAGTTGGCACTCTGTTTCACCCTCCTGTTTAAGGTGGCATTCTGTTTCACCCTCCTGTTTAAGGTGGCACTCTGATTCACCCTCCTGTTTCAGTTGGCATTCTGTTTTACCCTCCTGTTTAAGGTGGCACTCTGATTCACCCTCCAGTTTAAGTTGGCATTCTGTTTCACACTCCTGTTTAAGGTGGCACTCTGTTTCACCCTCCTGTTTAAGGTGGCATTCTGTTTCACCCTCCTGTTTCAGGTGGCACTCTGATTCACCCTCCTGTTTCAGTTGGCATTCTGTTTCACCCTCCTGTTTAAGGTGGCACTCTGATTCACCCTCCATATTAAGTTGGCATTCTGTTTCACCCTCCTGTTTAAGGTGGCACTCTGATTCACCCTCCAGTTTAAGTTGGCACTCTGATTCACCCTCCAGTTTAAGTTGGCACTCTGATTCACCCTCCTGTTTCAGTTGGCACTCTGTTTCACCCTCCTGTTTAAGGTGGCATTCTGTTTCACCCTCCTGTTCAAGTTGGCACTCTGATTCACCCTCCATATTATGTTGGCATTCTGTTTCACCCTCCTGTTTAAGGTGGCACTCTGATTCAACCTCCTGTTTAAGTTGGCATTCTGATTCACCCTCCTGTTTCAGTTGGCATTCTGTTTCACCCTCCTGTTTAAGGTGGCACTCTGATTCACCCTCCTGTTTCAGTTGGCATTCTGTTTCACCCACCTGTTTAAGTTGGCATTCTGTTTCACCCTCCTGTTTAAGGTGGCACTCTGATTCACCCTCCAGTTTAAGTTGGCACTCTGTTTCACCCTCCTGTTTAAGGTGGCACTCTGATTCACCCTCCAGTTTAAGTTGGCACTCTGTTTCACCCTCCTGTTTAAGGTGGCATTCTGTTTCACCCTCCTGTTTAAGGTGGCATTCTGATTCACCCTTCTGTTTAAGGTGGCACTCTGATTCACCCTCCTGTTTAAGGTGGCACTCTGATTTACCCTCCTGTTTAAGTTGGCATTCTGTTTCACACTCCGGTTTAAGGTGGCATTCTGTTTCACCCTCCTGTTTGAGGTGGCACTCTGATTCACCCTGCAGATTACGTTGGCACTCTGTATCACCCTCCTGTTTAAGGTGGCACTCTGATTCACCCTCCAGATTATGTTGGCACTCTGTTTCACCCTCCTGTTTAAGGTGGCACTCTGATTCACCCTCCAGATTAAGTTGGCACGGTGATTCGCCCTCCTGTTTAAGGTGGCACTCTGATTCACCCTCCAGATTACGTTGGCACTCTGTTTCACCCTCCTGTTTAAGGTGGCACTCTGATTCACCCTCCTGTTTCAGTTGGCATTCTGATTCACCCTCCTGTTTAAGTTGGCACTCTGATTCACCCTCCAGTTTAAGGTGGCACTCTGATTCACACTTCTGTTTAAATTGGCAATCTGATTCGCCCTCCTGTTTAAGGTGGCACTCTGATTCACCCTCCAGTTTAAGGTGGCACTCTGATTCACCCTCCAGTTTAAGGTGGCACACTGATTCACCCTCCAGTTTAAGGTGGCACTCTGATTCACACTCCAGTTTAAGGTGGCACTCTGATTCACCCTCCATTTTAAGGTGGCATTCTGATTCACCCTCCAGATTAAGTTGGCATTCTGATTCACCCTCCTGTTTAAGTTGGCATTCTGATTCACCCTCCTGTTTAATGTGGCACTCTGATTCACCCTCCAGATTAAGTTGGCATTCTGATTCACCCTCCTGTTTAAGTTGGCATTCTGATTCACCCTCCTGTTTAATGTGGCACTCTGATTCACACTCCAGTTTAAGGTGGCACTCTGATTCACCCTCCTGTTTAAGTTGGCACTCTGATTCACCCTCCATATTAAGTTGGCATTCTGTTTCACCCTCCTGTTTAAGGTGGCACTCTGATTCACCCTCCAGTTTAAGTTGGCACTCTGATTCCACCTCCTGTTTAAGTTGGCACTCTGATTCACCCTCCATATTAAGTTGGCATTCTGTTTCACCCTCCTGTTTAAGGTGGCACTCTGATTCACCCTCCAGTTTAAGTTGGCACTCTGATTCACCCTCCTGTTTCAGTTGGCATTCTGTTTCACCCTCCTGTTTAAGGTGGCACTCTGATTCACCCTCCAGTTTAAGTTGGCATTCTGATTCACCCTCCTGTTTAAGTTGGCATTCTGATTCACCCTCCTGTTTAAGTTGGCACTCTGATTCACCCTCCATATTAAGTTGGCATTCTGTTTCACCCTCCTGTTTAAGGTGGCACTCTGATTCACCCTCCAGTTTAAGTTGGCACTCTGATTCACCCTCCTGTTTCAGTTGGCATTCTGTTTCACCCTCCTGTTTAAGGTGGCACTCTGATTCACCCTCCAGTTTAAGTTGGCACTCTGTTTCACCCTCCTGTTAAAGGTGGCACTCTGATTCACCCTCCAGTTTAAGTTGGCATTCTGTTTCACCCTCCTGTTTAAGGTGGCACTCTGATTCACCCTCCAGTTTAAGTTGGCATTCTGTTTCACCCTCCTGTTTAAGGTGGCACTCTGATTCACCATCCAGTTTAAGTTGGCACTCTGTTTCACCCTCCTGTTTAAGGTGGCATTCTGTTTCACCCTCCTGTTTAAGGTGGCACTCTGATTCACCCTCCTGTTTCAGTTGGCATTCTGTTTTACCCTCCTGTTTAAGGTGGCACTCTGATTCACCCTCCAGTTTAAGTTGGCATTCTGTTTCACACTCCTGTTTAAGGTGGCACTCTGTTTCACCCTCCTGTTTAAGGTGGCATTCTGTTTCACCCTCCTGTTTCAGGTGGCACTCTGATTCACCCACCTGTTTCAGTTGGCATTCTGTTTCACCCTCCTGTTTAAAGTGGCACTCTGATTCACCCTCCATATTAAGTTGGCATTCTGTTTCACCCTCCTGTTTAAGGTGGCACTCTGATTCACCCTCCAGTTTAAGTTGGCACTCTGATTCACCCTCCAGTTTAAGTTGGCACTCTGATTCACCCTCCTGTTTCAGTTGGCACTCTGTTTCACCCTCCTGTTTAAGGTGGCATTCTGTTTCACCCTCCTGTTTAAGTTGGCACTCTGATTCACCCTCCATATTATGTTGGCATTCTGTTTCACCCTCCTGTTTAAGGTGGCACTCTGATTCAACCTCCTGTTTAAGTTGGCATTCTGATTCACCCTCCTGTTTCAGTTGGCATTCTGTTTCACCCTCCTGTTTAAGGTGGCACTCTGATTCACCCTCCAGTTTAAGTTGGCATTCTGTTTCACCCTCCTGTTTAAGGTGGCATTCTGTTTCACCCTCCTGTTTAAGGTGGCACTCTGATTCACCCTCCAGTTTAAGGTGGCATTCTGTTTCACCCTCCAGTTTAAGGTGGCACTCTGATTCACACTCCAGTTTAAGGTGGCACTCTGATTCACCCTCCATTTTAAGGTGGCATTCTGATTCACCCTCCATATTAAGTTGGCATTCTGATTCACCCTCCTGTTTAAGTTGGCATTCTGATTCACCCTCCTGTTTAATGTGGCACTCTGATTCACCCTCCAGATTAAGTTGGCATTCTGATTCACCCTCCTGTTTAAGTTGGCATTCTGATTCACCCTCCTGTTTAATGTGGCACTCTGATTCACACTCCAGTTTAAGGTGGCACTCTGATTCACCCTCCTGTTTAAGTTGGCACTCTGATTCACCCTCCTGTTTAAGTTGGCATTCTGTTTCACCCTCCTGTTTAAGGTGGCACTCTGATTCACCCTCCAGTTTAAGTTGGCACTCTGATTCACTCTCCTGTTTAAGTTGCACTCTGATTCACCCTCCTGTTTAAGTTGGCATTCTGATTCACCCTCCTGTTTAAGTTGGCACTCTGATTCACCCTCCATATTAAGTTGGCATTCTGTTTCACCCTCCTGTTTAAGGTGGCACTCTGATTCACCCTCCAGTTTAAGTTGGCACTCTGATTCACCCTCCTGTTTCAGTTGGCATTCTGTTTCACCCTCCTGTTTAAGGTGGCACTCTGATTCACCCTCCTGTTTAAGTTGGCACTCTGTTTCACCCTCCTGTTAAGGGTGGCACTCTGATTCACCCTCCAGTTTAAGTTGGCATTCTGTTTCACCCTCCTGTTTAAGGTGGCACTCTGATTCACCCTCCAGTTTAAGTTGGCATTCTGTTTCACCCTCCTGTTTAAGGTGGCACTCTGATTCACCATCCAGTTTAAGTTGGCACTCTGTTTCACCCTCCTGTTTAAGGTGGCATTCTGTTTCACCCTCCTGTTTAAGGTGGCACTCTGATTCACCCTCCTGTTTCAGTTGGCATTCTGTTTTACCCTCCTGTTTAAGGTGGCACTCTGATTCACCCTCCAGTTTAAGTTGGCATTCTGTTTCACACTCCTGTTTAAGGTGGCACTCTGTTTCACCCTCCTGTTTAAGGTGGCATTCTGTTTCACCCTCCTGTTTCAGGTGGCACTCTGATTCACCCTCCTGTTTCAGTTGGCATTCTGTTTCACCCTCCTGTTTAAGGTGGCACTCTGATTCACCCTCCAGTTTAAGTTGGCACTCTGATTCACCCTCCAGTTTAAGTTGGCACTCTGATTCACCCTCCTGTTTCAGTTGGCACTCTGTTTCACCCTCCTGTTTAAGGTGGCATTCTGTTTCACCCTCCTGTTCAAGTTGGCATTCTGATTTACCCTCCATATTATGTTGGCATTCTGTTTCACCCTCCTGTTTAAGGTGGCACTCTGATTCAACCTCCTGTTTAAGTTGGCATTCTGATTCACCCTCCTGTTTCAGTTGGCATTCTGTTTCACCCTCCTGTTTAAGGTGGCACTCTGGTTCACCCTCCAGTTTAAGTTGGCATTCTGTTTCACCCTCCTGTTTAAGGTGGCATTCTGTTTCACCCTCCTGTTTAAGGTGGCACTCTGATTCACCCTCCAGTTTAAGGTGGCACTCTGATTCACCCTCCTGTTTAAGTTGGCACTCTGATTCACCATCCTGTTTAAGTTGGCACTCTGATTCACCCTCCATTTTAAGGTGGCACTCTGATTGACACTCCAGTTTAAGGTGGCACTCTGATTCACCCTCCAGTTTAAGGTGGCAATCTGATTCACACTTCTGTTTAAATTGGCAATCTGATTCACACTCCTATTTAAGGTGGCAGTCTGATTCGCCCTTAGCTTAAGTTGGCACTCTGATTCACCCTCCAGTTTAAGGTGGCACTCTGATTCACCCTCCAGTTTAAGGTGGCACACTGATTTACACTCCAGTTTAAGGTGGCATTCTGATTCACCCTCCTGTTTAATGTGGCACTCTGATTCACACTCCAGTTTAAGGTGGCACTCTGATTCACCCTCCTGTTTAAGTTGGCACTCTGATTCACCCTCCTGTTTAAGTTGGCATTCTGTTTCACCCTCCTGTTTAAGGTGGCACTCTGATTCACCCTCCAGTTTAAGTTGGCACTCTGATTCACCCTCCTGTTTAAGTTGCACTCTGATTCACCCTCCTGTTTAAGTTGGCATTCTGATTCACCCTCCTGTTTAAGTTGGCACTCTGATTCACCCTCCATATTAAGTTGGCATTCTGTTTCACCCTCCTGTTTAAGGTGGCACTCTGATTCACCCTCCAGTTTAAGTTGGCACTCTGATTCACCCTCCTGTTTCAGTTGGCATTCTGTTTCACCCTCCTGTTTAAGGTGGCACTCTGATTCACCCTCCAGTTTAAGTTGGCACTCTGTTTCACCCTCCTGTTAAGGGTGGCACTCTGATTCACCCTCCAGTTTAAGTTGGCATTCTGTTTCACCCTCCTGTTTAAGGTGGCACTCTGATTCACCCTCCAGTTTAAGTTGGCATTCTGTTTCACCCTCCTGTTTAAGGTGGCACTCTGATTCACCATCCAGTTTAAGTTGGCACTCTGTTTCACCCTCCTGTTTAAGGTGGCATTCTGTTTCACCCTCCTGTTTAAGGTGGCACTCTGATTCACCCTCCTGTTTCAGTTGGCATTCTGTTTTACCCTCCTGTTTAAGGTGGCACTCTGATTCACCCTCCAGTTTAAGTTGGCATTCTGTTTCACACTCCTGTTTAAGGTGGCACTCTGTTTCACCCTCCTGTTTAAGGTGGCATTCTGTTTCACCCTCCTGTTTCAGGTGGCACTCTGATTCACCCTCCTGTTTCAGTTGGCATTCTGTTTCACCCTCCTGTTTAAGGTGGCACTCTGATTCACCCTCCATATTAAGTTGGCATTCTGTTTCACCCTCCTGTTTAAGGTGGCACTCTGATTCACCCTCCAGTTTAAGTTGGCACTCTGATTCACCCTCCAGTTTAAGTTGGCACTCTGATTCACCCTCCTGTTTCAGTTGGCACTCTGTTTCACCCTCCTGTTTAAGGTGGCATTCTGTTTCACCCTCCTGTTCAAGTTGGCACTCTGATTTACCCTCCATATTATGTTGGCATTCTGTTTCACCCTCCTGTTTAAGGTGGCACTCTGATTCAACCTCCTGTTTAAGTTGGCATTCTGATTCACCCTCCTGTTTCAGTTGGCATTCTGTTTCACCCTCCTGTTTAAGGTGGCACTCTGGTTCACCCTCCAGTTTAAGTTGGCATTCTGTTTCACCCTCCTGTTTAAGGTGGCATTCTGTTTCACCCTCCTGTTTAAGGTGGCACTCTGATTCACCCTCCAGTTTAAGGTGGCATTCTGATTCACCCTCCTGTTTAAGTTGGCACTCTGATTCACCATCCTGTTTAAGTTGGCACTCTGATTCACCCTCCATTTTAAGGTGGCACTCTGATTGACACTCCAGTTTAAGGTGGCACTCTGATTCACACTCCAGTTTAAGGTGGCACTCTGATTCACCCTCCAGTTTAAGGTGGCACTCTGATTCACACTCCAGTTTAAGGTGGCATTCTGATTCACCCTCCATTTTAAGGTGGCATTCTGATGCACCCTCCAGATTAAGTTGGCATTCTGATTCACCCTCCTGTTTAATGTGGCACTCTGATTCACCCTCCAGATTAAGTTGGCACTCTGATTCACCCTCCATATTAAGTTGGCATTCTGTTTCACCCTCCTGTTTAAGGTGGCACTCTGATTCACCCTCCAGTTTAAGTTGGCACTCTGATTCACCCTCCTGTTTAAGTTGCACTCTGATTCACCCTCCAGTTTAAGTTGGCACTCTGATTCACCCTCCTGTTTCAGTTGGCACTCTGTTTCACCCTCCTGTTTAAGATGGCATTCTGTTTCACCCTCCTGTTTAAGTTGGCACTCTGATTCACCCTCCATATTATGTTGGCATTCAGTTTCACCCTCCTGTTTAAGGTGGCACTCTGATTCACCCTCCTGTTTAAGTTGGCACTCTGATTCACCATCCTGTTTAAGTTGGCATTCTGTTTCACCCTCCTGTTTAAGGTGGCACTCTGATTCACCCTCCTGTTTCAGTTGGCATTCTGTTTCACCCACCTGTTTAAGTTGGCATTCTGTTTCACCCTCCTGTTTAAGGTGGCACTCTGATTCACCCTCCAGTTTAAGTTGGCACTCTGTTTCACCCTCCTGTTTAAGGTGGCACTCTGTTTCACCCTCCAGATTAAGTTGGCATTCTGATTCACCCTCCTGTTTAAGTTGGCATTCTGTTTCACCCTCCTGTTTAAGTTGGCATTCTGTTTAACCCTCCTGTTTAAGGTGGCACTCTGATTCACCCTCCTGTTTCAGTTGGCATTCTGTTTCACCCACCTGTTTAAGTTGGCATTCTGTTTCACCCTCCTGTTTAAGGTGGCACTCTGATTCACCCTCCTGTTTCAGTTGGCATTCTGTTTCACCCACCTGTTTAAGTTGGCATTCTGTTTCACCCTCCTGTTTAAGGTGGCACTCTGATTCACCCTCCAGTTTAAGTTGGCACTCTGTTTCACCCTCCTGTTTAAGGTGGCACTCTGATTCACCCTCCAGATTAAGTTGGCATTCTGATTCACCCTCCTGTTTAAGTTGGCATTCTGTTTCACCCTCCTGTTTAAGTTGGCATTCTGTTTAACCCTCCTGTTTAAGGTGGCACTCTGATTCACCCTCCTGTTTCAGTTGGCATTCTGTTTCACCCTCCTGTTTAAGGTGGCACTCTGATTCACCCTCCAGTTTAAGTTCGCATTCTGTTTCACCCTCCTGTTTAAGGTGGCAATCTGATTCACCATCCAGTTTAAGTTGGCACTCTGTTTCACCCTCCTGTTTAAGGTGGCACTCTGTTTCACCCTCCTGTTTAAGGTGGCATTCTGTTTCACCCTCCTGTTTAAGGTGGCACTCTGATTCACCCTCCTGTTTCTTTTGCATTCTGTTTTACCCTCCTGTTTAAGGTAGCACTCTGATTCACCCTCCAGTTTAAGTTGGCATTCTGTTTCACACTCCTGTTTAAGGTGGCACTCTGTTTCACCCTCCTGTTTAAGGTGGCATTCTGTTTCACCCTCCTGTTTAAGGTGGCACTCTGATTCACCCTCCTGTTTCAGTTGGCATTCTGTTTTACCCTCCTGTTTAAGGTGGCACTCTGATTCACCCTCCAGTTTAAGTTGGCATTCTGCTTCACCCTCCTGTTTAAGGTGGCACTCTGATTCACCCTCCATATTAAGTTGGCATTCTGTTTCACCCTCCTGTTTGAGGTGGCACTCTGATTCACCCTCCAGTTTAAGTTGGCACTCTGATTCACCCTCCAGTTTAAGTTGGCATTCTGTTTCACCCTCCTGTTTAAGTTGGCACTCTGATTCACCCTCCATATTATGTTGGCATTCTGTTTCACCCTCCTGTTTAAGGTGGCACTCTGATTCACCCTCCTGTTTAAGTTGGCATTCTGATTCACCCTCCTGTTTCAGTTGGCATTCTGTTTCACCCTCCTGTTTAAGGTGGCACTCTGATTCACCCTCCAGTTTAAGTTGGCATTCTGTTTCAACCTCCTGTTTAAGGTGGCACTCTGATTCACCCTCCAGTTTAAGGTGGCACTCTGATTCACCCTCCTGTTTACGTTGGCACTCTGATTCACCCTCCAGTTTAAGTTGGCATTCTGTTTCACCCTCCTGTTTAAGGTGGCACTCTGATTCACCCTCCAGTTTAAGGTGGCACTCTGATTCACCCTCCTGTTTAAGGTGGCACTCTGATTCACCCTCCTGTTTAAGTTGGCATTCTGATTCACCCTCCTGTTTCAGTTGGCATTCTGTTTCACCCTCCTGTTTAAGGTGGCACTCTGATTCACCCTCCAGTTTAAGGTGGCACTCTGATTCACCCTCCTGTTTAAGTTGGCACTCTGATTCACCATCCTGTTTAAGTTGGCATTCTGTTTCACCCTCCTGTTTAAGGTGGCACTCTGATTCACCCTCCTGTTTCAGTTGGCATTCTGTTTCACCCACCTGTTTAAGTTGGCATTCTGTTTCACCCTCCTGTTTAAGGTGGCACTCTGATTCACCCTCCAGTTTAAGTTGGCACTCTGTTTCACCCTCCTGTTTAAGGTGGCACTCTGATTCACCCTCCAGTTTAAGTTGGCACTCTGTTTCACCCTCCTGTTTAAGGTGGCATTCTGTTTCACCCTCCTGTTTAAGGTGGCATTCTGTTTCACCCTCCTGTTTAAGGTGGCATTCTGATTCACCCTCCTGTTTCAGTTGGCATTCTGTTTCACCCACCTGTTTAAGTTGGCATTCTGTTTCACCCTCCTGTTTAAGGTGGCACTCTGATTCACCCTCCAGTTTAAGTTGGCACTCTGTTTCACCCTCCTGTTTAAGGTGGCACTCTGATTCACCCTCCAGTTTAAGTTGGCACTCTGTTTCACCCTCCTGTTTAAGGTGGCACTCTGTTTCACCCTCCTGTTTAAGGTGGCATTCTGTTTCACCCTCCTGTTTAAGGTGGCACTCTGATTCACCCTCCTGTTTAAGGTGGCACTCTGATTCACCCTCCTGTTTAAGTTGGCATTCTGTTTCACCCTCCTGTTTAAGGTGGCATTCTGTTTCACCCTCCTGTTTAAGGTGGCACTCTGATTCACCCTCCAGATTACGTTGGCACTCTGTATCACCCTCCTGTTTAAGGTGGCACTCTGATTCACCCTCCAGATTATGTTGGCACTCTGTTTCACCCTCCTGTTTAAGGTGGCACTCTGTTTCACCCTCCAGATTAAGTTGGCACGGTGATTCGCCCTCCTGTTTAAGGTGGCATTCTGATTCACCCTCCAGATTACGTTGGCACTCTGTTTCACCCTCCTGTTTAAGGTGGCACTCTGATTCACCCTCCTGTTTCAGTTGGCATTCTGATTCACCCTCCTGTTTAAGTTGGCACTCTGATTCACACTCCAGTTTAAGGTGGCACTCTGTTTCACACTTCTGTTTAAATTGGCAATCTGATTCGCCCTCCTGCTTAAGGTGGCACTCTGATTCACCCTCCAGTTTAAGGTGGCACTCTGATTCACCCTCCAGTTTAAGGTGGCACACTGATTCACCCTCCAGTTTAAGGTGGCACTCTGATTCACACTCCAGTTTAAGGTGGCACTCTGATTCACCCTCCATTTTAAGGTGGCATTCTGATTCACCCTCCAGATTAAGTTGGCATTCTGATTCACCCTCCTGTTTAAGTTGGCATTCTGATTCACCCTCCTGTTTAATGTGGCACTCTGATTCACCCTCCAGATTAAGTTGGCATTCTGATTCACCCTCCTGTTTAAGTTGGCATTCTGATTCACCCTCCTGTTTAATGTGGCAATCTGATTCACCCTCCAGTTTAAGGTGGCACTCTGATTCACCCTCCTGTTTAAGTTGGCACTCTGATTCACCCTCCATATTAAGTTGGCATTCTGTTTCACCCTCCTGTTTAAGGTGGCACTCTGATTCACCCTCCAGTTTAAGTTGGCACTCTGATTCACCCTCCTGTTTAAGTTGCACTCTGATTCACCCTCCTGTTTAAGTTGGCATTCTGATTCACCCTCCTGTTTAAGTTGGCACTCTGATTCACCCTCCATATTAAGTTGGCATTCTGTTTCACCCTCCTGTTTAAGGTGGCACTCTGATTCACCCTCCAGTTTAAGTTGGCACTCTGATTCACCCTCCTGTTTCAGTTGGCATTCTGTTTCACCCTCCTGTTTAAGGTGGCACTCTGATTCACCCTCCAGTTTAAGTTGGCACTCTGCTTCACCCTCCTGTTAAAGGTGGCACTCTGATTCACCCTCCAGTTTAAGTTGGCATTCTGTTTCACCCTCCTGTTTAAGGTGGCACTCTGATTCACCCTCCAGTTTAAGTTGGCATTCTGTTTCACCCTCCTGTTTAAGGTGGCACTCTGATTCACCCTCCTGTTTAAGGTGGCACTCTGTTTCACCCTCCTGTTTAAGGTGGCATTCTCTTTCACCCTCCTGTTTAAGGTGGCACTCTGATTCACCCTCCTGTTTCAGTTGGCATTCTGTTTTACCCTCCTGTTTAAGGTGGCACTCTGATTCACCCTCCAGTTTAAGTTGGCATTCTGTTTCACACTCCTGTTTAAGGTGGCACTCTGTTTCACCCTCCTGTTTAAGGTGGCATTCTGTTTCACCCTCCTGTTTAAGGTGGCACTCTGATTCACCCTCCTGTTTCAGTTGGCATTCTGTTTCACCCTCCTGTTTAAGGTGGCACTCTGATTCACCCTCCATATTAAGTTGGCATACTGTTTCACCCTCCTGTTTAAGGTGGCACTCTGATTCACCCTCCAGTTTAAGTTGGCACTCTGATTCACCCTCCAGTTTAAGTTGGCACTCTGATTCACCCTCCTGTTTCAGTTGGCACTCTGTTTCACCCTCCTGTTTAAGGTGGCATTCTGTTTCACCCTCCTGTTTAAGTTGGCACTCTGATTCACCCTCCATATTATGTTGGCATTCTGTTTCACCCTCCTGTTTAAGGTGGCACTCTGATTCACCCTCCTGTTTAAGTTGGCATTCTGATTCACCCTCCTGTTTCAGTTGGCATTCTGTTTCACCCTCCTGTTTAAGGTGGCACTCTGATTCACCCTCCAGTTTAAGTTGGCATTCTGTTTCACCCTCCTGTTTAAGGTGGCACTCTGATTCACCCTCCAGTTTAAGTTGGCATTCTGTTTCACACTCCTGTTTAAGGTGGCACTCTGTTTCACCCTCCTGTTTAAGGTGGCATTCTGTTTCACCCTCCTGTTTCAGGTGGCACTCTGATTCACCCTCCTGTTTCAGTTGGCATTCTGTTTCACCCTCCTGTTTAAGGTGGCACTCTGATTCACCCTCCTGTTTAAGTTGGCATTCTGTTTCACCCTCCTGTTTAAGGTGGCACTCTGATTCACCCTCCAGTTTAAGTTGGCACTCTGATTCACCCTCCAGTTTAAGTTGGCACTCTGATTCACCCTCCTGTTTCAGTTGGCACTCTGTTTCACCCTCCTGTTTAAGGTGGCATTCTGTTTCACCCTCCTGTTCAAGTTGGCACTCTGATTTACCCTCCATATTATGTTGGCATTCTGTTTCACCCTCCTGTTTAAGGTGGCACTCTGATTCAACCTCCTGTTTAAGTTGGCATTCTGATTCACCCTCCTGTTTCAGTTGGCATTCTGTTTCACCCTCCTGTTTAAGGTGGCACTCTGGTTCACCCTCCAGTTTAAGTTGGCATTCTGTTTCACCCTCCTGTTTAAGGTGGCATTCTGTTTCACCCTCCTGTTTAAGGTGGCACTCTGATTCACCCTCCAGTTTAAGGTGGCACTCTGATTCACCCTCCTGTTTAAGTTGGCACTCTGATTCACCATCCTGTTTAAGTTGGCACTCTGATTCACCCTCCATTTTAAGGTGGCACTCTGATTGACACTCCAGTTTAAGGTGGCACTCTGATTCACACTCCAGTTTAAGGTGGCACTCTGATTCACCCTCCAGTTTAAGGTGGCACTCTGATTCACACTCCAGTTTAAGGTGGCACTCTGATTCACCCTCCATTTTAAGGTGGCATTCTGATGCACCCTCCAGATTAAGTTGGCATTCTGATTCACCCTCCTGTTTAATGTGGCACTCTGATTCACCCTCCAGATTAAGTTGGCACTCTGATTCACCCTCCATATTAAGTTGGCATTCTGTTTCACCCTCCTGTTTAAGGTGGCACTCTGATTCACCCTCCAGTTTAAGTTGGCACTCTGATTCACCCTCCTGTTTAAGTTGCACTCTGATTCACCCTCCAGTTTAAGTTGGCACTCTGATTCACCCTCCTGTTTCAGTTGGCACTCTGTTTCACCCTCCTGTTTAAGATGGCATTCTGTTTCACCCTCCTGTTTAAGTTGGCACTCTGATTCACCCTCCATATTATGTTGGCATTCAGTTTCACCCTCCTGTTTAAGGTGGCACTCTGATTCACCCTCCTGTTTAAGTTGGCACTCTGATTCACCATCCTGTTTAAGTTGGCATTCTGTTTCACCCTCCTGTTTAAGGTGGCACTCTGATTCACCCTCCTGTTTCAGTTGGCATTCTGTTTCACCCACCTGTTTAAGTTGGCATTCTGTTTCACCCTCCTGTTTAAGGTGGCACTCTGATTCACCCTCCAGTTTAAGTTGGCACTCTGTTTCACCCTCCTGTTTAAGGTGGCACTCTGATTCACCCTCCAGATTAAGTTGGCATTCTGATTCACCCTCCTGTTTAAGTTGGCATTCTGTTTCACCCTCCTGTTTAAGTTGGCATTCTGTTTAACCCTCCTGTTTAAGGTGGCACTCTGATTCACCCTCCTGTTTCAGTTGGCATTCTGTTTCACCCACCTGTTTAAGTTGGCATTCTGTTTCACCCTCCTGTTTAAGGTGGCACTCTGATTCACCCTCCTGTTTCAGTTGGCATTCTGTTTCACCCACCTGTTTAAGTTGGCATTCTGTTTCACCCTCCTGTTTAAGGTGGCACTCTGATTCACCCTCCAGTTTAAGTTGGCACTCTGTTTCACCCTCCTGTTTAAGGTGGCACTCTGATTCACCCTCCAGATTAAGTTGGCATTCTGATTCACCCTCCTGTTTAAGTTGGCATTCTGTTTCACCCTCCTGTTTAAGTTGGCATTCTGTTTAACCCTCCTGTTTAAGGTGGCACTCTGATTCACCCTCCTGTTTCAGTTGGCATTCTGTTTCACCCTCCTGTTTAAGGTGGCACTCTGATTCACCCTCCAGTTTAAGTTCGCATTCTGTTTCACCCTCCTGTTTAAGGTGGCAATCTGATTCACCATCCAGTTTAAGTTGGCACTCTGTTTCACCCTCCTGTTTAAGGTGGCACTCTGTTTCACCCTCCTGTTTAAGGTGGCATTCTGTTTCACCCTCCTGTTTAAGGTGGCACTCTGATTCACCCTCCTGTTTCTTTTGCATTCTGTTTTACCCTCCTGTTTAAGGTAGCACTCTGATTCACCCTCCAGTTTAAGTTGGCATTCTGTTTCACACTCCTGTTTAAGGTGGCACTCTGTTTCACCCTCCTGTTTAAGGTGGCATTCTGTTTCACCCTCCTGTTTAAGGTGGCACTCTGATTCACCCTCCTGTTTCAGTTGGCATTCTGTTTTACCCTCCTGTTTAAGGTGGCACTCTGATTCACCCTCCAGTTTAAGTTGGCATTCTGCTTCACCCTCCTGTTTAAGGTGGCACTCTGATTCACCCTCCATATTAAGTTGGCATTCTGTTTCACCCTCCTGTTTGAGGTGGCACTCTGATTCACCCTCCAGTTTAAGTTGGCACTCTGATTCACCCTCCAGTTTAAGTTGGCATTCTGTTTCACCCTCCTGTTTAAGTTGGCACTCTGATTCACCCTCCATATTATGTTGGCATTCTGTTTCACCCTCCTGTTTAAGGTGGCACTCTGATTCACCCTCCTGTTTAAGTTGGCATTCTGATTCACCCTCCTGTTTCAGTTGGCATTCTGTTTCACCCTCCTGTTTAAGGTGGCACTCTGATTCACCCTCCAGTTTAAGTTGGCATTCTGTTTCAACCTCCTGTTTAAGGTGGCACTCTGATTCACCCTCCAGTTTAAGGTGGCACTCTGATTCACCCTCCTGTTTACGTTGGCACTCTGATTCACCCTCCAGTTTAAGTTGGCATTCTGTTTCACCCTCCTGTTTAAGGTGGCACTCTGATTCACCCTCCAGTTTAAGGTGGCACTCTGATTCACCCTCCTGTTTAAGGTGGCACTCTGATTCACCCTCCTGTTTAAGTTGGCATTCTGATTCACCCTCCTGTTTCAGTTGGCATTCTGTTTCACCCTCCTGTTTAAGGTGGCACTCTGATTCACCCTCCAGTTTAAGGTGGCACTCTGATTCACCCTCCTGTTTAAGTTGGCACTCTGATTCACCATCCTGTTTAAGTTGGCATTCTGTTTCACCCTCCTGTTTAAGGTGGCACTCTGATTCACCCTCCTGTTTCAGTTGGCATTCTGTTTCACCCACCTGTTTAAGTTGGCATTCTGTTTCACCCTCCTGTTTAAGGTGGCACTCTGATTCACCCTCCAGTTTAAGTTGGCACTCTGTTTCACCCTCCTGTTTAAGGTGGCACTCTGATTCACCCTCCAGTTTAAGTTGGCACTCTGTTTCACCCTCCTGTTTAAGGTGGCATTCTGTTTCACCCTCCTGTTTAAGGTGGCATTCTGTTTCACCCTCCTGTTTAAGGTGGCATTCTGATTCACCCTCCTGTTTCAGTTGGCATTCTGTTTCACCCACCTGTTTAAGTTGGCATTCTGTTTCACCCTCCTGTTTAAGGTGGCACTCTGATTCACCCTCCAGTTTAAGTTGGCACTCTGTTTCACCCTCCTGTTTAAGGTGGCACTCTGATTCACCCTCCAGTTTAAGTTGGCACTCTGTTTCACCCTCCTGTTTAAGGTGGCACTCTGTTTCACCCTCCTGTTTAAGGTGGCATTCTGTTTCACCCTCCTGTTTAAGGTGGCACTCTGATTCACCCTCCTGTTTAAGGTGGCACTCTGATTCACCCTCCTGTTTAAGTTGGCATTCTGTTTCACCCTCCTGTTTAAGGTGGCATTCTGTTTCACCCTCCTGTTTAAGGTGGCACTCTGATTCACCCTCCAGATTACGTTGGCACTCTGTATCACCCTCCTGTTTAAGGTGGCACTCTGATTCACCCTCCAGATTATGTTGGCACTCTGTTTCACCCTCCTGTTTAAGGTGGCACTCTGTTTCACCCTCCAGATTAAGTTGGCACGGTGATTCGCCCTCCTGTTTAAGGTGGCATTCTGATTCACCCTCCAGATTACGTTGGCACTCTGTTTCACCCTCCTGTTTAAGGTGGCACTCTGATTCACCCTCCTGTTTCAGTTGGCATTCTGATTCACCCTCCTGTTTAAGTTGGCACTCTGATTCACACTCCAGTTTAAGGTGGCACTCTGTTTCACACTTCTGTTTAAATTGGCAATCTGATTCGCCCTCCTGCTTAAGGTGGCACTCTGATTCACCCTCCAGTTTAAGGTGGCACTCTGATTCACCCTCCAGTTTAAGGTGGCACACTGATTCACCCTCCAGTTTAAGGTGGCACTCTGATTCACACTCCAGTTTAAGGTGGCACTCTGATTCACCCTCCATTTTAAGGTGGCATTCTGATTCACCCTCCAGATTAAGTTGGCATTCTGATTCACCCTCCTGTTTAAGTTGGCATTCTGATTCACCCTCCTGTTTAATGTGGCACTCTGATTCACCCTCCAGATTAAGTTGGCATTCTGATTCACCCTCCTGTTTAAGTTGGCATTCTGATTCACCCTCCTGTTTAATGTGGCAATCTGATTCACCCTCCAGTTTAAGGTGGCACTCTGATTCACCCTCCTGTTTAAGTTGGCACTCTGATTCACCCTCCATATTAAGTTGGCATTCTGTTTCACCCTCCTGTTTAAGGTGGCACTCTGATTCACCCTCCAGTTTAAGTTGGCACTCTGATTCACCCTCCTGTTTAAGTTGCACTCTGATTCACCCTCCTGTTTAAGTTGGCATTCTGATTCACCCTCCTGTTTAAGTTGGCACTCTGATTCACCCTCCATATTAAGTTGGCATTCTGTTTCACCCTCCTGTTTAAGGTGGCACTCTGATTCACCCTCCAGTTTAAGTTGGCACTCTGATTCACCCTCCTGTTTCAGTTGGCATTCTGTTTCACCCTCCTGTTTAAGGTGGCACTCTGATTCACCCTCCAGTTTAAGTTGGCACTCTGCTTCACCCTCCTGTTAAAGGTGGCACTCTGATTCACCCTCCAGTTTAAGTTGGCATTCTGTTTCACCCTCCTGTTTAAGGTGGCACTCTGATTCACCCTCCAGTTTAAGTTGGCATTCTGTTTCACCCTCCTGTTTAAGGTGGCACTCTGATTCACCCTCCTGTTTAAGGTGGCACTCTGTTTCACCCTCCTGTTTAAGGTGGCATTCTCTTTCACCCTCCTGTTTAAGGTGGCACTCTGATTCACCCTCCTGTTTCAGTTGGCATTCTGTTTTACCCTCCTGTTTAAGGTGGCACTCTGATTCACCCTCCAGTTTAAGTTGGCATTCTGTTTCACACTCCTGTTTAAGGTGGCACTCTGTTTCACCCTCCTGTTTAAGGTGGCATTCTGTTTCACCCTCCTGTTTAAGGTGGCACTCTGATTCACCCTCCTGTTTCAGTTGGCATTCTGTTTCACCCTCCTGTTTAAGGTGGCACTCTGATTCACCCTCCATATTAAGTTGGCATACTGTTTCACCCTCCTGTTTAAGGTGGCACTCTGATTCACCCTCCAGTTTAAGTTGGCACTCTGATTCACCCTCCAGTTTAAGTTGGCACTCTGATTCACCCTCCTGTTTCAGTTGGCACTCTGTTTCACCCTCCTGTTTAAGGTGGCATTCTGTTTCACCCTCCTGTTTAAGTTGGCACTCTGATTCACCCTCCATATTATGTTGGCATTCTGTTTCACCCTCCTGTTTAAGGTGGCACTCTGATTCACCCTCCTGTTTAAGTTGGCATTCTGATTCACCCTCCTGTTTCAGTTGGCATTCTGTTTCACCCTCCTGTTTAAGGTGGCACTCTGATTCACCCTCCAGTTTAAGTTGGCATTCTGTTTCACCCTCCTGTTTAAGGTGGCATTCTGTTTCACCCTCCTGTTTAAGGTGGCACTCTGATTCACCCTCCAGTTTAAGGTGGCACTCTGATTCACCCTCCTGTTTAAGTTGGCACTCTGATTCACCATCCTGTTTAAGTTGGCATTCTGTTTCACCCTCCTGTTTAAGGTGGCACTCTGATTCACCCTCCTGTTTCAGTTGGCATTCTGTTTCACCCACCTGTTTAAGTTGGCATTCTGTTTCACCCTCCTGTTTAAGGTGGCACTCTGATTCACCCTCCAGTTTAAGTTGGCACTCTGTTTCACCCTCCTGTTTTAGGTGGCACTCTGATTCACCCTCCAGTTTAAGTTGGCACTCTGTTTCACCCTCCTGTTTAAGGTGGCATTCTGTTTCACCCTCCTGTTTAAGGTGGCATTCTGATTCACCCTTCTGTTTAAGGTGGCACTCTGATTCACCCTCCTGTTTAAGGTGGCACTCTGATTCACCCTCCTGTTTAAGTTGGCATTCTGTTTCACCCTCCTGTTTAAGGTGGCATTCTGTTTCACCCTCCTGTTTAAGGTGGCACTCTGATTCACCCTCCAGATTACGTTGGCACTCTGTTTCACCCTCCTGTTTAAGGTGGCACTCTGATTCACCCTCCAGATTATGTTGGCACTCTGTTTCACCCTCCTGTTTAAGGTGGCACTCTGATTCACCCTCCAGATTAAGTTGGCACTGTGATTCGCCCTCCTGTTTAAGGTGGCACTCTGATTCACCCTCCAGATTACGTTGGCACTCTGTTTCACCCTCCTGTTTAAGGTGGCACTCTGATTCACCCTCCTGTTTAAGGTGGCATTCTGATTCACCCTCCTGTTTAAGTTGGCACTCTGATTCACCCTCCTGTTTAAGTTGGCACTCTGATTCACCCTCCATATTATGTTGGCATTCTGTTTCACCCTTCTGTTTAAGGTGGCACTCTGATTCACCCTCCTGTTTAAGTTGGCATTCTGATTCACCCTCCTGTTTCAGTTGGCATTCTGTTTCACCCTCCTGTTTAAGGTGGCACTCTGATTCACCCTCCAGTTTAATTTGGCATTCTGTTTCACCCTCCTGTTTAAGGTGGCATTCTGTTTCACCCTCCTGTTTAAGGTGGCACTCTGATTCACCCTCCAGTTTAAGGTGGCACTCTGATTCACCCTCCTGTTTCAGTTGGCATTCTGTTTCACCCTCCTGTTTAAGGTGGCACTCTGATTCACCCTCCAGTTTAAGGTGGCACTCTGATTCACCATCCTGTTTAAGTTGGCATTCTGTTTCACCCTCCTGTTTAAGGTGGCACTCTGATTCACCCTTCTGTTTCAGTTGGCATTCTGTTTCACCCACCTGTTTAAGTTGGCATTCTGTTTCACCCTCCTGTTTAAGGTGGCACTCTGATTCACCCTCCAGTTTAAGTTGGCACTCTGTTTCACCCTCCTGTTTAAGGTGGCACTCTGATTCACCCTCCAGTTTAAGTTGGCACTCTGTTTCACCCTCCTGTTTAAGGTGGCACTCTGTTTCACCCTCCTGTTTAAGGTGGCGTTCTGTTTCACCCTCCTGTTGAAGGTGGCATTCTGATTCACCCTTCTGTTTAAGGTGGCACTCTGATTCACCCTCCTGGTTAAGGTGGCACTCTGATTCACCCTCCTGTTTAAGTTGGCATTCTGTTTCACCCTCCTGTTTAAGGTGGCATTCTGTTTCACCCTCCTGTTTAAGGTGGCACTCTGATTCACCCTCCAGATTACGTTGGCACTCTGTTTCACCCTCCTGTTTAAGGTGGCACTCTGATTCACCCTCCAGATTATGTTGGCACTCTGTTTCACCCTCCTGTTTAAGGTGGCACTCTGATTCACCCTCCAGATTAAGTTGGCACTGTGATTCGCCATCCTGTTTAAGGTGGCACTCTGATTCACCCTCCTGTTTCAGTTGGCATTCTGATTCACCCTCCTGTTTAAGTTGGCACTCTGATTCACCCTCCAGTTTAAGGTGGCACTCTGATTCACACTTCTGTTTAAATTGGCAATCTGATTCGCCCCCCTGTTTAAGGTGGCACTCTGATTCACCCTCCAGTTTAAGGTGGCACTCTGATTCACCCTCCAGTTTAAGGTGGCACACTGATTCACCCTCCAGTTTAAGGTGGCACTCTGATTCACCCTCCAGTTTAAGGTGGCACTCTGATTCACACTCCAGTTTAAGTTGGCAATCTGATTCACCCTCCATTTTAAGGTGGCACTCTGATTCACCCTTCTGTTTAAATTGGCACTCTGATTGACACTCCAGTTTAAAGTGGCAATCTGATTCACCCTCCATTTTAAGGTGGCACTGATTCACACTCCAGTTTAAGGTGGCACTCTGATTCACCCTCCAGTTTAAGGTGGCACTCTGATTCACCCTCCAGTTTAAGGTGGCACTCTGATTCACACTCCAGTTTAAGGTGGCACTCTGATTCACCTTCCAGTTTAAGGTGGCATTCTGATTCACCCTCCAGATTAAGTTGGCATTCTGATTCACCCTCCAGTTTAATGTGGCACTCTGATTCACCCTCCAGATTAAGTTGGCATTCTGATTCACCCTCCTGTTTAAGTTGGCATTCTGATTCACCCTCGTGTTTAATGTGGCACTCTGATTCACCCTCCAGATTAAGTTGGCATTCTGATTCACCCTCCTGTTTAAGGTGGCACTCTGATTCACACTCCAGTTTAAGGTGGCACTCTGATTCACCCTCCTGTTTAAGTTGGCACTCTGATTCACCCTCCATATTAAGTTGGCATACTGTTTCACCCTCCTGTTTAAGGTGGCACTCTGATTCACCCTCCTGTTTAAGTTGGCATTCTGATTCACCCTCCTGTTTAAGTTGGCATTCTGTTTCACCCTCCTGTTTAAGGTGGCACTCTGATTCACCCTCCTGTTTAAGTTGGCAATCTGATTCACCCTCCAGTTTAAGGTGGCACTCTGATTCACCCTCCTGTTTAAGTTGGCACTCTGATTCACCCTCCATATTAAGTTGGCATACTGTTTCACCCTCCTGTTTAAGGTGGCACTCTGATTCACACTCCAGTTTAAGGTGGCACTCTGATTCACCCTCCTGTTTAAGTTGGCACTCTGATTCACCCTCCATATTAAGTTGGCATACTGTTTCACCCTCCTGTTTAAGGTGGCACTCTGATTCACCCTCCTGTTTAAGTTGGCATTCTGTTTCACCCTCCTGTTTAAGGTGGCACTCTGATTCACCCTCCTGTTTAAGTTGGCATTCTGATTCACCCTCCTGTTTAAGTTGGCATTCTGTTTCACCCTCCTGTTTAAGGTGGCACTCTGATTCACCCTCCTGTTTAAGTTGGCACTCTGATTCACCCTCCATATTAAGTTGGCATACTGTTTCACCCTCCTGTTTAAGGTGGCACTCTGATTCACCCTCCTGTTTAAGTTGGCATTCTGATTCACCCTCCTGTTTAAGTTGGCATTCTGTTTCACCCTCCTGTTTAAGGTGGCACTCTGATTCACCCTTCTGTTCAAATTGGCACTCTGATTCACACTCCAGTTTAAGGTGGCACTCTGATTCACACTCCAGTTTAAGGTGGCACTCTGATTCACCCTCCAGTTTAAGGTGGCACTCTGATTCACACTCCAGTTTAAGGTGGCACTCTGATTCACCCTCCATTTTAAGCTGGCATTCAGATTCACCCTCCAGATTAAGTTGGCATTATGATTCACCCTCCTGTTTAAGTTGGCATTCTGATTCACCATCCTGTTTAATGTGGCACTCTGATTCACCCTCCAGATTAAGTTGGCATTCTGATTCACCCTCCTGTTTAAGTTGGCAATCTGATTCACACTCCACTTTAAGGTGGCACTCTGATTCACCCTCCTGTTTAGGTTGGCACTCTGATTCACCCTCCATATTAAGTTGGCATTCTGTTTCACCCTCCTGTTTAAGTTGGCACTCTGATTCACACTCCAGTTTAATGTGGCACTCTGATTCACACTCCAGATTAAGTTGGCATTCTGATTCACCCTCCTGTTTAAGTTGGCACTCTGATTCACACTCCAGTTTAAGGTGGCACTCTGATTCACCCTCCAGTTTAAGGTGGCACTCTGATTCACCCTCCATATTAAGTTGGCACTCTGATTCACCCTCCTGTTTAAGTTGCACTCTGATTCACCCTCCTGTTTAAGTTGGCATTCTGTTTCACCCTCCTGTTTAAGGTGGCACTCTGATTCACCCTCCAGTTTAAGTTGCACTCTGATTCACCCTCCTGTTTAAGTTGGCATTCTGTTTCACCCTCCTGTTTAAGGTGGCACTCTGATTCACCCTCCTGTTTCAGTTGGCACTCTGATTCACCCTCCAGTTTAAGTTGCACTCTGATTCACCCTCCAGTTTAAGTTGCACTCTGATTCACCCTCCTGTTTAAGTTGGCATTCTGTTTCACCCTCCTGTTTAAGGTGGCACTCTGATTCACCCTCCTGTTTCAGTTGGCATTCTGTTTCACCCTCCTGTTTAAGGTGGCACTCTGATTCACCCTCCAGTTTAAGTTGGCATTCTGTTTCACCCTCCTGTTTAAGGTGGCATTCTGATTCACCCTCCAGTTTAATTTGGCATTCTGTTTCACCCTCCTGTTTAAGGTGGCACTCTGATTCACCCTCCAGTTTAAGTTGGCACTCTGTTTCACCCTCCTGTTTAAGGTGGCACTCTGTTTCACCCTCCTGTTTAAGGTGGCATTCTGTTTCACCCTCCTGTTTAAGGTGGCACTCTGATTCACCCTCCTGTTTCAGTTGGCATTCTGTTTTACCCTCCTGTTTAAGGTGGCACTCTGATTCACCCTGCAGTTTAAGTTGGCATTCTGTTTCACCCTACTGTTTAAGGTGGCACTCTGTTTCACCCTCCTGTTTAAGGTGGCATTCTGTTTCACCCTCCTGTTTAAGGTGGCACTCTGATTCACCCTCCTGTTTCAGTTGGCATTCTGTTTTACCCTCCTGTTTAAGCTGGCACACTGATTCACCCTCCAGTTTAAGTTGGCATTCTGTTTCACCCTCCTGTTTAAGGTGGCACTCTGATTCACCCTCCATATTAAGTTGGCATTCTGTTTCACCCTCCTGTTTAAGGTGGCACTCTGATTCACCCTCCTGTTTAAGTTGGCACTCTGATTCACCCTCCAGTTTAAGTTGGCACTCTGATTCACCCTCCTGTTTCAGTTGGCACTCTGTTTCACCCTCCTGTTTAAGGTGGCATTCTGTTTCACCCTCCTGTTTAAGTTGGCACTCTGATTCACCCTCCATATTAAGTTGGCATTCTGTTTCACCCTCCTGTTTAAGGTGGCACTCTGTTTCACCCTCCTGTTTAAGGTGGCACTCTGATTCACCCTCCAGTTTAAGTTGGCATTCTGTTTCACCCTCCTGTTTAAGGTGGCATTCTGTTTCACCCTCCTGTTTAAGGTGGCACTCTGATTCACCCTCCAGTTTAAGGTGGCACTCTGATTCACCCTCCTGTTTAAGTTGGCACTCTGATTCACCCTCCTGTTTAAGTTGGCATTCTGTTTCACCCTCCTGTTTAAGGTGGCACTCTGATTCACCCTCCTGTTTCAGTTGGCATTCTGTTTCACCCTCCTGTTTAAGTTGGCATTCTGTTTCACCCTTCTGTTTAAGGTGGCACTCTGATTCACCCTCCAGTTTAAGTTGGCACTCTGTTTCACCCTCCTGTTTAAGGTGGCACTCTGATTCACCCTCCAGTTTAAGTTGGCACTCTGTTTCACCCTCCTGTTTAAGGTGGCACTCTGTTTCACCCTCCTGTTTAAGGTGGCATTCTGTTTCACCCTCCTGTTTAAGGTGGCATTCTGATTCACCCTTCTGTTTAAGGTGGCACTCTGATTCACCCTCCTGTTTAAGGTGGCACTCTGATTCACCCTCCTGTTTAAGTTGGCATTCTGTTTCACCCTCCTGTTTAAGGTGGCATTCTGTTTCACCCTCCTGTTTAAGGTGGCACTCTGATTCACCCTCCAGATTACGTTGGCACTCTGTTTCACCCTCCTGTTTAAGGTGGCACTCTGATTCACCCTCCAGTTTAAGTTGGCACTCTGTTTCACCCTCCTGTTTAAGGTGGCACTCTGTTTCACCCTCCTGTTTAAGGTGGCATTCTGTTTCACCCTCCTGTTTAAGGTGGCATTCTGATTCACCCTTCTGTTTAAGGTGCCACTCTGATTCACCCTCCTGTTTAAGGTGGCACTCTGATTCACCCTCCTGTTTAAGTTGGCATTCTGTTTCACCCTCCTGTTTAAGGTGGCATTCTGTTTCACCCTCCTGTTTAAGGTGGCACTCTGATTCACCCTCCAGATTACGTTGGCACTCTGTTTCACCCTCCTGTTTAAGGTGGCACTCTGATTCACCCTCCAGATTATGTTGGCACTCTGTTTCACCCTCCTGTTTAAGGTGGCACTCTGATTCACCCTCCAGATTAAGTTGGCACTGTGATTCGCCCTCCTGTTTAAGGTGGCACTCTGATTCACCCTCCAGATTACGTTGGCACTCTGTTTCAACCTCCTGTTTAAGGTGCCACTCTGATTCACACTCCAGTTTAAGGTGGCACTCTGATTCACCTTCCAGTTTAAGGTGGCATTCTGATTCACCCTCCAGATTAAGTTGGCATTCTGATTCACCCTCCAGTTTAATGTGGCACTCTGATTCACCCTCCAGATTAAGTTGGCATTCTGATTCACCCTCCTGTTTAAGTTGGCATTCTGATTCACCCTCGTGTTTAATGTGGCACTCTGATTCACCCTCCAGATTAAGTTGGCATTCTGATTCACCCTCCTGTTTAAGTTGGCATTCTGATTCACCCTCCTGTTTAATGTGGCACTCTGATTCACACTCCAGTTTAAGGTGGCACTCTGATTCACCCTCCTGTTTAAGTTGGCACTCTGATTCACCCTCCATATTAAGTTGGCATACTGTTTCACCCTCCTGTTTAAGGTGGCACTCTGATTCACCCTCCTGTTTAAGTTGGCATTCTGATTCACCCTCCTGTTTAAGTTGGCAATCTGATTCACCCTCCAGTTTAAGGTGGCACTCTGATTCACCCTCCTGGTTAATTTGGCACTCTGATTCACCCTCCATATTAAGTTGGCATACTGTTTCACCCTCCTGTTTAAGGTGGCACTCTGATTCACACTCCAGTTTAAGGTGGCACTCTGATTCACCCTCCTGTTTAAGTTGGCACTCTGATTCACCCTCCATATTAAGTTGGCATACTGTTTCACCCTCCTGTTTAAGGTGGCACTCTGATTCACCCTCCTGTTTAAGTTGGCATTCTGATTCACCCTCCTGTTTAAGTTGGCATTCTGTTTCACCCTCCTGTTTAAGGTGGCACTCTGATTCACCCTCCTGTTTAAGTTGGCACTCTGATTCACCCTCCTGTTTAAGTTGGCACTCTGATTCACCCTCCATATTAAGTTGGCATACTGTTTCACCCTCCTGTTTGAGGTGGCACTCTGATTCACCCTCCTGTTTCAGTTGGCATTCTGTTTCACCCTCCTGTTTAAGGTGGCACTCTGTTTCACCCTCCTGTTTAAGGTGGCACTCTGTTTCACCCTCCTGTTTAAGGTGGCATTCTGTTTCACCCTCCTGTTTAAGGTGGCATTCTGATTCACCCTTCTGTTTAAGGTGGCACTCTGATTCACCCTCCTGTTTAAGTTGGCATTCTGTTTCACCCTCCTGTTTAAGGTGGCATTCTGTTTCACCCTCCTGTTTAAGGTGGCACTCTGATTCACCCTCCAGATTACGTTGGCACTCTGTTTCACCCTCCTGTTTAAGGTGGCACTCTGATTCACCCTCCAGTTTAAGTTGGCACTCTGTTTCACCCTCCTGTTTAAGGTGGCACTCTGTTTCACCCTCCTGTTTAAGGTGGCATTCTGTTTCACCCTCCTGTTTAAGGTGGCATTCTGATTCACCCTTCTGTTTAAGGTGGCACTCTGATTCACCCTCCTGTTTAACGTGGCACTCTGATTCACCCTCCTGTTTAAGTTGGCATTCTGTTTCACCCTCCAGTTTAAGGTGGCATTCTGTTTCACCCTCCTGTTTAAGGTGGCACTCTGATTCACCCTCCAGATTATGTTGGCACTCTGTTTCACCCTCCTGTTTAAGGTGGCACTCTGATTCACCCTCCAGATTAAGTTGGCACTGTGATTCGCCCTCCTGTTTAAGGTGGCACTCTGATTCACCCTCCAGATTACGTTGGCACTCTGTTTCACCCTCCTGTTTAAGGTGGCACTCTGATTCACCCTCCTGTTTCAGTTGGCATACTGATTCACCCTCCTGTTTAAGTTGGCACTCTGATTCACCCTCCAGTTTAAGGTGGCACTCTGATTCACACTTCTGTTTAAATTGGCAATCTGATTCGCCCTCCTGTTTAAGGTGGCAATCTGATTCACCCTCCAGATTACGTTGGCACTCTGTTTCAATCTCCTGTTTAAGGTGGCACTCTGATTCACCCTCCTGTTTCAGTTGGCATTCTGATTCACCCTCCTGTTTAAGTTGGCACTCTGATTCACCCTCCAGTTTAAGGTGGCACTCTGATTCACACTTCTGTTTAAATTGGCAATCTGATTCGCCCTCCTGTTTAAGGTGGCACTCTGATTCACCCTCCAGTTTAAGGTGGCACTCTGATTCACCCTCCAGTTTAAGGTGGCACACTGATTCACCCTCCAGTTTAAGGTGGCACTCTGATTCACCCTCCAGTTTAAGGTGGCACTCTGATTCACACTCCAGTTTAAGTTGGCAATCTGATTCACCCTCCATTTTAAGGTGGCACTCTGATTCACCCTTCTGTTTAAATTGGCAATCTGACTCACCCTCCATTTTAAGGTGGCACTCTGATTCACCCTTCTGTTTAAATTGGCACTCTGATTGACACTCCAGTTTAAGGTGGCACTCTGATTCACCCTCCTGTTTCAGTTGGCATTCTGTTTTACCCTCCTGTTTAAGCTGGCACACTGATTCACCCTCCAGTTTAAGTTGGCATTCTGTTTCACCCTCCTGTTTAAGGTGGCACTCTGATTCACCCTCCATATTAAGTTGGCATTCTGTTTCACCCTCTTGTTTAAGGTGGCACTCTGATTCACCCTCCTGTTTAAGTTGGCACTCTGATTCACCCTCCAGTTAAAGTTGGCACTCTGATTCACCCTCCTGTTTCAGTTGGCACTCTGTTTCACGCTCCTGTTTAAGGTGGCATTCTGTTTCACCCTCCTGTTTAAGTTGGCACTCTGATTCACCCTCCATATTAAGTTGGCATTCTGTTTCACCCTCCTGTTTAAGGTGGCACTCTGTTTCACCCTCCTGTTTAAGGTGGCATTCTGATTCACCCTCCTGTTTAAGTTGGCACTCTGATTCACCCTCCAGTTTAAGGTGGCACTCTGATTCACACTTCTGTTTAAATTGGCAATCTGATTCGCCCTCCTGTTTAAGGTGGCACTCTGATTCACCCTCCAGATTACGTTGGCACTCTGTTTCACCCTCCTGTTTAAGGTGGCACTCTGATTCACCCTCCTGTTTCAGTTGGCATTCTGATTCACCCTCCTGTTTAAGTTGGCACTCTGATTCACCCTCCAGTTTAAGGTGGCACTCTGATTCACACTTCTGTTTAAATTGGCAATCTGATTCGCCCTCCTGTTTAAGGTGGCACTCTGATTCACCCTCCAGTTTATGGTGGCACTCTGATTCACCCTCCAGTTTAAGGTGGCACACTGATTCACCCTCCAGTTTAAGGTGGCACTCTGATTCACCCTCCAGTTTAAGTTGGCAATCTGATTCACCCTCCATTTTAAGGTGGCACTCTGATTCACCCTTCTGTTTAAATTGGCAATCTGATTCACCCTCCATTTTAAGGTGGCACTCTGATTCACCCTCCTGTTTAAATTGGCACTCTGATTGACACTCCAGTTTAAGGTGGCACTCTGATTCACCCTCCTGTTTCAGTTGGCATTCTGTTTTACCCTCCTGTTTAAGCTGGCACACTGATTCACCCTCCAGTTTAAGTTGGCATTCTGTTTCACCCTCCTGTTTAAGGTGGCACTCTGATTCACCCTCCATATTAAGTTGGCATTCTGTTTCACCCTCCTGTTTAAGGTGGCACTCTGATTCACCCTCCTGTTTAAGTTGGCACTCTGATTCACCCTCCAGTTTAAGTTGGCACTCTGATTCACCCTCCTGTTTCAGTTGGCACTCTGTTTCACCCTCCTGTTTAAGGTGGCATTCTGTTTCACCCTCCTGTTTAAGTTGGCACTCTGATTCACCCTCCATATTAAGTTGGCATTCTGTTTCACCCTCCTGTTTAAGGTGGCACTCTGTTTCACCCTCCTGTTTAAGGTGGCACTCTGATTCACCCTCCAGTTTAAGTTGGCATTCTGTTTCACCCTCCTGTTTAAGGTGGCATTCTGTTTCACCCTCCTGTTTAAGGTGGCACTCTGATTCACCCTCCAGTTTAAGGTGGCACTCTGATTCACCCTCCTGTTTAAGTTGGCACTCTGATTCACCCTCCTGTTTAAGTTGGCATTCTGTTTCACCCTCCTGTTTAAGGTGGCACTCTGATTCACCCTCCTGTTTCAGTTGGCATTCTGTTTCACCCTCCTGTTTAAGTTGGCATTCTGTTTCACCCTTCTGTTTAAGGTGGCACTCTGATTCACCCTCCAGTTTAAGTTGGCACTCTGTTTCACCCTCCTGTTAAAGTTGGCACTCTGATTCACCCTCCAGTTTAAGTTGGCACTCTGTTTCACCCTCCTGTTTAAGGTGGCACTCTGTTTCACCCTCCTGTTTAAGGTGGCATTCTGTTTCACCCTCCTGTTTAAGGTGGCATTCTGATTCACCCTTCTGTTTAAGGTGGCACTCTGATTCACCCTCCTGTTTAAGGTGGCACTCTGATTCACCCTCCTGTTTAAGTTGGCATTCTGTTTCACCCTCCTGTTTAAGGTGGCATTCTGTTTCACCCTCCTGTTTAAGGTGGCACTCTGATTCACCCTCCAGATTACGTTGGCACTCTGTTTCACCCTCCTGTTTAAGGTGGCACTCTGATTCAACCTCCAGATTATGTTGGCACTCTGTTTCACCCTCCTGTTTAAGGGGCACTCTGATTCACCCTCCAGATTAAGTTGGCACTGTGATTCGCCCTCCTGTTTAAGGTGGCACTCTGATTCACCCTCCAGATTACGTTGGCACTCTGTTTCACCCTCCTGTTTAAGGTGGCACTCTGATTCACCCTCCTGTTTCAGTTGGCATTCTGATTCACCCTCCTGTTTAAGTTGGCACTCTGATTCACCCTCCAGTTTAAGGTGGCACTCTGATTCACACTTCTGTTTAAATTGGCAATCTGATTCGCCCTCCTGTTTAAGGTGGCACTCTGATTCACCCTCCAGTTTAAGGTGGCACTCTGATTCACCCTCCAGTTTAAGGTGGCACTCTGATTCACACTCCAGTTTAAGTTGGCAATCTGATTCACCCTCCATTTTAAGGTGGCACTCTGATTCACCCTTCTGTTTAAATTGGCAATCTGATTCACCCTCCATTTTAAGGTGGCACTCTGATTCACCCTTCTGTTTAAATTGGCACTCTGATTGACACTCCAGTTTAAGGTGGCACTGTGGTTCACACTCCAGTTTAAGTTGGCAATCTGATTCACCCTCCATTTTAAGGTGGCACTGATTCACACTCCAGTTTAAGGTGGCACACTGATTCACCCTCCAGTTTAAGGTGGCACTCTGATTCACCCTCCAGTTTAAGGTGGCACTCTGATTCACACTCCAGTTTAAGGTGGCACTCTGATTCACCTTCCAGTTTAAGGTGGCATTCTGATTCACCCTCCAGATTAAGTTGGCATTCTGATTCACCCTCCTGTTTAAGTTGGCATTCTGATTCACCCTCCTGTTTAATGTGGCACTCTGATTCACCCTCCAGATTAAGTTGGCATTCTGATACACCCTCCTGTTTAAGTTGGCATTCTGATTCACACTCCAGTTTAAGTTGGCACTCTGATTCACCCTCCATATTAAGTTGGCATTCTGTTTCACCCTCCTGTTTAAGGTGGCACTCTGATTCACCCTCCAGTTTAAGTTGGCACTCTGATTCACCCTCCATATTAAGTTGGCATTCTGTTTCACCCTCCTGTTTAAGGTGGCACTCTGATTCACCCTCCAGTTTAAGTTGGCACTCTGATTCACCCTCCATATTAAGTTGGCATTCTGTTTCACCCTCCTGTTTAAGGTGGCACTCTGATTCACCCTCCTGTTTAAGTTGGCACTCTGATTCACCCTCCATATTAAGTTGGCATTCTGTTTCACCCTCCTGTTTAAGGTGGCACTCTGATTCACTCTCCTGTTTAAGTTCGCATTCTGTTTCACCCTCCTGTTTAAGTTGGCATTCTGTTTCACCCTCCTGTTTAAGGTGGCACTCTGATTCACCCTCCTGTTTCAGTTGGCATTCTGTTTCACCCTCCTGTTTAAGGTGGCACTCTGATTCACCCTCCAGTTTAAGTTGGCACTCTGATTCACCCTCCTGTTTAAGTTGGCATTCTGTTTCACCCTCCTGTTTAAGGTGGCACTCTGATTCACCCTCCTGTTTCAGTTGGCATTCTGTTTCACCCTCCTGTTTAAGGTGGCACTCTGATTCACCCTCTTGTTTCAGTTGGCATTCTGTTTCACCCTCCTGTTTAAGGTGGCACTCTGATTCACCCTCCTGTTTCAGTTGGCATTCTGTTTCACCCTCCTGTTTAAGGTGGCACTCTGATTCACCCTTCTGTTTAAATTGGCACTCTGATTGACACTCCAGTTTAAGGTGGCATTCTGATTCACCCTTCTGTTTAAATTGGCACTCTGATTCACCCTCCAGTTTAAGGTGGCACTCTGATTCACCCTTCTGTTTAAATTGGCACTCTGATTCACCCTCCAGTTTAAGGTGGCAATCTGATTCACCCTCCAGTTTAAGGTGGCACTCTGATTCACCCTCCAGTTTAAGTTGGCAATCTGTTTCACCCTCCTGTTTAAGTTGGCATTCTGTTTCACCCTCCTGTTTAAGGTGGCACTCTGATTCACCCTCCTGCTTCAGTTGGCATTCTGTTTCACCCTCCTGTTTAAGGTGGCACTCTGATTCACCCTCCAGATTAAGTTGGCACTGTGATTCGCCCTCCTGTTTAAGGTGGCACTCTGATTCACCCTCCAGATTACGTTGGCACTCTGTTTCACCCTCCTGTTTAAGGTGGCACTCTGATTCACCCTCCAGTTTAAGTTGGCATTCTGTTTCACCCTCCTGTTTAAGGTGGCACTCTGATTCACCCTCCAGTTTAAGTTGGCACTCTGTTTCACCATCCTGTTTAAGGTGCCTCTCTGATTCACCCTCCAGATTAAGTTGGCACTGTGATACGCCCTCCTGTTTAAGGTGGCACTCTGATTCACCCTCCAGATTACGTTGGCACTCTGTTTCACCCTCCTCTTTAAGGTGGCACTCTGTTTCACCCTCCTCTTTAAGGTGGCACTCTGATTCACCCTCCAGTTTAAGGTGGCAATCTGATTCACCCTCCTGTTTAAAGTGGCACTCTGATTCACCCTCCTGTTTAAAGTGGAACTCTGATTCACCCTCCAGTTTAAGGTGGCACTCTGGTTCACACTCCAGTTTAAGGTGGCACTCTGGTTCACACTCCAGTTTAAGGTGGCACTCTGATTCACCCTCCAGTTTAAGGTGGCACTCTGATTCACACTCCAGCTTAAGGTGGCACTCTGATTCACCTTCCAGTTTAAGGTGGCATTCTGATTCACCCTCCAGATTAAGTTGGCATTCTGATTCACCCTCCTGTTTAAGTTGGCATTCTGATTCACCCTCCTGTTTAATGTGGCACTCTGATTCACCCTCCAGATTAAGTTGGCATTCTGATTCACCCTCCTGTTTAAGTTGGCATTCTGATTCACCCTCCTGTTTAATGTGGCACTCTGATTCACACTCCAGTTTAAGGTGGCACTCTGATTCACCCTCCTGTTTAAGTTGGCACTCTGATTCACCCTCCATATTAAGTTGGCATTCTGTTTCACCCTCCTGTTTAAGGTGGCACTCTGATTCACCCTCCTGTTTGAGTTGGCATTCTGTTTCACCCTCCTGTTTAAGTTGGCATTCTGTTTCACCCTCCTGTTTAAGGTGGCACTCTGATTCACCCTCCTGTTTCAGTT
This sequence comes from Heterodontus francisci, assembly GCF_036365525.1. Classification (NCBI taxonomy): domain Eukaryota; kingdom Metazoa; phylum Chordata; class Chondrichthyes; order Heterodontiformes; family Heterodontidae; genus Heterodontus; species Heterodontus francisci. The sequence goes on along the minus strand of NC_090375.1, from coordinate 11,276,693 downwards.
GGCATTCTGTTTCACCCTCTTGTTTAAGGTGGCACTCTGATTCACCCTTCTGTTTAAATTGGCACTCTGATTGACACTCCAGTTTAAGGTGGCATTCTGATTTACCCTTCTGTTTAAATTGGCACTCTGATTCACCCTCCAGTTTAAGGTGGCACTCTGATTCACCCTTCTGTTTAAATTGGCACTCTGATTCACCCTCCAGTTTAAGGTGGCACTCTGATTCACCCTCCAGTTTAAGGTGGCACTCTGATTCACCCTTCTGTTTAAATTGGCACTCTGATTCACTCTCCAGTTTAAGGTGGCACTCTGATTCACCCTCCAGTTTAAGGTGGCACTCTGATTCACCCTCCAGTTTAAGTTGGCACTCTGTTTCACCCTCCTGTTTAAGGTGGCACTCTGTTTCACCCTCCTGTTTAAGGTGGCATTCTGTTTCACCCTCCTGATTAAGGTGGCATTCTGATTCACCCTTCTGTTTAAGGTGGCACTCTGATTCACCCTCCTGTTTAAGGTGGCACTCTGATTCACCCTCCTGTTTAAGTTGGCATTCTGTTTCACCCTCCTGTTTAAGGTGGCATTCTGTTTCACCCTCCTGTTTAAGGTGGCACTCTGATTCACCCTCCAGATTACGTTGGCACTCTGTTTCACCCTCCTGTTTAAGGTGGCACTCTGATTCACCCTCCAGTTTAAGTTGGCACTCTGTTTCACCCTCCTGTTTAAGGTGGCACTCTGTTTCACCCTCCTGTTTAAGGTGGCATTCTGTTTCACCCTCCTGTTTAAGGTGGCATTCTGATTCACCCTTCTGTTTAAGGTGGCACTCTGATTCACCCTCCTGTTTAACGTGGCACTCTGATTCACCCTCCTGTTTAAGTTGGCATTCTGTTTCACCCTCCTGTTTAAGGTGGCATTCTGTTTCACCCTCCTGTTTAAGGTGGCACTCTGATTCACCCTCCAGATTACGTTGGCACTCTGTTTCACCCTCCTGTTTAAGGTGGCACTCTGATTCACCCTCCAGATTATGTTGGCACTCTGTTTCACCCTCCTGTTTAAGGTGGCACTCTGATTCACCCTCCAGAATAAGTTGGCACTGTGATTCGCCCTCCTGTTTAAGGTGGCACTCTGATTCACCCTCCAGATTACGTTGGCACTCTGTTTCACGCTCCTGTTTAAGGTGGCACTCTGATTCACCCTCCTGTTTCAGTTGGCATTCTGATTCACCCTCCTGTTTAAGTTGGCACTCTGATTCACCCTCCAGTTTAAGGTGGCACTCTGATTCACACTTCTGTTTAAATTGGCAATCTGATTCGCCCTCCTGTTTAAGGTGGCACTCTGATTCACCCTCCAGTTTAAGGTGGCACTCTGATTCACCCTCCAGTTTAAGGTGGCACACTGATTCACCCTCCAGTTTAAGGTGGCACTCTGATTCACCCTCCAGTTTAAGGTGGAACTCTGATTCACACTCCAGTTTAAGTTGGCAATCTGATTCACCCTCCATTTTAAGGTGGCACTCTGATTCACCCTTCTGTTTAAATTGGCAATCTGATTCACCCTCCTGTTTAATGTGGCACTCTGATTCACCCTTCTGTTTAAATTGGCATTCTGATTCACCCTCCTGTTTAATGTGGCACTCTGATTCACCCTCCAGTTTAAGTTGGCACTCTGATTCACCCTCCATATTAAGTTGGCATTCTGTTTCACCCTCCTGTTTAAGGTGGCACTCTGATTCACCCTCCTGTTTAAGTTGGCACTCTGATTCACCCTCCATATTAAGTTGGCATTCTGTTTCACCCTCCTGTTTAAGGTGGCACTCTGATTCACCCTCCAGTTTAAGTTGGCACTCTGATTCACCCTCCTGTTTAAGTTCGCATTCTGTTTCACCCTCCTGTTTAAGTTGGCATTCTGTTTCACCCTCCTGTTTAAGGTGGCACTCTGATTCACCCTCCTGTTTCAGTTGGCATTCTGTTTCACCCTCCTGTTTAAGGTGGCACTCTGATTCACCCTCCAGTTTAAGTTGGCACTCTGATTCACCCTCCTGTTCAAGTTGGCATTCTGTTTCACCCTCCTGTTTAAGGTGGCACTCTGATTCACCCTCCTGTTTCAGTTGGCATTCTGTTTCACCCTCCTGTTTAAGGTGGCACTCTGATTCACCCTCCTGTTTCAGTTGGCATTCTGTTTCACCCTCCTGTTTAAGGTGGCACTCTGATTCACCCTTCTGTTTAAATTGGCACTCTGATTCACCCTCCAGTTTAAGGTGGCACTCTGATTCACCCTTCTGTTTAAATTGGCACTCTGATTCACCCTCCAGTTTAAGGTGGCAATCTGATTCACCCTCCAGTTTAAGGTGGCACTCTGATTCACCCTCCAGTTTAAGTTGGCAATCTGTTTCACCCTCCTGTTTAAGTTGGCATTCTGTTTCACCCTCCTGTTTAAGGTGGCACTCTGATTCACCCTCCTGCTTCAGTTGGCATTCTGTTTCACCCTCCTGTTTAAGGTGGCACTCTGATTCACCCTCCAGATTAAGTTGGCACTGTGATTCGCCCTCCTGTTTAAGGTGGCACTCTGATTCACCCTCCAGATTACGTTGGCACTCTGTTTCACCCTCCTGTTTAAGGTGGCACTCTGATTCACCCTCCAGTTTAAGTTGGCATTCTGTTTCACCCTCCTGTTTAAGGTGGCACTCTGATTCACCCTCCAGTTTAAGTTGGCATTCTGTTTCACCCTCCTGTTTAAGGTGGCACTCTGATTCACCCTCCAGTTTAAGTTGGCACTCTGTTTCACCCTCCTGTTTAAGCTGGCACTCTGTTTCACCATCCTGTTTAAGGTGCCACTCTGATTCACCCTCCAGATTAAGTTGGCACTGTGATACGCCCTCCTGTTTAAGGTGGCACTCTGATTCACCCTCCAGATTACGTTGGCACTCTGTTTCACCCTCCTCTTTAAGGTGGCACTCTGATTCACCCTCCAGTTTAAGGTGGCAATCTGATTCACCCTCCTGTTTAAAGTGGCACTCTGATTCACCCTCCTGTTTAAAGTGGCACTCTGATTCACCCTCCAGTTTAAGGTGGCAATCTGATTCACACTTCTGTTTAAATTGGCAATCTGATTCGCCCTCCTGTTTAAATCTGATTGACACTCCAGTTTAAGGTGGCACTCTGGTTCACCCTCCAGTTTAAGGTGGCACTCTGATTCACCCTCCAGATTAAGGTGGCACTCTGATTCACACTCCAGTTTAAGGTGGCACTCTGATTCACCTTCCAGTTTAAGGTGGCACTCTGATTCACCCTCCAGATTAAGTTGGCATTCTGATTCACCCTCCTGTTTAAGTTGGCATTCTGATTCACCCTCCTGTTTAATGTGGCACTCTGATTCACCCTCCAGATTAAGTTGGCATTCTGATTCACCCTCCTGTTTAAGTTGGCATTCTGATTCACCCTCCTGTTTAATGTGGCACTCTGATTCACCCTCCATATTAAGTTGGCATTCTGTTTCACCCTCCTGTTTAAGGTGGCATTCTGTTTCACCCTCCTGTTTAAGGTGGCACTCTGATTCACCCTCCTGTTTCAGTTGGCATTCTGTTTCACCCTCCTGTTTAAGTTGGCATTCTGTTTCACCCTCCTGTTTAAGGTGGCACTCTGATTCACCCTCCTGTTTCAGTTGGCATTCTGTTTCACCCTCCTGTTTAAGGTGGCACTCTGATTCACCCTTCTGTTTAAATTGGCACTCTGATTGACACTCCAGTTTAAGGTGGCATTCTGATTCACCCTTCTGTTTAAATTGGCACTCTGATTCACCCTCCAGTTTAAGGTGGCACTCTGATTCACCCTTCTGTTTAAATTGGTACTCTGATTCACCCTCCAGTTTAAGGTGGCACTCTGATTCACCCTCCAGTTTAAGTTGGCAATCTGTTTCACCCTCCTGTTTAAGTTGGCATTCTGTTTCACCCTCCTTTTTAAGGTGGCACTCTGATTTACCCTCCTGTTTCAGTTGGCATTCTGTTTCACCCTCCTGTTTAAGGTGGCACTCTGATTCACCCTCCAGTTTAAGCTGGCATTCTGTTTCACCCTCCTGTTTAAGGTGGCACTCTGATTCACCCTCCAGTTTAAGTTGGCACTCTGTTTCACCCTCCTGTTTAAGGTGGCACTCTGATTCACCCTCCAGTTTAAGTTGGCATTCTGTTTCACCCTCCTGTTTAAGGTGGCACTCTGATTCACCCTCCAGTTTAAGTTGGCATTCTGTTTCACCCTCCTGTTTAAGGTGGCACTCTGATTCACCCTCCAGTTTAAGTTGGCACTCTGTTTCACACTCCTGTTTAAGCTGGCACTCTGTTTCACCCTCCTGTTTAAGGTGGCACTCTGATTCACCCTCCAGATTACGTTGGCACTCTGTTTCACCCTCCTCTTTAAGGTGGCACTCTGATTCACCCTCCAGTTTAAGGTGGCAATCTGATTCACCCTCCTGTTTAAAGTGGCACTCTGATTCACCCTCCTGTTTAAAGTGGCACTCTGATTCACCCTCCAGTTTAAGGTGGCAATCTGATTCACACTTCTGTTTAAATTGGCAATCTGATTCGCCCTCCTGTTTAAGGTGGCACTCTGATTCACCCTCCAGTTTAAGGTGGCACTCTGATTCACCCTCCAGTTTAAGGTGGCACACTGATTCACACTCCAGTTTAAGATGGCAATCTGATTCACCCTCCATTTTAAGGTGGCACTCTGATTCACCCTTCTGTTTAAATTGGCAATCTGATTCACCCTCCATTTTAAGGTGGCACTCTGATTCACCCTTCTGTTTAAATTGGCACTCTGATTGACACTCCAGTTTAAGGTGGCACTGTGGTTCACACTCCAGTTTAAGTTGGCAATCTGATTCACCCTCCATTTTAAGGTGGCACTGATTCACACTCCAGTTTAAGGTGGCACACTGATTCACCCTCCAGTTTAAGGTGGCACTCTGATTCACCCTCCAGTTTAAGGTGGCACTCTGATTCACACTCCAGTTTAAGGTGGCACTCTGATTCACCTTCCAGTTTAAGGTGGCATTCTGATTCACCCTCCAGATTAAGTTGGCATTCTGATTCACCCTCCTGTTTAAGTTGGCATTCTGATTCACCCTCCTGTTTAATGTGGCACTCTGATTCACCCTCCAGATTAAGTTGGCATTCTGATACACCCTCCTGTTTAAGTTGGCATTCTGATTCACACTCCAGTTTAAGTTGGCACTCTGATTCACCCTCCATATTAAGTTGGCATTCTGTTTCACCCTCCTGTTTAAGGTGGCACTCTGATTCACCCTCCAGTTTAAGTTGGCACTCTGATTCACCCTCCATATTAAGTTGGCATTCTGTTTCACCCTCCTGTTTAAGGTGGCACTCTGATTCACCCTCCAGTTTAAGTTGGCACTCTGATTCACCCTCCATATTAAGTTGGCATTCTGTTTCACCCTCCTGTTTAAGGTGGCACTCTGATTCACCCTCCTGTTTAAGTTGGCACTCTGATTCACCCTCCATATTAAGTTGGCATTCTGTTTCACCCTCCTGTTTAAGGTGGCACTCTGATTCACTCTCCTGTTTAAGTTCGCATTCTGTTTCACCCTCCTGTTTAAGTTGGCATTCTGTTTCACCCTCCTGTTTAAGGTGGCACTCTGATTCACCCTCCTGTTTCAGTTGGCATTCTGTTTCACCCTCCTGTTTAAGGTGGCACTCTGATTCACCCTCCAGTTTAAGTTGGCACTCTGATTCACCCTCCTGTTTAAGTTGGCATTCTGTTTCACCCTCCTGTTTAAGGTGGCACTCTGATTCACCCTCCTGTTTCAGTTGGCATTCTGTTTCACCCTCCTGTTTAAGGTGGCACTCTGATTCACCCTCTTGTTTCAGTTGGCATTCTGTTTCACCCTCCTGTTTAAGGTGGCACTCTGATTCACCCTCCTGTTTCAGTTGGCATTCTGTTTCACCCTCCTGTTTAAGGTGGCACTCTGATTCACCCTTCTGTTTAAATTGGCACTCTGATTGACACTCCAGTTTAAGGTGGCATTCTGATTCACCCTTCTGTTTAAATTGGCACTCTGATTCACCCTCCAGTTTAAGGTGGCACTCTGATTCACCCTTCTGTTTAAATTGGCACTCTGATTCACCCTCCAGTTTAAGGTGGCAATCTGATTCACCCTCCAGTTTAAGGTGGCACTCTGATTCACCCTCCAGTTTAAGTTGGCAATCTGTTTCACCCTCCTGTTTAAGTTGGCATTCTGTTTCACCCTCCTGTTTAAGGTGGCACTCTGATTCACCCTCCTGCTTCAGTTGGCATTCTGTTTCACCCTCCTGTTTAAGGTGGCACTCTGATTCACCCTCCAGATTAAGTTGGCACTGTGATTCGCCCTCCTGTTTAAGGTGGCACTCTGATTCACCCTCCAGATTACGTTGGCACTCTGTTTCACCCTCCTGTTTAAGGTGGCACTCTGATTCACCCTCCAGTTTAAGTTGGCATTCTGATTCACCCTCCTGTTTAAGGTGGCACTCTGATTCACCCTCCAGTTTAAGTTGGCACTCTGTTTCACCATCCTGTTTAAGGTGCCTCTCTGATTCACCCTCCAGATTAAGTTGGCACTGTGATACGCCCTCCTGTTTAAGGTGGCACTCTGATTCACCCTCCAGATTACGTTGGCACTCTGTTTCACCCTCCTCTTTAAGGTGGCACTCTGTTTCACCCTCCTCTTTAAGGTGGCACTCTGATTCACCCTCCAGTTTAAGGTGGCAATCTGATTCACCCTCCTGTTTAAAGTGGCACTCTGATTCACCCTCCTGTTTAAAGTGGAACTCTGATTCACCCTCCAGTTTAAGGTGGCACTCTGGTTCACACTCCAGTTTAAGGTGGCACTCTGGTTCACACTCCAGTTTAAGGTGGCACTCTGATTCACCCTCCAGTTTAAGGTGGCACTCTGATTCACACTCCAGCTTAAGGTGGCACTCTGATTCACCTTCCAGTTTAAGGTGGCATTCTGATTCACCCTCCAGATTAAGTTGGCATTCTGATTCACCCTCCTGTTTAAGTTGGCATTCTGATTCACCCTCCTGTTTAATGTGGCACTCTGATTCACCCTCCAGATTAAGTTGGCATTCTGATTCACCCTCCTGTTTAAGTTGGCATTCTGATTCACCCTCCTGTTTAATGTGGCACTCTGATTCACACTCCAGTTTAAGGTGGCACTCTGATTCACCCTCCTGTTTAAGTTGGCACTCTGATTCACCCTCCATATTAAGTTGGCATTCTGTTTCACCCTCCTGTTTAAGGTGGCACTCTGATTCACCCTCCTGTTTGAGTTGGCATTCTGTTTCACCCTCCTGTTTAAGTTGGCATTCTGTTTCACCCTCCTGTTTAAGGTGGCACTCTGATTCACCCTCCTGTTTCAGTTGGCATTCTGTTTCACCCTCTTGTTTAAGGTGGCACTCTGATTCACCCTTCTGTTTAAATTGGCACTCTGATTGACACTCCAGTTTAAGGTGGCATTCTGATTTACCCTTCTGTTTAAATTGGCACTCTGATTCACCCTCCAGTTTAAGGTGGCACTCTGATTCACCCTTCTGTTTAAATTGGCACTCTGATTCACCCTCCAGTTTAAGGTGGCACTCTGATTCACCCTCCAGTTTAAGGTGGCACTCTGATTCACCCTTCTGTTTAAATTGGCACTCTGATTCACTCTCCAGTTTAAGGTGGCACTCTGATTCACCCTCCAGTTTAAGGTGGCACTCTGATTCACCCTCCAGTTTAAGTTGGCACTCTGTTTCACCCTCCTGTTTAAGGTGGCACTCTGTTTCACCCTCCTGTTTAAGGTGGCATTCTGTTTCACCCTCCTGATTAAGGTGGCATTCTGATTCACCCTTCTGTTTAAGGTGGCACTCTGATTCACCCTCCTGTTTAAGGTGGCACTCTGATTCACCCTCCTGTTTAAGTTGGCATTCTGTTTCACCCTCCTGTTTAAGGTGGCATTCTGTTTCACCCTCCTGTTTAAGGTGGCACTCTGATTCACCCTCCAGATTACGTTGGCACTCTGTTTCACCCTCCTGTTTAAGGTGGCACTCTGATTCACCCTCCAGTTTAAGTTGGCACTCTGTTTCACCCTCCTGTTTAAGGTGGCACTCTGTTTCACCCTCCTGTTTAAGGTGGCATTCTGTTTCACCCTCCTGTTTAAGGTGGCATTCTGATTCACCCTTCTGTTTAAGGTGGCACTCTGATTCACCCTCCTGTTTAACGTGGCACTCTGATTCACCCTCCTGTTTAAGTTGGCATTCTGTTTCACCCTCCTGTTTAAGGTGGCATTCTGTTTCACCCTCCTGTTTAAGGTGGCACTCTGATTCACCCTCCAGATTACGTTGGCACTCTGTTTCACCCTCCTGTTTAAGGTGGCACTCTGATTCACCCTCCAGATTATGTTGGCACTCTGTTTCACCCTCCTGTTTAAGGTGGCACTCTGATTCACCCTCCAGAATAAGTTGGCACTGTGATTCGCCCTCCTGTTTAAGGTGGCACTCTGATTCACCCTCCAGATTACGTTGGCACTCTGTTTCACGCTCCTGTTTAAGGTGGCACTCTGATTCACCCTCCTGTTTCAGTTGGCATTCTGATTCACCCTCCTGTTTAAGTTGGCACTCTGATTCACCCTCCAGTTTAAGGTGGCACTCTGATTCACACTTCTGTTTAAATTGGCAATCTGATTCGCCCTCCTGTTTAAGGTGGCACTCTGATTCACCCTCCAGTTTAAGGTGGCACTCTGATTCACCCTCCAGTTTAAGGTGGCACACTGATTCACCCTCCAGTTTAAGGTGGCACTCTGATTCACCCTCCAGTTTAAGGTGGAACTCTGATTCACACTCCAGTTTAAGTTGGCAATCTGATTCACCCTCCATTTTAAGGTGGCACTCTGATTCACCCTTCTGTTTAAATTGGCAATCTGATTCACCCTCCTGTTTAATGTGGCACTCTGATTCACCCTTCTGTTTAAATTGGCATTCTGATTCACCCTCCTGTTTAATGTGGCACTCTGATTCACCCTCCAGTTTAAGTTGGCACTCTGATTCACCCTCCATATTAAGTTGGCATTCTGTTTCACCCTCCTGTTTAAGGTGGCACTCTGATTCACCCTCCTGTTTAAGTTGGCACTCTGATTCACCCTCCATATTAAGTTGGCATTCTGTTTCACCCTCCTGTTTAAGGTGGCACTCTGATTCACCCTCCAGTTTAAGTTGGCACTCTGATTCACCCTCCTGTTTAAGTTCGCATTCTGTTTCACCCTCCTGTTTAAGTTGGCATTCTGTTTCACCCTCCTGTTTAAGGTGGCACTCTGATTCACCCTCCTGTTTCAGTTGGCATTCTGTTTCACCCTCCTGTTTAAGGTGGCACTCTGATTCACCCTCCAGTTTAAGTTGGCACTCTGATTCACCCTCCTGTTTAAGTTGGCATTCTGTTTCACCCTCCTGTTTAAGGTGGCACTCTGATTCACCCTCCTGTTTCAGTTGGCATTCTGTTTCACCCTCCTGTTTAAGGTGGCACTCTGATTCACCCTCCTGTTTCAGTTGGCATTCTGTTTCACCCTCCTGTTTAAGGTGGCACTCTGATTCACCCTTCTGTTTAAATTGGCACTCTGATTCACCCTCCAGTTTAAGGTGGCACTCTGATTCACCCTTCTGTTTAAATTGGCACTCTGATTCACCCTCCAGTTTAAGGTGGCAATCTGATTCACCCTCCAGTTTAAGGTGGCACTCTGATTCACCCTCCAGTTTAAGTTGGCAATCTGTTTCACCCTCCTGTTTAAGTTGGCATTCTGTTTCACCCTCCTGTTTAAGGTGGCACTCTGATTCACCCTCCTGCTTCAGTTGGCATTCTGTTTCACCCTCCTGTTTAAGGTGGCACTCTGATTCACCCTCCAGATTAAGTTGGCACTGTGATTCGCCCTCCTGTTTAAGGTGGCACTCTGATTCACCCTCCAGATTACGTTGGCACTCTGTTTCACCCTCCTGTTTAAGGTGGCACTCTGATTCACCCTCCAGTTTAAGTTGGCATTCTGTTTCACCCTCCTGTTTAAGGTGGCACTCTGATTCACCCTCCAGTTTAAGTTGGCATTCTGTTTCACCCTCCTGTTTAAGGTGGCACTCTGATTCACCCTCCAGTTTAAGTTGGCACTCTGTTTCACCCTCCTGTTTAAGCTGGCACTCTGTTTCACCATCCTGTTTAAGGTGCCACTCTGATTCACCCTCCAGATTAAGTTGGCACTGTGATACGCCCTCCTGTTTAAGGTGGCACTCTGATTCACCCTCCAGATTACGTTGGCACTCTGTTTCACCCTCCTCTTTAAGGTGGCACTCTGATTCACCCTCCAGTTTAAGGTGGCAATCTGATTCACCCTCCTGTTTAAAGTGGCACTCTGATTCACCCTCCTGTTTAAAGTGGCACTCTGATTCACCCTCCAGTTTAAGGTGGCAATCTGATTCACACTTCTGTTTAAATTGGCAATCTGATTCGCCCTCCTGTTTAAATCTGATTGACACTCCAGTTTAAGGTGGCACTCTGGTTCACCCTCCAGTTTAAGGTGGCACTCTGATTCACCCTCCAGTTTAAGGTGGCACTCTGATTCACACTCCAGTTTAAGGTGGCACTCTGATTCACCTTCCAGTTTAAGGTGGCACTCTGATTCACCCTCCAGATTAAGTTGGCATTCTGATTCACCCTCCTGTTTAAGTTGGCATTCTGATTCACCCTCCTGTTTAATGTGGCACTCTGATTCACCCTCCAGATTAAGTTGGCATTCTGATTCACCCTCCTGTTTAAGTTGGCATTCTGATTCACCCTCCTGTTTAATGTGGCACTCTGATTCACCCTCCATATTAAGTTGGCATTCTGTTTCACCCTCCTGTTTAAGGTGGCATTCTGTTTCACCCTCCTGTTTAAGGTGGCACTCTGATTCACCCTCCTGTTTCAGTTGGCATTCTGTTTCACCCTCCTGTTTAAGTTGGCATTCTGTTTCACCCTCCTGTTTAAGGTGGCACTCTGATTCACCCTCCTGTTTCAGTTGGCATTCTGTTTCACCCTCCTGTTTAAGGTGGCACTCTGATTCACCCTTCTGTTTAAATTGGCACTCTGATTGACACTCCAGTTTAAGGTGGCATTCTGATTCACCCTTCTGTTTAAATTGGCACTCTGATTCACCCTCCAGTTTAAGGTGGCACTCTGATTCACCCTTCTGTTTAAATTGGCACTCTGATTCACCCTCCAGTTTAAGGTGGCACTCTGATTCACCCTCCAGTTTAAGTTGGCAATCTGTTTCACCCTCCTGTTTAAGTTGGCATTCTGTTTCACCCTCCTTTTTAAGGTGGCACTCTGATTTACCCTCCTGTTTCAGTTGGCATTCTGTTTCACCCTCCTGTTTAAGGTGGCACTCTGATTCACCCTCCAGTTTAAGCTGGCATTCTGTTTCACCCTCCTGTTTAAGGTGGCACTCTGATTCACCCTCCAGTTTAAGTTGGCACTCTGTTTCACCCTCCTGTTTAAGGTGGCACTCTGATTCACCCTCCAGTTTAAGTTGGCATTCTGTTTCACCCTCCTGTTTAAGGTGGCACTCTGATTCACCCTCCAGTTTAAGTTGGCATTCTGTTTCACCCTCCTGTTTAAGGTGGCACTCTGATTCACCCTCCAGTTTAAGTTGGCACTCTGTTTCACACTCCTGTTTAAGCTGGCACTCTGTTTCACCCTCCTGTTTAAGGTGGCACTCTGATTCACCCTCCAGATTACGTTGGCACTCTGTTTCACCCTCCTCTTTAAGGTGGCACTCTGATTCACCCTCCAGTTTAAGGTGGCAATCTGATTCACCCTCCTGTTTAAAGTGGCACTCTGATTCACCCTCCTGTTTAAAGTGGCACTCTGATTCACCCTCCAGTTTAAGGTGGCAATCTGATTCACACTTCTGTTTAAATTGGCAATCTGATTCGCCCTCCTGTTTAAGGTGGCACTCTGATTCACCCTCCAGTTTAAGGTGGCACTCTGATTCACCCTCCAGTTTAAGGTGGCACACTGATTCACACTCCAGTTTAAGATGGCAATCTGATTCACCCTCCATTTTAAGGTGGCACTCTGATTCACCCTTCTGTTTAAATTGGCAATCTGATTCACCCTCCATTTTAAGGTGGCACTCTGATTCACCCTTCTGTTTAAATTGGCAATCTGATTCACCCTCCATTTTAAGGTGGCACTGATTCACCCTCCAGTTTAAGGTGGCACTCTGATTCACCCTCCAGTTTAAGGTGGCACTCTGATTCACCCTCCAGTTTAAGGTGGCACTCTGATTCACACTCCAGTTTAAGGTGGCACTCTGATTCACCCTCCAGATTAAGTTGGCATTCTGATTCACTCTCCTGTTTAAGTTGGCATTCTGATTCACCCTCCTGTTTAATGTGGCACTCTGATTCACCCTCCTGTTTAATGTGGCACTCTGATTCACCCTCCAGATTAAGTTGGCATTCTGATTCACCCTCCTGTTTAAGTTGGCATTCTGATTCACCCTCCTGTTTAATGTGGCACTCTGATTCACCCTCCTGTTTAATGTGGCACTCTGATTCACCCTCCAGATTAAGTTGGCATTCTGATTCACCCTCCTGTTTAATGTGGCACTCTGATTCACCCTCCTGTTTAAGTTGGCATTCTGATTCGCCCTCCTGTTTAATGTGGCACTCTGATTCACCCTCCAGATTAAGTTGGCATTCTGATTCACCCTCCTGTTTAAGTTGGCATTCTGATTCACCCTCCTGTTTAATGTGGCACTCTGATTCACCCTCCTGTTTAATGTGGCACTCTGATTCACCCTCCAGATTAAGTTGGCATTCTGATTCACCCTCCTGTTTAATGTGGCACTCTGATTCACCCTCCTGTTTAAGTTGGCATTCTGATTCACCCTCCTGTTTAATGTGGCACTCTGATTCACCCTCCAGATTAAGTTGGCACTCTGATTCACCCTCCTGTTTAAGTTGGCATTCTGTTTCACCCTCCTGTTTAAGTTGGCATTCTGTTTCACCCTCCTGTTTAAGGTGGCACTCTGATTCAACCTCCTGTTTCAGTTGGCATTCTGTTTCACCCTCCTGTTTAAGGTGGCACTCTGATTCACCCTCCTGTTTAAGTTGGCATTCTGTTTCACCCTCCTGTTTAAGGTGGCACTCTGATTCACCCTCCAGTTTAAGTTGGCACTCTGTTTCACCCTCCAGTTTAAGGTGGCACTCTGATTCACCCTCCTGTTTAAGTTGGCACTCTGATTCACCCTCCATATTACGTTGGCACTCTGATTCACCCTCCTGTTTAATGTGGCACTCTGATTCACCCTCCTGTTTAATGTGGCACTCTGATTCACCCTCCAGATTAAGTTGGCATTCTGATTCACCCTCCTGTTTAAGTTGGCATTCTGTTTCACCCTCCTGTTTAAGTTGGCATTCTGTTTCACCCTCCTGTTTAAGGTGGCACTCTGATTCACCCTCCTGTTTCAGTTGGCATTCTGTTTCACCCTCCTGTTTAAGGTGGCACTCTGATTCACCCTCCAGTTTAAGTTGGCACTCTGTTTCTCCCTCCAGTTTAAGGTGGCACTCTGATTCACCCTCCAGTTTAAGTTGGCACTCTGATTCACCCTCCTGTTTAAGTTGGCATTCTGTTTCACCCTCCTGTTTAAGTTGGCATTCTGTTTCACCCTCCTGTTTAAGGTGGCACTCTGATTCACCCTCCTGTTTCAGTTGGCATTCTGTTTCACCCTCCTGTTTAATGTGGCACTCTGATTCACCCTCCATATTAAGTTGGCATTCTGTTTCACCCTCCTGTTTAAGGTGGCACTCTGATTCACCCTCCAATTTAAGTTGGCACTCTGCTTCACCCTCCTGTTTAAGTTGGCATTCTGTTTCACCCTCCTGTTCAAGTTGGCATTCTGTTTCACCCTCCTGTTTAAGGTGGCACTCTGATTCACCCTCCAGTTTAAGGTGGCACTCTGATTCACCCTTCTGTTTAAATTGGCACTCTGATTGACACTCCAGTTTAAGGTGGCATTCTGATTCACCCTTCTGTTTAAATTGGCACTCTGATTCACCCTCCAGTTTAAGGTGGCACTCTGATTCACCCTCCAGTTTAAGTTGGCACTCTGTTTCACCCTCCAGTTTAAGGTGGCACTCTGATTCACCCTCCAGTTTAAGGTGGCACTCTGATTCACCCTCCAGTTTAAGTTGGCAATCTGTTTCACCCTCCTGTTTAAGTTGGCATTCTGTTTCACCCTCCTGTTTAAGGTGGCACTCTGATTCACCCTCCTGTTTCAGTTGGCATTCTGTTTCACCCTCCTGTTTAAGGTGGCACTCTGATTCACCCTCCTGTTTCAGTTGGCATTCTGTTTCACCCTCCTGTTTAAGGTGGCACTCTGATTCACCCTCCAGTTTAAGTTGGCACTCTGTTTCACCCTCCTGTTTAAGGTGGCACTCTGATTCACCCTCCAGTTTAAGTTGGCATTCTGTTTCACCCTCCTGTTTAAGGTGGCACTCTGATTCACCCTCCAGTTTAAGTTGGCATTCTGTTTCACCCTCCTGTTTCAGGTGGCACTCTGATTCACCCTCCAGTTTAAGTTGGCACTCTGTTTCACCCTCCTGTTTAAGCTGGCACTCTGTTTCACCATCCTGTTTAAGGTGCCACTCTGATTCACCCTCCAGATTAAGTTGGCACTCTGTTTCACCCTCCTCTTTAAGGTGGCACTCTGATTCACCCTCCAGTTTAAGGTGGCAATCTGATTCACCCTCCTGTTTAAAGTGGCACTCTGATTCACCCTCCTGTTTAAAGTGGCACTCTGATTCACCCTCCAGTTTAAGGTGGCAATCTGATTCACACTTCTGTTTAAATTGGCAATCTGATTCGCCCTCCTGTTTAAGGTGGCACTCTGATTCACCCTCCAGTTTAAGGTGGCACTCTGATTCACCCTCCAGTTTAAGGTGGCACACTGATTCACACTCCAGTTTAAGATGGCAATCTGATTCACCCTCCATTTTAAGGTGGCACTCTGATTCACCCTTCTGTTTAAATTGGCAATCTGATTCACCCTCCATTTTAAGGTGGCACTCTGATTCACCCTTCTGTTTAAATTGGCAATCTGATTCACCCTCCATTTTAAGGTGGCACTGATTCACCCTCCAGTTTAAGGTGGCAATCTGATTCACCCTCCAGTTTAAGGTGGCACTCTGATTCACCCTCCAGTTTAAGGTGGCACTCTGATTCACACTCCAGTTTAAGGTGGCACTCTGATTCACCCTCCAGATTAAGTTGGCATTCTGATTCACTCTCCTGTTTAAGTTGGCATTCTGATTCACCCTCCTGTTTAATGTGGCACTCTGATTCACCCTCCTGTTTAATGTGGCACTCTGATTCACCTTCCAGATTAAGTTGGCATTCTGATTCACCCTCCTGTTTAAGTTGGCATTCTGATTCACCCTCCTGTTTAATGTGGCACTCTGATTCACCCTCCTGTTTAATGTGGCACTCTGATTCACCCTCCAGATTAAGTTGGCATTCTGATTCACCCTCCTGTTTAATGTGGCACTCTGATTCACCCTCCTGTTTAAGTTGGCATTCTGATTCACCCTCCTGTTTAATGTGGCACTCTGATTCACCCTCCAGATTAAGTTGGCACTCTGATTCACCCTCCTGTTTAAGTTGGCATTCTGTTTCACCCTCCTGTTTAAGTTGGCATTCTGTTTCACCCTCCTGTTTAAGGTGGCACTCTGATTCAACCTCCTGTTTCAGTTGGCATTCTGTTTCACCCTCCTGTTTAAGGTGGCACTTTGATTCACCCTCCAGTTTAAGTTGGCATTCTGTTTCACCCTCCTGTTTAAGGTGGCACTCTGATTCACCCTCCAGTTTAAGTTGGCACTCTGTTTCACCCTCCAGTTTAAGGTGGCACTCTGATTCACCCTCCTGTTTAAGTTGGCACTCTGATTCACCCTCCATATTACGTTGGCACTCTGATTCACCCTCCTGTTTAATGTGGCACTCTGATTCACCCTCCTGTTTAATGTGGCACTCTGATTCACCCTCCAGATTAAGTTGGCATTCTGATTCACCCTCCTGTTTAAGTTGGCATTCTGTTTCACCCTCCTGTTTAAGTTGGCATTCTGTTTCACCCTCCTGTTTAAGTTGGCACTCTGATTCACCCTCCTGTTTCAGTTGGCATTCTGTTTCACCCTCCTGTTTAAGGTGGCACTCTGATTCACCCTCCAGTTTAAGTTGGCACTCTGTTTCTCCCTCCAGTTTAAGGTGGCACTCTGATTCACCCTCCAGTTTAAGTCGGCACTCTGATTCACCCTCCTGTTTAAGTTGGCATTCTGTTTCACCCTCCTGTTTAAGTTGGCATTCTGTTTCACCCTCCTGTTTAAGGTGGCACTCTGATTCACCCTCCTGTTTCAGTTGGCATTCTGTTTCACCCTCCTGTTTAATGTGGCACTCTGATTCACCCTCCATATTAAGTTGGCATTCTGTTTCACCCTCCTGTTTAAGGTGGCACTCTGATTCACCCTCCAGTTTAAGTTGGCATTCTGTTTCACCCTCCTGTTCAAGTTGGCATTCTGTTTCACCCTCCTGTTTAAGGTGGCACTCTGATTCACCCTCCAGTTTAAGGTGGCACTCTGATTCACCCTTCTGTTTAAATTGGCACTCTGATTGACACTCCAGTTTAAGGTGGCATTCTGATTCACCCTTCTGTTTAAATTGGCACTC
Organism: Heterodontus francisci; assembly: GCF_036365525.1. NCBI lineage: Eukaryota > Metazoa > Chordata > Chondrichthyes > Heterodontiformes > Heterodontidae > Heterodontus > Heterodontus francisci. The sequence goes on along the minus strand of NC_090375.1, from coordinate 11,259,936 downwards.
TGATTCACCCTCCAGTTTAAGGTGGCACTCTGATTCACCCTCCAGTTTAAGTTGGCACTCTGTTTCACCCTCCAGTTTAAGGTGGCACTCTGATTCACCCTCCAGTTTAAGGTGGCACTCTGATTCACCCTCCAGTTTAAGTTGGCAATCTGTTTCACCCTCCTGTTTAAGTTGGCATTCTGTTTCACCCTCCTGTTTAAGGTGGCACTCTGATTCACCCTCCTGTTTCAGTTGGCATTCTGTTTCACCCTCCTGTTTAAGGTGGCACTCTGATTCACCCTCCAGTTTAAGTTGGCATTCTGTTTCACCCTCCTGTTTAAGGTGGCACTCTGATTCACCCTCCAGTTTAAGTTGGCACTCTGTTTCACCCTCCTGTTTAAGGTGGCACTCTGATTCACCCTCCAGTTTAAGTTGGCATTCTGTTTCACCCTCCTGTTTAAGGTGGCACTCTGATTCACCCTCCAGTTTAAGTTGGCATTCTGTTTCACCCTCCTGTTTCAGGTGGCACTCTGATTCACCCTCCAGTTTAAATTGGCACTCTGTTTCACCCTCCTGTTTAAGCTGGCACTCTGTTTCACCATCCTGTTTAAGGTGCCACTCTGATTCACCCTCCAGATTAAGTTGGCACTCTGTTTCACCCTCCTCTTTAAGGTGGCACTCTGATTCACCCTCCAGTTTAAGGTGGCAATCTGATTCACCCTCCTGTTTAAAGTGGCACACTGATTCACCCTCCTGTTTAAAGTGGCACTCTGATTCACCCTCCAGTTTAAGGTGGCACTCTGATTCACCCTCCAGATTACGTTGGCACTCTGTTTCACCCTCCTCTTTAAGGTGGCACTCTGATTCACCCTCCAGTTTAAGGTGGCAATCTGATTCACCCTCCTGTTTAAAGTGGCACTCTGATTCACCCTCCTGTTTAAGGTGGCAATCTGATTCACACTTCTGTTTAAATTGGCAACCTGATTCGCCCTCCTGTTTAAATTGGCACTCTGATTGACACTCCAGTTTAAGGTGGCACTCTGGTTCACACTCCAGTTTAAGGTGGCACTCTGATTCACCCTCCAGTTTAAGGTGGCACTCTGATTCACCCTCCAGTTTAAGGTGGCACTCTGATTCACCTTCCAGTTTAAGGTGGCATTCTGATTCACCCTCCAGATTAAGTTGGCATTTTGATTCACCCTCCTGTTTCAGTTGGCATTCTGATTCACCCTCCTGTTTAATGTGGCACTCTGATTCACCCTCCAGATTAAGTTGGCATTCTGATTCACCCTCCTGTTTAAGTTGGCATTCTGATTCACCCTCCTGTTCAATGTGGCACTCTGATTCACACTCCAGTTTAAGGTGGCACTCTGATTCACACTCCAGTTTAAGTTGGCACTCTGATTCAGCCTCCATATTAAGTTTGCATTTTGTTTCACCCTCCTGTTTAAGGTGGCACTCTGATTCACCCTCCAGTTTAAGTTGGCACTCTGATTCACCCTTCTGTTTAAATTGGCACTCTGATTGACACTCCAGTTTAAGGTGGCTTTCTGATTCACCCTTCTGTTTAAATTGGCACTCTGATTCACCCTCCAGTTTAAGGTGGCACTCTGATTCACCCTTCTGTTTAAATTGGCACTCTGATTCACCCTCCAGTTTAAGGTGGCACTCTGATTCACCCTCCAGTTTAAGTTGGCAATCTGTTTCACCCTCCTGTTTAAGTTGGCATTCTGTTTCACCCTCCTGTTTAAGGTGGCACTCTGATTCACCCTCCAGTTTAAGTTGGCACTCTGTTTCACCCTCCTGTTTAAGGTGGCACTCTGATTCACCATCCAGTTTAAGTTGGCATTCTGTTTCACCCTCCTGTTTAAGGTGGCACTCTGATTCACCCTCCAGTTTAAGTTGGCACTCTGTTTCACCCTCCTGTTTAAGCTGGCACTCTTTTTCAACCTCCAGTTTAAGTTGGCATTCTGTTTCACCCTCCTGTTTAAGGTGGCACTGTGATTCACCCTCCAGTTTAAGTTGGCATTCTGTTTCACCCTCCTGTTTAAGCTGGCACTCTTTTTCAACCTCCAGTTTAAGTTGGCATTCTGTTTCACCCTCCTGTTTAAGGTGGCACTCTGATTCACCCTCCAGTTTAAGGTGGCACTCTGATTCACCCTCCAGATTACGTTGGCACTCTGTTTCACCCTCCTCTTTAAGGTGGCACTCTGATTCACCCTCCAGTTTAAGGTGGCAATCTGATTCACCCTCCTGTTTAAAGTGGCACTCTGATTCACCCTCCTGTTTAAGGTGGCAATCTGATTCACACTTCTGTTTAAATTGGCAACCTGATTCGCCCTCCTGATTAAATTGGCACTCTGATTGACACTCCAGTTTAAGGTGGCACTCTGGTTCACACTCCAGTTTAAGGTGGCACTCTGATTCACCCTCCAGTTTAAGGTGGCACTCTGATTCACCCTCCAGTTTAAGGTGGCACTCTGATTCACCTTCCAGTTTAAGGTGGCATTCTGATTCACCCTCCAGATTAAGTTGGCATTTTGATTCACCCTCCTGTTTCAGTTGGCATTCTGATTCACCCTCCTGTTTAATGTGGCACTCTGATTCACCCTCCAGATTAAGTTGGCATTCTGATTCACCCTCCTGTTTAAGTTGGCATTCTGATTCACCCTCCTGTTCAATGTGGCACTCTGATTCACACTCCAGTTTAAGGTGGCACTCTGATTCACACTCCAGTTTAAGTTGGCACTCTGATTCAGCCTCCATATTAAGTTTGCATTTTGTTTCACCCTCCTGTTTAAGGTGGCACTCTGATTCACCCTCCAGTTTAAGTTGGCACTCTGATTCACCCTTCTGTTTAAATTGGCACTCTGATTGACACTCCAGTTTAAGGTGGCTTTCTGATTCACCCTTCTGTTTAAATTGGCACTCTGATTCACCCTCCAGTTTAAGGTGGCACTCTGATTCACCCTTCTGTTTAAATTGGCACTCTGATTCACCCTCCAGTTTAAGGTGGCACTCTGATTCACCCTCCAGTTTAAGTTGGCAATCTGTTTCACCCTCCTGTTTAAGTTGGCATTCTGTTTCACCCTCCTGTTTAAGGTGGCACTCTGATTCACCCTCCAGTTTAAGTTGGCACTCTGTTTCACCCTCCTGTTTAAGGTGGCACTCTGATTCACCCTCCAGTTTAAGTTGGCATTCTGTTTCACCCTCCTGTTTAAGGTGGCACTCTGATTCACCCTCCAGTTTAAGTTGGCACTCTGTTTCACCCTCCTGTTTAAGCTGGCACTCTTTTTCAACCTCCAGTTTAAGTTGGCATTCTGTTTCACCCTCCTGTTTAAGGTGGCACTGTGATTCACCCTCCAGTTTAAGTTGGCATTCTGTTTCACCCTCCTGTTTAAGGTGGCACTCTGATTCACCCTCCAGTTTAAGTTGGCACTCTGTTTCACCCTCCTGTTTAAGCTGGCACTCTGTTTCACCATCCTGTTTAAGGTGCCACTCTGATTCACCCTCCAGATTAAGTTGGCACTGTGATTCACCCTCCTCTTTAAGGTGGCACTCTGATTCACCCTCCAGTTTAAGGTGGCAATCTGATTCACCCTCCAGATTACGTTGGCACTCTGTTTCACCCTCCTCTTTAAGGTGGCACTCTGATTCACCCTCCTGTTTAAGGTGGCACTCTGATTCACCCTCCAGATTACGTTGGCACTCTGTTTCACCCTCCTCTTTAAGGTGGCACTCTGATTCACCCTCCAGTTTAAGGTGGCAATCTGATTCACCCTCCTGTTTAAAGTGGCACTCTGATTCACCCTCCTGATTAAAGTGGCAATCTGATTCACACTTCTGTTTAAATTGGCAATCTGATTCGCCCTCCTGTTTAAATTGGCACTCTGATTGACACTCCAGTTTAAGGTGGCACTCTGGTTCACACTCCAGTTTAAGGTGGCACTCTGATTCACCCTCCAGTTTAAGGTGGCACTCTGATTCACCCTCCAGTTTAAGGTGGCACTCTGATTCACACTCCAGTTTAAGGTGGCAATCTGATTCACACTTCTGTTTAAATTGGCAATCTGATTCGCCCTCCTGTTTAAATTGGCACTCTGATTCACCCTCCAGTTTAAGGTGGCAATCTGATTCACACTTCTGTTTAAATTGGCAATCTGATTCGCCCTCCTGTTTAAATTGGCACTCTGATTGACACTCCAGTTTAAGGTGGCACTCTGGTTCACACTCCAGTTTAAGGTGGCACTCTGATTCACCCTCCAGTTTAAGGTGGCACTCTGATTCACCCTCCAGTTTAAGGTGGCACTCTGATTCACACTCCAGTTTAAGGTCGCACTCTGATTCACCTTCCAGTTTAAGGTGGCATTCTGATTCACCCTCCAGATTAAGTTGGCATTCTGATTCACCCTCCTGTTTAAGTTGGCATTCTGAATCACCCTCCTGTTTAATGTGGCACTCTGATTCACCCTCCAGATTAAGTTGGCATTCTGATTCACCCTCCTGTTTAAGTTGGCATTCTGATTCACCCTCCTGTTTAATGTGGCACTCTGATTCACACTCCAGTTTAAGGTGGCACTCTGATTCACCCTCCTGTTTAAGTTGGCACTCTGATTCAACCTCCATATTAAGTTGGCATTCTGTTTCACCATCCTGTTTAATGTGGCACTCTGATTCACCCTCCAGATTAAGTTGGCATTCTGATTCACCCTCCTGTTTAAGTTGGCATTCTGATTCACCCTCCTGTTTAATGTGGCACTCTGATTCACACTCCAGTTTAAGGTGGCACTCTGATTCACCCTCCTGTTTGAGTTGGCATTCTGTTTCACCCTCCTGTTTAAGTTGGCACTCTGATTCACCCTCCTGTTTCAGTTGGCATTCTGTTTCACCCTCCTGTTTAAGTTGGCATTCTGTTTCACCCTCCTGTTCAAGTTGGCATTCTGTTTCACCCTCCTGTTTAAGGTGGCACTCTGATTCACCCTCCAGTTTAAGGTGGCAATCTGTTTCACCCTCCTGTTTAAGTTGGCATTCTGTTTCACCCTCCTGTTTAAGGTGGCACTCTGATTCACCCTCCTGTTTCAGTTGGCATTCTGTTTCACCCTCCTGTTTAAGGTGGCACTCTGATTCACCCTCCAGTTTAAGTTGGCACTCTGTTTCACCCTCCAGTTTAAGGTGGCACTCTGATTCACCCTCCAGTTTAAGGTGGCACTCTGATTCACCCTCCAGTTTAAGTTGGCAATCTGTTTCACCCTCCTGTTTAAGTTGGCATTCTGTTTCACCCTCCTGTTTAAGGTGGCACTCTGATTCACCCTCCTGTTTCAGTTGGCATTCTGTTTCACCCTCCTGTTTAAGGTGGCACTCTGATTCACCCTCCAGTTTAAGTTGGCATTCTGTTTCACCCTCCTGTTTAAGGTGGCACTCTGATTCACCCTCCAGTTTAAGTTGGCACTCTGTTTCACCCTCCTGTTTAAGGTGGCACTCTGATTCACCCTCCAGTTTAAGTTGGCATTCTGTTTCACCCTCCTGTTTAAGGTGGCACTCTGATTCACCCTCCAGTTTAAGTTGGCATTCTGTTTCACCCTCCTGTTTCAGGTGGCACTCTGATTCACCCTCCAGTTTAAGTTGGCACTCTGTTTCACCCTCCTGTTTAAGCTGGCACTCTGTTTCACCATCCTGTTTAAGGTGCCACTCTGATTCACCCTCCAGATTAAGTTGGCACTCTGTTTCACCCTCCTCTTTAAGGTGGCACTCTGATTCACCCTCCAGTTTAAGGTGGCAATCTGATTCACCCTCCTGTTTAAAGTGGCACACTGATTCACCCTCCTGTTTAAAGTGGCACTCTGATTCACCCTCCAGTTTAAGGTGGCACTCTGATTCACCCTCCAGATTACGTTGGCACTCTGTTTCACCCTCCTCTTTAAGGTGGCACTCTGATTCACCCTCCAGTTTAAGGTGGCAATCTGATTCACCCTCCTGTTTAAAGTGGCACTCTGATTCACCCTCCTGTTTAAAGTGGCACTCTGATTCACCCTCCAGTTTAAGGTGGCAATCTGATTCACACTTCTGTTTAAATTGGCAATCTGATTCGCCCTCCTGTTTAAATTGGCACTCTGATTGACACTCCAGTTTAAGGTGGCACTCTGGTTCACACTCCAGTTTAAGGTGGCACTCTGATTCACCCTCCAGTTTAAGGTGGCACTCTGATTCACCCTCCAGTTTAAGGTGGCACTCTGATTCACCCTCCAGATTAAGTTAGCATTTTGATTCACCCTCCTGTTTCAGTTGGCATTCTGATTCACCCTCCTGTTTAATGTGGCACTCTGATTCACCCTCCAGATTAAGTTGGCATTCTGATTCACCCTCCTGTTTAAGTTGGCATTCTGATTCACCCTCCTGTTTAATGTGGCACTCTGATTCACACTCCAGTTTAAGGTGGCACTCTGATTCACACTCCAGTTTAAGTTGGCACTCTGATTCACCCTCCATATTAAGTTTGCATTTTGTTTCACCCTCCTGTTTAAGGTGGCACTCTGATTCACCCTCCAGTTTAAGGTGGCATTCTGATTCACCATTCTGTTTAAATTGGCACTCTGATTCACCCTCCAGTTTAAGGTGGCACTCTGATTCACCCTTCTGTTTAAATTGGCACTCTGATTCACCCTCCAGTTTAAGGTGGCACTCTGATTCACCCTCCAGTTTAAGGTGGCACTCTGATTCACCCTCCAGTTTAAGTTGGCAATCTGTTTCACCCTCCTGTTTAAGTTGGCATTCTGTTTCACCCTCCTGTTTAAGGTGGCACTCTGATTCACCCTCCAGTTTAAGTTGGCACTCTGTTTCACCCTCCTGTTTAAGGTGGCACTCTGATTCACCCTCCAGTTTAAGTTGGCATTCTGTTTCACCCTCCTGTTTAAGGTGGCACTCTGATTCACCCTCCAGTTTAAGTTGGCACTCTGTTTCACCCTCCTGTTTAAGCTGGCACTCTGTTTCAACCTCCAGTTTAAGTTGGCATTCTGTTTCACCCTCCTGTTTAAGGTGGCACTCTGATTCACCCTCCAGTTTAAGTTGGCATTCTGTTTCACCCTCCTGTTTAAGGTGGCACTCTGATTCACCCTCCAGTTTAAGTTGGCACTCTGTTTCACCCTCCTGTTTAAGCTGGCACTCTGTTTCACCATCCTGTTTAAGGTGCCACTCTGATTCACCCTCCAGATTAAGTTGGCACTGTGATTCACCCTCCTCTTTAAGGTGGCACTCTGATTCACCCTCCAGTTTAAGGTGGCAATCTGATTCACCCTCCAGATTACGTTGGCTCTCTGTTTCACCCTCCTCTTTAAGGTGGCACTCTGATTCACCCTCCTGTTTAAGGTGGCACTCTGATTCACCCTCCAGATTACGTTGGCACTCTGTTTCACCCTCCTCTTTAAGGTGGCACTCTGATTCACCCTCCAGTTTAAGGTGGCAATCTGATTCACCCTCCTGTTTAAAGTGGCACTCTGATTCACCCTCCTGATTAAAGTGGCAATCTGATTCACACTTCTGTTTAAATTGGCAATCTGATTCGCCCTCCTGTTTAAATTGGCACTCTGATTGACACTCCAGTTTAAGGTGGCACTCTGGTTCACACTCCAGTTTAAGGTGGCACTCTGATTCACCCTCCAGTTTAAGGTGGCACTCTGATTCACCCTCCAGTTTAAGGTGGCACTCTGATTCACACTCCAGTTTAAGGTGGCAATCTGATTCACACTTCAGTTTAAATTGGCAATCTGATTCGCCCTCCTGTTTAAATTGGCACTCTGATTCACCCTCCAGTTTAAGGTGGCAATCTGATTCACACTTCTGTTTAAATTGGCAATCTGATTCGCCCTCCTGTTTAAATTGGCACTCTGATTGACACTCCAGTTTAAGGTGGCACTCTGGTTCACACTCCAGTTTAAGGTGGCACTCTGATTCACCCTCCTGTTTAAAGTGGCACTCTGATTCACCCTCCAGTTTAAGGTGGCACTCTGATTCACCCTCCAGTTTAAGGTGGCACTCTGATTCACACTCCAGTTTAAGGTCGCACTCTGATTCACCTTCCAGTTTAAGGTGGCATTCTGATTCACCCTCCAGATTAAGTTGGCATTCTGATTCACCCTCCTGTTTAAGTTGGCATTCTGATTCACCCTCCTGTTTAATGTGGCACTCTGATTCACCCTCCAGATTAAGTTGGCATTCTGATTCACCCTCCTGTTTAAGTTGGCATTCTGATTCACCCTCCTGTTTAATGTGGCACTCTGATTCACACTCCAGTTTAAGGTGGCACTCTGATTCACCCTCCTGTTTAAGTTGGCACTCTGATTCAACCTCCATATTAAGTTGGCATTCTGTTTCACCCTCCTGTTTAAGGTGGCACTCTGATTCACCCTCCTGTTTGAGTTGGCATTCTGTTTCACCCTCCTGTTTAAGTTGGCACTCTGATTCACCCTCCTGTTTCAGTTGGCATTCTGTTTCACCCTCCTGTTTAAGGTGGCACTCTGATTCACCCTTCTGTTTAAATTGGCACTCTGATTGACACTCCAGTTTAAGGTGGCATTCTGATTCACCCTTCTGTTTAAATTGGCACTCTGATTCACCCTCCAGTTTAAGGTGGCACTCTGATTCACCCTTCTGTTTAAATTGGCACTCTGATTCACCCTCCAGTTTAAGGTGGCACTCTGATTCACCCTCCAGTTTAAGTTGGCAATCTGTTTCACCCTCCTGTTTAAGTTGGCATTCTGTTTCACCCTCCTGTTTAAGGTGGCACTCTGATTCACCCTCCAGTTTAAGTTGGGATTCTGTTTCACCCTCCTGTTTAAGGTGGCACTCTGATTCACCCTCCAGTTTAAGTTGGCACACTGTTTCACCCTCCTGTTTAAGGTGGCACTCTGATTCACCCTCCAGTTTAAGTTGGCATTCTGTTTCACCCTCCTGTTTAAGGTGGCACTCTGATTCACCCTCCAGTTTAAGTTGGCATTCTGTTTCACCCTCCTGTTTAAGGTGGCACTCTGATTCACCCTCCAGTTTAAGTTGGCATTCTGTTTCACCCTCCTGTTTAATGTGGCACTCTGATTCACCCTCCAGTTTAAGTTGGGATTCTGTTTCACCCTCCTGTTTAAGGTGGCACTCTGATTCACCCTCCAGTTTAAGTTGGCACACTGTTTCACCCTCCTGTTTAAGGTGGCACTCTGATTCACCCTCCAGTTTACGTTGGCATTCTGTTTCACCCTCCTGTTTAAGGTGGCACTCTGATTCACCCTCCAGTTTAAGTTGGCATTCTGTTTCACCCTCCTGTTTAAGGTGTGGTACTCTGATTCACCCTCCAGTTTAAGTTGGCACTCTGTTTCACCCTCCTGTTTAAGGTGGCACTCTGATTCACCCTCCAGTTTAAGTTGGCATTCTGTTTCACCCTCCTGTTTAAGGTGGCACTCTGATTCACCCTCCAGTTTAAGTTGGCATTCTGTTTCACCCTCCTGTTTAAGGTGGTACTCTGATTCACCCTCCAGTTTAAGTTGGCACTCTGTTTCACCCTCCTGTTTAAGGTGGCACTCTGATTCACCCTCCAGATTACGTTGGCACTCTGTTTCACCCTCCTCTTTAAGGTGGCACTCTGATTCACCCTCCAGTTTAAGGTGGCAATCTGATTCACCCTCCTGTTTAAAGTGGCACTCTGATTCACCCTCCTGTTTAAAGTGGCACTCTGATTCACACTCCAGTTTAAGGTGGCACTCTGATTCACCCTCCTGTTTAAGTTGGCACTCTGATTCAACCTCCATATTAAGTTGGCATTCTGTTTCACCCTCCTGTTTAATGTGGCACTCTGATTCACCCTCCAGATTAAGTTGGCATTCTGATTCACCCTCCTGTTTAAGTTGGCATTCTGATTCACCCTCCTGTTTAATGTGGCACTCTGATTCACACTCCAGTTTAAGGTGGCACTCTGATTCACCCTCCTGTTTGAGTTGGCATTCTGTTTCACCCTCCTGTTTAAGTTGGCACTCTGATTCACCCTCCTGTTTCAGTTGGCATTCTGTTTCACCCTCCTGTTTAAGTTGGCATTCTGTTTCACCCTCCTGTTCAAGTTGGCATTCTGTTTCACCCTCCTGTTTAAGGTGGCACTCTGATTCACCCTCCAGTTTAAGGTGGCAATCTGTTTCACCCTCCTGTTTAAGTTGGCATTCTGTTTCACCCTCCTGTTTAAGGTGGCACTCTGATTCACCCTCCTGTTTCAGTTGGCATTCTGTTTCACCCTCCTGTTTAAGGTGGCACTCTGATTCACCCTCCAGTTTAAGTTGGCACTCTGTTTCACCCTCCAGTTTAAGGTGGCACTCTGATTCACCCTCCAGTTTAAGGTGGCACTCTGATTCACCCTCCAGTTTAAGTTGGCAATCTGTTTCACCCTCCTGTTTAAGTTGGCATTCTGTTTCACCCTCCTGTTTAAGGTGGCACTCTGATTCACCCTCCTGTTTCAGTTGGCATTCTGTTTCACCCTCCTGTTTAAGGTGGCACTCTGATTCACCCTCCAGTTTAAGTTGGCATTCTGTTTCACCCTCCTGTTTAAGGTGGCACTCTGATTCACCCTCCAGTTTAAGTTGGCACTCTGTTTCACCCTCCTGTTTAAGGTGGCACTCTGATTCACCCTCCAGTTTAAGTTGGCATTCTGTTTCACCCTCCTGTTTAAGGTGGCACTCTGATTCACCCTCCAGTTTAAGTTGGCATTCTGTTTCACCCTCCTGTTTCAGGTGGCACTCTGATTCACCCTCCAGTTTAAGTTGGCACTCTGTTTCACCCTCCTGTTTAAGCTGGCACTCTGTTTCACCATCCTGTTTAAGGTGCCACTCTGATTCACCCTCCAGATTAAGTTGGCACTCTGTTTCACCCTCCTCTTTAAGGTGGCACTCTGATTCACCCTCCAGTTTAAGGTGGCAATCTGATTCACCCTCCTGTTTAAAGTGGCACACTGATTCACCCTCCTGTTTAAAGTGGCACTCTGATTCACCCTCCAGTTTAAGGTGGCACTCTGATTCACCCTCCAGATTACGTTGGCACTCTGTTTCACCCTCCTCTTTAAGGTGGCACTCTGATTCACCCTCCAGTTTAAGGTGGCAATCTGATTCACCCTCCTGTTTAAAGTGGCACTCTGATTCACCCTCCTGTTTAAAGTGGCACTCTGATTCACCCTCCAGTTTAAGGTGGCAATCTGATTCACACTTCTGTTTAAATTGGCAATCTGATTCGCCCTCCTGTTTAAATTGGCACTCTGATTGACACTCCAGTTTAAGGTGGCACTCTGGTTCACACTCCAGTTTAAGGTGGCACTCTGATTCACCCTCCAGTTTAAGGTGGCACTCTGATTCACCCTCCAGTTTAAGGTGGCACTCTGATTCACCCTCCAGATTAAGTTAGCATTTTGATTCACCCTCCTGTTTCAGTTGGCATTCTGATTCACCCTCCTGTTTAATGTGGCACTCTGATTCACCCTCCAGATTAAGTTGGCATTCTGATTCACCCTCCTGTTTAAGTTGGCATTCTGATTCACCCTCCTGTTTAATGTGGCACTCTGATTCACACTCCAGTTTAAGGTGGCACTCTGATTCACACTCCAGTTTAAGTTGGCACTCTGATTCACCCTCCATATTAAGTTTGCATTTTGTTTCACCCTCCTGTTTAAGGTGGCACTCTGATTCACCCTCCAGTTTAAGGTGGCATTCTGATTCACCATTCTGTTTAAATTGGCACTCTGATTCACCCTCCAGTTTAAGGTGGCACTCTGATTCACCCTTCTGTTTAAATTGGCACTCTGATTCACCCTCCAGTTTAAGGTGGCACTCTGATTCACCCTCCAGTTTAAGGTGGCACTCTGATTCACCCTCCAGTTTAAGTTGGCAATCTGTTTCACCCTCCTGTTTAAGTTGGCATTCTGTTTCACCCTCCTGTTTAAGGTGGCACTCTGATTCACCCTCCAGTTTAAGTTGGCACTCTGTTTCACCCTCCTGTTTAAGGTGGCACTCTGATTCACCCTCCAGTTTAAGTTGGCATTCTGTTTCACCCTCCTGTTTAAGGTGGCACTCTGATTCACCCTCCAGTTTAAGTTGGCACTCTGTTTCACCCTCCTGTTTAAGCTGGCACTCTGTTTCAACCTCCAGTTTAAGTTGGCATTCTGTTTCACCCTCCTGTTTAAGGTGGCACTCTGATTCACCCTCCAGTTTAAGTTGGCATTCTGTTTCACCCTCCTGTTTAAGGTGGCACTCTGATTCACCCTCCAGTTTAAGTTGGCACTCTGTTTCACCCTCCTGTTTAAGCTGGCACTCTGTTTCACCATCCTGTTTAAGGTGCCACTCTGATTCACCCTCCAGATTAAGTTGGCACTGTGATTCACCCTCCTCTTTAAGGTGGCACTCTGATTCACCCTCCAGTTTAAGGTGGCAATCTGATTCACCCTCCAGATTACGTTGGCTCTCTGTTTCACCCTCCTCTTTAAGGTGGCACTCTGATTCACCCTCCTGTTTAAGGTGGCACTCTGATTCACCCTCCAGATTACGTTGGCACTCTGTTTCACCCTCCTCTTTAAGGTGGCACTCTGATTCACCCTCCAGTTTAAGGTGGCAATCTGATTCACCCTCCTGTTTAAAGTGGCACTCTGATTCACCCTCCTGATTAAAGTGGCAATCTGATTCACACTTCTGTTTAAATTGGCAATCTGATTCGCCCTCCTGTTTAAATTGGCACTCTGATTGACACTCCAGTTTAAGGTGGCACTCTGGTTCACACTCCAGTTTAAGGTGGCACTCTGATTCACCCTCCAGTTTAAGGTGGCACTCTGATTCACCCTCCAGTTTAAGGTGGCACTCTGATTCACACTCCAGTTTAAGGTGGCAATCTGATTCACACTTCAGTTTAAATTGGCAATCTGATTCGCCCTCCTGTTTAAATTGGCACTCTGATTCACCCTCCAGTTTAAGGTGGCAATCTGATTCACACTTCTGTTTAAATTGGCAATCTGATTCGCCCTCCTGTTTAAATTGGCACTCTGATTGACACTCCAGTTTAAGGTGGCACTCTGGTTCACACTCCAGTTTAAGGTGGCACTCTGATTCACCCTCCTGTTTAAAGTGGCACTCTGATTCACCCTCCAGTTTAAGGTGGCACTCTGATTCACCCTCCAGTTTAAGGTGGCACTCTGATTCACACTCCAGTTTAAGGTCGCACTCTGATTCACCTTCCAGTTTAAGGTGGCATTCTGATTCACCCTCCAGATTAAGTTGGCATTCTGATTCACCCTCCTGTTTAAGTTGGCATTCTGATTCACCCTCCTGTTTAATGTGGCACTCTGATTCACCCTCCAGATTAAGTTGGCATTCTGATTCACCCTCCTGTTTAAGTTGGCATTCTGATTCACCCTCCTGTTTAATGTGGCACTCTGATTCACACTCCAGTTTAAGGTGGCACTCTGATTCACCCTCCTGTTTAAGTTGGCACTCTGATTCAACCTCCATATTAAGTTGGCATTCTGTTTCACCCTCCTGTTTAAGGTGGCACTCTGATTCACCCTCCTGTTTGAGTTGGCATTCTGTTTCACCCTCCTGTTTAAGTTGGCACTCTGATTCACCCTCCTGTTTCAGTTGGCATTCTGTTTCACCCTCCTGTTTAAGGTGGCACTCTGATTCACCCTTCTGTTTAAATTGGCACTCTGATTGACACTCCAGTTTAAGGTGGCATTCTGATTCACCCTTCTGTTTAAATTGGCACTCTGATTCACCCTCCAGTTTAAGGTGGCACTCTGATTCACCCTTCTGTTTAAATTGGCACTCTGATTCACCCTCCAGTTTAAGGTGGCACTCTGATTCACCCTCCAGTTTAAGTTGGCAATCTGTTTCACCCTCCTGTTTAAGTTGGCATTCTGTTTCACCCTCCTGTTTAAGGTGGCACTCTGATTCACCCTCCAGTTTAAGTTGGGATTCTGTTTCACCCTCCTGTTTAAGGTGGCACTCTGATTCACCCTCCAGTTTAAGTTGGCACACTGTTTCACCCTCCTGTTTAAGGTGGCACTCTGATTCACCCTCCAGTTTAAGTTGGCATTCTGTTTCACCCTCCTGTTTAAGGTGGCACTCTGATTCACCCTCCAGTTTAAGTTGGCATTCTGTTTCACCCTCCTGTTTAAGGTGGCACTCTGATTCACCCTCCAGTTTAAGTTGGCATTCTGTTTCACCCTCCTGTTTAATGTGGCACTCTGATTCACCCTCCAGTTTAAGTTGGGATTCTGTTTCACCCTCCTGTTTAAGGTGGCACTCTGATTCACCCTCCAGTTTAAGTTGGCACACTGTTTCACCCTCCTGTTTAAGGTGGCACTCTGATTCACCCTCCAGTTTACGTTGGCATTCTGTTTCACCCTCCTGTTTAAGGTGGCACTCTGATTCACCCTCCAGTTTAAGTTGGCATTCTGTTTCACCCTCCTGTTTAAGGTGTGGTACTCTGATTCACCCTCCAGTTTAAGTTGGCACTCTGTTTCACCCTCCTGTTTAAGGTGGCACTCTGATTCACCCTCCAGTTTAAGTTGGCATTCTGTTTCACCCTCCTGTTTAAGGTGGCACTCTGATTCACCCTCCAGTTTAAGTTGGCATTCTGTTTCACCCTCCTGTTTAAGGTGGTACTCTGATTCACCCTCCAGTTTAAGTTGGCACTCTGTTTCACCCTCCTGTTTAAGGTGGCACTCTGATTCACCCTCCAGATTACGTTGGCACTCTGTTTCACCCTCCTCTTTAAGGTGGCACTCTGATTCACCCTCCAGTTTAAGGTGGCAATCTGATTCACCCTCCTGTTTAAAGTGGCACTCTGATTCACCCTCCTGTTTAAAGTGGCACTCTGATTCACCCTCCAGTTTAAGGTGGCAATCTGATTCACACTTCTGTTTAAGGTGGCACTCTGATTCACACTCCAGTTTAAGGTGGCACTCTGATTCACCCTCCAGATTAAGTTGGCATTCTGATTCACTCTCCTGTTTAAGTTGGCATTCTGATTCACCCTCCTGTTTAATGTGGCACTCTGATTCACCCTCCTGTTTAATGTGGCACTCTGATTCAACCTCCAGATTAAGTTGGCATTCTGATTCACCCTCCTGTTTAAGTTGGCATTCTGATTCACCCTCCTGTTTAATGTGGCACTCTGATTCACCCTCCTGTTTAATGTGGCACTCTGATTCACCCTCCAGATTAAGTTGGCATTCTGATTCACCCTCCTGTTTAATGTGGCACTCTGATTCACCCTCCTGTTTAAGTTGGCATTCTGATTCCCCCTCCTGTTTAATGTGGCACTCTGATTCACCCTCCAGATTAAGTTGGCACTCTGATTCACCCTCCTGTTTAAGTTGGCATTCTGTTTCACCCTCCTGTTTAAGTTGGCATTCTGTTTCACCCTCCTGTTTAAGGTGGCACTCTGATTCATCCTCCTGTTTCAGTTGGCATTCTGTTTCACCCTCCTGTTTAAGGTGGCACTCTGATTCACCCTCCAGTTTAAGTTGGCATTCTGTTTCACCCTCCTGTTTAAGGTGGCACTCTGATTCACCCTCCAGTTTAAGTTGGCACTCTGTTTCACCCTCCAGTTTAAGGTGGCACTCTGATTCACCCTCCTGTTTAAGTTGGCACTCTGATTCACCCTCCATATTACGTTGGCACTCTGATTCACCCTCCTGTTTAATGTGGCACTCTGATTCACCCTCCTGTTTAATGTGGCACTCTGATTCACCCTCCAGATTAAGTTGGCATTCTGATTCACCCTCCTGTTTAAGTTGGCATTCTGTTTCACCCTCCTGTTTAAGTTGGCATTCTGTTTCACCCTCCTGTTTAAGGTGGCACTCTGATTCACCCTCCTGTTTCAGTTGGCATTCTGTTTCACCCTCCTGTTCAAGTTGGCATTCTGTTTCACCCTCCTGTTTAAGGTGGCACTCTGATTCACCCTCCTGTTTCAGTTGGCATTCTGTTTCACCCTCCTGTTTAAGGTGGCACTCTGATTCACCCTCCAGTTTAAGGTGGCACTCTGATTCACACTTCTGTTTAAATTGGCACTCTGATTGACACTCCAGTTTAAGGTGGCATTCTGATTCACCCTTCTGTTTAAATTGGCACTCTGATTCACCCTCCAGTTTAAGGTGGCACTCTGATTCACCCTTCTGTTTAAATTGGCACTCTGATTCACCCTCCAGTTTAAGGTGGCACTCTGATTCACCCTCCAGTTTAAGGTGGCACTCTGATTCACCCTCCAGTTTAAGATGGCAATCTGTTTCACCCTCCTGTTTAAGTTGGCATTCTGTTTCACCCTCCTGTTTAAGGTGGCACTCTGATTCACCCTCCTGTTTCAGTTGGCATTCTGTTTCACCCTCCTGTTTAAGGTGGCACTCTGATTCACCCTCCAGTTTAAGTTGGCACTCTGTTTCACCCTCCTGTTTAAGGTGGCACTCTGATTCACCCTCCAGTTTAAGTTGGCATTCTGTTTCACCCTCCTGTTTAAGGTGGCACTCTGATTCACCCTCCAGTTTAAGTTGGCATTCTGTTTCACCCTCCTGTTTAAGGTGGCACTCTGATTCACCCTCCAGTTTAAGTTGGCACTCTGTTTCACCCTCCTGTTTAAGCTGGGACTCTGTTTCACCATCCTGTTTAAGGTGCCACTCTGATTCACCCTCCAGATTAAGTTGGCACTCTGTTTCACCCTCCTCTTTAAGGTGGCACTCTGATTCACCCTCCAGTTTAAGGTGGCAATCTGATTCACCCTCCTGTTTAAAGTGGCACACTGATTCACCCTCCTGTTTAAAGTGGCACTCTGATTCACCCTCCAGTTTAAGGTGGCACTCTGATTCACCCTCCAGATTACGTTGGCACTCTGTTTCACCCTCCTCTTTAAGGTGGCACTCTGATTCACCCTCCAGTTTAAGGTGGCAATCTGATTCACCCTCCTGTTTAAAGTGGCACTCTGATTCACCCTCCTGTTTAAAGTGGCACTCTGATTCACCCTCCAGTTTAAGGTGGCAATCTGATTCACACTTCTGTTTAAATTGGCAATCTGATTCGCCCTCCTGTTTAAATTGGCACTCTGATTGACACTCCAGTTTAAGGTGGCACTCTGGTTCACACTCCAGTTTAAGGTGGCACTCTGATTCACCCTCCAGTTTAAGGTGGCACTCTGATTCACCCTCCAGTTTAAGGTGGCACTCTGATTCACCTTCCAGTTTAAGGTGGCATTCTGATTCACCCTCCAGATTAAGTTGGCATTCTGATTCACCCTCCTGTTTCAGTTGGCATTCTGATTCACCCTCCTGTTTAATGTGGCACTCTGATTCACCCTCCAGATTAAGTTGGCATTCTGATTCACCCTCCTGTTTAAGTTGGCATTCTGATTCACCCTCCTGTTTAATGTGGCACTCTGATTCACACTCCAGTTTAAGGTGGCACTCTGATTCACACTCCAGTTTAAGTTGGCACTCTGATTCACCCTCCATATTAAGTTTGCATTTTGTTTCACCCTCCTGTTTAAGGTGGCACTCTGATTCACCCTCCAGTTTAAGTTGGCACTCTGATTCACCCTTCTGTTTAAATTGGCACTCTGATTGACACTCCAGTTTAAGGTGGCATTCTGATTCACCCTTCTGTTTAAATTGGCACTCTGATTCACCCTCCAGTTTAAGGTGGCACTCTGATTCACCCTTCTGTTTAAATTGGCACTCTGATTCACCCTCCAGTTTAAGGTGGCACTCTGATTCACCCTCCAGTTTAAGGTGGCACTCTGATTCACCCTCCAGTTTAAGTTGGCAATCTGTTTCACCCTCCTGTTTAAGTTGGTATTCTGTTTCACCCTCCTGTTTAAGGTGGCACTCTGATTCACCCTCCAGTTTAAGTTGGCACTCTGTTTCACCCTCCTGTTTAAGGTGGCACTCTGATTCACCCTCCAGTTTAAGTTGGCATTCTGTTTCACCCTCCTGTTTAAGGTGGCACTCTGATTCACCCTCCAGTTTAAGTTGGCACTCTGTTTCACCCTCCTGTTTAAGCTGGCACTCTGTTTCAACCTCCAGTTTAAGTTGGCATTCTGTTTCACCCTCCTGTTTAAGGTGGCACTCTGATTCACCCTCCAGTTTAAGTTGGCATTCTGTTTCACCCTCCTGTTTAAGGTGGCACTCTGATTCACCCTCCAGTTTAAGTTGGCACTCTGTTTCACCCTCCTGTTTAAGCTGGCACTCTGTTTCACCATCCTGTTTAAGGTGCCACTCTGATTCACCCTCCAGATTAAGTTGGCACTGTGATTCACCCTCCTCTTTAAGGTGGCACTCTGATTCACCCTCCAGTTTAAGGTGGCAATCTGATTCACCCTCCAGATTACGTTGGCACTCTGTTTCACCCTCCTCTTTAAGGTGGCACTCTGATTCACCCTCCTGTTTAAGGTGGCACTCTGATTCACCCTCCAGATTACGTTGGCACTCTGTTTCACCCTCCTCTTTAAGGTGGCACTCTGATTCACCCTCCAGTTTAAGGTGGCAATCTGATTCACCCTCCTGTTTAAAGTGGCACTCTGATTCACCCTCCTGATTAAAGTGGCAATCTGATTCACACTTCTGTTTAAATTGGCAATCTGATTCGCCCTCCTGTTTAAATTGGCACTCTGATTGACACTCCAGTTTAAGGTGGCACTCTGGTTCACACTCCAGTTTAAGGTGGCACTCTGATTCACCCTCCAGTTTAAGGTGGCACTCTGATTCACCCTCCAGTTTAAGGTGGCACTCTGATTCACACTCCAGTTTAAGGTGGCAATCTGATTCACACTTCTGTTTAAATTGGCAATCTGATTCGCCCTCCTGTTTAAATTGGCACTCTGATTCACCCTCCAGTTTAAGGTGGCAATCTGATTCACACTTCTGTTTAAATTGGCAATCTGATTCGCCCTCCTGTTTAAATTGGCACTCTGATTGACACTCCAGTTTAAGGTGGCACTCTGATTCACCCTCCAGTTTAAGGTGGCACTCTGATTCACCCTCCAGTTTAAGGTGGCACTCTGATTCACACTCCAGTTTAAGGTGGCACTCTGATTCACCTTCCAGTTTAAGGTGGCATTCTGATTCACCCTCCAGATTAAGTTGGCATTCTGATTCACCCTCCTGTTTAAGTTGGCATTCTGATTCACCCTCCTGTTTAATGTGGCACTCTGATTCACCCTCCAGTTTAAGGTGGCATTCTGATTCACCCTTCTGTTTAAATTGGCACTCTGATTCACCCTCCAGTTTAAGGTGGCACTCTGATTCACCCTCCAGTTTAAGGTGGCACACTTATTCACACTCCAGTTTAAGGTGGCACTCTGATTCACACTCCAGTTTAAGTTGGCAATCTGATTCACCCTCCATTTTAAGGTGGCACTCTGATTCACCCTTCTGTTTAAATTGGCAATCTGATTCACCCTCCATTTTAAGGTGGCACTCTGATTCACCCTTCTGTTTAAATTGGCAATCTGATTCACCCTCCATTTTAAGGTGGCACTGATTCACACTCCAGTTTAAGGTGGCACTCTGATTCACCCTCCAGTTTAAGGTGGCACTCTGATTCACACTCCAGTTTAAGGTGGCACTCTGATTCACCCTCCAGATTAAGTTGGCATTCTGATTCACTCTCCTGTTTAAGTTGGCATTCTGATTCACCCTCCTGTTTAATGTGGCACTCTGATTCACCCTCCTGTTTAATGTGGCACTCTGATTCACCCTCCAGATTAAATTGGCATTCTGATTCACCCTCCTGTTTAAGTTGGCATTCTGATTCACCCTCCTGTTTAATGTGGCACTCTGATTCACCCTCCAGATTAAATTGGCATTCTGATTCACCCTCCTGTTTAAGTTGGCATTCTGTTTCACCCTCCTGTTTAAGGTGGCACTCTGATTCACCCTCCTGTTTCAGTTGGCATTCTGTTTCACCCTCCTGTTTAAGGTGGCACTCTGATTCACCCTCCAGTTTAAGTTGGCATTCTGTTTCACCCTCCTGTTTAAGGTGGCACTCTGATTCACCCTCCAGTTTAAGTTGGCACTCTGTTTCACCCTCCAGTTTAAGGTGGCACTCTGATTCACCCTCCAGATTAAGTTGGCATTCTGATTCACCCTCCTGTTTAAGTTGGCATTCTGTTTCACCCTCCTGTTTAAGTTGGCATTCTGTTTCACCCTCCTGTTTAAGGTGGCACTCTGATTCACCCTCCTGTTTCAGTTGGCATTCTGTTTCACCCTCCTGTTTAAGGTGGCACACTGATTCACCCTCCAGTTTAAGTTGGCATTCTGTTTCACCCTCCTGTTTAAGGTGGCACTCTGGTTCACACTCCAGTTTAAGGTGGCACTCTGATTCACCCTCCAGTTTAAGGTGGCACTCTGATTCACCCTCCAGTTTAAGGTGGCACTCTGATTCACACTCCAGTTTAAGGTGGCACTCTGATTCACCTTCCAGTTTAAGGTGGCATTCTGATTCACCCTCCAGATTAAGTTGGCATTCTGATTCACCCTCCTGTTTAAGTTGGCATTCTGATTCACCCTCCTGTTTAATGTGGCACTCTGATTCACCCTCCAGATTAAGTTGGCATTCTGATTCACCCTCCTGTTTAAGTTGGCATTCTGATTCACCCTCCTGTTTAATGTGGCACTCTGATTCACACTCCAGTTTAAGGTGGCACTCTGATTCACCCTCCTGTTTAAGTTGGCACTCTGATTCACCCTCCATATTAAGTTGGCATTCTGTTTCACCCTCCTGTTTAAAGTGGCACTCTGATTCACCCTCCTGTTTAAGTTGGCATTCTGTTTCACCCTCCTGTTTAAGTTGGCACTCTGATTCACCCTCCTGTTTCAGTTGGCATTCTGTTTCACCCTCCTGTTTAAGGTGGCACTCTGATTCACCCTTCTGTTTAAATTGCACTCTGATTGACACTCCAGTTTAAGGTGGCATTCTGATTCACCCTTCTGTTTAAATTGGCACTCTGATTCACCCTCCAGTTTAAGGTGGCACTCTGATTCACCCTCCAGTTTAAGGTGGCACACTTATTCACACTCCAGTTTAAGGTGGCACTCTGATTCACACTCCAGTTTAAGTTGGCAATCTGATTCACCCTCCATTTTAAGGTGGCACTCTGATTCACCCTTCTGTTTAAATTGGCAATCTGATTCACCCTCCATTTTAAGGTGGCACTCTGATTCACCCTTCTGTTTAAATTGGCAATCTGATTCACCCTCCATTTTAAGGTGGCACTGATTCACACTCCAGTTTAAGGTGGCACTCTGATTCACCCTCCAGTTTAAGGTGGCACTCTGATTCACACTCCAGTTTAAGGTGGCACTCTGATTCACCCTCCAGATTAAGTTGGCATTCTGATTCACTCTCCTGTTTAAGTTGGCATTCTGATTCACCCTCCTGTTTAATGTGGCACTCTGATTCACCCTCCTGTTTAATGTGGCACTCTGATTCACCCTCCAGATTAAGTTGGCATTCTGATTCACCCTCCTGTTTAAGTTGGCATTCTGATTCACCCTCCTGTTTAATGTGGCACTCTGATTCACCCTCCTGTTTAATGTGGCATTCTGTTTCACCCTCCTGTTTAAGTTGGCATTCTGTTTCACCCTCCTGTTTAAGGTGGCACTCTGATTCACCCTCCTGTTTCAGTTGGCATTCTGTTTCACCCTCCTGTTTAAGGTGGCACTCTGATTCACCCTCCAGTTTAAGTTGGCATTCTGTTTCACCCTCCTGTTTAAGGTGGCACTCTGATTCACCCTCCAGTTTAAGTTGGCACTCTGTTTCACCCTCCAGTTTAAGGTGGCACTCTGATTCACCCTCCAGATTAAGTTGGCATTCTGATTCACCCTCCTGTTTAAGTTGGCATTCTGTTTCACCCTCCTGTTTAAGTTGGCATTCTGTTTCACCCTCCTGTTTAAGGTGGCACTCTGATTCACCCTCCTGTTTCAGTTGGCATTCTGTTTCACCCTCCTGTTTAAGGTGGCACACTGATTCACCCTCCAGTTTAAGTTGGCATTCTGTTTCACCCTCCTGTTTAAGGTGGCACTCTGATTCACCCTCCAGTTTAAGTTGGCACTCTGTTTCACCCTCCAGTTTAAGGTGGCACTCTGATTCACCCTCCTGTTTAAGTTGGCACTCTGATTCACCCTCCATATTAAGTTGGCACTCTGATTCACCCTCCTGTTTAATGTGGCACTCTGATTCACCCTCCTGTTTAATGTGGCACTCTGATTCACCCTCCAGATAAAGTTGGCATTCTGATTCACCCTCCTGTTTAAGTTGGCATTCTGTTTCACCCTCCTGTTTAAGGTGGCACTCTGATTCACCCTCCTGTTTCAGTTGGCATTCTGTTTCACCCTCCTGTTTAAGGTGGCACTCTGATTCACCCTCCAGTTTAAGGTGGCACTCTGATTCACCCTCCAGTTTAAGGTGGCACTCTGATTCACCCTCCAGTTTAAGGTGGCACACTTATTCACACTCCAGTTTAAGGTGGCACTCTGATTCACACTCCAGTTTAAGTTGGCAATCTGATTCACCCTCCATTTTAAGGTGGCACTCTGATTCACCCTTCTGTTTAAATTGGCAATCTGATTCACCCTCCATTTTAAGGTGGCACTCTGATTCACCCTTCTGTTTAAATTGGCAATCTGATTCACCCTCCATTTTAAGGTGGCACTGATTCACCCTCCAGTTTAAGGTGGCACTCTGATTCACCCTCCAGTTTAAGGTGGCACTCTGATTCACCCTCCAGTTTAAGGTGGCACTCTGATTCACACTCCAGTTTAAGGTGGCACTCTGATTCACCCTCCAGATTAAGTTGGCATTCTGATTCACTCTCCTGTTTAAGTTGGCATTCTGATTCACCCTCCTGTTTAATGTGGCACTCTGATTCACCCTCCTGTTTAATGTGGCACTCTGATTCACCCTCCAGATTAAGTTGGCATTCTGATTCACCCTCCTGTTTAAGTTGGCATTCTGATTCACCCTCCTGTTTAATGTGGCACTCTGATTCACCCTCCTGTTTAATGTGGCATTCTGTTTCACCCTCCTGTTTAAGTTGGCATTCTGTTTCACCCTCCTGTTTAAGGTGGCACTCTGATTCACCCTCCTGTTTCAGTTGGCATTCTGTTTCACCCTCCTGTTTAAGGTGGCACTCTGATTCACCCTCCAGTTTAAGTTGGCATTCTGTTTCACCCTCCTGTTTAAGGTGGCACTCTGATTCACCCTCCAGTTTAAGTTGGCACTCTGTTTCACCCTCCAGTTTAAGGTGGCACTCTGATTCACCCTCCAGATTAAGTTGGCATTCTGATTCACCCTCCTGTTTAAGTTGGCATTCTGTTTCACCCTCCTGTTTAAGTTGGCATTCTGTTTCACCCTCCTGTTTAAGGTGGCACTCTGATTCACCCTCCTGTTTCAGTTGGCATTCTGTTTCACCCTCCTGTTTAAGGTGGCACTCTGATTCACCCTCCAGTTTAAGTTGGCATTCTGTTTCACCCTCCTGTTTAAGGTGGCACTCTGATTCACCCTCCAGTTTAAGTTGGCACTCTGTTTCACCCTCCAGTTTAAGGTGGCACTCTGATTCACCCTCCTGTTTAAGTTGGCACTCTGATTCACCCTCCATATTAAGTTGGCACTCTGATTCACCCTCCTGTTTAATGTGGCACGCTGATTCACCCTCCTGTTTAATGTGGCACTCTGATTCACCCTCCTGATAAAGTTGGCATTCTGATTCACCCTCCTGTTTAAGTTGGCATTCTGTTTCACCCTCCTGTTTAAGGTGGCACTCTGATTCACCCTCCTGTTTCAGTTGGCATTCTGTTTCACCCTCCTGTTTAAGGTGGCACTCTGATTCACCCTCCTGTTTCAGTTGGCATTCTGTTTCACCCTCCTGTTTAAGGTGGCACTCTGATTCACCCTCCAGTTTAAGTTGGCATTCTGTTTCACCCTCCTGTTTAAGGTGGCACTCTGATTCACCCTCCAGTTTAAGTTGGCACTCTGTTTCACCCTCCAGTTTAAGGTGGCACTCTGATTCACCCTCCTGTTTAAGTTGGCACTCTGATTCACCCTCCATATTTAGTTGGCACTCTGATTCACCCTCCTGTTTAATGTGGCACTCTGATTCACCCTCCTGTTTAATGTGGCACTCTGATTCACCCTCCAGATAAAGTTGGCATTCTGATTCACCCTCCTGTTTAAGTTGGCATTCTGTTTCACCCTCCTGTTTAAGGTGGCACTCTGATTCACCCTCCTGTTTCAGTTGGCATTCTGTTTCACCCTCCTGTTTAAGGTGGCACTCTGATTCACCCTCCAGTTTAAGTTCGCATTCTGTTTCACCCTCCTGTTTAAGGTGGCACTCTGATTCACCCTCCAGTTTAAGTTGGCACTCTGTTTCACCCTCCAGTTTAAGGTGGCACTCTGATTCACCCTCCAGTTTAAGTTGGCACTCTGATTCACCCTCCTGTTTAAGTTGGCATTCTGTTTCACCCTCCTGTTTAAGTTGGCATTCTGTTTCACACTCCTGTTTAAGGTGGCACTCTGATTCACCCTCCTGTTTCAGTTGGCATTCTGTTTCACCCTCCTGTTTAATGTGGCACTCTGATTCACCCTCCTGTTTAATGTGGCACTCTGATTCACCCTCCAGAGTAAGTTGGCATTCTGATTCACCCTCCTGTTTGTTGGCATTCTGATTCACCCTCCTGTTTAATGTGGCACTCTGATTCACACTCCAGTTTAAGGTGGCACTCTGATTCACCCTCCTGTTTAAGTTGGCACTCTGATTCACCCTCCATATTAAGTTGGCATTCTGTTTCACCCTCCTGTTTAAGGTGGCACTCTGATTCACCCTCCAGTTTTAGTTGGCATTCTGTTTCACCCTCCTGTTTAAGTTGGCATTCTGTTTCACCCTCCTGTTTAAGTTGGCACTCTGATTCACCCTCCTGTTTCAGTTGGCATTCTGTTTCACCCTCCTGTTTAAGGTGGCACTCTGATTCACCCTCCAGTTTAAGGTGGCACTCTGATTCACTATTCTGTTTAAATTGGCACTCTGATTGACACTCCAGTTTAAGGTGGCATTCTGATTCACCCTTCTGTTTAAATTGGCACTCTGATTCACCCTCCAGTTTAAGGTGGCACTCTGATTCACCCTTCTGTTTAAATTGGCACTCTGATTCACCCTCCAGTTTAAGGTGGCACTCTGATTCACCCTCCAGTTTAAGGTGGCACTCTGATTCACCCTCCAGTTTAAGTTGGCAAGCTGTTTCACCCTCCTGTTTAAGTTGGCATTCTGTTTCACCCTCCTGTTTAAGGTGGCACTCTGATTCACCCTCCTGTTTCAGTTGGCATTCTGTTTCACCCTCCTGTTTAAGGTGGCACTCTGATTCACCCTCCAGTTTAAGTTGGCATTCTGTTTCACCCTCCTGTTTAAGGTGGCACTCTGATTCACCCTCCAGTTTAAGTTGGCACTCTGTTTCACCCTCCTGTTTAAGGTGGCACTCTGATTCACCCTCCAGTTTAAGTTGGCATTCTGTTTCACCCTCCTGTTTAAGGTGGCACTCTGATTCACCCTCCAGTTTAAGTTGGCACTCTGTTTCACCCTCCTGTTTAAGCTGGCACTCTGTTTCACCATCCTGTTTAAGGTGCCACTCTGATTCACCCTCCAGATTAAGTTGGCACTGTGATTCGCCCTCCTGTTTAAGGTGGCACTCTGATTCACCCTCCAGATTACGTTGGCACTCTGTTTCACCCTCCTCTTTAAAGTGGCACTCTGATTCACCCTCCTGTTTAAAGTGGCACTCTGATTCACCCTCCAGTTTAAGGTGGCAATCTGATTCACACTTCTGTTTAAATTGGCAATCTGATTAGCCCTCCTGTTTAAATTGGCACTCTGATTGACACTCCAGTTTAAGGTGGCACTCTGGTTCACACTCCAGTTTAAGGTGGCACTCTGATTCACCCTCCAGTTTAAGGTGGCACTCTGATTCACACTCCAGTTTAAGGTGGCACTCTGATTCACACTCCAGTTTCAGGTGGCACTCTGATTCACCTTCCAGTTTAAGGTGGCATTCTGATTCACCCTCCAGATTAAGTTGGCATTCTGATTCACCCTCCTGTTTCAGTTGGCATTCTGTTTCACCCTCCTGTTTAATGTGGCACTCTGATTCACCCTCCAGATTAAGTTGGCATTCTGATTCACCCTCCTGTTTAATGTGGCACTCTGATTCACACTCCAGTTTAAGGTGGCACTCTGATTCACCCTCCTGTTTAAGTTGGCACTCTGATTCACCCTCCATATTAAGTTTGCATTCTGTTTCACCCTCCTGTTTAAGGTGGCACTCTGATTCACCCTCCTGTTTAAGTTGGCATTCTGTTTCACCCTCCTGTTTAAGGTGGCACTCTGATTCACCCTTCTGTTTAAATTGGCACTCTGATTGACACTCCAGTTTAAGGTGGCATTCTGATTCACCCTTCTGTTTAAATTGGCACTCTGATTCACCCTCCAGTTTAAGGTGGCACTCTGATTCACCCTTCTGTTTAAATTGGCACTCTGATTCACCCTCCAGTTTAAGGTGGCACTCTGATTCACCCTCCAGTTTAAGTTGGCAATCTGTTTCACCCTCCTGTTTAAGTTGGCATTCTGTTTCACCCTCCTGTTTAAGGTGGCACTCTGATTCACCCTCCAGTTTAAGTTGGCACTCTGTTTCACCCTCCTGTTTAAGGTGGCACTCTGATTCACCCTCCAGTTTAAGTTGGCATTCTGTTTCACCCTCCTGTTTAAGGTGGCACTCTGATTCACCCTCCTGTTTCAGTTGGCACTCTGTTTCACCCTCCTGTTTAAGCTGGCACTCTGTTTCACCCTCCTGTTTAAGGTGGCACTCTGATTCACCCTCCAGATTACGTTGGCACTCTGTTTCACCCTCCTCTTTAAGGTGGCACTCTGATTCACCCTCCAGTTTAAGGTGGCAATCTGATTCACCCTCCTGTTTAAAGTGGCACTCTGATTCACCCTCCTGTTTAAAGTGACACTCTGATTCACCCTCCAGATTAAGTTGGCATTCTGATTCACCCTCCTGTTTAAGTTGGCATTCTGTTTCACCCTCCTGTTTAAGGTGGCACTCTGATTCACCCTCCTGTTTCAGTTGGCATTCTGTTTCACCCTCCTGTTTAAGGTGGCACTCTGATTCACCCTCCAGTTTAAGTTCGCATTCTGTTTCACCCTCCTGTTTAAGGTGGCACTCTGATTCACCCTCCAGTTTAAGTTGGCACTCTGTTTCACCCTCCAGTTTAAGGTGGCACTCTGATTCACCCTCCAGTTTAAGTTGGCACTCTGATTCACCCTGCTGTTTAAGTTGGCATTCTGTTTCACCCTCCTGTTTAAGTTGGCATTCTGTTTCACCCTCCTGTTTAAGGTGGCACTCTGATTCACCCTCCTGTTTAAGTTGGCACTCTGATTCACCCTCCTGTTTAAGTTGGCATTCTGTTTCACCCTCCTGTTTAAGGTGGCACTCTGATTCACCCTCCTGTTTCAGTTGGCATTCTGTTTCACCCTCCTGTTTAAGGTGGCACTCTGATTCACCCTCCAGTTTAAGTTGGCATTCTGTTTCACCCTCCTGTTTAAGGTGGCACTCTGATTCACCCTCCAGTTTAAGTTGGCACTCTGTTTCACCCTCCTGTTTAAGGTGGCACTCTGATTCACCCTCCAGTTTAAGTTGGCATTCTGTTTCACCCTCCTGTTTAAGGTGGCACTCTGATTCACCCTCCAGTTTAAGTTGGCACTCTGTTTCACCCTCCTGTTTAAGCTGGCACTCTGTTTCACCATCCTGTTTAAGGTGCCACTCTGATTCACCCTCCAGATTAAGTTGGCACTGTGATTCGCCCTCCTGTTTAAGGTGGCACTCTGATTCACCCTCCAGATTACGTTGGCACTCTGTTTCACCCTCCTCTTTAAGGTGGCACTCTGATTCACCCTCCAGTTTAAGGTGGCAATCTGATTCACCCTCCTGTTTAAAGTGGCACTCTGATTCACCCTCCTGTTTAAAGTGGCACTCTGATTCACCCTCCAGTTTAAGGTGGCAATCTGATTCACACTTCTGTTTAAATTGGCAATCTGATTCGCCCTCCTGTTTAAATTGGCACTCTGATTGACACTCCAGTTTAAGGTGGCACTCTGGTTCACACTCCAGTTTAAGGTGGCACTCTGATTCACCCTCCAGTTTAAGGTGGCACTCTGATTCACAGTCCAGTTTAAGGTGGCACTCTGATTCACACTCCAGTTTCAGGTGGCACTCTGATTCACCTTCCAGTTTAAGGTGGCATTCTGATTCACCCTCCTGTTTAAGGTGGCACTCTGATTCACCCTCCAGTTTAAGGTGCCACTCTGATTCACCCTCCAGATTAAGTTGGCACTGTGATTCGCCCTCCTGTTTAAGGTGGCACTCTGATTCACCCTCCAGATTACGTTGGCACTCTGTTTCACCCTCCTCTTTAAGGTGGCACTCTGATTCACCCTCCAGTTTAAGGTGGCAATCTGATTCACCCTCCTGTTTAAAGTGGCACTCTGATTCACCCTCCTGTTTAAAGTGGCACTCTGATTCACCCTCCAGTTTAAGGTGGCAATCTGATTCACACTTCTGTTTAAATTGGCAATCTGATTCGCCCTCCTGTTTAAATTGGCACTCTGATTGACACTCCAGTTTAAGGTGGCACTCTGGTTCACACTCCAGTTTAAGGTGGCACTCTGATTCACCCTCCAGTTTAAGGTGGCACTCTGATTCACAGTCCAGTTTAAGGTGGCACTCTGATTCACATTCCAGTTTCAGGTGGCACTCTGATTCACCTTCCAGTTTAAGGTGGCATTCTGATTCACCCTCCAGATTAAGTTGGCATTCTGATTCACCCTCCTGTTTCAGTTGGCATTCTAATTCACCCTCCTGTTTAATGTGGCACTCTGATTCACCCTCCAGATTAAGTTGGCATTCTGATTCACCCTCCTGTTTAATGTGGCACTCTGATTCACACTCCAGTTTAAGGTGGCACTCTGATTCACCCTCCTGTTTAAGTTGGCACTCTGATTCACCCTCCATATTAAGTTTGCATTCTGTTTCACCCTCCTGTTTAAGGTGGCACTCTGATTCACCCTCCTGTTTAAGTTGGCATTCTGTTTCACCCTCCTGTTTAAGGTGGCACTCTGATTCACCCTTCTGTTTAAATTGGCACTCTGATTGACACTCCAGTTTAAGGTGGCATTCTGATTCACCCTTCTGTTTAAATTGGCACTCTGATTCACCCTCCAGTTTAAGGTGGCACTCTGATTCACCCTTCTGTTTAAATTGGCACTCTGATTCACCCTCCAGTTTAAGGTGGCACTCTGATTCACCCTCCAGTTTAAGTTGGCAATCTGTTTCACCCTCCTGTTTAAGTTGGCATTCTGTTTCACCCTCCTGTTTAAGGTGGCACTCTGATTCACCCTCCAGTTTAAGTTGGCACTCTGTTTAACCCTCCTGTTTAAGGTGGCACTCTGATTCACCCTCCAGTTTAAGTTGGCATTCTGTTTCACCCTCCTGTTTAAGGTGGCACTCTGATTCACCCTCCAGTTTAAGTTGGCACTCTGTTTCACCCTCCTGTTTAAGCTGGCACTCTGTTTCACCCTCCTGTTTAAGGTGGCACTCTGATTCACCCTCCAGATTACGTTGGCACTCTGTTTCACCCTCCTCTTTAAGGTGGCACTCTGATTCACCCTCCAGTTTAAGGTGGCAATCTGATTCACCCTCCTGTTTAAAGTGGCACTCTGATTCACCCTCCTGTTTAAAGTGACACTCTGATTCACCCTCCAGATTAAGTTGGCATTCTGATTCACCCTCCTGTTTAAGTTGGCATTCTGTTTCACCCTCTTGTTTAAGGTGGCACTCTGATTCACCCTCCTGTTTCAGTTGGCATTCTGTTTCACCCTCCTGTTTAAGGTGGCACTCTGATTCACCCTCCAGTTTAAGTTCGCATTCTGTTTCACCCTCCTGTTTAAGGTGGCACTCTGATTCACCCTCCAGTTTAAGTTGGCACTCTGTTTCACCCTCCAGTTTAAGGTGGCACTCTGATTCACCCTCCAGTTTAAGTTGGCACTCTGATTCACCCTCCTGTTTAAGTTGGCATTCTGTTTCACCCTCCTGTTTAAGTTGGCATTCTGTTTCACCCTCCTGTTTAAGGTGGCACTCTGATTCACCCTCCTGTTTCAGTTGGCATTCTGTTTCACCCTCCTGTTTAATGTGGCACTCTGATTCACCCTCCTGTTTAATGTGGCACTCTGATTCACCCTCCAGATTAAGTTGGCATTCTGATTCACCCTCCTGTTTAAGTTGGCATTCTGATTCACCCTGCTGTTTAATGTGGCACTCTGATTCACACTCCAGTTTAAGGTGGCACTCTGATTCACCCTCCTGTTTAAGTTGGCACTCTGATTCACCCTCCATATTAAGTTGGCATTCTGTTTCACCCTCCTGTTTAAGGTGGCACTCTGATTCACCCTCCAGTTTAAGTTGGCATTCTGTTTCACCCTCCTGTTTAAGTTGGCATTCTGTTTCACCCTCCTGTTTAAGGTGGCACTCTGATTCACCCTCCTGTTTCAGTTGGCATTCTGTTTCACCCTCCTGTTTAAGGTGGCACTCTGATTCACCCTCCAGTTTAAGGTGGCACTCTGATTCACCCTTCTGTTTAAATTGGCACTCTGATTGACACTCCAGTTTAAGGTGGCATTCTGATTCACCCTTCTGTTTAAATTGGCACTCTGATTCACCCTCCAGTTTAAGGTGGCACTCTGATTCACCCTTCTGTTTAAATTGGCACTCTGATTCACCCTCCAGTTTAAGGTGGCACTCTGATTCACCCTCCAGTTTAAGGTGGCACTCTGATTCACCCTCCAGTTTAAGTTGGCAATCTGTTTCACCCTCCTGTTTAAGTTGGCATTCTGTTTCACCCTCCTGTTTAAGGTGGCACTCTGATTCACCCTCCTGTTTCAGTTGGCATTCTGTTTCACCCTCCTGTTTAAGGTGGCACTCTGATTCACCCTCCAGTTTAAGTTGGCATTCTGTTTCACCCTCCTGTTTATGGTGGCACTCTGATTCACCCTCCAGTTTAAGTTGGCACTCTGTTTCACCCTCCTGTTTAAGGTGGCACTCTGATTCACCCTCCAGTTTAAGTTGGCATTCTGTTTCACCCTCCTGTTTAAGGTGGCACTCTGATTCACCCTCCAGTTTAAGTTGGCACTCTGTTTCACCCTCCTGTTTAAGCTGGCACTCTGTTTCACCATCCTGTTTAAGGTGCCACTCTGATTCACCCTCCAGATTAAGTTGGCACTGTGATTCGCCCTCCTGTTTAAGGTGGCACTCTGATTCACCCTCCAGATTACGTTGGCACTCTGTTTCACCCTCCTCTTTAAGGTGGCACTCTGATTCACCCTCCAGTTTAAGGTGGCAATCTGATTCACCCTCCTGTTTAAAGTGGCACTCTGATTCACCCTCCTGTTTAAGGTGGCACTCTGATTCACCCTCCAGTTTAAGATGGCAATCTGATTCACACTTCTGTTTAAATTGGCAATCTGATTCGCCCTCCTGTTTAAATTGGCACTCTGATTGACTCTCCAGTTTAAGGTGGCACTCTGGTTCACACTCCAGTTTAAGGTGGCACTCTGATTCACCCTCCAGTTTAAGGTGGCACTCTGATTCACACTCCAGTTTAAGGTGGCACTCTGATTCACACTCCAGTTTAAGGTGGCACTCTGATTCACCTTCCAGTTTAAGGTGGCATTCTGATTCACCCTCCAGATTAAGTTGGCATTCTGATTCACCCTCCTGTTTCAGTTGGCATTCTGATTCACCCTCCTGTTTAATGTGGCACTCTGATTCACCCTCCAGATTAAGTTGGCATTCTGATTCACCCTCCTGTTTAACTTGGCATTCTGATTCACCCTCCTGTTTAATGTGGCACTCTGATTCACACTCCAGTTTAAGGTGGCACTCTGATTCACCCTCCTGTTTAAGTTGGCACTCTGATTCACCCTCCATATTAAGTTTGCATTCTGTTTCACCCTCCTGTTTAAGGTGGCACTCTGATTCACCCTCCAGTTTAAGTTGGCACTCTGATTCACCCTCCTGTTTAAGTTGGCATTCTGTTTCACCCTCCTGTTTAAGTTGGCATTCTGTTTCACCCTCCTGTTTAAGGTGGCACTCTGATTCACCCTTCTGTTTAAATTGGCACTCTGATTGACACTCCAGTTTAAGGTGGCATTCTGATTCACCCTTCTGTTTAAATTGGCACTCTGATTCACCCTCCAGTTTAAGGTGGCACTCTGATTCACCCTTCTGTTTAAATTGGCACTCTGATTCACCCTCCAGTTTAAGGTGGCACTCTGATTCACCCTCCAGTTTAAGTTGGCAATCTGTTTCACCCTCCTGTTTAAGTTGGCATTCTGTTTCACCCTCCTGTTTAAGGTGGCACTCTGATTCACCCTCCAGTTTAAGTTGGCACTCTGTTTCACCCTCCTGTTTAAGGTGGCACTCTGATTCACCCTCCAGTTTAAGTTGGCATTCTGTTTCACCCTCCTGTTTAAGGTGGCACTCTGATTCACCCTCCAGTTTAAGTTGGCACTCTGTTTCACCCTCCTGTTTAAGCTGGCACTCTGTTTCACCCTCCTGTTTAAGGTGGCACTCTGATTCACCCTCCAGATTACGTTGGCACTCTGTTTCACCCTCCTCTTTAAGGTGGCACTCTGATTCACCCTCCAGTTTAAGGTGGCAATCTGATTCACCCTCCTGTTTAAAGTGGCACTCTGATTCACCCTCCTGTTTAAAGTGGCACTCTGATTCACCCTCCAGTTTAAGGTGGCAATCTGATTCACACTTCTGTTTAAATTGGCAATCTGATTCGCCCTCCTGTTTAAGGTGGCACTCTGATTCACCCTCCAGTTTAAGTTGGCAATCTGATTCACCCTCCATTTTAAGGTGGCACTCTGATTCACCCTTCTGTTTAAATTGGCAATCTGATTCACCCTCCATTTTAAGGTGGCACTGATTCACACTCCAGTTTAAGGTAGCACTCTGATTCACCCTCCAGTTTAAGGTGGCACTCTGATTCACCCTCCTGTTTAAGGTAGCACTCTGATTCACCCTCCAGTTTAAGGTGGCACTCTGATTCACCCTCCAGATTAAGTTGGCATTCTGATTCACCCTCCTGTTTAAGTTGGCATTCTGATTCACCCTCCTGTTTAATGTGGCACTCTGATTCACCCTCCTGTTTAATGTGGCACTCTGATTCACCATCCAGATTAAGTTGGCATTCTGATTCACCCTCCTGTTTAAGTTGGCATTCTGATTCACCCTCCAGTTTAAGTTGGCATTCTGTTTCACCCTCCTGTTTAAGTTGGCATTCTGTTTCACCCTCCTGTTTAAGGTGGCACTCTGATTCACCCTCCAGTTTAAGTTGGCATTCCGTTTCACCCTCCTGTTTAAGGTGGCACTCTGATTCACCCTCCAGTTTAAGTTGGCACTCTGTTTCACCCTCCTGTTTAAGCTGGCACTCTGTTTCACCATCCTGTTTAAGGTGCCACTCTGATTCACCCTCCAGATTAAGTTGGCACTGTGATTCGCCCTCCTGTTTAAGGTGGCACTCTGATTCACCCTCCAGATTACGTTGGCACTCTGTTTCACCCTCCTCTTTAAGGTGGCACTCTGATTCACCCTCCAGTTTAAGGTGGCAATCTGATTCACCCTCCTGTTTAAAGTGGCACTCTGATTCACCCTCCTGTTTAAAGTGGCACTCTGATTCACCCTCCAGTTTAAGGTGGCAATCTGATTCACACTTCTGTTTAAATTGGCAATCTGATTCGCCCTCCTGTTTAAATTGGCACTCTGATTGACACTCCAGTTTAAGGTGGCACTCTGGTTCACACTCCAGTTTAAGGTGGCACTCTGATTCACCCTCCAGTTTAAGGTGGCACTCTGATTCACACTCCAGTTTAAGGTGGCACTCTGATTCACCTTCCAGTTTAAGGTGGCATTCTGATTCACCCTCCAGATTAAGTTGGCATTCTGATTCACCCTCCTGTTTCAGTTGGCATTCTGATTCACCCTCCTGTTTAATGTGGCACTCTGATTCACCCTCCAGATTAAGTTGGCACTCTGATTCACACTCCAGTTTAAGGTGGCACTCTGATTCACCTTCCAGTTTAAGGTGGCATTCTGATTCACCCTCCAGATTAAGTTGGCATTCTGATTCACCCTCCTGTTTCAGTTGGCATTCTGATTCACCCTCCTGTTTAATGTGGCACTCTGATTCACCCTCCAGATTAAGTTGGCACTCTGATTCACACTCCAGTTTAAGGTGGCACTCTGATTCACCCTCCTGTTTAAGTTGGCACTCTGATTCACCCTCCATATTAAGTTTGCATTCTGTTTCACCCTCCTGTTTAAGGTGGCACTCTGATTCACCCTCCAGTTTAAGTTGGCACTCTGATTCACCCTCCTGTTTAAGTTGGCATTCTGTTTCACCCTCCTGTTTAAGTTGGCATTCTGTTTCACCCTCCTGTTTAAGGTGGCACTCTGATTCACCCTTCTGTTTAAATTGGCACTCTGATTGACACTCCAGTTTAAGGTGGCATTCTGATTCACCCTTCTGTTTAAATTGGCACTCTGATTCACCCTCCAGTTTAAGGTGGCACTCTGATTCACCCTTCTGTTTAAATTGGCACTCTGATTCACCCTCCAGTTTAAGGTGGCACTCTGATTCACCCTCCAGTTTAAGTTGGCAATCTGTTTCACCCTCCTGTTTAAGTTGGCATTCTGTTTCACCCTCCTGTTTAAGGTGGCACTCTGATTCACCCTCCAGTTTAAGTTGGCACTCTGTTTCACCCTCCTGTTTAAGGTGGCACTCTGATTCACCCTCCAGTTTAAGTTGGCATTCTGTTTCACCCTCCTGTTTAAGGTGGCACTCTGATTCACCCTCCAGTTTAAGTTGGCACTCTGTTTCACCCTCCTGTTTAAGCTGGCACTCTGTTTCACCTTCCTGTTTAAGGTGGCACTCTGATTCACCCTCCAGATTACGTTGGCACTCTGTTTCACCCTCCTCTTTAAGGTGGCACTCTGATTCACCCTCCAGTTTAAGGTGGCAATCTGATTCACACTCCTGTTTAAAGTGGCACTCTGATTCACCCTCCTGTTTAAAGTGGCACTCTGATTCACCCTCCAGATTAAGTTGGCATTCTGATTCACCCTCCTGTTTAAGTTGGCATTCTGTTTCACCCTCCTGTTTAAGGTGGCACTCTGATTCACCCTCCTGTTTCAGTTGGCATTCTGTTTCACCCTCCTGTTTAAGGTGGCACTCTGATTCACCCTCCAGTTTAAGTTCGCATTCTGTTTCACCCTCCTGTTTAAGGTGGCACTCTGATTCACCCTCCAGTTTAAGTTGGCACTCTGTTTCACCCTCCAGTTTAAGGTGGCACTCTGATTCACCCTCCTGTTTAAGGTGGCACTCTGTTTCACCCTCCTGTTTCAGTTGGCATTCTGTTTCACCCTCCTGTTTAATGTGGCACTCTGATTCACCCTCCTGTTTAATGTGGCACTCTGATTCACCCTCCAGATTAAG
The DNA here is from genome assembly GCF_036365525.1 of Heterodontus francisci. NCBI lineage: Eukaryota > Metazoa > Chordata > Chondrichthyes > Heterodontiformes > Heterodontidae > Heterodontus > Heterodontus francisci. The sequence goes on along the minus strand of NC_090375.1, from coordinate 11,224,312 downwards.
TTGGCATTCTGATTCACCCTCCTGTTTAATGTGGCACTCTGATTCACCCTCCTGTTTAATGTGGCATTCTGTTTCACCCTCCTGTTTAAGTTGGCATTCTGTTTCACCCTCCTGTTTAAGGTGGCACTCTGATTCACCCTCCTGTTTCAGTTGGCATTCTGTTTCACCCTCCTGTTTAAGGTGGCACTCTGATTCACCCTCCAGTTTAAGTTGGCATTCTGTTTCACCCTCCTGTTTAAGGTGGCACTCTGATTCACCCTCCTGTTTCAGTTGGCATTCTGTTTCACCCTCCTGTTTAAGGTGGCACTCTGATTCACCCTCCAGTTTAAGGTGGCACTCTGATTCACCCTTCTGTTTAAATTGGCACTCTGATTGACACTCCAGTTTAAGGTGGCATTCTGATTCACCCTTCTGTTTAAATTGGCACTCTGATTCACCCTCCAGTTTAAGGTGGCACTCTGATTCACCCTTCTGTTTAAATTGGCACTCTGATTCACCCTCCAGTTTAAGGTGGCACTCTGATTCACCCTCCAGTTTAAGGTGGCACTCTGATTCACCCTCCAGTTTAAGTTGGCAATCTGTTTCACCCTCCTGTTTAAGTTGGCATTCTGTTTCACCCTCCTGTTTAAGGTGGCACTCTGATTCACCCTCCTGTTTCAGTTGGCATTCTGTTTCACCCTCCTGTTTAAGGTGGCACTCTGATTCACCCTCCAGTTTAAGTTGGCATTCTGTTTCACCCTCCTGTTTAAGGTGGCACTCTGATTCACCCTCCAGTTTAAGTTGGCACTCTGTTTCACCCTCCTGTTTAAGGTGGCACTCTGATTCACCCTCCAGTTTAAGTTGGCATTCTGTTTCACCCTCCTGTTTAAGGTGGCACTCTGATTCACCCTCCAGTTTAAGTTGGCACTCTGTTTCACCCTCCTGTTTAAGCTGGCACTCTGTTTCACCATCCTGTTTAAGGTGCCACTCTGATTCACCCTCCAGATTAAGTTGGCTCTGTGATTCGCCCTCCTGTTTAAGGTGGCACTCTGATTCACCCTCCAGATTACGTTGGCACTCTGTTTCACCCTCCTCTTTAAGGTGGCACTCTGATTCACCCTCCAGTTTAAGGTGGCAATCTGATTCACCCTCCTGTTTAAAGTGGCACTCTGATTCACCCTCCAGTTTAAGGTGGCAATCTGATTCACACTTCTGTTTAAATTGGCAATCTGATTCGCCCTCCTGTTTAAATTGGCACTCTGATTGACACTCCAGTTTAAGGTGGCACTCTGGTTCACACTCCAGTTTAAGGTGGCACTCTGATTCACCCTCCAGTTTAACGTGGCACTCTGATTCACCCTCCAGTTTAAAGTGGCACTCTGATTCACCCTCCAGTTTAAAGTGGCACTCTGATTCACCCTCCTGTTTAAAGTGGCACTCTGATTCACCCTCCTGTTTAAAGTGGCACTCTGATTCACCCTCCAGTTTAAGGTGGCAATCTGATTCACACTTCTGTTTAAATTGGCAATCTGATTCGCCCTCCTGTTTAAATTGGCACTCTGATTGACACTCCAGTTTAAGGTGGCCCTCTGGTTCACACTCCAGTTTAAGGTGGCACTCTGATTCACCCTCCAGTTTAAGGTGGCACTCTGATTCACACTCCAGTTTAAGGTGGCACTCTGATTCACACTCCAGTTTAAGGTGGCATTCTGATTCACCCTCCAGATTAAGTTGGCAATCTGATTCGCCCTCCTGTTTAAATTGGCACTCTGATTGACACTCCAGTTTAAGGTGGCACTCTGGTTCACACTCCAGTTTAAGGTGGCACTCTGATTCACCCTCCAGTTTAAGGTGGCACTTTGATTCACACTCCAGTTTAAGGTGGCACTCTGATTCACACTCCAGTTTAAGGTGGCACTCTGATTCACACTCCAGTTTAAGGTGGCACTCTGATTCACCTTCCAGTTTAAGGTGGCACTCTGATTCACACTCCAGTTTAAGGTGGCACTCTGATTCACACTCCAGTTTAAGGTGGCACTCTGATTCACCTTCCAGTTTAAGGTGGCATTCTGATTCACCCTCCAGATTGAGTTGGCAATCTGATTCACCCTCCTGTTTCAGTTGGCATTCTGATTCACCCTCCTGTTTAATGTGGCACTCTGATTCACCCTCCAGATTAAGTTGGCATTCTGATTCACCCTCCTGTTTAAGTTGGCATTCTGATTCACCTTCCTGTTTAATGTGGCACTCTGATTCACACTCCAGTTTAAGGTGGCACTCTGATTCACCCTCCTGTTTAAGTTGGCACTCTGAAACACCCTCCATATTAAGTTTGCATTCTGTTTCACCCTCCTGTTTAAGGTGGCACTCTGATTCACCCTCCAGTTTAAGTTGGCACTCTGATTCACCCTCCTGTTTAAGTTGGCATTCTGTTTCACCCTCCTGTTTAAGTTGGCATTCTGTTTCACCCTCCTGTTTAAGGTGGCACTCTGATTCACCCTTCTGTTTAAATTGGCACTCTGATTGACACTCCAGTTTAAGGTGGCATTCTGATTCACCCTTCTGTTTAAATTGGCATTCTGTTTCACCCTCCTGTTTAAGTTGGCATTCTGTTTCACCCTCCTGTTTAAGGTGGCACTCTGATTCACCCTTCTGTTTAAATTGGCACTCTGATTGACACTCCAGTTTAAGGTGGCATTCTGATTCACCCTTCTGTTTCAGTTGGCATTCTGTTTCACCCTCCTGTTTAAGGTGGCACTCTGATTCACCCTTCTGTTTAAATTGGCACTCTGATTGACACTCCAGTTTAAGGTGGCATTCTGATTCACCCTTCTGTTTAAATTGGCACTCTGATTCACCCTCCAGTTTAAGGTGGCACTCTGATTCACCCTTCTGTTTAAATTGGCACTCTGATTCACCCTCCAGTTTAAGTTGGCAATCTGTTTCACCCTCCTGTTTAAGTTGGCATTCTGTTTCACCCTCCTGTTTAAGGTGGCACTCTGATTCACCCTCCAGTTTAAGTTGGCACTCTGATTCACCCTCCTGTTTAAGCTGGCACTCTGTTTCACCCTCCTGTTTAAGGTGGCACTCTGATTCACCCTCCAGATTACGTTGGCACTCTGTTTCACCCTCCTCTTTAAGGTGGCACTCCGATTCACCCTCCAGTTTAAGGTGGCAATCTGATTCACTCTCCTGTTTAAAGTGGCACTCTGATTCACCCTCCTGTTTAAAGTGGCACTCTGATTCACCCTCCAGTTTAAGGTGGCAATCTGATTCACACTTCTGTTTAAATTGGCAATCTGATTCGCCCTCCTGTTTAAGGTGGCACTCTGATTCACCCTCCAGTTTAAGGTGGCACACTGATTCACACTCCAGTTTAAGGTGGCACTCTGATTCACACTCCAGTTTAAGTTGGCAATCTGATTCACCCTCCATTTTAAGGTGGCACTCTGATTCACCCTTCTGTTTAAATTGGCAATCTGATTCACCCTACATTTTAAGGTGGCACTGATTCACACTCCAGTTTAAGGTGGCACTCTGATTCACCCTCCAGTTTAAGGTAGCACTCTGATTCACCCTCCAGTTTAAGGTGGCACTCTGATTCACACTCCAGTTTAAGGTGGCACTCTGATTCACCCTCCAGATTAAGTTGGCATTCTGATTCACCCTCCTGTTTAAGTTGGCATTCTGATTCACCCTCCTGTTTAATGTGGCACTCTGATTCACCCTCCTGTTTAATGTGGCACTCTGATTCACCCTCCTGTTTAATGTGGCACGCTGATTCACCATCCAGATTAAGTTGGCATTCTGATTCACCCTCCTGTTTAAGGTGGCACTCTGATTCACCCTCCAGTTTAAGTTGGCACTCTGTTTCACCCTCCAGTTTAAGGTGGCACTCTGATTCACCCTCCTGTTTAAGTTGGCACTCTGATTCACCCTCCATATTAAGTTGGCACTCTGATTCACCCTCCTGTTTAATGTGGCACTCTGATTCACCCTCCTGTTTAATGTGGCACGCTGATTCACCATCCAGATTAAGTTGGCATTCTGATTCACCCTCCTGTTTAAGTTGGCATTCTGATTCACCCTCCAGTTTAAGGTGGCACTCTGATTCACCCTCCAGTTTAAGGTGGCACTCTGATTCGCCCTCCTGTTTAAGGTGGCACTCTGATTCACCCTCCAGTTTAAGGTGGCACTATGATTCACCCTCCAGTTTAAGGTGGCACACTGATTCACACTCCAGTTTAAGGTGGCACTCTGATTCACACTCCAGTTTAAGGTGGCACTCTGATTCACCCTCCATTTTAAGGTGGCACTCTGGTTCACACTCCAGTTTAAGGTGGCACTCTGATTCACCCTCCAGTTTAAGGTGGCACTCTGATTCGCCCTTCGGTTTAAATTGGCACTCTGATTGACACTCCAGTTTAAGGTGGCACTCTGATTCACCGTCCAGTTTAAGGTGGCACTCTGATTCACCCTCCAGTTTAAGGTGGCACTCTGATTCACCCTCCAGTTTAAGGTGGCACTCTGATTCACACTCCAGTTTAAGTTGGCAATCTGATTCACCCTTCTGTTTAAATTGGCAATCTGATTCACCCTCCATTTTAAGGTGGCACTCTGATTCACACTCCAGTTTAAGGTGGCACTCTGATTCACACTCCTATTTAAGGTGGCACTCTGATTCACCCTCCTGTTTAAATTGGCAATCTGATTCACCCTCCATTTTAAGGTGGCACTCTGATTCACCCTTCTGTTTAAATTGGCACTCTGGTTCACACTCCAGTTTAAGGTGGCACTCTGATTCACACTCCAGTTTAAGTTGGCATTCTGATTCACCCTCCAGTTTAAGGTGGCACTCTGATTCACCCTCCAGTTTAAGGTGGCACTCTGATTCGCCCTCCTGTTTAAGGTGGCACTCTGATTCACCCTCCAGTTTAAGGTGGCACTATGATTCACCCTCCAGTTTAAGGTGGCACACTGATTCACACTCCAGTTTAAGGTGGCACTCTGATTCACACTCCAGTTTAAGGTGGCACTCTGATTCACCCTCCATTTTAAGGTGGCACTCTGGTTCACACTCCAGTTTAAGGTGGCACTCTGATTCACCCTCCAGTTTAAGGTGGCACTCTGATTCACCCTTCGGTTTAAATTGGCACTCTGATTGACACTCCAGTTTAAGGTGGCACTCTGATTCACCCTCCAGTTTAAGGTGGCACTCTGATTCACCCTCCAGTTTAAGGTGGCACTCTGATTCACCCTCCAGTTTAAGTTGGCACTCTGATTCACCCTCCAGTTTAAATTGGCACTCTGATTCACCCTCAATTTTAAGGTGGCACTCTGATTCACACTCCAGTTTAAGGTGGCACTCTGAGTCACCCTCCTGTTTAAATTGGCAATCTGATTCACACTCCTATTTAAGGTGGCACTCTGATTAGCCCTTGGCTTAAGTTGGCACTCTGATTCGCCCTCCTGTTTAAGGTGGCACTCTGTTTCACCCTCCTGTTTCAGTTGGCATTCTGTTTCACCCTCCTGTTTAATGTGGCACTCTGATTCACCCTCCTGTTTAATGTGGCACTCTGATTCACCCTCCAGATTAAGTTGGCATTCTGATTCACCCTCCTGTTTAATGTGGCACTCTGATTCACCCTCCTGTTTAATGTGGCATTCTGTTTCACCCTCCTGTTTAAGTTGGCATTCTGTTTCACCCTCCTGTTTAAGGTGGCACTCTGATTCACCCTCCTGTTTCAGTTGGCATTCTGTTTCACCCTCCTGTTTAAGGTGGCACTCTGATTCACCCTCCAGTTTAAGTTGGCATTCTGTTTCACCCTCCTGTTTAAGGTGGCACTCTGATTCACCCTCCTGTTTCAGTTGGCATTCTGTTTCACCCTCCTGTTTAAGGTGGCACTCTGATTCACCCTCCAGTTTAAGGTGGCACTCTGATTCACCCTTCTGTTTAAATTGGCACTCTGATTGACACTCCAGTTTAAGGTGGCATTCTGATTCACCCTTCTGTTTAAATTGGCACTCTGATTCACCCTCCAGTTTAAGGTGGCACTCTGATTCACCCTTCTGTTTAAATTGGCACTCTGATTCACCCTCCAGTTTAAGGTGGCACTCTGATTCACCCTCCAGTTTAAGGTGGCACTCTGATTCACCCTCCAGTTTAAGTTGGCAATCTGTTTCACCCTCCTGTTTAAGTTGGCATTCTGTTTCACCCTCCTGTTTAAGGTGGCACTCTGATTCACCCTCCTGTTTCAGTTGGCATTCTGTTTCACCCTCCTGTTTAAGGTGGCACTCTGATTCACCCTCCAGTTTAAGTTGGCATTCTGTTTCACCCTCCTGTTTAAGGTGGCACTCTGATTCACCCTCCAGTTTAAGTTGGCACTCTGTTTCACCCTCCTGTTTAAGGTGGCACTCTGATTCACCCTCCAGTTTAAGTTGGCATTCTGTTTCACCCTCCTGTTTAAGGTGGCACTCTGATTCACCCTCCAGTTTAAGTTGGCACTCTGTTTCACCCTCCTGTTTAAGCTGGCACTCTGTTTCACCATCCTGTTTAAGGTGCCACTCTGATTCACCCTCCAGATTAAGTTGGCTCTGTGATTCGCCCTCCTGTTTAAGGTGGCACTCTGATTCACCCTCCAGATTACGTTGGCACTCTGTTTCACCCTCCTCTTTAAGGTGGCACTCTGATTCACCCTCCAGTTTAAGGTGGCAATCTGATTCACCCTCCTGTTTAAAGTGGCACTCTGATTCACCCTCCAGTTTAAGGTGGCAATCTGATTCACACTTCTGTTTAAATTGGCAATCTGATTCGCCCTCCTGTTTAAATTGGCACTCTGATTGACACTCCAGTTTAAGGTGGCACTCTGGTTCACACTCCAGTTTAAGGTGGCACTCTGATTCACCCTCCAGTTTAACGTGGCACTCTGATTCACCCTCCAGTTTAAAGTGGCACTCTGATTCACCCTCCAGTTTAAAGTGGCACTCTGATTCACCCTCCTGTTTAAAGTGGCACTCTGATTCACCCTCCTGTTTAAAGTGGCACTCTGATTCACCCTCCAGTTTAAGGTGGCAATCTGATTCACACTTCTGTTTAAATTGGCAATCTGATTCGCCCTCCTGTTTAAATTGGCACTCTGATTGACACTCCAGTTTAAGGTGGCCCTCTGGTTCACACTCCAGTTTAAGGTGGCACTCTGATTCACCCTCCAGTTTAAGGTGGCACTCTGATTCACACTCCAGTTTAAGGTGGCACTCTGATTCACACTCCAGTTTAAGGTGGCATTCTGATTCACCCTCCAGATTAAGTTGGCAATCTGATTCGCCCTCCTGTTTAAATTGGCACTCTGATTGACACTCCAGTTTAAGGTGGCACTCTGGTTCACACTCCAGTTTAAGGTGGCACTCTGATTCACCCTCCAGTTTAAGGTGGCACTTTGATTCACACTCCAGTTTAAGGTGGCACTCTGATTCACACTCCAGTTTAAGGTGGCACTCTGATTCACACTCCAGTTTAAGGTGGCACTCTGATTCACCTTCCAGTTTAAGGTGGCACTCTGATTCACACTCCAGTTTAAGGTGGCACTCTGATTCACACTCCAGTTTAAGGTGGCACTCTGATTCACCTTCCAGTTTAAGGTGGCATTCTGATTCACCCTCCAGATTGAGTTGGCAATCTGATTCACCCTCCTGTTTCAGTTGGCATTCTGATTCACCCTCCTGTTTAATGTGGCACTCTGATTCACCCTCCAGATTAAGTTGGCATTCTGATTCACCCTCCTGTTTAAGTTGGCATTCTGATTCACCTTCCTGTTTAATGTGGCACTCTGATTCACACTCCAGTTTAAGGTGGCACTCTGATTCACCCTCCTGTTTAAGTTGGCACTCTGAAACACCCTCCATATTAAGTTTGCATTCTGTTTCACCCTCCTGTTTAAGGTGGCACTCTGATTCACCCTCCAGTTTAAGTTGGCACTCTGATTCACCCTCCTGTTTAAGTTGGCATTCTGTTTCACCCTCCTGTTTAAGTTGGCATTCTGTTTCACCCTCCTGTTTAAGGTGGCACTCTGATTCACCCTTCTGTTTAAATTGGCACTCTGATTGACACTCCAGTTTAAGGTGGCATTCTGATTCACCCTTCTGTTTAAATTGGCATTCTGTTTCACCCTCCTGTTTAAGTTGGCATTCTGTTTCACCCTCCTGTTTAAGGTGGCACTCTGATTCACCCTTCTGTTTAAATTGGCACTCTGATTGACACTCCAGTTTAAGGTGGCATTCTGATTCACCCTTCTGTTTCAGTTGGCATTCTGTTTCACCCTCCTGTTTAAGGTGGCACTCTGATTCACCCTTCTGTTTAAATTGGCACTCTGATTGACACTCCAGTTTAAGGTGGCATTCTGATTCACCCTTCTGTTTAAATTGGCACTCTGATTCACCCTCCAGTTTAAGGTGGCACTCTGATTCACCCTTCTGTTTAAATTGGCACTCTGATTCACCCTCCAGTTTAAGTTGGCAATCTGTTTCACCCTCCTGTTTAAGTTGGCATTCTGTTTCACCCTCCTGTTTAAGGTGGCACTCTGATTCACCCTCCAGTTTAAGTTGGCACTCTGATTCACCCTCCTGTTTAAGCTGGCACTCTGTTTCACCCTCCTGTTTAAGGTGGCACTCTGATTCACCCTCCAGATTACGTTGGCACTCTGTTTCACCCTCCTCTTTAAGGTGGCACTCCGATTCACCCTCCAGTTTAAGGTGGCAATCTGATTCACTCTCCTGTTTAAAGTGGCACTCTGATTCACCCTCCTGTTTAAAGTGGCACTCTGATTCACCCTCCAGTTTAAGGTGGCAATCTGATTCACACTTCTGTTTAAATTGGCAATCTGATTCGCCCTCCTGTTTAAGGTGGCACTCTGATTCACCCTCCAGTTTAAGGTGGCACACTGATTCACACTCCAGTTTAAGGTGGCACTCTGATTCACACTCCAGTTTAAGTTGGCAATCTGATTCACCCTCCATTTTAAGGTGGCACTCTGATTCACCCTTCTGTTTAAATTGGCAATCTGATTCACCCTACATTTTAAGGTGGCACTGATTCACACTCCAGTTTAAGGTGGCACTCTGATTCACCCTCCAGTTTAAGGTAGCACTCTGATTCACCCTCCAGTTTAAGGTGGCACTCTGATTCACACTCCAGTTTAAGGTGGCACTCTGATTCACCCTCCAGATTAAGTTGGCATTCTGATTCACCCTCCTGTTTAAGTTGGCATTCTGATTCACCCTCCTGTTTAATGTGGCACTCTGATTCACCCTCCTGTTTAATGTGGCACTCTGATTCACCCTCCTGTTTAATGTGGCACGCTGATTCACCATCCAGATTAAGTTGGCATTCTGATTCACCCTCCTGTTTAAGGTGGCACTCTGATTCACCCTCCAGTTTAAGTTGGCACTCTGTTTCACCCTCCAGTTTAAGGTGGCACTCTGATTCACCCTCCTGTTTAAGTTGGCACTCTGATTCACCCTCCATATTAAGTTGGCACTCTGATTCACCCTCCTGTTTAATGTGGCACTCTGATTCACCCTCCTGTTTAATGTGGCACGCTGATTCACCATCCAGATTAAGTTGGCATTCTGATTCACCCTCCTGTTTAAGTTGGCATTCTGATTCACCCTCCAGTTTAAGGTGGCACTCTGATTCACCCTCCAGTTTAAGGTGGCACTCTGATTCGCCCTCCTGTTTAAGGTGGCACTCTGATTCACCCTCCAGTTTAAGGTGGCACTATGATTCACCCTCCAGTTTAAGGTGGCACACTGATTCACACTCCAGTTTAAGGTGGCACTCTGATTCACACTCCAGTTTAAGGTGGCACTCTGATTCACCCTCCATTTTAAGGTGGCACTCTGGTTCACACTCCAGTTTAAGGTGGCACTCTGATTCACCCTCCAGTTTAAGGTGGCACTCTGATTCGCCCTTCGGTTTAAATTGGCACTCTGATTGACACTCCAGTTTAAGGTGGCACTCTGATTCACCGTCCAGTTTAAGGTGGCACTCTGATTCACCCTCCAGTTTAAGGTGGCACTCTGATTCACCCTCCAGTTTAAGGTGGCACTCTGATTCACACTCCAGTTTAAGTTGGCAATCTGATTCACCCTTCTGTTTAAATTGGCAATCTGATTCACCCTCCATTTTAAGGTGGCACTCTGATTCACACTCCAGTTTAAGGTGGCACTCTGATTCACACTCCTATTTAAGGTGGCACTCTGATTCACCCTCCTGTTTAAATTGGCAATCTGATTCACCCTCCATTTTAAGGTGGCACTCTGATTCACCCTTCTGTTTAAATTGGCACTCTGGTTCACACTCCAGTTTAAGGTGGCACTCTGATTCACACTCCAGTTTAAGTTGGCATTCTGATTCACCCTCCAGTTTAAGGTGGCACTCTGATTCACCCTCCAGTTTAAGGTGGCACTCTGATTCGCCCTCCTGTTTAAGGTGGCACTCTGATTCACCCTCCAGTTTAAGGTGGCACTATGATTCACCCTCCAGTTTAAGGTGGCACACTGATTCACACTCCAGTTTAAGGTGGCACTCTGATTCACACTCCAGTTTAAGGTGGCACTCTGATTCACCCTCCATTTTAAGGTGGCACTCTGGTTCACACTCCAGTTTAAGGTGGCACTCTGATTCACCCTCCAGTTTAAGGTGGCACTCTGATTCACCCTTCGGTTTAAATTGGCACTCTGATTGACACTCCAGTTTAAGGTGGCACTCTGATTCACCCTCCAGTTTAAGGTGGCACTCTGATTCACCCTCCAGTTTAAGGTGGCACTCTGATTCACCCTCCAGTTTAAGTTGGCACTCTGATTCACCCTCCAGTTTAAATTGGCACTCTGATTCACCCTCAATTTTAAGGTGGCACTCTGATTCACACTCCAGTTTAAGGTGGCACTCTGAGTCACCCTCCTGTTTAAATTGGCAATCTGATTCACACTCCTATTTAAGGTGGCACTCTGATTAGCCCTTGGCTTAAGTTGGCACTCTGATTCGCCCTCCTGTTTAAGGTGGCACTCTGATTCACCCTCCAGTTTAAGGTGGCACTCTGATTCGCCCTCCAGATTAAGGTGGCACTCTGTTTCACACTCCTGATTAAGGTGGCACTCTGATTCGCCCTCCAGATTAAGGTGGCACTCTGGTTCACACTCCAGTTTAAGGTGGCACTCTGATTCACCCTCCAGTTTAAGGTGGCACACTGATTCACCCTCCAGTTTAAGTTGGCACTCTGATACACACTCCTGTTTAAGGTGGTACACTGTTTCACCCTCCAGTTTAAGTTGGCACTCTGATACACACTCCTGTTTAAGGTGGTACCCTGTTTCACCCTCCAGTTTAAGTTCGCACTCTGATTCACCCTCCTGTTTATGATGGCACTCCGGTTCACACTCCTGATTAAGGTGGCATTCTGATTCAGCCTCCAGTTTAAGGAGGGACTCTGATTCACCCTCCAGTTTAAGGTGGCACTCTATTTCACACTCCTGATTAAGGTGACACATTGATTCACCCTCCAGTTTAAGGAGGGACTCTGATTCACCCTCCTGTTTAAGGTGGCACTCCGGTTCACACTCCTGATTAAGGTGGCATTCTGATTCACCCTCCAGATTAAGGTGGCACTCTGATTTACCCTCCAGTTTAAGGTGGCACTCTGATTCACCCTCCAGTTTAAGGTGGCACTCTATTTCACACTCCTGATTAAGGTGGCACTCTGGTTCACACTTCCTGATTAAGGTGACACACTGATTTACCCTCCAGTTTAAGGAGGGACTCTGATTCACCCTCCTGTTTAAGTTGGCACTCTGATTCACCCTCCTGTTTAAAGTGGCAATCTGATTCACCCTCCAGTTTAAGGTGGCAATCTGATTCACCCTCCAGTTTAAGGTGGCACTCTGATTCACCCTCCAGTTTAAGGTGGCACACTGATTCACCCTCCAGTTTAAGGTGGCACACTGATTCACCCTCCTGTTTAAATTGGCACTCTGATTGACACTCCAGTTTAAGGTGGCACTCTGATTCACCCTCCAGTTTAAGGTGGCACTCTGATTCACCCTCCAGTTTAAGGTGGCAATCTGATTCACCCTCCATTTTAAGGTGGCACTCTGATTCACCCTCCTGTTTAAATTGGCAATCTGATTCACTCTCAATTTTAAGGTGGCACTCTGATTCACCCTTCTGTTTAAATTGGCACTCTGATTGACACTCCAGTTTAAGGTGGCACTCTGGTTCACACTCCAGTTTAAGGTGGCACTCTGATTCACCCTCCAGTTTAAGGTGGCACTCTGATTCACCCTCCTGTTTAAATTGGCAATCTGATTCACTCTCAATTTTAAGGTGGCTCTCTGATTCACCCTTCTGTTTAAATTGGCACTCTGATTGACACTCCAGTTTAAGGTGGCACTCTGGTTCACACTCCAGTTTAAGGTGGCACTCTGATTCACCCTCCAGTTTAAGGTGGCACTCTGATTCACCCTCCAGTTTAAGGTGGCACTCTGATTCACCCTTCTGTTTAAATTGGCACTCTGATTGACACTCCAGTTTAAGGTGGCACTCTGATTCACCCTCCAGTTTAAGGTGGCACTCTGATTCACCCTCCAGTTTAAGGTGGCACTCTGATTCACACTCCAGTTTAAGGTGGCACTCTGATTAGCCCTTAGCTTAAGTTGGCACTCTGATTCACCCTCCTGTTTAAGTTGGCACTCTGATTCACACTCCAGTTTAAGTTGGCAATCTGATTCACCCTCCAGTTTAAGGTGGCACTCTGATTCACCCTCCAGTTTAAGGTGGCACTCTGATTCACACTCCAGTTTAAGGTGGCACTCTGATTCACCCTCCAGTTTAAGGTGGCACTCTGATTCACACTCCAGTTTAAGGTGGCACTCTGATTAGCCCTTAGCTTAAGTTGGCACTCTGATTCGCCCTCCTGTTTAAGGTGGCACTCTGATTCACCCTCCAGTTTAAGGTGGCACACTGATTCACACTCCAGTTTAAGGTGGCACTCTGATTAGCCCTTAGCTTAAGTTGGCACTCTGATTCACCCTCCAGTTTAAGGTGGCACTCTGATTCACACTCCAGTTTAAGGTGGCACACTGATTCACACTCCAGTTTAAGGTGGCACTCTGATTCACACTCCAGTTTAAGGTGGCACTCTGGTTCACACTCCAGTTTAAGGTGGCACTCTGATTCACCCTCCAGTTTAAGGTGGCACTCTGATTCATCCTTCGGTTTAAATTGGCACTCTGATTGACACTCCAGTTTAAGGTGGCACTCTGATTCACCCTCCAGTTTAAGGTGGCACTCTGATTCACCCTCCATTTTAAGGTGGCACTCTGATTCACCCTTCTGTTTAAATTGGCAATCTGATTCACCCTCCATTTTAAGGTGGCACTCTGATTCACCCTTCTGTTTAAATTGGCAATCTGATTCACCCTCAATTTTAAGGTGGCAATCTGATTCACCCTCCAGTTTAAGGTGGCACTCTGATTCACCCTCCATTTTAAGGTGGCACTCTGATTCACACTCCAGTTTAAGGTGGCACTCTGATTCACCCTTCTGTTTAAATTGGCAATCTGATTCACACTCCTATTTAAGGTGGCACTCTGATTAGCCCTTGGCTTAAGTTGGCACTCTGATTCGCCCTCCTGTTTAAGGTGGCACTCTGATTCACCCTCCAGTTTAAGGTGGCACTCTGATTCGCCCTCCAGATTAAGGTGGCACTCTGGTTCACACTCCTGATTAAGGTGGCACTCTGATTCGCCCTCCAGATTAAGGTGGCACTCTGGTTCACACTCCAGTTTAAGGTGGCACTCTGATTCACCCTCCAGTTTAAGGTGGCACACTGATTCACCCTCCAGTTTAAGTTGGCACTCTGATACACACTCCTGTTTAAGGTGGTACACTGTTTCACCCTCCAGTTTAAGTTGGCACTCTGATACACACTCCTGTTTAAGGTGGTACACTGTTTCACCCTCCAGTTTAAGTTCGCACTCTGATTCACCCTCCAGTTTAAGGTGGCACTCTATTTCACACTCCTGATTAAGGTGACACATTGATTCACCCTCCAGTTTGAGGAGGGACTCTGATTCACCCTCCTGTTTAAGGTGGCACTCCGGTTCACACTCCTGATTAAGGTGGCAATCTGATTTACCCTCCAGTTTAAGGAGGGACTCTGATTCACCCTCCTGTTTATGATGGCACTCTGGTTCACACTCCTGATTAAGGTGACACACTGATTTACCCTCCAGTTTAAGGAGGGACTCTGATTCACCCTCCAGTTTAAGGTGGCGCTCTATTTCACACTCCTGTTTAAGGTGGCACTCTGGTTCACCCTCCTGATTAAGGTGGCACTCCGGTTCACACTCCTGTTTAAGGTGGCATTCTGATTCGCTTTCCAGTTTTAGATGGCACTCTGATTCCCTTTTCAGTTTAAGTTTGCACTCTGATTCGCCCACCAGTTTAAGGTGGTACTCTGATTCACCCTCAAGTTGAAGGTGGCAGTCTGATACACCCTCCTGTTTAAGGTGGCATTCTGAAAGACTCTCCTGTTTAAGGTGGCACTCTGATTCCCTTTTCAGTTTAAGGTGGCACACTGATTCACCCTCCAGTATAAGTTGGCACTCTGATTCTCCCTCCATTTTAAGTTGGCACTCTGATTTACTCTCCATTTTAGGGTGGCATTCTGATTCAACCTCTAGTTTAAGGTGGCACTGTGATTTACTCTCCATTTTAGGGTGGCATTCTGATTCAACCTCTAGTTTAAGGTGGCACTCTGATTCAACCTCTAGTTTAAGATGGCACTCTGAATCACCCTCCAGTTTAAGGTGGCACTGTGCTTCACCCTCCATTCGAAGGTGGGACTCTGATTCTCCCTCCATTTTAAGTTGGCACTCTGATTTACTATCCAGTTGAAGGTGGCGCTCTGATTCAACCTCCAGATTTAAGGTGGCACTCATTGCCCTTTCAGTTTAAGGTGGCACTCTGATTCTCTTTCCTGTTTATGGTGGCTGTCTTTGATTTGGTCCTATTTTGTCTCGCAAAGATTTGTGTCAATGGAATTCTCTCGCACAATCAGCAGCAGGTGCTGTTTCAACAGATTATTTGTAATCTGAGATGGATAGAGTTTTGCCCGACAAGTGCATAAATGGATATGGAGTCAAGGCAGTTAGCTGGAGATTTAGGATACAGATCAAGCATAATCTAATTGAATGGTGGAAAAGGCTTGTTGGGCTGAATGGCTTTCTCCCGTTGCTATGTTCCTTCCTCTCCAATTTCACATTGACACTTGTCTTCTTTCAACATGGCTGCCGACTCCAGTTCCCTTGATGTCTCTGATGAAACCTGCATCCTACTGCTCCATGTGATAGCGTAGGAATTCCTAATTGCTGTGAGAATTCCGCACAAAGTGCCCATTGATATTCCATTGCTTGGAGCAACAACTGGAGGTAGGAAGAAGCAGCAACACTGATGGGAAAAGAAGAAGGATCCAAGAGGACGGATGACCCTTGAATTGTATTGAAGCAATGGAGAGGAGTTGGCAGGAATTCTCCATGTGGGTGAATTACTTAGCCTGAACTAACAGTTTGAGAGTATTTACAGCACAGAAACAGGCCATTCGGCCCAACTGGTCTATACTGGTGTTTATGCTCCACACGAGCCTCCTCCCACCCCTACTTCATCTCACTCCATCAGGATATCCTTCTATTCCTTTGTCCCTCATCTGCTTATCTAGCTTCCCCTTATGTGTTTCCCCGTACTGTCATACTTCAGTTGTTACAGTTTGCATAAACCGCCGATGATTCAGAACTGATTAATTTCTTTCAAAAAAGTATACTAAAAGGAAAGTGGCAAAGTTATTTCCTATCATTCTTCCTCTGATGCTCAGATAACTTGGAGCATTTGTTGGGCTACCCAGAGACAAGCAAATACCAACCCGGCAGGAAGTTTTCACTTGGTTCAGTTAATAATACTCTTGCCTTGAAATTCAAGGGCCACTCTGGAGACTTGAGTGCAAAATGCAGGTTGATCAGTACAAAGCTGTAATTGAGGGGATCTTAGTCATGAAGCTGAGGCTCCATGCGACTATGTCAATGGGTTTGTAAGAACCTCTGGCTTTATTTCGACAGAAGGGCAGGACTAACATTTATCTGTAAACCAGATTCCAGCACCTTATTGTTTTTGGAATTTTGGCTTCTGAATTTCCCCAGATGGCAACACTTCAAAAATAATTCTGATGGCCCGAGGATGTAAAGGGTGCTATATAAATGCAAATTTTATCTGAGCTGGTTCCTATATTTCAACAGCAACTACTTCAGACGTACTTAACTGGCATGCTCAGTGGGTAGCACTCTTGTCTCTGAGGCCAGAAGATTGTGGATTCAAGGCCCCACTTGGAAGTAAAATCTGGACTCACACTCCTGGTGCAGTACTGAGGGAGTGCCACACTGTCAGAGGTGCCATAATTTGGAACATACGAACACATGAATTAGGAGCAGGAGCAGGCCACTCAGCCCGTCGAGCCTGCTCCGCCATTCAATAAGTTCGTGGCTGAACTGATTACTCCACATTTCCACCTACCCCTGATAACCTTCCACCCTCTTGGAAGAGACACTAAGCCTCTCAGGTAGATGTCAAAGATCCCACAGTCTGGTTTTGAAAAAGAGCAGTGCAGCTTTCCAGGCCATTCTTATCTCTCAACCATCACCAAAAATTGATATCTGATTTATCTCATTGCCCTCGGTGTTTCCCTATATTACACCAATGACTACACTTCAAAAAGTACTTAATTGGCTTCAAAACATTTTGGGGCACCCTGTCATGAAAGGTGCTATATAAATTTAAGCTTTTGTGGCCATAAAGAAAATTGGGTTAGCATCTAAACTTTAAAATTATGCCCCAGATTTCAGACTGTCCATGAACAACATCACTGGAAATTAACCACATTATACCATAGTATAAGAAATGTTACACTGAGATCCTCCAGGATGTTTACATATCACTTACTAATGCATCAAATCAAAACTGACTTTCCAGATATAAATATTACTTCAAACAGCTTTTCTGCAGTTTCAGAAATACCATTTCTCCCATATATATAAGTGTTAACAATACTTAGTGCAATAGGGGTATTGGCTGTTCTGCAGCCTTTTCTGTAACCTTCAAATACATCCTTAAAACTTAAAAAAAAGTAACAAAAAATAAATTAGCAGCATACAACTTTTCAAACTATTACAGCTTACAATATAAATCTCATAACTTTCAAAATATTACAACATTCAAAATACAACTTTCAAACCAAATATTACAACTTTTCAAAAGTTTGCAACTTGCAAAATAAGATTACAACTTGTAAAACAAATATTACAACTTTTCAAAACATTACAACTTTCAAGATAAATATAACAAATTTTCAATATTACAACTTACAAACTAAATATTACAGCTTTTCGAAATATTACAACATTCAAAATAAGTATCACAACTTTCAAAATGAATATTACAAGCTTTCAAAATATTACAACTTCGAGAAGCAAATATAACTTTCAAAATACGACAACCTCCAAATGTCACAACATACAAACTATCACAACTTTCAAATTAAATATTGCAACTTTCGAATTATTCCGACTTCTCAAAGCATTTCACTCCGAAAAGTACACCAGCGTTTTACCCGGCCATCAACAACAACTGAACACCCTGAAGTAAGGTAAACGGCAAAAAAAAATAAAGGTGTCTTTCTTTCTGTGCTGCTGGAGAGGATGAATGAAGTTGAAGCGAGGAGAAGGGCACTGTAGATGCAGGCTTATGAAGTCCAACCAGAAGGGGGAAGAGTGCAGCTTTGCAAGATGCTTTTTTTTAAAAAAAAAAGTGGGAAGAGAGAGAAGAGAAAAAAAGGGCAGGAGCAGCGGCTGTAGGCAGCAAAAAAAAAACACAGCAAGAGCACAAAGCTCCAGATCCGGAGTTTTTCTTGGGACGGTGAATCCAGGAGTCCAGATCTTGCTAGTGGCTCTGGGTTTTCATCATGCACCAGGCGTGCACTCTGAAGCTGACAATGATTTCCTCAGTGATTACGTACAGTGCGTGTCCCTGTGGGGAAGGGCCCCCCTCTGGAGCCATCCTGATGGGTTTGGGGCCTTGTTTAAATTTTCCATTATTATGTGGACTACCGGAGCGACAGCGCAGTCCAAGACTTTGCAGGTTTGTGATGAGGAGGGAGTGGGAGAACCGTCTCTCTCTTCTGCTTCCACTCCATCGATAAGACTTAGAACCGTATAGCAAGCGCTGATTCCAGCAGGGGATTATTTAAAAAAAAAATGTATATATTAATATAACAAATCCCCCTCCCTAAAAAAAAAATATAGCAGAGCATTTCTTAGCTTTTCGGATACAGCAAAAAAAAAAGTATTTTAAGCTTCCAGTTTATTTTTTTTTTAATTGGTCTGATTTTTTTTTCTCTTTTCTCCCTGCAGTGCATTCTCTCGTATTGCGAGAACAAATTCTAGATTATATTTCCCTCTGATGCTGGAATGTACTGATTTAAGAGAAAGTCTTTTGAAGCGTTTACTTCTTAATCAGAGATTTTGCTGGATGCTGCTTTTTTTTTTGGAATATTCAGGAGAGGAAGACAAAACACAATGAACTGTTTATTTTAATTCTGTGAGATTGAGAGAGAGAGAGAGAAAGCAACATTTATTGAGGGCAGCAGAGATCTGGTAAACGTGTCAAGGGGGCTTTTAATAGAGAGAGGAAGGACCCCAGACCCAAGTCTTGAAGAAGGGGTTTTAATGCGTTTAGGATGTCTCGCCGCAAGCAAGCGAAGCCGAGATCGCTGAAAGGTAAGTAAGCGAAAAACCCCACATAACAAAAAAACAACCTCCCTCCCCACTCAATGTATTAAAAGTTCAATCTAGAAAAGTGGGGAGTGGGGGGTATTTGGGGAGTGGAAAGTGTGTTTTGTTGTACAGCAGCATCCTGTTCTCGTTCAGAGCGAAGCAACGCTTCTGGCCGGAGCTGCTGCAGCTGGGAGTGGGGTGTTGGAGCTGGGAGTGGGGTGTTGGAGCTGGGAGTGGGGTGTTGGAGCTGGGAGTGGGGTGTTGGAGCTGGGAGTGGAGTGGACTGGGAGTGGGGTGTTGGAGCTAGGAGTGGGAGTGAACTGGGAGTGGGGTGGTGGAGCTGGGAGTGGACTGGGAGTGGGGTGGTGGAGCTGGGAGTGGACTGGGAGTGGGGTGGTGGAGCTGGGACTGGGAGTGAACTGGGACTGGGAGTGGGGTGGTGGAGCTGGGACTGGGAGTAAACTGGGACTGGGAGTGGGGTGGTGGGACTGGGAGTGAAATGGGACTGGGAGTGGGGTGGTGGAACAGGGACTGGGAGTGGGGTGGTGGGACTGGGAGTGGGCTGGTGGAACTGGGAGTGAACTGGGAGTGGGGGTGGTGGGACTGGGAGTGAACTGGGAGTGGGGGTGGTGGGACTGGGAGTGAACTGGGAGTGGGGGTGGTGGGACTGGGAGTGGGAGTGGGGGTGGTGGGACTGGGAGTGGGAGTGGGGGTGGTGGGACTGGGAGTGGGAGTGGGGGTGGTGGGACTGGGAGTGGGAGTGGGGGTGGTGGGACTGGGAGTGGGAGTGGGGGTGGTGGGACTGGGAGTGGGAGTGGGGGTGGTGGGACTGGGAGTGGGAGTGGGGGTGGTGGGACTGGGAGTGGGAGTGGGGGTGGTGGGACTGGGAGTGGGAGTGGGGGTGGTGGGACTGGGAGTGGGAGTGGGGGTGGTGGGACTGGGAGTGGGAGTGGGGGTGGTGGGACTGGGAGTGGGAGTGGGGGTGGTGGGACTGGGAGTGGGAGTGGGGGTGGTGGGACTGGGAGTGGGAGTGGGGGTGGTGGGACTGGGAGTGGGAGTGGGGGTGGTGGGACTGGGAGTGGGAGTGGGGGTGGTGGGACTGGGAGTGGGAGTGGGGGTGGTGGGACTGGGAGTGGGAGTGGTGGGACTGGGAGTGGGAGTGGTGGGACTGGGAGTGGGAGTGGTGGGACTGGGAGTGGGAGTGGTGGGACTGGGAGTGGGGGTGGTGGGACTGGGAGTGGGAGTGGGGGTGGTGGGACTGGGAGTGGGAGTGGGGGTGGTGGGACTGGGAGTGGGAGTGGGGGTGGTGGGACTGGGAGTGGGGTGGTGGGACTGGGAGTGGGGTGGTGGAGCTGGGAGTGGGGTGGTGGAGCTGGGAGTGGGGTGTTGGAGCTGGGACTGGGAGTGGGGTGGAGTGGGTGTTGGAGCTGGGACTGGGAGTGGGGTGGAGTGGGTGTTGGAGCTGGGACTGGGAGTGGGGTGGAGTGGGTGTTGGAGCTGGGACTGGGAGTGGGGTGGAGTGGGGTGGTGGGACTGGGAGTGGGAGTGGGGTGGTGGGACTGGGAGTGGGAGTGGGGTGGTGGGAGTGGGGTGGTGGGACTGGAACTGGGAGTGGGGTGGTGGGACTGGGACTGGGAGTGGGGTGGTGGGACTGGGAGTGGGGTGGTGGGACTGGGACTGGGAGTGGGGTGGTGGGACTGGGACTGGGAGTGGGGTGGTGGGACTGGGAGTGGGGTGGTGGGACTGGTAGTGGGAGTGGGGTGGTGGGACTGGTAGTGGGAGTGGGGTGTTGGGACTGGGACTGGGAGTGGGGTGGAGTGGGTGTTGGAGCTGGGACTGAGACTGGGGGTGGGGTGGGTGTTGGAGCTGGGACTGGGACTGGGGGTGGGGTGGGGTGGGTGTTGGAGCTGGGACTGGGGGTGGGGTGGGTGTTGGAGCTGGGAGTGGGGTATTAGAACTGGGAGTGGGGTGGGCTGGGAGTGGTGGAGCTGGGAGTGGGGTGGAGTGGGGTGTTGGAGCTGGGAGTTGGCTGGAGCTGGGAGTGGGGTGTTGGAGCTGGGACTGGGACTGGCTGCTTCAATGCCGCTGGGTGGATGCTCGGATTGGGGGGGAGGTTTGGCATCTGCAATCAACCCACCCACCCACCCCCGATCTCATGCTCGTTGTGACTTGTGTGGGTGCTGGTGTGACTTAGTGGAGATATGATTATGGAGGGGCAAATTAGCTGAGATACAGTGTGTTGGGTTTGGGTTTTAACTGAGATACACTGTTGGATTTGGGGTTTAGCTGAGGTGCACTGGGTTTGGGTGTATAGGAATACTGTGACTAACTTTAACTCAGTGCTGAGTCACATGGCTCTGGTCCTGAGAATCCTCAACAAGAAATTTTTTTAAAAAATCAAAAATAACAATAACTAATCCACAGGTCCATTTCAATCCGATTCATTTGATTGAAGGCAGGTCTTATTCTCTAACAGTCCAAGCTCTCCCCTCTCTGAAATTGACATATTGATCAATTCCACACCACTTTCTCCTCTCTTCAAGGATATCATTGTATCTTTATTCGGATGTTTTTTTTTGTTAAACTGGATGTAAGTTCACAGAAAAATATGCAATAAGAAGTTGAACTTTTATTTTAAATAAAAACAAGCCCACCAGAGAGTTTGAGCCTGATTTAGGTAGCAAAAATACATCGATATTATTGGAAAAGTTTGTTTTATTTATATAGTGAATGGGATTGCAATGATAATTTTAAAGATCCTGTAACTTAAGGAAAATACAGTCTCGTCAAAAGTGATCTGTAAGATGGGCTTGTCATTTTATTTGGAAGGGGTGCTTAAAGCTTTTCAAGATCAGGTTGCTGGATGAGGGATGAAGTGGGAGTGGGGGGGGGGGGAGGTGGGAACCGACTGTGTGGAATAAGGAAATGAAAGATCAGCATCTATTTAAAAGAATCTGTATTGCCGGGTGATTTTCCTGAACGTGGGTGTAATCTTGTACCTACTTTTAAAGGAGTCTCTATTCGAACAGGATAAAGACACGGAACTAGCTGAAAGAATGTAATAAGGCAGAAGAATTAAACAAAGATTTCCCCCTCCCCCCACTTTAAAGGAAACTTAAAATCTTTTGCTTGTAAGGGAAGATTTCGAGTTTGGCAGACAGATGTAGAGAATGTAATTCTTCAATCAATTGCTACAACTGATTATTGTGAGAAATGTGTCATTACTCCGATTGATACATTAATTGTCAGTGGAAACTTGGCATTTAACATTTTGCCTCTGTGTGGCAGTAAGAACTGGGTATTAAAGACCAGGGTTTGGCTGAATCCTCATGTCAGTCCTGGATAACCCCTCAAAATGTAGATAATCAAGGTTCAGTTACCTGGCACTGAATTATTTGAAATTGAAACACAGCCGAGAAATAGATCTAATTTGTGCTTGTATTTTTGTATGTTAAGTTTTGAGATGGGATTGGGTTAGGAGGATCATGTTAATTATGAATGAATAGGAGTCAAATTAAGTCTGGACAATGAAACCGTTGTTTGTCTGGCTATAAATTGATTATGAGCAGAGACGTGAGATGCCTGCCCTTATTGGACAGGGCCTAAAGTAGTAAGCAGCAATTGTGAATGTTGAGTCCTGCGTTCTGAGTAATGATTCTGTTTCGCTGTTTAACAATTCTGTGCGAATCAGGCCAACATCCATCGTGCAATTCCAACTGAATTCAATGGAAAAATACTGCGCAGTCTTGCAATGAGTCTCAGCGAGGTTTTATTTTGAATGCGGAGAATCTGCAGGCACACATGCAATAGTATTTGCCAAAAATTCTAAACCATTGACTTAAATTTCTCACTGACAATTTCATTGATGGACAGAATGCCCACAGAACTGCCCGGGCACTGAGCAATTGTGCTAATGGGTGAAATAACAACAACTTATATTTATAGAGCACATTTAACATAATAAAATGTCCCAAGGTGCTTCACAGGAGCAACACCTTGCGGGGGGTGGGGGGGGGGTGGTTTGTGGGGGGGTCACCATTAACCAGAAACTGAACTGGAGTAGCCACATAAATACCGTGGCTACAAGAGCAGGTCAGAGGCCGGGAATTCTGCAGCGAGTAACTCACCTCCTGACTCCCCAAAGCCTGTCCACCATCTACAAGGCACAAGTCAGGAGTGTGATGGAATACTCTCCACTTGCCTGGATGGGTGTAGCTCCAACATTCAGGAAGTTCAACACCATCCAGGACAAAGCAGCCCGCTTGATTAGCACCCCCATTCACCACCTTCAACATTCACTCCCTTCAACATTCACTCCCTCCACCTCCGATGCACAGTGGCAGCAGTGTGTACCATCTACAAGATGCACTGCAGCCACTCACCAAGCCTCCTTCGACAGCACCTTCCAAACCCGCGACCTCTACCACCTCGAAGGACAAGGGCAGCAGATGCGTGGGAACACCACCACCTGCCAGTTCCCCTCTAAGTCACACATCATCCTGACTTGGCGGGACTCAAAACAATGGCTTCAGTCTTCAATATTTAATTGAAACAAACTTTTATCAACAACAGCTTGCATTTATATAGCACCTTTAATGTAGTAACCTGCCCCAAGGCGCTTCATAGGAGTGTTATCAGACAGAACTGAGACATCAGGAGGTTTTAGGACAGGTGACCGGAATCTTGGTCGAAGAGAATGGGAGTGTCTTAAGGGAGGGGAGAGAGGTGGAGAGGTTAATATCACAAACAGGAAGGTGGGTTGTGATTGTTTTACATTTTGTAAAAACATGGCTCTCTCCTGAGGTGCTCAATTCTCCTCTTGAGATGTTCAATATTTAGGGCCAGTAGTTTTCATTCTTTCTGTATACAGAGTGTCGCGTGTGGAACTGCTAACCTACATCACTGCTGAACATAATGTCATCTATTTTTGCTGTCGACATTGGGCATAACACTCGAAAAAAACTCCTCTAAAGGATATGGATATGTGGAAAATTGGAATTGAGGTCAAAGATCAGCCATTTTTTTAATTATTCATTTATGGGATGTGGGCGTCACTTATTGCCCATCCCTGTCGGTCAGTGAGAGCTGATGGCAAGCTGCTGCTTGAATGTAACTTAATAGTTAGCTTGGCCATTTCAGAGGCAGCTACGTTGCTGTGGGTGTGCAGTCACACATAGGCCAGACTGAGGAATGACAGCAGATTTCCTTCCCTAAAGCACATTCGTGAACCAGTTGGGTTTTTATAACCAGTTTCTTGGTCACCATTACTGCTGCAAGCATCTTATTCCAGATTTATTTATCTAACTGAATTTAAATTCTCCAGCTGTCATGGTGGGATTTGAACGTATGTCTTTGGATTATCAGCCCAGGCCTCTGCATTACTAGTCCAGTAACACAACCACAATGCTACTTTGCCCCTTTAGACGAGCAGGCTCGAGGGGTCATACGGCCTACTTTTGCTCCTATTTCTTATGTTCTCTGAAGTTAGCCTGTCTCTGTGTACTGTACCATGTGCATCAATGGAGGGAGCAAAGGTCATATCTAAGTCTTTTAGAGAAAAGAAAAATAAATCTTGCCCAATATGGTTGTGTTTAAATGGTGCTATACTTCACCAATAGTTAGATGGTCTGATTCTATTCTTTGATTTTTTTTTTTTTTACCCTCTTCTTAGAGTAAAACCTGAAATGTGGCTGCATTTGCAGCATACTGGAGAGTTTACAACTTTAACTGCCTCCTTTACCACCCAACCCGGTCTGAATTATTTTTCCCGCTTTTCAGATGAGACATTAAATCAAGATCCCCGTCTGCCCTCTCGGGTGGAAGTAAAAGATCCCATAGCCACTATTTCAAGGAGTTCTCCCTCGCGTCCTGGCCAACATATATCACTCTTAACATCT
This sequence comes from Heterodontus francisci, assembly GCF_036365525.1. NCBI lineage: Eukaryota > Metazoa > Chordata > Chondrichthyes > Heterodontiformes > Heterodontidae > Heterodontus > Heterodontus francisci. The sequence goes on along the minus strand of NC_090375.1, from coordinate 11,199,566 downwards.
AGATTCCACATGATCTGCTCATCGTCTCATTGCTGATTGTGGGATCTTGCTGTGTGCAAATTGGCAGCAGTGCTTTCCTACATTACAACAGTGAGTACACTTCAAAATGTACTTGATTACATGTAAGGGTATTATGGGGTGTCCTGAGGTCATGAAAGGTGCTATATAAATGCAGTTTGTTCAGGAATATCTGTCCTAAATGGCCGACCCCTTATCCTGAGACTGAGACCCTCTATTCTCAATTCCCCAGCCAGGGAAAACATTTTAGCAAGCCTCTTAAGAATTTTATATGTTGCAATCATTCTTCTAAAGTCCAGGGAATAAGACATGATCTTTGAAAGCTGCTCTGCCCCCAGTGTACTTTGGGGGTGAGGTGGGGGGCAGTGGGTGGGTCCTGGGTATTGATCGTGGCAAACTTTAGACCATGGGGCACTAGTCAGTTAAACGCCGAGGTATATAGGGTAGGAGGCCAGAGAGGCAAAGAGTGAATTTGGCCACTTTTCCCAAATACTGCCATTGTGTATTTTCATTTAATTATTTTAAGTCTGTCTTAAAATACACTACTTCAGCACTGGGCAAATTTGGTTATCGAGCTGGGCTTAGTAATGTACTGCAGCCCTATCCAAGCGTGCAATTGTACCAAACAAATATGCCTTCTCAATAATACCAGTGATCTTCATGGCAAGAGTTTCATTTACTGAATAGACCTTTAAGGTTAGGCTGTCTATTGTGTTAAAAGTCCAATGGTGTTTACCTCCAGTCTTACTTTTCTAGTGCCTGAAGCTAGGGAACTGATCCTTAATAAATTTTATTTCATTAGTTTGTCTGTATTTCCCTAAGGTGAATTTGCAAATGTGAGCCTTATTTTATTGTGCATATGAATTAGGAGTTGGAGTAGGCCACTCGGCCCCTTGAGCCTGCTCCACCATTCAATGAGATCATGGCTGATCTGATAGTAATCTCAATTCCACATTTCCCCGCCTATCCCCGATAACCTTTCAACCCCTTGCTTGTCAAGAATCTATCTACCTGTACCTTAAAAATATTCAAACACTCTGCTTCCACCTCCTTTTGAGGAAGAGAATTCCAAAGACTCACGACTGTCTCAGAGAAAACATTTCTCATCTCTGTCTTAAATGGACGCCCCCTTATTTTTAAACAGTGAACCCTAGTTCTAGATTCTCCCACAACGGGAAACATCCTTTCCACATCCACCCTGCCAAGACCCCTCAGGATCTTGTATGTTTCAGTCAAGTCGTCTCTTACTCTTCTAAACTCCAGCGAATACAAGCCTAACCTGTCCAACCTTTCCTCAGAAGACAACCTGACCAATCCAGGTATTAAACAAAAACAAGAAATGCTGGATTCACTCAGAGTTAACGTTTCGGGTCAGTGACCCTTCTTCGGAACTCTGCTTCTCTTTCCACAGATGCTGCCGGACCTGCTGAGTGAATCCAGCATTTCTTGTTTTTGTTTCAGATTTCCAGCATCCGCAGTATTTTGCTTTTATTTCAATCCAGGTATTAGTCTAATAAACCTTTTCCAAACTGCTTCCAACGCATTTACATCCTTCCTTAAATAAGGAGATCAGTACTGTACACAGTACTCCAGATGTGCTCTCACCAGTGCCCTGTATGAATGAACCTCCTTTTGTATTCAATTCCCCTCGCACTAAACAATAACATTCTATTAGCTTTCCTAATTAGTTGCTGGATAGAAGATTGGCTAGCTAACAGGAAACAGAGAGTAGGGATAAATGGGTCGTTCTCTGGTTGGCAAGATGCAATGAGTGGTGTGCCACAGGGATCTGTGCTGGGGCTTCAACTTTTTACAATTTATATAAATGACTTGGATGAAGGGACCGAAGGTATGGTTGCTAAATTTGCTGATGACACCGATAGGTAGGAAAGTAAGTTGTGAAGAGGACATAAAGGGGCTCCAAAGGGATATAGATAGGTTACATGAGTGGACAAAGATCTGGCTTTTGCGATTAATGCAATAGGACACCCAGATCCCTCTGCATCTCAGAGCTCTGCAATCTTTCACCATTTAGATAATATGCTTTTTTAATCTTCCCGCCAAAATGGACAATTTCACATTTTCCCACATTTTACTCCATTTGCCAGATCTTTGTCCACTCACATAACTATCTATATCCCTTTGTGGCCTCCTTATGTCCTCTTCACAACTTACTTTGCTACCTATCTTTGTGTCATCAGCAAATTTAGCAACCATACCTTCGGTGCCTTCATCCAAGTCATTTATATAAATTATAAAAGGTTGAGGCCCCAGCACTGATCCCTGTGGCACACCACTCATTACATCTTGCCAACCAGAAAATGACCCATTTATCCCTACTCTCTGTTTTCTATTCGCTAGCCAATCTTCTATCCATGCCCATATGTTAGCCCCTACACCAATAGCTTTTATTTTCCGCAATAACCTTTGATGTGGCACCTTATCAAATGCCTTCTGGAAATCTAAGTACAGTACCATCCACTGGTTCCCCTTTATCCACAGCACATGTTATTTCTTCAAAGAACTCCAATAAATTGGTTAAACATGATTTCCCTTTCACAAAACCTTGTTGACTCTGCATGATTGCTTTGAATTTTTCTAAGTGCCCTACTGTAACGTCATTAATAATAACTTCTAACATTTTCCCTAAGACAGATGTTAAGCCAACTAGCCTGTACTTTCCTGCTTTCTGTCTCCCTCCCTTTTTGAATACAGGTTTTAGTCACTTTCAGAAGTTTTCTTTGAGCTAAGAGCTGAGCAGTGAAACCTTCCCAGCTCAAGCAAGTTTAAAATGAAACTGTAAATGACTGCAAGATTGAGAGCACAAGACATTTAGCTGCACATTCCATGAGGTCTTGCACTGTAGCACCTAACTGAACTTTGTTGCAGTGGCTGAACTTTGCTGTAGCTAAAAGCCATTAGGTTTGAGCAGAGAAAAAAAAAATCCCAACCTTGAATGAAAGGCGATAGTAAAAAAAAAAAAATTGCAGTATTTTGGCAAAGGTTTCTAATTTAATATCACTTTTTGAGAATCTTTCATTCACTACCTTTGATTTGCAGTACTCTGCTTCTCTTAAGACCCCTGTTCCAGATACCACTTCCTAACCAAGCAAGCGGCTGGATAGATTAGTCGACAGCTCTTATCGATGCTGCTTTTGTAAGGAGAGGTTTGGGAGTGTGAATGAAGCCTCTCTTTCTCCTCCGCTGTGCCTTTCTCGGCACCCCTCCACTACGTGGATACCTTGTTTTGTCCACTTGCTTTCTACAATACAACTTATTTTCCCATTCTCTCAATCTCCTGCCCCCCCCATCAAATAGTGCAACTAAAATAGGCAACTCACCATGTGGGGAAATCATTCATTGGTAGCGTCCAATATGCTGTGCCACCTGGTGCAGGTTTTAATAAATAAGGGAACCCAGTTCCCAGGGAAAAATACAGGCAGGACAGATGGCTGAAATTGTCTAGAAATACACCCTGCCCTCCAAACTGTTCTCGCTTCCAATGTGATGTGGGCTATTTCAACATTCTGCTTAATTTCTTTTTTTTTTTTAAAAAAGTGTTTTTTTTTTGTGACTTTCTGATACAATTCACTGCGAAAGGAAAGATGATTTTTGTTTGAGAGTTATTACCCAGCTTCATACAACCACACGCTGTGCTTCAACCTGAATGATGAGTTTAGAATAAATAGAGCAGTGTAGACCTGATTGCTGCTGTACACTTGTTCTTTCAGCTATGAAAAATGTCTTCACATGGGTCTTGCACACCTGCAGTACACTGTCACTTGCTCTATATGTGTCCTCACTAACCAAGCTTTAAACGATGTGAGGAATCCAATACCTATTTTGGATAGGTAGTAAAGGGAGCATTCTGCTAAAGGGAGGTGTGGAGGGGTGACCTATCAGGTTGAGAGACAGAGACGCCATGACCCGCCATGTGCATTGAATAATCTTTCAATTGGTGCAATTGTCAGACCAGCTGTAGACGAATGGGTGAATTTTGTTTGCCTTGATTTGTAACCCCTGTTTTCTTGTGTATCACAGTGGAGGTTTAGGAAGTAAAATTAGTTGCTGCACATTGTCAATGCAAGGCCGAAACCTGGTATTTGCCTAACTTCGTCTTTTGCTCCGCATTACAATTTGCCGTGCTTAATATCGATGTAAAAATAGTCCATGTAAATAGAAGCCGACGGGCAATCTTTTTGTCTCCCACTTCCACTAACGACTCTTTATTTCCTCTCTTTCTCCTGCAGTAGAAGAAAATGAGGCTGACGACCTGCATCCTACTGTGGGGCAGACAAGCATTCAGAGTGGTATGTTATAATCCCTAATTAGCCACCATTTATCATCAACGTAGCTTTAGCGAGTTTTGAGGTTGACCCGCAATTGTCGTGACATTGTGGAAAATTTGCTTATATTTTCATTAAATGGCAGATGTCAAAGCCCTGGACTGGCAATTTATGCACTTGCTTCCACAAGTTAAAAGCTCAAGAAATTTAAGAAATTGTGCAATGCAAATATCTGCCCTCCTTTGCCAGCACAAATTTTTTTTGGCGTAGAATTCTTCCGATAACTAGAGCAGGAAAATCAGCATCAAGTAATTCAAGAGAGGGCTGTTGCATTATTCTGTGTCATTTGTATATCTACTTTTTAAAAAGTGAAGGTGGCAATGAATTTACAAGAGTGGCATCTGCTTCTGTCAATTTATTGTGTATGTGCGTCTGTACCTGAGACTGAAGAGCAGTAATATCTCACCTAAACAGATGAAATCTGCCACTGTGTTAAACTGGATCTAAAATTAACTTGTTACTGAGGCTGCAAGAAATTGTACTGTTAAAGAAGTCACCGTGCAGCATAACTTAGACATGCAGGTTACAGCTCCGGAAAATGAGGGCACACGATCTTACAGTACAGAAGGAGACCATTCGGCCCATGCTCTCTATGCTGACTCATTGAAAGAGCTATCCAAGTCGTCCCACCTCCTCTACCCGTTCCCCAAGTTTTTTCCTCTTCAAGTATTTATCCAATTCCCTTTTGAAAGTTCTTATTGAATCGGCTTCCACTGCCCTTTCAGGCAGCGTGTTCCAGATCACAACAACTCGCTGCGTAAAAAAAAAAAAAATTCTCCTCATGGTTCTTTTACCAATTATCTTATCCGTGTCCTCTAGTTACCGACCCTCACACCAGTGGAAACAGTTTCTCCCTATTTGCTCTATCAAAACCCTTCCTCATTTTGAATGCATAGTTGCTACCCCTGAGTTGTGTCCGTTGTGAGGAATTGTCTGCTCAGTGCTGTATGTCTGCTTTATATAAAGTACTGGATTGCGCAGGTCTTCCTGTTGGACTGACACTTAATTCCTCTCATTTTTAAATTTCCCTTGCATTCTCTGACATTCGTGGGCTGATACTGTGCAGCTGCTGCAGAGTAACATAGAGCTATGCTGGGCGTTCCCACCGGCTGCTATGAGGCACTCTCCCTCGGGAATACTGAACACGGAAGGAGTTGGTAACTCACTTGTTAAACAGAATTATATAGCATGTACAGCTCAGGAACAGGCCCTTCAGCACAACAGGTCCATGCTGGCATTTATTCTCCACACGAGCCTCCTCCCACCCCACTTCATCTCACCGCATCAGCATATCCTTCTATTCTTTTCTCCCTTGTGTGTTTATCTAGATTCCTCTTAAATTAATATATGCGATTGACCCTCGGTAATTCATCAGATGGCGAGTTCTGCATTCTCCCCACTCTCTGGGTAAAGACGACCATAAAGGACACACACTATAAACTGCCAGTCATATCAGTCAATCCTGTTGAACCCGTTATATTCAGGGATTGACTCCCTGTGTAAAAGGGGGAAAAATGGAGTTGATTGGGTAGATAGACAGAAACGATTCCCTCTGGTGGGTTTGGGGGGGATGGGGGGGGCCGGGGTGGGGAGTCGAGAACCAGGGAGCACAATCTTAAAATTCGAGCCAGACTGTTCAGGGTGATGTCAGGAAGCACTTCTTCACACAGAGGGGAGTGGAAATAGAATAGAATCACAGAACGTTTATGACACAGAAAGAGGCCACGTGGCCCACCATGTCTGCAGCGGCTGAAAAACGATCCACCCAGTCTAATCCCACTTTCCGGCATTGGATCCGTATTCCTGCAGCTTACGGCACTTGAGGCGCATATCCAGGCACCTTTTTAAATGAGTTGAGGGTTTCTGCCTCAATTGCCCTTTCAGGCAGTGAGTTCCAGACCCCCACCTCCCTCTGGGTGAAAATGTTTTTCCCCACCTCCCCTCTAATCTTTCTACCAATCACTTTAAATCTGTGTCCCCTCATCACTGACCTCTGTGCTAAGGTGAATAGACCCTTTACCTCCACTCTCTCCAGGCCCCTCAAAATTTTGTACATTTCAATCAGATCTCCCCTCCGCCTTCTCTGTTCCAAGGTGAACAACCCCAGCCTATCCAATCTTTCCTCATAGCTGCATTTTTCCAGTCCTGGCAACAGCCTTGTAAAATCTGGAACTTTCTTCCCCCCCACCCCCCCTCACCAAAAAAGCTCATGAGGCGGGGTCAATTGAAAATTTCAAAATTGAGATTTTTGTTGGCTAAGGGTGTGAAGGGTTAAGGAACCAAGGCAGGTGGAGGGAGTTAAAATACAGATCTGTCACGAAATAACTGAACGCTGGAACAGGCTCGAGGGGCTGAACGATCTCTTCCTAGCAAGCTATTTAACTGCCGCAATATTGAATTGAGACATGTCCCCCATTAGGAATTGAAATTTAAAACCAGCCTTCGTTGAGACAATACAGACTTTCTCCCGTGTTGCAAGATGTCTGGAGGCCCCAGCCTTTCAATGTGGCCACTTAGGATGGAGACGATGTGGGGTCCATGCCAAATTGGAAAGAGGAAAAACAAGAAATAAAAAAATAAAATTCCAGTACAGGAAAAGGAGAAAAACCATTCCAACAAGTTTCCTGTTGAAAGGAGTGTCTGCTACTGCTTGCTTTCCGTAACTTCCAACCACAGCAGTGTTGTTTATGTGGACAGCTGAGCTGTCAGAACAAAAAAAAAAATCATCACGGTCCCAAAGTGACCCACCCACCATGCTGGGATAGACACTTGACTTTTCCTGGGAGTTCCAGGAGGACTCCTGCCTACGCATCAATTTCTTTTGTACACAATCAATCCCAGACCTTGCGTGCATCAGCCAAGCTCTAAATGCGAACAGAATCGCAGGCAGCTCAGTGATAACCGTTCGGAAAGCACAGAAAAGAGTTCTAGAATGAATCATAGAATGGTCACAGGAGGCCATTCTCTGCAAGAGCTACTCAGCTGGTTCCACTCCCCCTCTCTTTTCCCCGTAGCCCTGCAAATGTTTTCTCTCCAGATAATTATCCAATTCCCTTTTGAAAGCCACAATTGAATCTGCCTCCACCACACTCTCGGGCAGTGCATTCCAGATCCTACTCACTCGCTGCATGAAATGGTTTTTCCTCATGTCTCCTTTGGTTCTTTTGCCATTCACCTTAAATCAGTGCCCTCTGGTTCTTGACCCTTCCTCCAATGAGAACGGTTTCTCCCTATCTACTCTGTCCAGACCCCTCATGATTTTGCACATCTCTATCAAATATCTTCTCATCTTTCTCCTCTCAGTAAATAACCCCAGCTTCTCCAATCTATCCACATAACTGAAGTCTCGAATCCCTGGGACTGTTCTCTCAAATCTTTTTTGTTTAAAAGGGGGCTCAACTGATTGGGTTTTCAAACAACAAAAAATGAGCCCCCGCCTATTCAACTTCATCTGTACATTTGCTGATGGCAATGTCTGCACTGATATTTTTAAATTACCTAGGTTATGCTCCCACTTTATTTCTTAAAACCCTAAATATACTGTGAAATGAACCCAGTCAGTTCCAGAGCATTTGCATCAAGTGAGTGGTGAAAGAAGCATTATGTGCTCACCTGTTGAAAGCTGACTTGTTTTAAGTGCTGTAACAGCATCTGGCAATACGAATGCTTAATGGGTAATTTATCAACCCTGGAACAAGTTTTAGAAGGCAGAATCGGTGTGAGGAAAGTACCTCTTAAGTCTTTTTCTATCAGAAATATCAGTGCAGCAGAAAGGTCACCAAAAAGTTGAAAAGTGCCCAGTCTTCCTCAATTTACCCTGGAAGGGTGAGATATCTCCCAAATTTGAGCAACAGGCAAAGCTACCCATTTCACACTGCTGGTGTGCAGTAGCAATACAAGTGGTGTTTTCCACTAACGGGATGCTTCCGTCAAGCCAAACAGACGTTCTGCCTAATGTGGTATATGAATTCCACTGCCAGTGTGAAGCCAGGTACATACCCCCTACGTACCAACGACTGGTGGAATCCATCAAACAGCACGTCCGTTCGGCTGTTCACAGTAGGCAGATTACTGACTACTCAACCAACCTATACTTAAAAAAAAAATGCAGCACACAGTGTCTGACATTGATTCCGCGATTGGGCAGCACTTACTGAACAATCCCGAGTGTGTTGAGAATTACGCTAACGATCAATTTCGGATTATTTGTCGGACTTGCGCTTGCTAAAAGCTGCATGTATTCATATGCAGGGACCTGTCCTCTGCAGGCAAAAGGAACATGTCTAGCCATTGTGCCTTTTTTGAATTAAACAAAAGCATGGGGGACAAAAAAAAATAGTTCCCTGGTGTATTCTCCATTGCCACGCCTTGACCAATCAGAGTCGACTTGCCAACCAATCAGCACCCTTTTCTCAGGCAGGAGAAATTGTTGCTCCCTTTGAAATTTGGCATTCTTGCATCTGTCCTGATGAGTGCAAGATGAAAACCTTCTCCAGCCTGGCTCTTTTTTTTTCAGCAATGCAAAAATGAGTAACGATTGTAAGTTCCAAATGACTTTTTTTTAATATAAAACAAACACGCAGAAAGTACAGACATATCTACTAACATTTATAACCTTTCCATTCAGGTACTATCCCTGTAAATCGTTTTTACACTTACTCCTGTGTCTCTATATCCTTTATGTAATATGGAGACTAGAGCTCTGCATAGCACCCCAAGTGTGGTCTAACCAAGGTTCAATACAAGGTTAACGTAACTTCAAAAAGAGAGACTTCCGACACAATGGAGAGAGTCTTAAGAGCCTAGAGTCAGAGGCACAGGTAGCAGTGATCAGCTTTTGAAATGTATTCTTTTTTTAAATTTGTGCCTTCTGTGTTTGTTAGTCTAATTCATTTCTGGTTCAAACTGAGGAGGCACTTGCCTTAATCTTCCAATTCTCCTTAGATATGGGGGTGGTGCTCGAGGACTGGAGAATTACAAATGTTATACCACAATCAGAAAAGTGTGTAAGCATAAACCCAGCAACTACAGGCCAGTCAATTTAACTTCGGTGGTGGGAAAGCTTTAAGAAACGATAATCCAGGACACAATTAACAGTCACTCGGCCAAGTGTGGATTAATTGAGGAAAACCAGCATGGATTTTTTTTCAAGGCAAATTGTGTTTAACTAACTTGCTTGAGTGTTTTGATGAGGTAACAGAGGGTTGATGAGGGAAATGCAGTTGATGTGGTGTACATGGACTTCCAAAAACTGTGTGATAAAGTGCCACATAGAATCATAAAATGGTTACGTTACAGGAGATCATTTCACTGAGTTCCACTCCCTACCATTTTCCCTGTAGCCCTGCAAATCTTTTCTCTTCAGATAATTGTCCAATTCCCTTTTGAAAGCCACGATTGAATCTGCCTTCACCATGCTCTTGTCCGTGCATTCCAGATCCTAATCATTCGCTGGGTAAAACAGTTTTTCCTCGTGCCACTCTTTTGTCAATCACTTTAAATCGGTGTCCTCTGGTTCTCGACCCTTCCACCAATAGGAACAGTTTCTCTCTATGTACTCTGTCCAGCCCCTCATAATTTTGAACACCTCTATCAAATCTCCTCTCAACCTTCTGTAAGGAGAACAACTCCAGTTGCTTCAATCTATCCACGTAACTGCAGCTCCTTATCCCTGGAACCATTCTCGTAAATCTTCTCTGCACCCTCTCTAATGCCGTCACCTTCTTCCTCGAATGTGCTGTCCAGAATTGGACACAATACTCCAGTTGAAGCTGAAACTGTTTTTTAATAAAGGTTCACCATAACTTCCTTGCGTTTGTACCCTATGCCCTATTTATAAAGCCCAGGATCCTGTATGCTTTATTAACCGCTTTCTCCACTTGCCTACCACCTTCAACAATTTTTGCACATATACCCTTTGCTCCTGCACTCCCTTTAGAATTGTATACTTTTTATTATTGCCTTTCCTTGTTCTTCCTACCACACTTGACACTTCTCTGCGTTGTTTCATCTGCCACGTGTCCTCCCATTCCAGCCTGTCTATATCCTTTTGATGTCAATCACTATCCTCCTCACAGTTCACAATACTTCCACGTTTTGTGTCATCTGCAAATTTTGAAAATGTGCCCTGCACTCCCAAATCTAGGTCATTGATATAGATCAAGAAAAGCAGTGGTCCTATGACTGACCCCTGGGGAATCCCACTATATACCTTCCTCCAGTCTGAAAAACAAGCATTCACAACTACTGTCTGTTTCCTGTCATTCAGCCAACTTCGTGTCCATGCTGCCACTTCCCTTTTATTCCATGGGCTTCAACTTTGCTGACAAGCCTGTTATATGGCACAAATGCCTTTTGGAAGTCTACGTACACAGCATCAACCACATTACCCTCATCAGCCCTCTGATACTTCATCAGAAAACTCAATCAAGTTAGTTAACACAATTTGCCCTTTAATAAATTCCTGCTGGCTTTCCTTAATCAATTCACATTTGTCCAAGTGACTGTAAAAAAAAATTTGTCCCGGATTATCGTTTCTAAAAGCTTTCCCACCAGCGAAGTTAAATTGACCCTTACATTAAAGTAATTGACAAAAGAAAGAGGCGACATGAGAAAAAACCTCTTTTCACAGCGAGTGGTTTGGATCTGAAATGCACAGCCTGAGAGCGTGGTGGAGGCAGATTCAATTGTGGCTTTCAAAAGGGAATTGGATAATTATCTGGAGAGAGGAGATTTGCAGGGCTATGGGGAGTTGCAGGGGTGTGGGACTAGTTGAGTTGCTTTTGGAGAGAGCCAGCAAGGACGCGATGGGCTGAATGGCCTCCTCCTGTACAATCACTACGCTGCTGTATTCACTAATAAAAAAAAAAGAAAAAAAATTTTGAAGTCTGGTCAACTTTTTTGGTTTGGCAAATTGAGTTCTGTTTTTCATGTTTGTGTTGGAGCAATTGGTGCATAGACAGCTATTTTTAGTAAGGGCATTATTGATTTCTTAAGTTTTTTCATCCTTGTTTTCAGATCCCTCCATGGCCTCACCTCTCCCTATCTCTATATTTTCCTCCAGCAACCCCCACCCCCCAAAAACACTCTCCAAGATCTCTGTGCTACTCTCATTCTGGCCTCTTGCACGTCCCCCATTTTAATCGCTCCACCATTGGCGGCTGTGCCTTCAGCTGCCTGGGCCCTAAGCTCTGGAATTCCCTCCCTAAACCTCTCCGCCTCTTTTTCCTCCTACAAGGACACTCCTTAAAACCTACTTCTTGAAATATTGGCATGAAAATCCATCTTTACATGAACAACACACAGGAGTTCGTTGTTGCAGCTGTGCCAATACCAGACAAATATGGGTCCTGGTTAGCACAGGATCTGTGGTTGAACTGATTAAAAAAAAAATAACTAAGCTTCCAGGTATTTTTGTGTTAAAGATTTGGATTTCTGAGTTACAGTACTGAATGTGAAATATTGAGACTTTGTGTTTGTTGGAGGTGAGCAAGCCAGATGTTATCACAATCAAGCTGAGTCTAAGCCCAGTAAATGGAGTCTGGTCGGCTTTTCAAATCAAAGCCAACAGCTAAGTATAGTATTACTAATAAGAATAAAAATGCATGTGGAAGACCCCATGTTGCACACTATATAACCTGAGACAGAGGAAGATCAAGGGCTGTGAATGGAGTCTTGAATTTGACGCATTTTTTTTTTTGCTATGATTTAAATAATCAAATTTGCGATTTGTAGCAGGAACATTGTAAATGCTACATATTCAAAATTAAAAACACAAAATAACTGGAAATCCCCACACAGCAAGTTGCTCCACACCTGAAAGGGAATGAAAAGTAATATTTTGCTTAGAGCTGCCCAGTTTTGACTATTTGTCATTTTTATTTTTTCAATCTTTCCAAATAGTTTACACTTTCCTTAAAAGTTGAGTGACCTGTTTCTGGGCTGCACACGCTATGTGAAAAGTTGTACGTTTCTATAGTGCTTTTTACAATCTCAGCATGTTCTAAAGCACTTTACAGCCAATGAAGTACTTTTTAAAAAGTGTCATCGCTGTAGATATGTAGGAATCACGGCAGTCAATTTGCACAGAGCGAGACCCCACAAACAGCAATGCGGAAACGACCAGATCATCTGTTTTTTTTAGCATTGGTTGTTTGAGGGATAAATATTGCACAGGATACCTCTGTTGTTGTTCAAGATAGTGGCATAGGATCTTTTACACCCCCCCCCCCTCTCCACCCCCCCCCCCCGGGAGGGAAGATGGGGCCTCAGTTTCGTATCTCCGAAAGTCAGTACCTTTGGCAATGCAGCACCTCCTCAATACTGCACTGCAGCGTCAGACTAGATTTTTGCTTTCAGATCTCTGGATTGGGACTTGAACCCAAAACCTTGTAAGTGTGAGTGCTTCTCGCTGCTGGAATAATTCTGTCAGGTGTGTCCCCTTTTTTTTTTGTTAGGACATTCCAAAAACCTCTCTCCTCCTTCCCTCTGTTTTTTAGCTGACTTGAAATTTCTGCCCTCTAGTTACGAACTCACATCTCTTCATAATTTTCTCTGCTCTGCTGAACAGTCCCAATTTCTCTGCTCGTCCCTTAAGCCAGACCTATCGTTTGTGGTGATATCCTAGTGAATCCCTCTCTTGTCTCTCCATTGCCTTGACATCCTTCCTAACGTAGAGAACCCAAAGTGGGTAATATCCATTTAAATAGCATTCCAGGAAGCTAACAAAGCATTAAATATATTTTTACAGCACAGAAACAGGCAAACTGATCTATACTGGTGTTTTCTGCTCCACTCTAGCTGTGTCCCACCCCCTCTGCATCTCAACCTATCAACTGATCCTTCTATTCCTTTCTCCCTCATGTACTTACGTGGTTTCTCCTTGAATTCACCTGTTATTTGCCTCAGCCACCCCATGAGGTGGTGAGTTCCACCGTGAGAGTTTCTTTAGGTGATGTTGAGGAAAGAAAATATGAGTTTAAGGGAGTACATTAGGGGTAATTTAAATTGTGTAAGCAATAAAGTGCAGGGTTCAAAGATTGGTTGCAAAACTCACTCTGAGCGGTGTGTGGTTTTGTGTGCAGTGAGCTTGAATGGCTCAAGGTTATGAGGAAAATGAGTTTGGGCAGCCGCTGCCTGGTTTCCCAGTGGATGAAAGTCATCGATGCAGAACTACAGGCATCGGTACAACAATACCGATCTCAACCATCAATTTAACACATTCTTGGGTTTTTTTGGCAACCCTCAGCACTTAACACAAGATTAAGATTTCAATTTTTTTGCCTGATTTGTGTTCTGAAATGGGGTTAACTGAGAAGACTCCCTCCAGTGATTCCCTATCTCTGCAGTAGCACAGGGATTACAATGTAAACTGAGTCCATGTGTTCAATTCTGGGCTTTTGACCATCCCCGATGCCTGTCCTGCCATCCTTGCTGGCCGTGCCTTCAGCTGGCGAGGCCCTAAGCTCAAGAATTCCCTGCTTAAACTTCTCCACATTTCCGCCTTTTAAAACTCTTCTTGATTGAGTTGGCAAGTCCTATATTCCCTGGAGTTTTGAAGAATGAGAGGTGATCTGACTGATGCATATCAAATTCTTAAGGGGCTTGATGGGGTAGAAGCTGAAAAAATATTTCCCTTGGCTGGGGAATCTAGAGCACAAGGTCTCCAGTATTCTGCCTTCACCTGGACTCCTCCCTCTGGCCTTTTACCCCTCAGTTTCTTCATTGAGCTAGCTATGGCTCTGTTGGTAGCACTCTAAGCTCTGTATCACAAGCTACTGGGTTCAAGCTCCACTCCAGGGCTTGAGCACAAAAATCAAGCCTGACACTCCAGTGCAGCACTGTCAGAGGTGATGTCTTTCAGATGAGGTGTGAAACTAAGGACCCATCTGCCTGCCCAGGTGAATGTAAAAGATCCCATGGCACTATTTTGAAGAAGAGCAGGGGAGTTCTCCCCGGTGTCCTGGCCAATATTTATCCCTCGATCAATATCACCAAAACAGATTATCAGGTCGTTATCACGTCGTCGTTTTGTGGGATCTTGCTGTGTGCAAATTGGCTGCTGCATTTACCTGCATTACAACAGAGACTACACTTCAAAAGTACTTCATTGGCTGTCAAGCGCTTTGAGACGTCCAGTGGTCATGAAAGGCGCTATATAAATGCAAGTCTTTTTAATTGCCGGTGTGACATCTGCCGTCTCAATTTCTCTGCTCTCCTCGCTCACTCCCACCTGTCTCCCTCTGAACCTGCAGCACTCTATTCTCTCAGGTCCAACCCTGACGTCGTCATCCAACCTGCTGACAAGGTTGCGCCATTGTCTGGCATACCAACCTCTACCTCGCAGAGGCCAAATGCCAACTCTCTGACACTTACTCCTACCTCCTCCTGGTTCGTGACCCCACCAGTGAACATCAAGCCATTTTCCAGGACTATTACTGACCTCATCTCACCTGGCGATCATCTCTTCTCAGCCTCCATCCTCATAGTTCCCCAATCCTGAAAAGCCTGCTTCTTCCTCCTTCCCAAGATCCACAGGACTGCCCTGGCAGACCCATTGTTTCATGTTGTTCCTGCCCCACTGAACTGATTTCTTTCTATCTATTTTTTTCTGCCCTTGTCCAGTCTCTACCCTCCTACATCCATGGCTCTTCTGATGCCCTCTGTCACTTCAACAGTTTCCAGTTTCCTGGCCCTAATCATCTCCTCTTCACTATGGATGTCCAATCTCTCTACACCTCCATCCCCCACCAGGGCGGTTTGAGGGTTCTCTGCTTCTTCCTTGAACAGAGGCCCAACCAGTCCCCATCCACCACCGCCCTCCTCTGCCTGGCTGCACTTGTTCTCACATTGAACAACTTCTCCTTCAAACTCCACTCCCTTCAAATAAAAGATATAGCTATGGGTACCCGCATGGGTCCCAGTTATGCCTGTCTTTTTGTGGGAAATGTGGAACATTCCTTGTTCCAGTCCTACTCCGGCCCCTCCCTCATCTCTTTTTCAGGTACATTGATGACTGTGTCGGTGTCATTTCCTGCTCTCTCCCCGAACTGGAAAACATCATCATCTTTGCTTCCAATTTCCACCCTTCTCTCACCTTTACATGGTCCATCTCTGACTCTTCTGTTCTGTTCCTCAACTTCTCTGTCTCCTTTTTTGGGGATAGTTGATCAACCAATATTCAATATATGCCCACAGGCTCCCACAGCTACCTGGGCTACATTTCCTCAATCCTCACTTCCTGTAAGGACTCCATTCTATTCTCCCAGCCTCTTCATGTTTGAAAGATGCAACTTTTCATACTAGTGTTTCCGATATGTCTTCCTTTTTCCTCTGAGAATTCCCCCCCACCTCCACCGTGGTGATGGAGCGCTCAACCGTGTCTGTTCTATTGCCCCCACCTGCTCTCACCCCTTCCCCTACCTCACAAAACCACACGATAGTGTTCCCCTTGTCCTCGCTTTCCAAGCAACAGCCTCCGTATTCGACAGATCATCCTCTGCCATCTCCAGCATGATGTTACTGTAAAACTCATCTTCCTCTGCCTTCCCCTTTCAGCATTCCGATTTACTTGTTGTACTTTCAATTTACTATACTGTATTCGCCGTTCACAAGGCGAGACCAAAAGCAGATTGGGTGACTGCTATGCGGAACACCTCCATTCAGTCCGAAAGCACGACTCTGAGCTTCCTGATGCCTATCATTTTAATTCTCCACCTTGCTCCCACTCTGACCCCTCTGTCCTTGGCCTTCATGGTCCAGTGAAGCTCAATGCAAGCTTGGGGAACTGTACCACATTTTTTGACTGGGCACCTTTTATAGCCTTCCAGACTCCACATTGAGTTCAACAATTTCAGATCATAACCTCTGCCCTCATTTTGTTTTCTGTTTCTGGTTTTTTCCTCTTGTTTCTTTCTCAATCCCTTTACTTTGTGCTCAGATTGCTTTTATCCTGTCAGTCACACCTCTTCTAAACACATCTTTTGTTTCTTTACTTGTCCCATTACCCCTCCCTTTTCTCATTTTAATCTCTCCTGTCTTCCATCCTATCACAGACCTTTTTGTTCTTCTTCCCCCACCCACCCCTTTCACTTGCTCAAAACCTATTCTAATTCTAGCTTTTCTCAGTTCTGATGAAAGATCACAGACCTGAAAGGTTAACTCTGTTTCTCTCTCCACAGATGCTGCCAGACCTGCTGAGTGTTTCCAGCACTTTTTGTTTTTATTAACACTGGATCTGAGCCTCTGGATAAGGGGTCGGCCATTTAGGACTGAGATAAGGAGAAATTTCTTCATTCAGAGGGTTGTTAATCTTTGGAATTCTTTACCCCAGAGAGCTGTGAATGCTCAGTTGTTGAGTATATTCAAGACCGAGGTCAATAGATCTTTGGGTACGAAGGGGATTGAGAGATATGGAGATAGGACGGGAAGGTGGAGTTGAGATAGCTGATCAGCATGATCTTGTTGAATGGAGCGACATGCTCAAAGGGCTGAATGGCCTACTCCTGCTCCTATTTCCTATGTTCTTGAAATCTACCTCTTTGACCAAACTTCTGGTCACCTATCCTAATATCTCCTAATGTGGCTATGTCTCATTTTGTTTGAGAATGCAGCTGTGGAGAGTATCTTAGGATGCTTTACTATGTTAAAGGTGTTGTATTTTGTATAGAGGGTGCAGAAAAGATTTACAAGATTGGTTCCAGCAATGTGAGAGGGAAATGAGGATAGTGGGGAAAAATGGCGTAGAGGTAGATGATCAGCCATGAGCGTTTTGAATGGTGGAGCAGGCTCGATGGGCTGACTGGCCTAGTCCTGCTCCTATTTCCTATGTTCCCAGGAGATTTGATAGAGGTGTTCAAAATCGTGAGCGGTCTACACAGAGTAGGTAGAGAGAAACTGTTCCCATTGGTGGAAGGGTCGAGAACCAGAGGGCACTGATTTAAGGTGATTGGCAAAAGAAGAGGAAAACGTTTTTACACAGCGAGTGGTTCGGATCTGGGATGTACTGTCTGAGAGAGCGGTGGAGGCAGATTCAGTCTGGGCTTTTAAAAAGGAATTGGATAAGCACCTGAAGAGAGAGATTTGCAGGACTGCGGGGATAAAGATAGGGGAGTGAGACGAGCTGATTTGCCCCTGCAGAAAGCTGGAACAGACACAATGGGCTGAATGGCCTCCTTTGCTCTAACCATTCTACTTGATTCTGTATTCATGTAAGTTGTTCTTGTCCCTTGACTAGCAGAGGGACAGTGGGGTCTCTGTGTTTAAAACATATACATATTTATTATCGTTACTGAAACGTATCTTGCGCCTCGAAGGTCTGCTTCACCCTGCTTTCGGTATCAGCCATCATTCAATGGGAGGTGACTTCTGCTGGAAGTGTTTACTGTTTTCAGTTTAAGAGCAGGTTTGAAGAGTGATGGATTTCACCTTCTGTCTTGTCCTTCAGCTGTCTAATCTATCCTCTGTGCAGCCCAACGGTGCATTCCCATGTTGATTTTTGTTTCAAACTGAGGTGCAATAGCTACCAGGTTATGATTCATGTCAATAGCTTGAGGATATATCTGCACCATCATTCTACTGCATGTCACAAAAGCAATGCAGCAACGATTCGTATACGCTGGTTCCATTTAAAAAAAAATCTTTTAATTGAAAATAATATTTGGTTATATATGAAAATATGCTGACCGCACTTTAAAGATCAGTGCCATCATTTCAGATGTTATGTTTGTAACTGTTTCTGCACGTGACTGTTGTGGATTAATCCACAACAATGTAAAACACAGATTATAAAATCATGAGAGGTCTGGACAGAGTCGATGGGGAGAAACTTTCCCATTGGCCAAGGGGTCGAGAACTAGAGGAACTGATTTAAAGTGATTGGCAAAAGAACCAAAGGTGACTTGAGGGAAATCTTCTTTACGCAGCAAATGGTTAGGATCTGGAATGCACTGCCTGAGAGTGTGGTGGAGGAAGATTCAATCGAGGCCTTCAATAGGGAATTGGATAAGCACTTGAAGGGAAAAAAAATTACCGAGCTACGGGGGAGAAGGTAGGGGGGTGAGCAGGACTAGGTAAATTACTCTTGCAGAGAGCTGGCATGGGTTTGACAGGTCAAAAGGTGGCCTCCTGTGCTGTAACCACTATTGTTGTAAAAACACCCACTCATTTTGAGGAGCCATAAGCATACGGGATTTATTAAAGCATGATTGGTGGACCCTTTATTTAATTCATCTTTGGGATGTAATTGTCGTTGGCTAGGTCAGCATTTATTGCCCATCCCTAATTGCCCTTGAGAAGGTGGTGGTGAGCTGCCTTCTTGAACCGCTGCAGACCTTGGGGCGTAAGTGCTGTTAGGAAGGGAGTTCCAGGATTTTGACCCAGCGACAGTGAAGGAACGGAGATATAGTTCCCAGTCAGGATGGTGTGTGGCTTGGAGGGGTACTTGCAGGTGGTGGTGTTCCCATGCATCTGCTGCCCTTGTCCTTCTAGGTGGTAGAGGTTGCAGGTTTGAAAGGTGCTGTCGAAGGAGCCTTGGTGAGTTGCTATCACTGGCTTTAAATCGGCAGGTTAGGGGATTATTGTTGTCCAGCAGAAGTCTGATGGGCCAAATGGCCGCCTTCTGTT
Organism: Heterodontus francisci; assembly: GCF_036365525.1. NCBI lineage: Eukaryota > Metazoa > Chordata > Chondrichthyes > Heterodontiformes > Heterodontidae > Heterodontus > Heterodontus francisci. Next base: position 11,180,580 of record NC_090375.1, on the reverse strand, counting down.
CTGCGTCAGTCAATCCCTGAGAGATTGTTGTGGACAAAATTATGACTTGGATGTGGCTTAAAGCGGGAACTTTATTTAGCAGTGGCCCAATATAACATCACTAGCTTGGCAATCGTGCTCTTGTAGATGGCACCAGACCAACATGATGAAAGATTAAATGCCCACCTGATGGCTGTGGAATTAGTGATGGCTGAAATAATAAGCGGGTATAATCTTTGCCCATTGATTCTAGATGTAGCATTTTGTAATGCTGATGGCTTGGAATTAAATTTCCTTGCACTGATAGGTCTAGATGCCTTGCAAGGGAAGCAATTCCGGTTTGCATCTCTCAAAAAAAGGACATAGAGGTGAAAATAAAAAATACTTACAAGAACAACGCCAAAACTGAGAGGTTATAATTATAAGGAAAGACTGAAGAGGCTGGGACCCTTGCTATAGTAAAAAAGAAGGCTGAAGAGGTGATCCGATAGAGGTCTTTATAATTTTAAAGAGATTTTATAGGGTAGACATTGAGATGATGTTTCCACTTGGGGAGACAATAACTCGAGGCCATAAATATAAGATAGTTATTAATAAATCTGATGGGGAATTCAGGCGAAACCGCTTTACACAGTGAGAATGTGGAACTCGCTACTACAGGGAGTGGTGGAGATGAATAGTATAGATACATTTAAGGGGAAGTAAGATAAACGCATGAGGGAGAAAGGAATAGAAAGGTGTGCTGATGGGGTTTAATGAAGAGGGGTGAGGAGGCTCAAATGGAGCATAAACAGCAGCATGGGCCGGTTGTTTCTGTGATGTAGATTTTGTTTAGTTCTATGCAGACTTGTCAGACTTTGAAATATTACATGTTATTACTCATTTACTGTCACATGAAGCCTGCATACTGTACAAGAACACAATAATTAGGAGCAGGAGTAGACCATTTGGCCCATCGAGCCTGCTCTGCCATTCAATACAATCATGGCTGAACTTGGGCTTCAATTCCACTTTCCTCCCCACTCTCCATATCACTTGATTCCCTCCGAGACCAAAACTCTGTCTATCCCAGCCTGAAATGTGTTCAATGATGGAGCATCCACAACCCTCTGGGGTAGAGAATTCCAAAGATTCACAACCCTTTGAGGGTAGTAATTTCTCCTCATCTCAGTCCTGAATGATTGGCCCTTTATCCTGAGACTGTGTCCCCATGTTCTAGATTCCCTGACCAGTGGGAACAATCTCTCAACTTCCACCCTATCAAACCCTTTCAGAATCTTGTACGTCTCAATTGGATCACCTCTCATTCTTCTAAACTCCGGAGAATATAGGCCCAATTTACTCAGCCTCTCATCATAGGACAACCCCCTCATCCCAGTGACTAATTTAGTAAATCTTCGCTGCACTGCCTCCAGTGCAAGTATATCCTTTCTTAAATGTGGAGACTAAAACTGCACACAGTATTCAAGGTGCAGTTGCACCATAGGCCTGTACAATTTTAGTGAGACTTCTTTATTCCTGTACTCCAATCCCCTTGCAATAAAGGCCAACATGCCCCATGCCTTTCTAATAGTCTGCTGCACCTACATGTTAACTTTGTGTGTTCCTTGTACGAGTACCTCCAACTCCCTCTGGACATCAACACTTAGCAGTTTCACACCTTTTATAAAAAAATATTCTGCTTTTCTATTTCTATGACCAAAGTGAACAACGTCACAGTTCCCTATATTGTACTCCATTTGCCATCTTGTTGCCCACCCACTTAACCTGTCTATATCTCTTTGCAGCCTCTCTACATCTTCCCCACAGCTTAACTTTCCACCAAGCTTTGTATCATCAGCAAACTTAGATACATTACTCTCTGTCTCTTCATCCAAGTCATTAATATAGAGTCGCTCAAGTTTCTCCAATACTTTTTCTCGGCTGATATCAATATCCTTAATTTCCTCACTCTTTTTAGTCCCTGGGTTACTGCCTGTTTCTGGTATGGAACTTGTGTCTTCTACTGTGAAAATAGACACAAGATATTTGTTCATTGCCTCTGCCATTTCCTCATTCCCCATGATGATTTCTCCTGTCTCTGTCTCTAAGGGACCAACGTCTACTTTAGCCATTCTCTTTTTACTTAATTATAAAAGCTCTTACAATCTGTTTTTATATTTCTGACTAGTTTACTCTCCCATGGGACAACATGGGAGTGGAATTGGACAGTGCTGGCCCCAATTGGGCACTGATCAGCCTGAGGCTCACTTGATGCCGGACCTCAGGGCCTCATTATAAATTAACCAGGTGCTCTTCTATCCCCTGCTGTGCGAGTCCCCAGGTAGCTCACAGGTAAAGGTATATTTATCAACTTCCCTCGGGTATATCCTGGGAACAGTTGAGCGGGTTGTGAATTAGAGACTGCTGGGGAGCCAGGAGGGCAATGGCCACTACTGCTCCTCCTGCTAAATATGTTTTCCAAACATAAAACAAATACCTTTTTAGATGGTGGTCCTTTTAAGGAGCTCCGATCTGGTTGGGCCACATTTGGACACCGTCATCTTGAACAAAGCGGGAACTCTCACTACCGCCCCGATGTCGGCAGCGATTAGGATAGATTCAGCAAGAGCATCCTGGTACATGGGGATGGGGATGTGGGGGGAGGTTAGGCCCATATGCATAGGGACCCGATGCCTGTTTCAGGCACAAGCACCCGGCATCTATACCTTCACCATCTGCTGCATTGGTCACTTCCCTTGTCGCAACTAAATTTAGCAGTTTCTCAACCATTATTTCAATAGGGAACAGGAAAGTTGCCATGTTTGGGCATAGATTGCAATGCTTTTTATATATAATCAATCAATACATTACAGAGACCACCAAAAGAAAGAAAAGACAGATTTGCATTTATATAGCGCTTTTCACGACCACTAAAGTACTTTTTGAAATGTAGTCACTGTTGTAATGTAGGAATGGTGGCAGCCAATTTGTGCACAGCAAGCTCCCACAAACAGCAATGTGATAATGACCAGATAATCTCTTTTTGTGATGTTGATTGAATATTCGTGCCATGGGATCTTTTACATCCACCCAAACAGGCAGATGGGGCCTCAATTTAACATCTTATCCAAAGGATGACACCTCTGACAGTGCAGCACTCCCTCATCAAAGCACTGAGTGTCACTCTTGATTGTTGTGCTTGGGTCCTGGGGTGGGACTTAAATGTCGAACCTTATGACTCAAAGGCAAGAGTGCTGCCAACTGTGCCACAGGTAACCCTCCCATTTGCACAATTAATGCAAGGAAGATTTTCATTTGTATAGTGCCTCATGATTTCCCAAAGTACTTGACAGCCAATGCAGAACTGTTTGACGTGTAGTCACTGTTGTAATGTAGTGAAACACAGCAGCCAATTTGTGCACAGCAAGCTCCCACAAACATCCATGTGATAATGGCCAGATTATCTATCTGCGATATTGATTGAGGGGTAACTATTGGCCAGGAAGACCTATTCCGCTCGTCAAAATAGTGGCCACGGGATCTTTGCATCTAGCTGAGAGAGTAGACGGAGTCTTACTTTGACCTCTCACATGAAAGACAGCATCTCTGACAGTGCAGCACTCCCACTGCAGGAGGAGTGTCAGCCAGTGTTATGTGCTCAAGTCTCTGGAGTGGGTCTTGAACCCACATCTTCTAACTTAGCAATGAGTATGTTACCCACCGAATCATGGCTGACGGGCAATGCCTGAACATATTTAATGTTGCCACCTCTATTGTTTTGGCTTCCTTGTGTCAATGTTCTCCAAAGGTCTGCTTTTTTTCTGCAATACACCCAATTCAGGTGTGATCTGATAACATCACTTTTTGGTCGTGAACTCGAGCTTGCTTTCTTCAGCGCTGGTCATCCATACATGTATATGAAGCCATTTTCACATTACTTCAACTTGCGTCTGTGAAAAGATGGCTTGAAGGAAAGTTTTATTTTCATTGCCATAGTTTCTGCCTCTCTGTATGACTCCATGTGTGGAGCCAGGAGGAATAGGAGGGCAACCCATGTTCAGTACTTGGATTCTGCTGCGGTCCGCTGAGGCAATATTGCATCAAGAAAGAAAGGATCACCTATCCCTGTTGTTTGCTACCTCGCGGGAAAGTGGAAGTGTGGTGACTGCTGGTTAAGGATAGGGTTTGGCTTCACTCTGATATCTGCCAGAGTTAAACACTCGCAGTTTCGACTTGTACACAAAGAATAGCTACTTAGAAGGAATGACGGAGTTCATTCAAAACTCTGCAGCCCGTATTCTAGTCTGCACCAAGATCAGACCGCTCATCAACCCCACCCCCCCGATGGTCACTGACGTACATTGGCTCCTAGTCCAGCAACGTCTCCATTAAAAAAAAATCTCATCCTTATTTTCAAATCCCTCCATGACTTTGGTCCTTCCTCCCTATCTCTGTAATCTCCTCTAGCCCTACAATCCTCCAAGATCCCTGCACTCCTGAAATTCCGGCCTCTTGCGCATCTCTGACTTTACCATTGGCGGCCGTGCTTTCAGCTGCCTGGGACCCAAGCTCTGGAATTCCCTCCTTAAACCTTTCCACCTCTCTCTCTTTGAAGACACTCCTTAAAACCTACCTCTTTGACCAAGCATTTGGTCACCTGTCCCTAATATCTGCTTATTTGACTGTCAGATTTTGTTTGATCATTGGTCCTGTGACATGTCTCAGTGCGTTGCGCCAGTAGTTACTCCATCTTCCAGAGTTGTGGAGTGAGAGGGGAAAAGAGAATTTTCCACCAATGAGGGTTGACTCAGTTCATTTATTGTTAGGCTAGTGAGGTGTCACACTTTCCAAAAGGAGTACCGTACACACAAGACTATTGAAGCCTTATATGTGGTAGCATGGGAGTACCCTATGGCTATCTCTCGCTCTCTATTCTGCTTATATCTTTTGTGAAGGGTATTGGTGTGATTTCCCTCACCAGCCAGCTACCTGGAAGTGTTTACAGCTCTCCTTAAACAACTGAACCACTTCCAAACTCTCAACCAGGCACTTATTTTTACAGAATAAGGAACTATTGCAAAAAGTCTTAGAGTATGTGCCACCATTGCTGGTGGGAGACTTGCTAAAACAGTCATGAAAGACAGACTTGTATTTCTGTAGCACCTTTCATGACCACTGGATGTCTCAAAGCTCGTTAGTCAATTAAGTACTTTTTGAAGTGTAGTCACTGTTGTAATGTAAGAAACATGGCAGCCAAATTGTGCACAGCAAGCTCCCACAAGCAGCAATGTGATAATGAACAGATAATCTGTTTTTTGTGATTTTTGCTTGAGGGATAAATATTGACCAGGACACTGGAGAGAACTCCCCTGCTTTTCTTCGAAATAGTGGCTGTGAGATCTTTTGAATCCACCTGAGAAGGCAGAAGAGAGCTCGGTTTAATGTCCCATCCAAAACACAGCATCTCTGACAATGCAGCACTCCCTCAGTACTGCACTGGATTGCCACCCTAGATTTTTGTGCTTTTGTGGAGTGGGGGGGGGGGTGTGGGCTGGATTACTTTAGGCATTAAAAATATACAAGGGAACATTATTGCAAGTAGCAGTAGTGTAAATAGTCCACCTTGAAATGTGTCTGAAAGGGCAGTGGAAGCAGATTCAATAATAACTTCCAAAAGGGAATTGGATAAATACTTGAAAGAGAGAAAAAAAAACATTTCAGGGCTGTAGGGAGAGAGCAGGGGGAGTGGGACTAATTAGATAGTTCTTTCACTGGCAAAATGGACTGAATGGCCCTTGTTCTGTGCTGTATCAATCTATGATTCTTGTGTTGATCCTACCAAAGCTTCCATTTTTGATGAGGTGCTCAGATAAGCTATGACTTCCTGCCCATTTGGAGTCTGCAGCTGTTTCCCACTGCACCAACTGAAGGACATTCCCAGCTGCCAGTCAGTCCAATAAAACACTTACCTTGAAGTCCAAAGTGTATCCAGCTACTTTAGTGAAATTAACTCCCTATGTAAAAGGTAGAGAGAAACTATTTCCTCTGGTTGGATATTCCAAAACAAAGGGGCAGAGGATGTTCAGGGGTGATGTCAGGAAGCACTTCTTCACTCAACGAGTCATGGAAACCTGGAGACTCTCTCCCCACCCCCACAAAAAAAAAATACTGTTGAGGCTGGAGGGAGAGTCAATGGACTTTTCAAAACTGAGATTGATGGATTTTTGTTGGGTTAGGGTGTTAAAGGTTACAAAACCAAGGCGGGTAGATGGAGTTAAGTTACAGATCAGCCATAATCTAACTGAATGTTGGAACAGGGTTGAAGGGCTGAATGGCCTCCTCCTGATCCTTCCTAAAAACAAACAGGTTACAGTACTGAGGGAGGAAAAGGCAAATAAATGTAAAAAATTTTTTATTCATGGGATGTGGGTGTCGCTGGCTAGTCCAGCATTTATTGCCCATCCCTAATTGCCCTTGAACTGAGCGGCTTGCTGGGCCATTTCAGAGGGCATTTAAGTTGTGGGTCTGGAGTCACTTGTAGGCCAGAGCAGGTAAGGACGGGCAGATTTCCTTCCCTAAAGGACATTAGTGAACCAGATGGGTTTTTACAACTGTCGACAATGGCTTCATGTTCACCAAAAGACTAGCTTTTTAATTCCAGATTTGTTCATTGAATTGTCAATGTCCACAGAGCACTAGCCTGGCCCTTTACATTACTCGTCCAGTGACATTACCACTACGCCACCGCCTCCCCTTTTAAAAGTTCATACAGCTTTACAAATTCTTGTATCTATCTCCCTCCCATTTAGTAATAAGTATTACTGACACACAGTGAAGGAAGACATTCGCTTTGCACAGTTACACTATTGAGGAAAAGAGGCTGACTAATGGAATCAGATTGAATTTCTGAAAGCTGAGCGTGGAATCAGCCTGTGCATACAACATCGCTTTCACAATTGTAGTGCTCTTTTTTTTTTAAACTACCAACTTGGCTGAGCGTTACTTACACACAAACAAAAACAACAAACAAGCTGCACGGGGCCAAGAGTGGATGCTGCCAAGCGCTGACTCTCTTGCTGCCAGTCAGTGCTATGAAATGTGGCAGGTTCAGCAACAAGTGATACCCATGGATTTCCTTGCTGCTTTGCACCACTTTGAGTTTGATTGATTGGGTGGGGTGTGGAGGTCTCGTGACCAGCAGTCATTCTCGGTGGCTAAACTTGCACCGAGCCTTCGTTAGACCACAGTCAGAGTACTGTGTGCAATTCCAGTCTCCATATTATAAAAAGGATATAGAGGCACTGGAGAGAATACAAAAAAAGGATGGTAGCAGAACTGAGAGATTATACCTGTCAGGAAAAGATGAACCGTCTGGGTTTCTTTTCTTTTGAAAAGTGGAGGCTGAGGGGTGACCTATTAGAGGTCATTAAAATTATGAAAGGTTTTGAAAGTGTAGACGCAAAGAATGTAGGAAAGAGCAAAACTAGAGGCCATCAAATATAATAGTCACCCAGAAATCAGATAGAGAATTCAGGAGAAACTTCTTTGCCCAGCGAGTGGTGAGAGTGTGGAGCTCACTACCACAGCGAGAAGCAAATAGTATAGATGCATTTAAATTGGGGGAGGCTGGATAATCATATTTCTGAGAAGGGAACAGAGGGTTATGCTGATAGTTATATAAGAAAAGATGGGAGGAGGCTCAAGTGAAGCATAGACTGGGCTGAATAGTCTGTTTTTTTTTAGGAGATACAGCACTGAAACAGGCCCTTCGGCCCACCGAGTCTGTGCCGACCATCAACCACCCATTTATACTAATCCTACATTAATCCCATTACCCTCTCACATCCCCACCTTCTCTCAATTCCCCTATCACCTACCTATACTAGGGGCAATTTATAATGGCCAATTTACCTACCAACCTGCAAGTCTTTGACTGTGGGAGGAAACCGGAGCACCCGGCGAAAACCCACGCGGTCACAGGGAGAACTTGCAAACTTCACACAGGCAGTACCCAGAATCGAACCCGGGTCGCTGGAGCTGTGAGGCTGCGGTGCTAACCACTGCGTCACTGTGCCGCCCCCGTGTTTCTGTGCTGTAAATTTTATAATACTATGTAACTCACGATGCCGCCCCATCTGTGTAGCTCTTGTACTAGTGCAGAGATCTCTCCCGACATCAAAAATTGATATTTGTGTTTTATCATTGGTGCAGTAATAGGGTCATTAACACAGGAATGCAGTGGATGTGCAGGAATGTACTTGAATTTTCAGGAAGCTTTTCACAAGGTCCCAGATCAGTTGATTAATAACTCAAGCCGTCATGTTGGTGAAGTATGGCATGGAATAGATAATCAACTTAAAAATTGGGTGACAGCTTCCAATCATCCATTAGGTGTCATATAAATTCGTTTGAATAGAGGTGAAACTGGTGAGGAAGAAAATAGTCGTGGGAAGAGGCCTGTTAGTTACTAGTAGTTAATGTTGCCCCCCAGTCTGCAAAATCGTGACGTTTTAGGGCTGTGACCTTCCAAAGATCACCTCCATCTCTGAACTCTTGTGCATCCCTGATTTCAATTGCTCCACCATTGGGGGCCATGCCTTCAGCTGCCCAGGTCCTAAATTCTGGAATTCACTCACTAAACCTCTCCACCTTTCTACCCCCTCTGTCCTCCTCAAAACCTGCCTCTTTGGCCGAGGTTTTAGCCACCTGCCTAGATATCTCCTTATGTGGATCGGTGTCAAATTCTGTCCAGTAACCCTTCAGTAGCACCTTGGGGTATTTTCCTACGTTCAAAGGGCTAGAAAAATGAAAGTTGTACTGAAAGTTGCAATGCCATCAAATTTAAATACATATATAGTCTCAATCGCTGATGAGATGAATTAGTTTGTTATAGTGGTTTACTATTCTACAAAATATGCAGATAAAATCTGCCACAAAATCTTTGATTTTGCTATGTTAACTACGGCTAAAAAAAATCAGATTCTGAAAACACACCATGCCAATTACCTTTGAAGTTAAACATGAAATTTATGTAACAGTGTTAAGGTAGCAAGTATATTATTATAAAATTAAGACGTAGAGCTACTGGGGAACAAATTCCTTTGTTCAATATAAATAGTCACAGCCTCAAATCATTGTAAAGAATGTTATGAATTTGCTACACACAGCAAGAGAGAAATTGTTTCCTTGTACTGCGATGATTTAAAACACTGGTTCGGCCTCAACTGCAGTATTGCGTCCAATTCTGGGCACAACACTACGAAGGATGTGAAAGCATTAGTGAGGAGATTTACAAGAATAGTTCCAGGGATGAGGAACTTCAGTTGCGTGGATAGATTACAGATGCTGGGGCTGGTTTTCTTGAAGAGCAGATTCGGAGGGGATTTGATAGCAGTATTCAAAATCATGAGGGGTCTGGACAAAGCACATAGGGAGAAACTATTCTCATTGGCAGAAGGATCCAGAACCAGAAGACGCTGATTTAAAGTGATTGGGGAACGAGCTAGAGGCGACATGAGGAAAAAGTTTTTTATGCAGCGAGTGGTTGGGATCTGGAATTCACTGCCTGAGAGTGTGGTGGAGGCAGATTCAATCGAATCATTCAGAAGAGAATTGGATAATTATCGGAAGAAAAAAAATTACATGGCTATGGGACAGGGTGGGGTAGTGGGACTAGGTGAGTTGTGCTTGGAGAGCCAGCACGGACACGACGGGCCGAATGGCCTCCTGTACTGTAACCATTCTATGATACAATGATTTTGTAAGTGAGATATTGGTTAAAGGCTGTTTGGGACAGGAGAAGAGGAATCACCTGACTGAACCTGAAATGTTGATGTTTGGAAGTTTTTATCCTCCAAATTCACTTCATTTTTGGGAATCTCGGAAATATTGCCACTTTACAGAATAGCACCTTCTGCCATCAAGCTGGCATTTGCTGCTGTAATGAAATAAGGCACAAGCAGAAGTAACTTAACTTTAGAAAGAATTTAGGTTACCCATTAACAAATTTATAATCTTCCTCAATTTCATCAACTCTTCAAACGCCATGGAATAGATCATTGACCTGATCCTGTGCGAAAGGCAGCATCTTTTGCAAATCCATGATTGCAACTCAACACTGAGCCTGGAATAAACCTCTTCAGGTGCCCATTGTGTCGATCACATCAACATTGAGATTCGATGTTTAATTTGAATGCCGGATTTGTTCCCTAGACAATGTGCATTGACGTCCATTGTATCTAGTTTTTAAAGTGCTACAGTGGGGGTTTTATTTACAAAAACGTTTTTTTGTTACGGTTGAGGCTTTAATCTCTGAATATATTTTTTCCTGAATGCATAACTGATCATTTGGACCAAGATTGATGCAGAATGTCAGATGGCATATTGACATAGAACATGAGATGTACCACATGTTCCTAAAAAAAAAAAAAAATAAAAACCAGAAACTACGGTTCCATTGCACCTCCATTTTCAAATCTCTCAATTCCTTGTGTGAGTCTTTCCCCATTGCCTGACTTCTTCCCCCATTGAGTTTTTTGATGAGGTAACTGAGAGGCTGGATGAGCGCAGGGCAGTTGATGTTTGATGAAGTTGCACATATTAGGCATGTTAGCAAAATTGAAGCCCATGGGTCAGTAGCAGCATGAATACAAAACTGACAAAGGGATAGAAAACAGAGTTTGGGTGAATGGTTGTTTTTTGGACTGCAGGAAGTGGTGTACCCCAAGGTTCAGTACTCGGGCCACTGCTGTTTTTTGATATACATTAATGACTTGGAGTTGGGGGTGCAGGGCACAATTTCTAAATTTGCGGCTGATTTGAAACGTGAAAGTGTAGTAAATAGTGTGGAAGATAATAGACTTCGAGGATATAGCCAGGCTGGCGGAATGGATGGACGTATTGCAGATAAAATTAAACAGAAAAGTGTGATATAGTACCATTTGGTAGGATGAATGAAGAGTGTCAATACATACTAAATGTTCCATTCTTTCTTCTTGCACTCCTTTAGAATTGTTTAGAGATACAGCACTGAAACAGGCCCTTCGGCCCACCGAGTCTGTGCCGACCATCAACCACCCATTTATACTAATCCTACACTAATCCCATATTCCTGCCACATCCCCACCTGTCCCTATATTTTCCCTACCACCTACCTATACTAGGGGCAATTTCTAATGGCCAATTTACCTATCAACCTGCAAGTGGGAGGAAACCGGAGCACCCGGAGGAAACGCACGCAGACACAGGGAGAACTTGCAAACTCCACACAGGCAGTACCCGGAATTGAACCCAGGTCGCTGGAGCTGTGAGGCTGTGGTGCTAACCACTGCGCCACTGTGCCGAATTGAGTGTGGGATATTTGTGCAGCATTTTTTTGAAGATGGCAGCACAGGTTTATAAGCCAATAATAAAGGGCTTTATAAATCGAGACATAGGGTGGAATCTTTCCCATCCCAGTGGGGGTAGGTGGGAATGGGAGAAATGTCAGTGATTGAGTGTCGGGTCAACGGGCTGACGTGTTGCTGCCTTCGGGTGATCTTCCCGAAGGCTAGTCACTAACAGAGGCAGCTTCACACTCATGGACGGGCCAGGTCAGGCAGGTGCCAGTGGCTGCCCTGGGGATGCCCATGAGGCCTCCAACACTAACCCTGCCCCACCTTGCCCCAGCCCTCCCACCAGAGCAGTTTAGATAGGCCCCCCCCCCACCGGCCTTCCTGTGAAGTGGTTTGTCCTCAACAGGGGTGGCTTGGCTGCTGTGGCTACCGTTTGTTTAAATAAAGTAGATAACTCGTCAGAGGATGCCTCCAAGATGGAGTACCCCTTGCAGTCCCCATCCTGCAGTGGCAGTGCCCACCTCTGCCAGTGGGGTTGCTGTCCTTCCAAGGCTACAGTCCTGCAGCCTCAAGGGAACCGCCTGCTGTCCTTAATTGAGCAGTGGACCTGGAGGCAGCCTACCTTGCAGGCTTGTTGTTAGGGGTGGTTGCGGGGAGTGGGGGGGGAGTGGGGGGGGGGGTCCCTCTGTGGCCCACGGGCCCTCCCCACCAGGAACCACATCACCCCTGGCAAACCCCCCTTGCCCTGGACTGCAAACCACACCCACAATCCCCTCCAGTCTGGAAGGCCCTGGCGACCCCGCCTCACCTACCTCTGGTCCCAGGTTCCAGCGCTGGGCCTGGGTCTGAGGCCTCTGCAGTAACGGCAGTAGCCACCGTTCCCTGTGGCGCTGCAGATATCGCTGAGCTGCTAGCTCTGTGATTGGCCGGCAGCTCATGCAGATGGGATCCCTGTCTTTGAAGGGACGGAGATCCCGGCTCGTGATTCTTCGATGGGCAGGGAAAGGCCAAGGCGGGGTTTCCCCCTGCCTTTTCAGCCCAACTCCAGGAGCCCTGCCTCCTACACAAAATCCAATCCTTAGACTTAAATGCAGGGGACATACTTGCTTTTATTAGCCAAGGCCTCGCGTATAAGAGCAGAGAGGTTATGCTAGAACTGTATAAAACACTAGTTAGACCACAGCCAGTGTACTGCGTACAGTTCTGTTCACCACATTACAGGAAGGATGTGATCACGCTAGAGAGGATACAGAGGCGATTTAAGAGGCTATTGTCAGGAATGGGGAATTGTAGCTATCAGGAAAGATTGGATATGCAGGGGTTGTTTTCTTTGGAACAGAGGAGGCTGAGGGTAGAATGAACTGATGTCATAAAATTATGAGGGGCCTAGGTGTGGTGGGGGTCTGGAACTCACTACCTGAAAGGTTGGTAGAGGCAGAACCACTCATCACATTTAAATAACACTTGGATATGCATTTGAAGTGCTGTAACCTACAGGGCTACAGACCAGGAGCTGGAAAATGGGAGTAAACTGGATGGCTCTTTTCCAGCTGGCACAGACATGATGGGCCGAATGGCCTCCTTCTGACCTGTAAATACATTTTCTGTGAAGGGTTTAGAAAGAGTAAACAAGGAGATTCTGTTTCCAATGGCTGAAGGATCAGTAACCAGAGGGCACAGATTAAAGGTGATTGGCTAAAGAACCAGAGGTGACATGAGGAGAAACATATAATTATAGAATAGCTGCAGCACAGGAGGAGACCATTTGGCCTGTCGTGTCTGGGCCAGTCTCCATTTAATGCAACGAGTTAGGATTTGGAATGTGTTGCCTGACAGGGCAGTGGATACAGATTCAATAGTAGCTTTCAAAAGGGATTTGGATAAATACTTGAAGGGGGAAAAAATTACAGGTATATTGAGAAGGAGCAGAGGGAGTGGGACTATCTGGATTGCTCTTAGAGTCGGCATGGACTCAAGGGGCCGAGAGGCTCCCTTCAGTCCTGTATTTTTCTGTGATTGCTGTGTCCCCACCCAATTGATCCTGTGTCTCTTCCCTCTCCTCTTCCATTAGCCCCCCTCAATCACCCCCCCCCCCCCCATCCTCACTTCTGATATCATTTTTGTAAATCTTTTTTTACTTTTCTCCAGTGCCTCTGTACAAGTTTTATAATATGGCGGGTGGTGCAGTGGTTAGCACCGCAGCCTCACAGCTCCAGTGACCTGGGTTCAGTTCTGGGTACTGTCTGTACGGAGTTCGTAAGTTCTCCCTGTGACTGTGTGGGTTTCCACCGGGTGCTCCGGTTTCCTCCCACAGCCAAAGACTTGCAGGTTGATAGGTAAATTGGCCATTGTAAATTGCCCCTAGTGTAGGTAGGTGGTAGGAGAATGGTGGGGATGTGGTAGAGAATATGGGGTTAATCTAGGATTAGTATAAATGGGTGGTTGTTGGTCGGCACAGACTCGGTGGGCCGAAGGGCCTGTTTCAGTGCTGTATCTCTAAATAAAATAAATAAATGGAGATCAAGGCACAGTATTCCAAGTGTGGTCTAACCAAAGTTCCACAGAAGTTTAACATAACTTTGCTGTTTTTCAATTCTATTCCCCTAGGTATGAATCCCAGTGCTTTGTATGCATTTTTATGACCTTGTTAACCTCCATTGCTACTTTATTGATTTGTGAATCTGCACACCTAGATCCATTTGCTCCTCTACCCTACCATATTTAGATAAAACAATTTTGGAACAGATCATTTTCACAACCTATTCCTTTGGGGTTAGAGATTTGTCGACTAAAACCATGAAGGATATATTCTTCAAAATTTTGAGTATCAAATTCTTCGTGAAGAAAAATCAATGGAGAGATTTGGTGTGCACTCCGAGTACACATCTACAGAGACTGAAATCTGATGCATTACCGTTCCCTGGCTTCCAGTAATATGTCTACAGTTGAAGCGTTTCTTGGTCTGTATATAAATTTTGTCTTATTTTAAAATTTTCATCCTTGTATTGAATTCCTCGCCCCTCCCTATCTATAATTTCCTGCAGCCCCACAATCCTCCAAGATCGCTGTGCGCCTCTAATTCTGGCCTCTTGAGCATCCCTGATTTCCATCACTTCACCATTGGTGGCTGTGCCTTCAACTGCCTGGGCCCCAAGCTCTGGAATTCCCTCCCTAAACCTCTCCACCTTTCTCTACCTTGCTGCACATCTTTGATCATGCTTTTGGTCACCTGTCCTAATATCTCCTTATGTGGCTCGGTGTCGAACTTTGTCTTGATTATGCCCTGTGAAGCCCCTTGGGGCATTTTGCTGTGTGAAAGGCACTATACAAATGCATGTTATTGTTGTCTTTGCCCTGCTGTGCAACGTCTGTCACTTTTGAACTTGATAAAAGTTTTGATTTATGAATTCAGTTGCTTCCATTATAATACAACTCCTTCAAGATGGGATCAGTGGGACACCAGGTGCTGCCTTCCCTGCCCGTGGTTCCCTCTTTGGGCCGTGGAGCCAGTCTCCCCATGTGGTGGGGTGGGGGTGAGTCCTGCTCCGCTGTCTGGCGGCCCCATTAAAATATCATTATTTATGCAAATCGGCACTCATCTTCGAACATGAAGCTGACTCGTCTCACAGCCTGCGTTAGGGAGCTGCCTGGTGGGCGTCTCCTCCAGCCCACCATCTGGGGACCAGTAAAATTCTGACCTTTGCTCACCAGCTACTTCACCCCCAACTATCCTTCCACCTTTTCATCCCATGCCAATCAGGAACTCGACCATCCTGTTACATTCAGCACCAAAATTCTAGTGTCAGACCGAACCCTGTACATTTGGGGAGTGATTTCAAAGCCGAGCTGTTTGCACCTGTGTGTGTCTCTTATTTGTTCCCCTATTCTTGGCAATGACTGGCCGGATCTGTTCAGACCTTCCATCACAGTTTGGAAGGGGAGGTGATGATTGGTGACTGACTTGTCAGGAGAAGCTGCTTCTGGAGCCAAAGCAGGAGGGCGAGGATTGAGATGAGGATTTTCCACACAGCTGTGACAGCTGTCTCCAGGTGTTGGATTCACTAACTGATCTCACTGAACACAAGATTAATCAATGTCAGCTGACAGGTAAACAATACTTAGTAGTCTGTGTCTGCTGGCAGCTTTAAATCCTACAAAGGCTGCCCGCTTTTCAAACTGCGGTTTTGAAATGGTTTCTAAGTATTTCTGAAAATTATTACAAACGTGGTACTGCAGTAGACACGGAATCTCGTAGCACTTTTTGTTTTATTGTTTATTCATTCAAGGAATCTGGGCACCGCTGGCTAGGCCAGCATTTATTGCCCATCGCTAATTGCCCTTGAGAAGGTGGTGGTGAGCTGCCTTCTTGAACCGCTGCAGTCCATTTCGTGTAGGTACACCCACAGTGCTGTTAGGAAGGGAGTTCCAGGATTTTGACCATGATGGAGGAATGTTCGATATATGTGCCAAATCAGGATGGTGTTTGTGACTGGGAAGGGAACTTGCAGGGAATGGTGTTGGAATTCAGGGTACTGGCGTCACTTAGCACTTTAACCCCTTATTCTCAAGTTCTGAAATGATTCAAAGCGATGACCCTTATTGGTCACGGTGCTTATAGTTTATTCAGTATAAGTAAGACCTGACACATGTCAATGTCTGAGCAACAGTATCAAAGCACAACAGCATTAAGCACTGGGTAGACGCGTGATCTCCAGGTAACTACTTCCTCATCGTGCCCCAGGTACCAAGCTTCAGTCAATGTGACAAGTAAAAGCTCTACCATTTCTGTGCTCGGGGAAATCTCTTTCTTTTCCCTGCAAAGCCTATGGAGACCGATTTAACCCAGTCTTTACCTGGCTATTATTTGAATGGCCCAATTACAAAAGATGTAATTATATCATCTGCCAGACATAGCCAAGTCACATTCTCAAGATGTCTGGCTTCCCACACTCCAACAATTATCAGTTCCTGAACATTCCAGTGCTAGTGCCAGGCCAAAACAAGGAAAACATGCTGGCCTTGACACCCAGTTATATTATCTCAGCTCTAACTCCCATCTGGGCTTTTGAGATGCGGCAAAGGTGTTTATCTCCCAGTTCCCACACAGCGGGCTGTCTGTCTTCACACTCTGCTAGATTTCTGCTGAGGTTTTCACGATTTGCTCAATGAAGGTCCAAGCCACCCTTCCCATCATGTGGCCTCTCAGCCCACTTTTACCCAGGGTGTATCGCAAGCAGGAATAAAATAGTTCAGTATAAGGGGCATGGACAGGGTGGATAGGGAGCTGCTGTTCCCCTTAGTTGAAGGGTCAGTTATGAGGGGCGAGAGGTTTAAGGGGGATTTGAGGAAGAACTTTTTTTACCCAGAGGGCGGTGACGGTCTGGAATGCCCTGACCGGGAGGGTGGTAGAGGCGGGTTGCCTCACATCCTTTGAAAAAGTACCTGGATGAGCACTTGGCACGTCATAACATTCAAGGCTATGGGCCAAGTGCTGGCAAATCTGATTAGGTAGACAGGTCAGGTGTCTTTACTGCATCAGTGCAGACTCGATGGGCTGAAGGGCCTCTTCTGCACTGTATTCTGTGATTCTGTGATATGATTGTGTAACAATGAAATTTAAAGAAAAGTACAGCCGGAATTGGTATTTGTTAGTTTTCATTAATTAGCAAGAAACCCTGATGAAGGGATTTTCCAGGATTCTTAGTGGTGCTCCCCTGTGCCTGCTACCCTTGTGAGTTTGAAAGGTGCTGTCGAAGGAGGCTGGGGTGAGTTGCTACAGTGAAAAGAATGACTGACTTGCATTTATATAGCAACTTACATGATCTGGACATCCCAAAGTGCTTTACAGCAAGTTGAAGTGCTTTTGAAGTGCAGTCACTGTTGTAATGTAGGAACAGTGCATCTTGTAGATGGTGAACACTGCAGCAATCATCTTTAAAAAATCAAAGATATTGTGAATGTAGTTAGGGTATGGTTGTGGCTCGTGATTTTTTTTTTAACAGCAGTTTTTATTTTCTTAGTTTGCAGGCAGACTTGAGATCACACTAATGGTATGAGTTTAACTATCAGCAACTGATTCAATTTACAGGACAGCCTTGGAACAATCTATTTTTGTTACAAATCAGATTTTGCCTTGGATTCTACTTCTGTCTTATCCTTATCAAAGGTAGCAGATGGTTGGGATTTGGAACACATTGCCTGATAGGGTGGTGGATACATATTCAATAGTATACAAGAACACAAGAAATAGGAGCTGGAGTAGACCATTTGGCCCATCGAGCCTGCTCCACCATTCAATACGATCATGACTGATCTTGGGCTTCAATTCCACTTTCCTGCCCACTCCCCATATCCCTTGATTCCCTGTGAGACCAAAAATCTATTTATCCCAGCCTTAAATGTATTCAATGATGGAGCATCCACAACCCTCTGGGGTAGAGAATTCCAAAGATTCACAACCCTTTGAGTGTAGTAGCTTTAAAAAGGGAATTGGATAAACACTTAAGAGTATAAGGGTAGCTAGGGAGAGAGTAGTTCCCCTTAAGGATTAGTGTGGTAATCTATGTTTGGAGCCATGGGAAATGGGCGAGGTCTTAAATGAATATTTCTCGTCCGTATTTACCGTGGAGAAGGTCATGGAAGCTAGTGAGTTCAAGGGAGGAAACACCGATATACTGGAGCATATCAACATTACAAAGGAGGAGGTGTTGGAGGTTTTGAAGCACATTAAGGTGGATAAATCCCCAGGGCTTGACCAGGTGTATCCTAGGATGCTATGGGAAACAAGGGAGGAGATTGCTGGGGCTCTGGCAGAGACTTTTGTATCATCATTAGCCACGGGTGAGGTACCGGAAGACTGGAGGATAGCTAATGTGCCTTTATTTCAGACGGGCAGCAGGGATAAACCAGGGAACTACAGGCCGGTGCACCTTACATCAGTGGTGGGAAAGCTATTGGAAGGGATTCTGAGAGACAGGATTTATATGCATCTGAAAAGGCATGGTCTGATTAGGGATAGTCAGCATGGCTTTGTGCGTGGGAAATCATGTCTCACGAATTTGATTGAGTTTTTCGAGGAGGTGACCAAGAGGATTGACGAGGACAGGGCGATGGACGTTGTCTACATGGACTTTAGCAAGGTCTTTGACAAAGTCCCGCATGGTAGGCTGGTCCAGAAGGCATGGGATCCAAGGTGAGCTAGCAAATTGGATACAAAATTGGCTTGGTGATGGGGGGTAGTGGAGGGTTATTTTTCAGATTGGAGGCCGGTGACCGGTGGTGTGAAGCAGGGATCGGTGCTGGGCCCTCTGTTGTTTGTCATATATTTTAATGACTTGGATGTGAATGTAAGGGGCATGATTAGTAAGTTTGCAGATGACACCAAATTTGGTGGTATAGTGGATAGTGAAGAAGGTTGTCTAAGGTTACAACAGGATATAGATAAACTGGGAAAGTGGGCAAGGGATTGGCAAATGGAATTTAACGCATTTGGAATACTGTGTGCAGTTCTAGTCTCCGCACTACAGGAAAGATGTGATTAAGCTAGAGAGGGTGCAGAAAAGATTCACAAGGATGTTGCCTGTTTTGGAGGGCTTGAGTTATAAAGAGAGATTGGACAGGCTGGGTCTGTTTTCCCTGGAGCGAAGGAGACTGAGAGGGGACATGATAGAGGTATATAAAATTATGAGAGGCATAGATAGGGTAGATAGCCAGAGTCTGTTTCCCATGGTAAGGGTGACTAAAGCTAGAGGGCATAGATTTAAGGTGAGAGGGAGGAGGTTTAAAGGGGATCAAAGGGGTAAATTTTTCACACAAAGAATAGTGGATATCTGGAATGAGCTGCCTGAGGAGGTGGTGGAGGCAGGAACAGTAGCAACATTTAAGAGGCATCTGGACAAGTACTTGAATGAGCAAGGCATAGAGGGATATGGAATTAATGCAAGCAGGTGAGATTAGTATAGATAGGCATTATGGTCGGCATGGACGCAGTGGGCCGAAGGGCCTGTTTCTATGCTGTTACGACTCTATGACTTGAAGGGGAAAAAAATTGCAGGGAACAAGCAGGGGAGTGAGACTAACTGGTCTGCTCTTAGAAAACACTGGTGCTGACTCAGTGGGCCAAATAGCCTCTTTCTGTGCTGTGTGTTAGTCTATGATTCTATGCAGCCAGTATATTTTACCACCACCTCCTCATATTTTTATTCAGTTTCCTCCACGTTTCTTATACAGGTAAGAGCATCAACACACGAGGTCCCACAAACAGCGACGAGGTAAATGACCAGATCATTTGTTTTTAATTTGTGTTGTTTCAGGGGTGAATGTTGGCTTGGGACATTGAGAACCATATCGGAATTATTCAGTTTTTTTCAAAAATAAAACTGATTAAAATGCACTATTGTAAACAAACATTTCCACAAACCAGTTTCTAGGAACTGTCATGGTCCAACTGAATGGAGTCTTCCGCAAATAGAAATGTGATAATGATCAGATTGAGTTTTTTTTTAGTGATGTTGGTTGAGGGATAAATATTGACCAGTCTCCTGGCGAGAACTCCTCTGTTCTTCTCTAAAGTAGCAACCGCTGGATGTTTTTAATCCATCTGAGAGGACAGAGCGGCGTCTCAGTTTAACGTCTCATCTAAAACACAAGGGCACAGAGTTGAATGACTGGGGGGAAGCAGACAGGGGATTTGAGCCAGTGAGGCTGTGAAGGGAGTTTGAGTTCAGTGTATTTAGAAAAGAGGTTCGAGTGGAAGTCAGTGAGAACAGGGTGGGGGGATGAGGGGATGGGAGTCTAGAACAGGATATAGGTGGTATAGGTAATGTTTTGGGGAGCATTGTAAAGGAGGAGAGTGTGAAGGAGAGGCAGGGAGAAAATTCCAGAGCTTGGGGGCCAGGCAGCTAAAGGCATGGGCACCAATGGTGGAACGAAGGAAATCTGAGATGCTCAAGAGGGCAGAATTGGAGGAGTGCAAAGATAAGAGCATGAGATACGTGTAGAAAGGAATAAAAGGATATGTTGTTAGGGTTGGGAGGAGGCTCGTGCAGAGCAGAAATACCAGCATGGATCTAATGGGCCAAATGGCCTGTTTCTGTGTTACAAATATATAAATGCCACAGTTTGGGGCAGGTTGGAGTGTGTATAGGAAGCTGTTTAGGAGGCTGGTGAAGAGGGTATTTGAAAAGTCAAGCTTTTGTGACTGTTTTCGAAACAGGGAAAGTTTGAGTGGCAGATGGGGTGGGATGTTAATGCTGGGGGGTGGTGATAGTTTGCTACGTTGGCCGTAACTAGATTTCAAATGTTGCTTTCACATTCCTTCGCATTTTACTGTTTTACACTGTCAGTTTTCAAAGTTTGATGGGTTGTAAATTTGAATCAAAAATATCAGGTAAGGAAGGGAAATTGCAAGTTTGAAAGAAACTTTTGACTTTTAAAATGGTGCTAATGAGTTTTTAAAAAATTCACCTCAGCTGTATCTTTTTTAAAGTAACTATTTAAATTCTGAAACCCCAGGCAGGTTACATTTCAAACCGTTTAGAATAATCATCAGGCGACCCCTCATGGCTTAGAATGACGATTTGGCCCATCACGCTCAAATCCTCCTCCATCACTTTGTTACCTCCGGACTTGACTATTCCAATTCTCCCCTGGCCAGCCTCCCATCTTCCACCCTTCATTAAACTTGAGTTCATCCTAAATTCTAATTCACCCTAAATTCTAATTCACCCATCACCCCTGTGCTTGCTGACCGAATTGACTCCCAGTCCGGCAATGTGTCAGTTTTGAAATTCTCATCTTTGTTTTCAAATCCCTCCATGGCCTCATCCTTCCCTATCTCTGTAATCTCCCAAAAAAAACCTTTCAAGATTTCCTGTCTCTCGCACATCCCTGATTTTAATTGCTCCACTATTGGCAGCCATGCCTTCAGCTGCCGAGGCCTTAAGCTCTAGAATTCTCTCCCAAAATCTCTCGCCTCTGCACCTTTTTAAGACATTACTTAAAACCTACCTCTTTGACCAAGCTTTTGGTCATCTGCCCTAATATCTCCTTATGTGGCTCGGTGTCAAATTTTGTTTGATAATATTTCTGTGAAGGACCTTGGGACATTTTACTATGTTAAAGGTGCTATATAAATGCAAGGTTTTGTTTCCTGTGCTGACTTGTTGAAAGAGTTATCCAATTAGTACCATCCCCTCTACTCTTTTCCCATTGCCTGCAAATGTTTCCCCTTCAATTATGTTAAGTTACAGGAGGTTTCCCGTGTGTTCAGTAACTACTGAATGCTTGTGGCAGTGATGAATGAAAATTATTTGTAAATCTGGTCTCTCAAACCTTTCCTTTTTTTTTGGTCGGCTGGCTGCAAAGTTCAAAATCCGTTGTGCCCAATAATTTTCTC
The DNA here is from genome assembly GCF_036365525.1 of Heterodontus francisci. Lineage (NCBI taxonomy): Eukaryota > Metazoa > Chordata > Chondrichthyes > Heterodontiformes > Heterodontidae > Heterodontus > Heterodontus francisci. Next base: position 11,158,890 of record NC_090375.1, on the reverse strand, counting down.
CAAGTATGGATCTTGAGGTTGTGCTTTATGATTAATTTAAGCCATCTTAGTCAGCAGCTCAAGCTACTTTCCAAACAGCATCCTGCCTTCCTGGAAGTTTCGTGAACCATTTCAATAAAAGTCATTAACCACTTATCGCAGTTGCATTTATCATTACAGTAGTGCAAAAACTTCAGATCTTTTACCTGAACAACTGAGTGGGGTGGGGAGAGAAATCCTAGTTGTCAAAATCTACAGAAAAAAACCTTGCATAGATTCTCGACATCTGTCTCTTTTTTTTTTCCCTGAATCGTTTATATATGTTTTACATAGACACAGGAAATGACTGCAGTATTAATAACAGGCTGCACTCCCTCCCCATTTCTCCCCGGCTCACCAACCCCAATCCCAGGAGATCTGTGGGGAAAAAAAACTTTCAAACAAGAAGTTATTTTAAAAGAAATGAAGTTGCAGGAGGTTATCATTGTTTTCACCATCAGCTGAATGTTGTAGTGATTGATAACTATTTGCGCATCTAGTTGTTTGAACTTTTTTGTGGTCTACGTATAAAGTTCAAAATTCATGTTCCCATTAATTTACCTCCAGTTGTGCCTGAGGGGGTCACCTGTGCCTCAGTGGGTAGCACTTTTGCCTCTCAGTTAGTAAGTTGGAGGTTCAAATTTCACTGCAGAAACTTCAGCCCAGAATTGGGATCAACACTGTGACAGGTGCTGTCTTTGCTGTCTTAAAGGAGATGTAAACTGAGACCCTGCCTGCCATCTCTGGTAGATATAAAACACCTATTTTGAAGACGACCAGGGGAGTTCTCCCTTGCCCAATATTCATCCCTCAACCAACATCACAAAAATAGATTCCGACCATTATCGCATTGTTTTTTTTTTTGGCATCTTGCTGTGTGCAAATTGGTTGCACGTTTTCTACATTACAACAGAAACAGCACTTGAAAAATATCTTAAGGTTAGGGAGCAGATAGAATCGTACCTTTCAAAAGGAACATCAATATTTTCTTAAACAGGAAAATTTTGCAGGATTATGGGGAAGGAACTCTCCTAGTAAGAGTTGAGGAAGGTGACTGAAAGCTTGCTTTGTAAGATGGGATTGAAGATGTTTTTTTTTAAGGTAGAGGAGTTTAGAGAAGGTCTTAGTGATTGTGGTCCTGGCTATCTGAAGGCTTTTCTATTCCGTGGTGAGTTGAAGGGACAATTCAGAACCTTGTGCTATGGTCATGTTAACTTGGAGATTTTCTCTCTGCATTATTTGTTAAATTACAAACCTCCTAATTGAGGAAACGCAATTTCACTACAGTTAATATACAGAAGCAATCTTTCTTGTCGGGTTTGCTGATTTTTATTTTTACAAAGTTTAATTATTACCATTATTTTAAAGCTCTGGTTAGGCCCCAACTTTTTTTATTCTTTCATGACATTGCTGGCCAGGCCAGCATTTATTGTCCATCCCGAATTGCCCTTGAGAAGGTGGTGGTGAGCTGCCGCCTTGAACCGCTGCAGTCCATGTGGGGTAGGTACACCCACAGTGCTGTTAGGGAGGGAGTTCCAGGATTTTGACCCAGCGACAGTGAAGGAATGGCGATATAGTTCCAAGTCAGGATGGTGTGTGGCTTGGAGGGGAACTTGCAGGTGGTGGTGTTCCCATGCATCAGCTGCCCTTCTCCTTCCAGGTGGTAGAGGTCGTGGGTTTGGAAGGTGCTGTTGAAGGAGGCTTGGTGAGTTGCTGTAGTGCCTCATGTAGATGGTACACACTGCTACCACTGTGGTGGGGGGAGTGAATGTTTAAGGTAGTGGAGGTGTCGTGAGCTTCTTGAGTGTTGTTGGAGCCGCACTCATCCAGGCAAGTGGAGAGTATTCCATCATGCTCTTGACTTGTGCCTTGTTGATGTTGGAGAGGCTTTGGGGAATCAGGAGGTGAGTTACCTGCTGCAGAATTCCTAGCTTCTGAGCTGCTGTTATAGCCACAATATTTATGTGGCTAGTCCAGTTCAGTTTTTGGTCAATGGTAACCCCCAGGATGATGGTGGATTCAGCGATGGTAATGCAGTTGAGTATCAAGGGGAGATGGTTAGATTCTCTCTTGTTGGAGATCATCATTGCCCAGCACTTGTGTGGCGCGAATGTTACTTGCCACTTACCGGTCCAAACTAGAGTATTGCATCCAGTTCTGGTCACCGCGCTTCAGGAAGGATGTGAGGGTCCTCGAGAGGGGACAGAGGAGATTTACCAGAATGCTCTGGGGATGAGGGATTTTAGCTACCAAGTTAGGTTGGAGAATCTGGTGGTGTTCTCCTTGCAGTAAAGGAGATTGAAGGGAGATTTGATAGAGATGTACAAGATTATGACCTGTTAGATAAGGCAGATAAAGAAAAGCTGTTCGCATTAGCTGATGGTATAAGGACTAGGGGACACAGATTTTTGGTTAGCGATGCAGGAGGAATGTGAGAAGTAATTCACGCAGCGGGTGGTAATGACGTGGAACTCACTGCCTACGAGGGTGGTGAAGCAGAGACTGAATTATTTCAAAAGCAAATCTGACGGGCACTTGAGGGAAATAAACTTGCAGAGCTATGGGGGATAGAGAGGGGTGAATAGGACTGACTGGATTGCTCTACAGAGAGCTATCATGGACTGGATGGGCCAATTGGCCTACTCCTGTGATGTACTGACTCTATGACTATGACAAAAAATCTTTTTTGAAGCTTCAATGCTGTCTTCTTGGGCATCCCTAATTTTAATTGCTCCACCATTGGTGGCCGTGCTTTCAGCTGTCTGAGCCCTAAGCTCTGGAATTTCTTCCCGAAACCCCTCCTTCTCTATCTCTTTCCTCCTTTTAAGACTGTCCTTAAAAACCTACCTCTCTGACCAAGCTTTTGGTCATCTGGCCTAATATCTCCTTGCATGTCTTGGTGTCATATTTTTGTTTGATACCATGCCTGTGAAGCACTATGGGATGCTTTACCATGTTAAAGATGCTATATAAATGCAAGTTGTTATTTAGTTGGCAGGCCTCTAAATTCAGAGAATAAAACAAGTCTGCGATAATTTAGGAAAAGAGGTTTTGTGTTGTTTTGCCTCCTGAAATTTTATCTTGACAGTGAAAGTCTGTCCACTGTTAAATTCTGATTCTTCCCTTTTTCAGGACAGGCGTGACGCACGGAAAAAAATAATTTTAACTTGACCAATCTGCTTTTAACCCTTTTATTTTGTTCCGGTTGTATCTGGCTGCAGTGACTCATGACTGACTCCGTCGGTCCCCCAGTAATAACTCTCTTCCGTGGATCAGCTTTCTTCAATGGCCTGGGATTGTGTTGTGCCCAGGACTTTCCCACTGAGGGGCCAAGTCTGTCAGCAATACAATAAAGTTTTCCTTTGGTTTCATTCCCTTTCCTTTCCTCCACCCTCAGCACCCCCCCCCCCCCACCCGCCCAGCTTCAGCCCCTTCTCCGAAAGACATTGGTTTGTTCTGCGTTATGGGAGCGCTGTGCTACTTGATTTAAGAACAACAACAAAATCAACCCGCAAGAGGGGAAATGAGAGATTTTTTCCCCCACTGTAAATTATGATGTGGAATGTGCTGCCTGAAAGGGTGATGGAAGCAGGTTTAATAACTTTTTTTTTAAAAAAAAGAACTGAATATAAGACAGCATCTTGCATTTATATTTAGGGGGAAGATGGTGGCGTAGTGGTAATGCCACTGAACTAGTAATCCAGAGGCCCAGGATAATGCCCTGGGAGGGGGAGCCTTTCAAATCCCACCATGGCAGCTGCTGGAATATAACTTTAATTAATCAGTAAAAATCTGCAATTGAAAGCTCGTCTCAGTAATGGTGCCATGAAGTCGTCGTCAAAAACCCATCTGGTTCACTAATGTCCTTTAGGGAAGGAAATCTGCTGTCCTTACCTGGTCTGGCCTACATGTGACTCCCAGGTCCACGGCAATGTGGTTGACTCTTAACTGAAATGGCCTAGCAAAACACTCAGTTGTCAAGGGCAATTTGGGGATGGGCAACAAATGCCGGTCTTGCCAGCGACGCCCACATTCCATGAAAGAATAGAAAAAAAAGTTGCCATTAATGTAGTAAAACAACACAAGGCTCTTCACGGGCGATTATCAAGTGAAATTTGACACCGAGCTACATGAGATATTAAGACAGGTGACCAAAAGCTTAGTCAAAGAGGTAGGTTTTAAGGAAAGTATTAAAGGAGGAGAGAGAGGTTTAAGGAGGGAATTCCAGAGCTTAGGGCCCAGGCAACTGAAAGCACGGCTGCCAATGGTGGAGCGATTAAAATCAGGGATGCACAATAGGTCAGAATTAGAGGCGCGCTGATATCTCGGAGGGTTGTGGGGCTGGAGGAGATTACAGAGATAAGGAGAGCCTGCAGGGATTTGAAAACGAGGATGAGAATTTTAAAATTCAGATGTTGCTTAACCAGGAGCCAGTGTAGGTCAGTGAGCACTGGCGTGATGGGTGAATGGGATTCGGTACAATGTAAGGACACAAGTAGCAGAGATTTGGATGACCTCAAGTTCACAGAAGGTCGAATGTGGGAGGCCAGCCTGAAGAGCATTGGAATAGTCAAGTCTAGAGGTAATAACAGCATGACTGGGGGTTTCGGCAGCAGATTAGCTGAGTCATGCACTGTAATGCAGTTGGAAATAGGCGAATTTAGTGATGGCACGGATATGTGGTCAGAAGCTCCTCTTCGTGTCAATTTGACAGTGTCTGCAAACAGTCTGGTTCAGCCTCAGACAGTTGCCAGGGAGAGGGATGGAGTTGGTGGCTAGAAAAGAGTTTGGGACAGGGATTGAAAACGGTGGCTTCAGTCTTCCCCATATTTAGTTGGAGGACATTTCTTATCATCCAGAACTGGATGTCGGGTAAGCAGTCTGACAATTTAGAGACGGTGGAGGTGTCGAGAGAGGTGGTGGCCAGAGAGCTGCGTATCGTCAGTGTACATATGGAAACTAACACTGTTTTCAGATGATGCTGAGGGGCAGCATGTAGATGAGAAGTAGCAGAGGGCCAAGGATAGATCCTTGGGGGGGACACCAGAGGTAACGATGCGGAAGTGGGAAGAGAAGCCACTGCAAGTGATACTCTGGTTACGATTAGATAGATAAGAATGGATCCGGGTGAGCACAGTCCCACCCAGCTGGGCGATAGTGGAGGGGCTTTGGAGGAGGATGGAGTGGTCAACCGTGTCAAAGGCTGCTGACGGGTCGAGAAGGATCACAGTCACATCGGAAGTCGTTTGTGACTTTGATAAAAGCAGTTTCATTACTGTGGCAGCACAGACATGCTTGGAGGGATTCAAACATGGAATTCCATGAAAGATGGGCACTTTTTAAAAATTAATTCATGGGATGTGTGTGTTGCTGGCTAGGCCAGCATTTATTGTTCATCCTGCACCCACAGTGCTGTTAGGGAGGGAGTTCCAGGATTTTGATCCAGTGACCGTGAAGGAACGGCGATATAGTTCCAAGTCAGGATGGTATGTGACTTGGAGGGGAACTTGCAGGTGGTGGTGTTCCCATGCATTGCTGCCCTTGTCTTTAATCCCATACTCGGTCAAATGCTGGAAGGCAAGATCACATCAAGGACTTTGGAGAGGAAAGTGAGTTTGAAGATGGGGTGGTAGTTTACAAAGATGGAGGGATCGAGGGTTTATTTTGAGGGGCGGGGGGAGTAGTGACAGCACATTTGAAGGAGAGGGGCAACACCCAAAGAGAGAGAACCGTGAACAATATCAGCTAACATGGGAGCCAGAAAGGATAGAAACGCAAATACTGCAGATGCTGGAAATCTGAAATAAAAATAAAAAGTGCTGGAAATACTCAGCAGGTCAAGCAGCATCTTTGGAGAGAGAAGCAAAGTTAACGTTTCAGGTCAATGACTTTTCATCAGAACTGACTAAGGTTAGAAAAGAATTAGGTTTTAAAGCAAGTGAAAGGGGGTGGGGGAGAGAACAAAGGGGAAGGTGCTTGATAGGGCAGAGTGCAGGAGAGATTAAATAACAAAGCTGTCCTGGGACAAAGAGAAAGAGTGTGTGAATGCTTGTGAAAGACAAAGCATTAGTCCAGAGAGAGTGTTAATAGTGGAATAATGAGCCGCTCTGACTACATGAAAATTAGGCACGTGGTTAAAAAATAAAATATTAAATAAAGTATTTTTTAAAAAGGCCAGTCATGCTCTGAAGTTATTGAACTCAACGTTCAGTCCGCAAGGTTGTAGAGTGCTTAATTAAAAGATCAGGTGCTGCTCCTTGAGCTTGCATTGATGTTCACTGGAACACTGGAGCAGTTCAAAGACAGATGTTGGCATGAGAGGAGTGGGGGTGGGTGGTGGGTGTTGAAATGGCCAGCAACCAGAAGCTCAGGGTCATGCTTTCGGACTGAGCGGATGCGTTCCGCAAAGCGGTCACCCAATGTGTGTTTGGTCTCCCCATTGTAGAGACCACATTTTGAGCAGCGAATACAGTATACTAAATTGAAAGAAGTACAAGTAAATCGCTGCTTCACCTGGAAGGAGTGTTTGGGGCCTTGGATAGTGAGGAAAGAGGAGGTACAAAGGCAGGTATTACACCTCCTGTGATTGCAAGAGAATGTGCCGTGGGAAGGGGAAGAGGTGTCGGGGGTATTGGAGGAGTTGGACCAGGGTGTCACAGAGGGAACAATCCCTTCGGCATGCTGACGGGAGGGGAAGAGAAGACTCGTTTGGTGGTAGCATCATGCTGGGTGTGGTGGAAGTGGCGGAGGATGATCCTCTGGATGTGGAGGCTGGTGGGGTGGAAAGTGAGGACAAGGGGAACCCTGTCGCAGTTCTGGGAGGGAGGGGAAGGGTTGAGGGCAGAAGTGCAGGAAATGGGCCGGGCACGGTTGAGGGCCCTGTCAACCACAGTGGGGGGAATCCTCGGTTAAGGAAGACATATCGGAAGCGCTGTTGTGGAAGGTTGCATCATCGGAGCAGATGCGTCGGAGACGGAGAAACTGGGAGAATGGAATGGAGTCCTTACAGGAAACAGTGTGAGGAAGTGTAGTCGAGATAGGTGTGGGAGTCGGTGGGTTTATAATGAATATTAGTAGACAGTCAGTCTATCCCCAGAGTTGGAGACACAGAAGTCAGGGAAGGGAAGGGAAATGTTCGAGATGGACCATGTAAAGGTGAGAGAAGGGTGCAAATTGGAAGCAAAGTTCATGAGGTTTTCCAGTTCGAGGTGGGAGCAGGAAATGGCACCGATACAGTCATCAATGTACCAGAAAAAGCGTTGAGGGAGGGGGCCTGAGTAGGACTGGAACAAGGAATGTTCGACATATCCCACAAATAGACAGGCATAACTAGGACCCATGCGGGTACCCATAGCAACACCTTTTACTTGAAGGAAGTGAGTGGAGTTGAAGGAGAAGTTGCTCAATGTGAGAACAAGTTCACCCCGGTGGTGGTGGTGGATGGGGACTGGTTGGGCCTCTGTTCAAGGAAGAAATGGAGAGCCCTCAAACCGTCCTGGTGGGGGATGGAGGTGTAGAGAGATTGGACATCCATAGTGAAGAGAAGGCGGTTGGGACCAGGAAACTGGAAATTGTCAAAATGAACATCAGAACATCAGAAGAGTCACAGATGTAGGTGGGAAGAGGCTGGACCAGCGGAGAAAAGATGGTCAAGATAGGAAGAAATAAGTTCAGTGGGCAGGAGCAGGCTGAAACAATGGGTCTGTTTGTGGATTTTGGGAAGGAGATAGAAGCGGCCTGTCCGGGATTGTGGGACTGGGGTTGGAAGCTGTAGAGGGAAGATCTCCGGAGCAGATGCGGTTAATGTCCTGGAGACAGTAGTTTGATGTTCGGTGGTGGGGTCACGGTCCAGAGGGAAGTAGGAAGAACTGTCTGAGAGTTGGCGCTCAGCCTCTGCAAGGTAGAGGTCGGTACGCCAGACAACAACAGCACCACCCCTGTCTGCAGGTTTGAGCACAATGTCGGGGTTAGACCTGAGAGAATGGAGTACCTCAAGTTTGGAGGGAGACAGGTTAGAGTGAGTGAGGGGGGGCAAAGAAATTGAAACGGCCGATGTCTCGCCAACAGTTTTCAATGAAAGGATCGAGCAGGTGAGAGGCTAGGTGGAGGGGTCCAGGTATAGGGAGAATGCTGGAGGCGGGTGAACGGGTCTGCTTGTCGGGGGGAGGACTCCTGGTCAAAGAAGTGAGCCCGGAGGCGAAGGTGACAGAAGAAGAGCTCAACATCATGCCAAGCACGAAATTCATTGAGGTGGGGGCGTAAGGGGATAAAACTGAGACCTTTGCTGAGTACAGAACGTTCAGCGTCAGAGAGGGGGGGGGTTCAGAGGGTATAGTGAATACACGGCAAGGGGAATGATCAGAAGGGGTGGGGTCAGAGAGAAGTGAAGGGGAAGAAGGATCTGGAGGGGCATTAATCACCATCAGCTGCTGGAGCTTGCGTTCCTTAAAAGGAAGAAAAAAAGATTTTTGTGAATGCGTCGGATAAGATGAAGGATAAAATGAAACTGTGGAGTAGAACAGCTTTGAGTTAAGAAGAGACAGTGCTTCTGGAGAGAGCGATCTCTCCATGTGGCGGTGCGTGGCACTGTGTGGATCCCAGGATGCGGCGGGAACAGCAGTCCGAGGAACGTTGTATTTCTCGGAGATACCTGTAATCCTGGGTAGATTCAAAACATGAAGGATGAAACTTCAGTTGGAATCCAGGTGGAATAAGTCGGAGCCGGAGACCATCACTGAGGAAGGAGATGTGGCTGTGAAAATGAGTTTTGGTCGACACTTTATCAAACACCAGGAGGGAAATTGAAAACAATGAAGGTGAACAAGGTAAGAGACAAACGGAAATCCCGTCGGAGAGAAGAACTTCTTCACGGTGGGCATTCCTAGAAGAGAAGTGACAGTGAATTAAACACTAAAATAAAAGCAAAATACCAGGAAGGGAAGCCGGGTAGTCAGCTGTTTAGCAGGAATAGGATTGAGGAAACGGGAGATGGGTTTCATGGAAAAGATCAGCTGAGAGAGGATATCGGGGGAGATGGGAGAAACTGGAGAAAGGTACCAGCTCAGAGTAGGGTGGGGGAAATTTAAAGGAGATTTAGGCAAGTAGGTTTGGGGAAGAGAGAGAACCGGCAGAGGCAGCTGGTGGTCTCAATCTTGGTGCCAGTGAAGTTCATACAGATTAGTTTAGTTTAGTTTAGAGATACAGCACTGAAACAGGCCCTTCGGCCCACCGAGTCTGTGCCGACCATCAACCACCCATTTATACTAACCCTACACTAATTCCATATTCCTACCAAATCCCCACCTGTCCCTATATTTCCCTACCACCTACCTATACTAGGGGCAATTTATAATGGCCAATTTACCCATCAACCTGCAAGTCTTTGGCACGTGGGAGGAAACCGGAGCACCCGGAGGAAACCCACGCAGACACAGGGAGAACTTGCAAGCTCCACACAGGCAGTACCCAGAATTGAACCCAGGTCGCTGGAGCTGTGAGGCTGCGGTGCTAGCCACTGTGCCGCCCGTTGATGCAGCACAGGAGGCGATTCGTCTCGTCATGTCTGTGCCACCTCTTTTCAAAAAGCTATCCAGTTAGTCCCACTCTCCTGTTGTTTCCCCACAGCCCTGCAAACCTTTCCTCTTTTAATTATTTATCCAATCCCCCTTTGAAAGTTACTAATGAATCTGCTTCCACCGCCCTTTCAAGCAGCGCATTCTAGATCATGCCGGTATACAAGAATGTCATAGAGTCATGACGGCACAGGAGGTGGCCACTCGACCCATTGGGTCCATGCTGGCTCTCTCTGCAGGATGAATGTGCAGTCGGACTCGGATTGATACAACACAGAAGGAGGCCATTTGGCCCATCATGTCTGTACTGCCTCTTTGAAAGCGTTTATCATATGAATCCCACACCCCTGCTCTATCCCCATTGCCCTGCAAGTTTATTTCCCTCAAGTGCTCATCCAGTTTCCTTTTGAAATCATTCATCGTCTCTGTTTCCACCACCCTTATAGGCAATGGGGCAAGAGCAGGGGGGGTGGGACTAATAGGATAATTCTTTCAAAGAGTCGGCACAGACATGATGGGCCAAATGGCCTCCTTCTGTGTTGTATCAATCTGAGTCCGACTGCACATTCTTCCTGTGAGAGTCTAGAGGGCGAGTGTCAGCAGTGGGGGAGGGGAGCGGATTTCACAACTGCGCTGAATCCTGCTTTCACCCAACATGTGTACCGATGAACCTTCCCGTGTCCGTCTCTGAATAGCAGAGGTGGGGTTCCCAGCTGATTGATTTTGTTTTATTTTTTTCACTGTTTCTCATCTGGATGTTCTGCAGCCCATTGTAATTATTCTGGTCTGTATAACACACAGCTCAATGCTCACTGAGTGCGGAGAATAGCCTGCTTCGGTTTCTTGTCTTGAGCCCGTAATCCAGGCTGACACTCCCAGAGCCATACTGCGGGAGTGCTGCACTTCAAAGGTGCCCTCTTTCAGATGAAGTGTTAACCCGAAGCGCCCATCTGCTCTCTCAGGTGGATGTAAAAGATCTCATGGCCACTATTTCAAAGAAGAGCAGGGAAGTTCTCACTGCTACCCTGGGGCCAATATTTATCCCTCAACCGACATCACTTTAAAAAAAAATAAATAAATAATCTGGTCATTATAACATTGCTGTTTGTGGGAGCTTGCTGTGCACAAATTGTCTGCAAAGAGCTTTGGGATGCCCTGAGGTTGTGAAAGGCGCTATATAAATGCAAGACTTTCTCTACCATCTTTTGCAAGTCTTATTGCAAGTTTCCCCTCTTTTACTCCCCTCCGCCCCCTCCACAAATTGCCATTTCTGGATCAAGTAGTTAGGCAAACATACCATCCCATTTGTACTTGTTCCAAGAACATGCTTGACTGAACTTTCATTTCATATCCTTTACAGACATCTGAATCTGACTGGGCTAAACACGTGGCTTCAAAGTATACATTGCTATTTTTTGAAAGGAAACTCTCTCAGACACCGACCTTTCCTTCTCATTACTTCCATTGGTCGGAAAGGTGCAGCATTAATGCTGGTCAGGCTTTACACACGTTTTACTGAAATGCATTATTCCTCATTGATTCCCAACAGTTTTAAAACAAGCAATTATGGAAATGTTTACTTCACTCACTCACTGTGAATCTGAGCGTGGACAGTGATGGAATTTTCCATAGGGGTATTCAATGCTCACGAGGGGCAGAAGGCTTCAGATTTTGTTTCTTGCATTGTGTATTTTAAACAAATATTTGTTATTGAAAATATACGCTGTTTTAATAAAGGCAAATTTTTTCACCCAAAAGAAACACAAAAACTAAAATGAGCCGAAGGAAATAAGTTTCAACTTCTCCTAAGTGTCACAGAACTGGTTAAATGATTTCTGCTGTTGCTGTAATTTAAAGCAAAAGGGATTTAGATTGTAAAATTTCTGAGAATCTGGATTAATTTATGATACTTTTTTTTTGTATTCAACTAGTGCAATAGTTACTGGCCCCTTGAGTCATACTCGTCTCTGATTTTAGGTAGTTCAAATTTATATAAGGAAAGTAAAATCTCAGTGCAGATGATTTGATTAAAAAATGCAATATCTACTTGCCGGGGAGGTGCCAGCAATGCATTGCTATGCCATCTTGAGGAAACTGAGTACTGCCTGTGGAATGTTGGAGGTTGTCTGGGGTCTGTTTCCTGGTTCGTAGATCAGGGCGGGGGAAGGGAGGACAGAGGAGGGAAATGCTTCTGTGGACAGAGGAGAAAAGCTGTGAGTGCCAGGAAGTTCTGGTGAATCATTTCTAAATCATTGGTCAGGCCTCAGCTACAGTATTGGGTCCAGTTCTGGGCACTGCTACTTTAGAAAGGATGCCCAGGCCTTGGAGAGTGTGCAGAGGAGATTTACCTGTATGGTAACAGGGAGGAGACGCTTCAGTTATGTGGAGAAGCTGGGATTACTCTCCTTAGAGCAGAGAAGGTTAAGTGGAAATTTCAGAGAGGTGTTGTAAAATTTATGAGGGGTTTTGATAGAGTAGATCAGGAGAGACAGGAGGGTCGATAACCGGAAGACACAGATTTACATTAATTGGCAAAAGCACCAGAGGGATGATGAGAATTTTTTTGCACAGCGAGTTGTGATCTGGAAGGGCAGTGGAAGCAGATTCAATAGTAACGTTCAAAAGGGAATTGGAAAAATACTTGAAAAGGAAATAGTTGTCGGGCAATGGGGAAAGAGCGAGGGGGATGGGTGGGACTAATTGGATAGCTCTTTCAAAGAGCAGGCACGATGGGCCGAATGCCGACCTTCTGTACTGTATCATTCTATCCTCCTTTCCACCCTCTTTCAGCTTAATTGCTGTTGGTTCTCAGGTCTGTCACTTCGTGCTCACTGGAATGTTGAAAGTGCAGACTCTCTAACACTGGAGATTTCTTGATGTTCTGAGAACTTAAGTTGGTTTACTGCACCATTTTCTCACAGGAGTGAAAAGAAACGTGTGTCTGTGTGACAGGTTGGAATGTGTTTGCAAATACATCAGGCACGTACTGTTACTAGGTTGTTACTAAATGCGATGCAGTCCTTCCCACAACCCAGTGTTAATCTCTCACTTTTGGGCCTTGTTAACTCTTTGTATTCAACATTGCAAAGGCCTACGTGCACCAAGCACCACCACCTGGGTGTATGGGCAATACAAAGAAAGTATATCAGACAATCAGAAGAAATGCAGGCAAATTGTTACTTTGGTAGGTGATGCCTTGAAGTACAATATCCACAATGGGGGAGATTTTTTTTCTATTTAATTCTTTCGTGGGATGTGGGCATCGCTGGCAAAGCCAGCATTTGTTGCCCATCCCTAATTGCCCTTGCAACTGAGTGGCTTGGTAGGCCATTTCAGAGGGCAGTTAAGAGTCAAGCACATTGCGATGGGTCTGGAGTCACATGTAGGCCAGAACAGGTAAGGACAGCAGATTTTCTTTCCTAAAAGGCGTTATTAAACCAGATGGGTTTTATTTCTTTAGAAGGTGAGCTCCACTGGCTAGGTCAGCATTTATTGTCCATCCTTCTTGCCGGTTGAGAGGATGGTCGTGAGTTGCCTTCTTGACTACCTGGTGGCCATTTGAAAAATGTAGTCACTGTCGTGATGTAGGAAATGCAGCAACCAATTTATGCACAGCAAGCTCCCACAAACAACTAATGACCAGATCATCTTTTTAGTGATGTTTATTTGAGGGATAAATATTGGCCAGGACACGGGGGAGAACTCCCTGCTGTGGGGTCCTTTCAAGCCCATCTGCTACTGCCAGTGGACTTCAGCTTTCCTTTAAGGACAATGTTCTCTCCAATCATGGCTGGCATCTTTATGCCAGAGAGTTAAGCCAGTGTACTCCCATGTTATTTGATATTTAATTGTGTGTTATTGTTAATACACCATCTCAAATTACTCATTAAAATATTACCGGCAGGGACAGCCGCCAGTAACTGAGTGCTTTGTCCTGGTTATGTACCATGTTGCTCAAAAAGATCTCTATCCACAGCCCCAGTTTGGAAGGACAAAATCTGTAATTACAGTGGTGGGTGTTACTTGCAGTTCAAATCAGACTTGGCACAAACATTTCGCATTCCTACCACTGCGCTTCGACCAGAATTCAAATGCTGCTCCCAATTCATCACCGGTTTGTCAAAGGTCCGCACCATCTGGGCAAGCAACCTTCCAGCATTGTCCTGAACTGTTCAGGAATTAAAGATTAATCTCTTGGACACTACTGTGAGCAAGAAATGCGGGAGGAGAAATCATAGGCGACATTTACAAAAAAAAGTGTTTTATCACTTCCTTCGAACGTTTTTATTGTTTGAAAAATATCGGGGTTGTGCTACAAATAAGTTATTTGGCAGGGTTGGGGCGTTTGGACGCAGGAGATCCTGTCATGAATGCTCCAGGAATACATCCTAGCAGAGTTGGCAACCCTTCATACCATCTCACAATGTGGGCGGGAGTCATGGTAGCAGAGCTAATTCAGTATAATATTTCAAAGCGTGCTCTTCATATTAAAGCTTTTTGGTCAATATTTTTTTTTTAAAATGTACCTTTCAGCCTCAATTTTTGGGCTGCTTTGTTTCAGAAACACAAATTGCCACTTTCAAATTTCTGGGAAGGGTTAGGTCTTGAAGGGCACGCGAAAACGATGAATTTTCACCTGGGAGACCCTGTGTTCAGTAGGAAGAAAGAAGGAATTCCATTTATATAGCACCTTTCATGACCTCAGGACATCTCAAAGCTCGTCATAGCCAATGATGTACGTTTGAAGAGTAGTCACAGTTGTCCTTTGTGCCCTGGAATGTTGTACATCCACCAGAGAAGGCAGACAGTGCCTTGGTTTAATATCTCATCTGAAAGACCAGGTAATCTGTTTTTAGATGTTGGTTGAGGGATAAATAATGGCCAGGAAAAACTAACATCCACCTGAGAAAGCAGTTGGGGGCCTCTGATTTAACACAGGACATTAGATCTGGGATTTCCTGGCCTCATTTTACTTGTGGCCTTTACCGTTCATTAGAATGAGGTGATCTTTTCCTGTGTTTACACTGCATGTTTCAGTCTTAAATTGGGAATGTCCCATGATACTCAAACTACCAGTCACACAGTCTCTCCGGAACAAGAGGCAGCAAACTAAAATCCCCCCCCAATAAATTCTGATTGGCAGAGATATCCACACGAGACACTGGAGAAAAATATTAAATTGGCCTTTTTTTCCCTTTTATTGCTTGTGTAGCGAGACAATGGAAGTTGCTTTTCAGCTCCCCTAGCAAGTTTTTTGCAGGATTTCTGGCAATCTGTACGTGTGTACAACATTGAAAGGAGTTAGACTTTGAGGCACCTCTCCCTCTTTCTCACTCCCTCTCCCTCTTTCTCACTCCTCCTCCCTCTTTCTCACTCCCTCTCCCTCTTTCTCACTCCCTCGCCCTCTTTCTCACTCCCTCGCCCTCTTTCTCACTCCCTCGCCCTCTTTCTCACTCCCTCGCCCTCTTTCTCACTCCCTCGCCTCTTTCTCACATCCCTCGCCCTCTTTCTCACTCCCTCGCCCTCTTTCTCACTCCCTCGCCCTCTTTCTCACTCCCTCGCCCTCTTTCTCACTCCCTCGCCCTCTTTCTCACTCCCTCGCCCTCTTTCTCACTCCCTCGCCCTCTTTCTCACTCCCTCGCCCTCTTTCTCACTCCCTCGCCCTCTTTCTCACTCCCTCGCCCTCTTTCTCACTCCCTCGCCCTCTTTCTCACTCCCTCGCCCTCTTTCTCACTCCCTCGCCCTCTTTCTCACTCCCTCGCCCTCTTTCTCACTCCCTCGCCCTCTTTCTCACTCCCTCGCCCTCTTTCTCACTCCCTCGCCCTCTCTCCTCGCCTCTTTCTCACTCCCTCGCCCTCTTTCTCACTCCCTCGCCCTCTTTCTCACTCCCTCGCCCTCTTTCTCACTCCCTCGCCCTCTTTCTCACTCCCTCGCCCTCTTTCTCACTCCCTCGCCCTCTTTCTCACTCCCTCGCCCTCTTTCTCACTCCCTCGCCCTCTTTCTCACTCCCTCGCCCTCTTTCTCACTCCTCGCCCTCTTTCTCACTCCCTCGCCCTCTTTCTCACTCCCTCGCCCTCTTTCTCACTCCCTCGCCCTCTTTCTCACTCCCTCGCCCTCTTTCTCACTCCCTCGCCCTCTTTCTCACTCCCTCGCCCTCTTTCTCACTCCCTCGCCCTCTTTCTCACTCCCTCGCCCTCTTTCTCACTCCCTCGCCCTCTTTCTCACTCCCTCGCCCTCTTTCTCACTCCCTCGCCCTCTTTCTCACTCCCTCGCCCTCTTTCTCACTCCCTCGCCCTCTTTCTCACTCCCTCGCCCTCTTTCTCACTCCCTCGCCCTCTTTCTCACTCCCTCGCCCTCTTTCTCACTCCCTCGCCCTCTTTCTCACTCCCTCGCCCTCTTTCTCACTCCCTCGCCCTCTTTCTCACTCCCTCGCCCTCTTTCTCACTCCCTCGCCCTCTTTCTCACTCCCTCGCCCTCTTTCTCACTCCCTCGCCCTCTTTCTCACTCCCTCGCCCTCTTTCTCACTCCCTCGCCCTCTTTCTCACTCCCTCGCCCTCTTTCTCACTCCCTCGCCCTCTTTCTCACTCCCTCGCCCTCTTTCTCACTCCCTCGCCCTCTTTCTCACTCCCTCGCCCTCTTTCTCACTCCCTCGCCCTCTTTCTCACTCCCTCGCCCTCTTTCTCACTCCCTCGCCCTCTTTCTCACTCCTCGCCCTCTTTCTCACTCCCTCGCCCTCTTTCTCACTCCCTCGCCCTCTTTCTCACTCCCTCGCCCTCTTTCTCACTCCCTCGCCCTCTTTCTCACTCCCTCGCCCTCTTTCTCACTCCCTCGCCCTCTTTCTCACTCCCTCGCCCTCTTTCTCACTCCCTCGCCCTCTTTCTCACTCCCTCGCCCTCTTTCTCACTCCCTCGCCCTCTTTCTCACTCCCTCGCCCTCTTTCTCACTCCCTCGCCCTCTTTCTCACTCCCTCGCCCTCTTTCTCACTCCCTCGCCCTCTTTCTCACTCCCTCGCCCTCTTTCTCACTCCCTCGCCCTCTTTCTCACTCCCTCGCCCTCTTTCTCACTCCCTCGCCCTCTTTCTCACTCCCTCGCCCTCTTTCTCACTCCCTCGCCCTCTTTCTCACTCCCTCGCCCTCTTTCTCACTCCCTCGCCCTCTTTCTCACTCCCTCGCCCTCTTTCTCACTCCCTCGCCCTCTTTCTCACTCCCTCGCCCTCTTTCTCACTCCCTCGCCCTCTTTCTCACTCCCTCGCCCTCTTTCTCACTCCCTCGCCCTCTTTCTCACTCCCTCGCCCTCTTTCTCACTCCCTCGCCCTCTTTCTCACTCCCTCGCCCTCTTTCTCACTCCCTCGCCCTCTTTCTCACTCCCTCGCCCTCTTTCTCACTCCCTCGCCCTCTTTCTCACTCCCTCGCCCTCTTTCTCACTCCCTCGCCCTCTTTCTCACTCCCTCGCCCTCTTTCTCACTCCCTCGCCCTCTTTCTCACTCCCTCGCCCTCTTTCTCACTCCCTCGCCCTCTTTCTCACTCCCTCGCCCTCTTTCTCACTCCCTCGCCCTCTTTCTCACTCCCTCGCCCTCTTTCTCACTCCCTCGCCCTCTTTCTCACTCCCTCGCCCTCTTTCTCACTCCCTCGCCCTCTTTCTCACTCCCTCGCCCTCTTTCTCACTCCCTCGCCCTCTTTCTCACTCCCTCGCCCTCTTTCTCACTCCCTCGCCCTCTTTCTCACTCCCTCGCCCTCTTTCTCACTCCCTCGCCCTCTTTCTCACTCCCTCGCCCTCTTTCTCACTCCCTCGCCCTCTTTCTCACTCCCTCGCCCTCTTTCTCACTCCCTCGCCCTCTTTCTCACTCCCTCGCCCTCTTTCTCACTCCCTCGCCCTCTTTCTCACTCCCTCGCCCTCTTTCTCACTCCCTCGCCCTCTTTCTCACTCCCTCGCCCTCTTTCTCACTCCCTCGCCCTCTTTCTCACTCCCTCGCCCTCTTTCTCACTCCCTCGCCCTCTTTCTCACTCCCTCGCCCTCTTTCTCACTCCCTCGCCCTCTTTCTCACTCCCTCGCCCTCTTTCTCACTCCCTCGCCCTCTTTCTCACTCCCTCGCCCTCTTTCTCACTCCCTCGCCCTCTTTCTCACTCCCTCGCCCTCTTTCTCACTCCCTCGCCCTCTTTCTCACTCCCTCGCCCTCTTTCTCACTCCCTCGCCCTCTTTCTCACTCCCTCGCCCTCTTTCTCACTCCCTCGCCCTCTTTCTCACTCCCTCGCCCTCTTTCTCACTCCCTCGCCCTCTTTCTCACTCCCTCGCCCTCTTTCTCACTCCCTCGCCCTCTTTCTCACTCCCTCGCCCTCTTTCTCACTCCCTCGCCCTCTTTCTCACTCCCTCGCCCTCTTTCTCACTCCCTCGCCCTCTTTCTCACTCCCTCGCCCTCTTTCTCACTCCCTCGCCCTCTTTCTCACTCCCTCGCCCTCTTTCTCACTCCCTCGCCCTCTTTCTCACTCCCTCGCCCTCTTTCTCACTCCCTCGCCCTCTTTCTCACTCCCTCGCCCTCTTTCTCACTCCCTCGCCCTCTTTCTCCCTCTCTCTCCTCGCCCTCTTTCTCACTCCCTCGCCCTCTTTCTCACTCCCTCGCCCTCTTTCTCACTCCCTCGCCCTCTTTCTCACTCCCTCGCCCTCTTTCTCACTCCCTCGCCCTCTTTCTCACTCCTCGCCCTCTTTCTCACTCCTCGCCCTCTTTCTCACTCCCTCGCCCTCTTTCTCACTCCCTCGCCCTCTTTCTCACTCCCTCGCCCTCTTTCTCACTCCCTCGCCCTCTTTC